>NC_066835.1:19204365-19927044 GCF_001640805.2 Lates calcarifer | reverse complement strand
TCAATTGTAAGCATTCAGACTTTCATGCCACCCACACATACACTTTGTCAACAGTGCTACTCACAGCATCCCTGCTCATGAACTGTTCTGTATAAAATCACAGTGTTTGGCTTTAAGTCACTGATCTTTCCATTCCCAGCTATTTTCATTTGCATCCCACTGTGTTACAAAGCCTGTATTCAAAAACACTCCAGTGTATGTTTCTTTTGTGCTAATGCTACAAATGTCTTTAACTTAGTTTTTCCTCCTTTGTTGATACAGTAAATTGAGTTTCTCAGAAAACACACACTCCAGAAAACAGCAGCTTTATGTGTTTTTGTGATTCTTATCCAATGAGCATGACAGGATCAGGAGTGCATTAATAGCATGAATGGCCCTAACTAGTACCAAACAAAAAAGCATGTATTATTATTACTTAAATCAGAAACAGTAACAGTGCTTCATATCCTGTTATGTTACACTAAAGACAACAGCACTCTCTCATACAGGTGATTGTGTTTTAGGAACAGGTTTGGTTGCTGATTGTTTGCTTCCTTTTATAAAGTGGACAAATGTTGTGTGACGTGACATTTCATTTGTTGCACTGTAAAATCAAAGATGGGCATTTTATGTGCAAAGAACAACAATGGGTTCAGTTGTCTTAGACTGTTGGACTCATAACATGGATTGATAAGATGACGATGAACAACACTATTTTACTTCATACTGTAAAAGTGGTGTATCTTACTGGGAAAAGGTTATTTTTTATGTTGTTTACATGCATCACACTTTCATCTAATTTTCAAACGTTGCTTGTCTTCAGTCAATATAGAAATAGAGCAGAGATCCAATTGAAAACCAAAAGCTCATGGGCACACACAGTTCAAAGAAAAAAAAAAAAATACTCAGTTTTTTAGCACCAGTAATCCAAGACAAATTCCTTGTATGTTTACCTGGCAATAAAGTCTGATTCTGAAGGTAACTATCCAAATCTAGGACAACAATTGCTTAATTATGTAGTCATGCAAAGTGAGTTGTAAATGTGTGAACCTGAGCAAGGACACTTCATTATACTCTCAAAAAAGGGAGCAGGGACTCAGAGGTGAATGATTTCCACAGACAGACTTTCTCCTGCAAGCAGAGTGAGAGCGAGAGCAAATCTGTAAAAGTAAAAATGTTCCCACTGCTCTGACCAGTGTATTATGGATATATAATGTGTTTTCTAATGTGATTGCATTTATTGTAGCAACTCTGCAACCTCACAAACCACCTACTAGACAGGAAATGCTGGTACAGATAAAATCAACAAAGATGATCACTGACATGAAATAAGATTAACATGCTTCCTAATCCTCTATGAGTAATCTCTTTGGTAGCATATGTCTCTGGGCCTTTGTAGTTTTATTACAAGGGTGTAGCCATTCTGTTTGTTTACTGCTACAGGAGAAGAGTGACGTGTACTCAGCCGGACAAACTGCTGGGCTCAGGTGTGAAAGTCTGGCTTTTTGTTCCATTGTCTCTCATGTTTATCTCCTCCACAGACAGATGTGCAAAACCATCACATCAGGGACCTTTAAAAGTCTAAGTGCTGTCACTTATAGAAAGACCCATATCCAAAATGGTTCATTCATTCTAACATCAAATAGCTGCACATTTTGCTTAATACTCAGATAAAGTAATAAACTAGAACTGCATTTAAGTCTGAGGGAAGCCACTAACTTAATTTGATGATTGGATTTTCTCATCTGTGTAATCACTTACAGAGATAAGAGTAAAATTTTAGATTTTTAGGCTGGTTGGAGATTTATTTCTGTCCTGCCATTAAAGACATGAAATAAAATGAAAGCTACAAGTCAGTGTCAACATGAATGAAGTTACTGTACCTGTGTGTCATGTCTGTTGACTGGATCAGCCAGTGTCAAATACGACTTCCCAGAAAGATTGGAAACCTTGTCCTGGAATTAAGATTGCTTTTAATGAAGGATGATCTTCTGTTTGGGGATTAGTCTCATTTGTAACAGCACGAGGAAAGAAGATCTGTCCAGATGGTATAGATTAGGGGTTACATTCTGTTAACTGTCTAAGAGCCTTTTAAAAAAAAAAAAAAAAAAACACATTTCTTACTTTCAGTCAAGGCTAGGTGAGTGAGATCCAAAACTGTTTTACCAGGCTGGACTAGTGTTATATTGTGCCATCTACCGACCATTTCAGGTCACTACCTTTCAGGGTATTGAAATATAGTGTTATGTCGCCATCTAGTGGCCACCAAGTTGAACAAACGATTTACAATAAATGACATGCGCGGTTCGTTTCCAGTTACCTGTAACGTTAGAGATCAGTGAGAAAATGTCACATGCAGCTTTATTGTAGATAAGTGGCAGTGCTCGAGGTGCATGAGCCTCTGACATGTAGCAACCAAACCTCCCCTTGTCATATACAGTCAACAAGTTCAAATAACTGAAGCAAGACAGACGTGGTTCCGAAAGAAAACTAATTTATTGATTAATGAATGACTGGAAGTGTTCTGTGGAAGGAATGGAAATTCTGAAAATTAATCAGAGCTTTATGAAGCTTTAGCAAAAGATTTTAGTTACTTTATATTTGACAACGTTATTTATCTTATCTTTAAAAAGAACTTCCAGTACAGTAATGCAAAATTACTATAGGGAAGGGAAGAAGTGGGCACCCACCACACATATGCACACAGCAACTGGCAATCACAGCAAATAGGTGTAAAATATGTCCCAGTGCTCTATCCACTACAGTCAGTGAAGGGAACCACACTAAAGTGCCTAGCCCCCACCAAGGCCAGCAAACAGCTCCACTAAAGGGGGGGGGGGGGGGGGGGGGGGGGATAATAATAATACAGCAAACCAAAAGGCAAAACAGCAGCTGAAAACCTAAAATACAAGAAACGCATGTTAACAAGTTTAACATTGTAATAATTTTTCAAGTGTTAGTCATAGGCTGCTGACAAATGAGGATAACCCATACCTTGCCATAAAAGCACACTGGCTAATCAACCTTCAGGGATCGACACAGACACCAGTATGACCAGGCAAACCAGCAAAACAAGAGACAGAAGACCCAGGCAGGAAAACAAGTACAATTCAATTGCAAAGTTCTTCAAAAACATTAAACATCCTTAAACTTTTAACAATCTTTTAAAGGCTTCACCTACCACAGAGTGAGAAGGACCATGGGGCAACCTGGAGGCAGAGAAAGCAAAGAGAGTCCATGTTCCCACAGGTGCTTTAAATACCCTCCAACTAATTAGGGGGGCCAGACCTAGGAGGAGCTGAGGGTTCTCTGGGGGTATGTTCACAGGAATGCATGTTCACATGCAACCTGAACAGTGTTCCTAATACATATATATATATATATATATATATATATATATATATATATATATATATATATATATATATATATATATATATATATATATATATATATATATTTATATATATTTACTACTAGTTCAACTGGCAATTGTACATGTAAAAGTACTCCTCAGTTATACCACCATGTGGGCCAATACAATATGAAATTATGAATGAAAACATGACTGGTAAAATTACAGCTCAAAATTACATAAAATGTTACAAAAACTAAACAGGACATGTTAAATGGATTTTGTCCCCAACAGATTAAAAAGGGATTTTTAATGGTCAGAACCAAAAGTAAAACCTGACTGTTGTTTTAAGACAAACTTAAAAATTGTGAATCTATCCTTTAAAATATTCTGGAAGACATTCTGGTCTAATGTAAGGTTATACTGTAGTTAAAGTCACAGTTAGCTATAATTTAACATAAAACAAACACAGCCTGGGTGATTCCACATGGCTCTAAATTGATCATAGATATTACTGGATAAAATAATTTCTTATTTTGTCCCACTTGAGGGCACTCGAGATCTATCGTTTATATCTTTTGCCAAGACTTATGCCAGTCGGTTTACAGTGGCTGGTTCACCAGACTGAGACGGAGTTACAGGAAATCACATGGTTGCCTGGTTTTGCCTGAGATACGCACATGGGGTGCTGTTGTTCTTCCTGATGCTCTTCATCTCTCTGTTTTAAGTAAATTATGTCACTCTCCCACCCACCATACTGCACTGAAACTGACATCATGGGAATCTGTCCGACCTGGTTTCAGTACAGTTTTATGGTAATAAGAGAGACCGGTCCTGTAGCCGAAAATCAAACGCTTCAATCCCTTCAACCTGCCAGTTTAGGAGTTCACACACAAGATAACAAAGTCTCTGCATTTTGATTCCCCTGCTAAAATATACAGATCTTACACAATATGTCCAGTGACTGATGCATCCAAAAATAAATCACAATCAACCAGTGTAACTCCCACTATGTCACTATGTTAATTCCTTTTTTGGTGGGTTCTGCTGTGCATTCATGTGGCCCTGTTGTCACATATATGTCTGTGGTTTCCTGTTAATCTATAGATACCACAAGAGCTCATAGAACACAAAATCTATACCAACCAAGAACTGAAACCCTGCTACATAACAAATCTGATTATAACCACCTCTTAAACCAATGTGGTTTGTGTCGTTGGCAGTTTTCAGCACAGTTGTTTTCATGTTTTCTTTTGCAGGACTGTTTTGTGGTTCCCACCAGATGTCAGTCGAGAGCAACGTTTCTATCCTCTGCTGGAGAATCCCCTAACTTTAGCCTATCTGCCAGGCAGGGTTTCCAAGAAATCACATGGCTGTTGATAAAAGTGCCAAACACAGCCAACCGCGGCGCTGTTACACTGCTCAGGGTTGGTGTGTGTTTCTGTTTGTCCAATTCATTTGACTTTTGTTCTGAAGCCGGGACTTCCCTCCACTGATCATGTGGTGTGTGTTCATTACCATCAACTTGGGAAATCACACATTAACTGCTTGATGCCTCGTTAGTAATCTCTAAAAACTCTTGCTGTATTTAACGTTGCAATTGTCACACTCCCCAGGGGAAGTTAGGGGATTCACAAAATAACAGTGGGGGTTTACCTGGCTATAAAACAATACAATACTCTCCCTGGCTCAGTTTAATGCCTGCACAGTGGTTTTATCTGGCTACTATTACCACAAGTAAAACAGTATATCCATAACAGCGTCATGTGACACTCCAGATCAGACATATTAATTCAGTAATAACTCATTTTTCATACATCAGTCACACAAACTGAGGTGAGGAGAAGCTGCATCAGTGTCAGTTTTGTTGCTTCAGTTTCTTTATTACTTTTGGTTTAGAGAGAACAGAAGCAAGTTTTATGTTACAGTGAAGCTAATCTGTCAAGTGACTCATTTTCTCTCACTTCTGAAAGACTTTAATTTTGGGATCAAGCAGGATCTGTACAGTTATAATAATCCTCTGTCTGTTACTTTACCAACCATTTTAAGTGTTCAAACTATGTAACAGGCTTACAGACCTAATACAGGGATGGCTATTTTCATGACTTGTTTATTAAAGCAACAATAGGAGACCTGTGTAGGCGACCTGGTCCTTTGGCACTGGTAAAACCTGTTTTGAAACAATTAAGGCCTGGTAGAGGGAGATGATACCTTGCAATTGAAACAACAGGTTTACTAGAAAACTCTCCATCAACAGCCACTCGCTGGCAGCCCATCTGACAGCCTGTGTGGCAGATATAGTGTATCAAACCAAATACTGACGCTGAAAAAATCAACAAAAGCTGCAAACCTAAAAGGAGAGAGACAAAACCAGAACACGTTCAGTCACAAGACCTTGGGCTTGGCTTCGGTTTGGCTGAGTCAGACGGCCACTGCCCAAACAATTAAGAAAGAAAGTGAAAGAAAAAAGATAAGGGACTTTCCAGCTCGGCTGCGTGGTGAAGTGGTATGGTGCAGAACTGGTTAGGCAAAAGCTTCTCGGCACATACGCAAATACAAAGACACACACACACTCACACACAGGAATATATATAGAGTATATTTTAGTGCACACTCAGGTTTGAGGATGCATGAGGGTGACTCTTTTCTGTCACATCACAGTGACAGATCCATCCACAGATTCACTGTATCATCTTTGATTTGTCTTGATAGTGCAGGTTTTGTGTGCACGCACGCTGTCGGACATTTTGTGTCGAGGTGTAGCCTAAGATGGCGGCAGCTTTGCATTTCCACTTTAAGCCCTGCTGCCTTAGTGACCCGCAGGCAGCACACCATGCTGATGGGAAGCAGCCAAGTTTTCTGATGAGTCACTGTGCCCGAAACCTTGTGTCTACAAACTGTCCGGCGTTTTTAGAACAATGAAAAAATGTTTGTTTTTTACACCGGACCACCACACATCTTATTTGGTTCATCCAGATAATGTGAAAAAAGTTTTGATAAGTTCCAACAGGAAACAGACCAACTTCCAGTCATAGAGCAGCATGCAATACTTCAGTTCATGTTGAAACAGCAACGTGCAACCAATGTGTGCAGCATAATACTGCAAGCAAAGGTTGTGTTGAAACAAACTTTAACTTAACACACTTAAAACATGTTGAAAAATAACACATAAAGCTGTTTTAGTGTGAATGATGCTGTTTCCTCCTGCAGGTTGGGTTTACATGTAAACACAAGCACCTATAATTACAGTAGATTTAAAAAAGAGACAAAATGACACATATGTTCCTGAACCTGTCTCAGGATACTTTAAGTTCTAAAAAGTCATGCAGGCGTTGAAATGCAGGAGAAGCGAATATCTGATCTGTTTGAAACACGTGACTTTCGCCACCATTTTGTGGATGAAGAGGAGTCTTGACAAAATGGCAGCGAACAGTCTGATTGATGTCGATAGAGGGGGTTGGTGTTTTGATTTGGTGCTACTTGTTCGTTTCACTCTACCTTTGGTGTTTATGACACACATCACCAGGCAACTTTCCAAACCATCTCAGTCATAAAAACAACACACACAGATTGGTAGTCAGGGACTTTCCAGGTCAGCTCAGACAATAAAACTCAACCCTGACCTGCTGTGTTTTAATGCACTGCATCGGCTTCAACCCAGAAATACAACACACACTGATTATATGATCAGAAAAACTCAAAGGCCTCAGACAACAGGCATAACAAACTCATAATTAACATGTTTGATAATACTTGAGTCATTTTAGTTATTTTTTAAAATCTAATCTGTGTTCCTTTATTTTGAAGTAGTTTTTCTTATTATTGCATCTATATAGTGACATTTAGAAAATGCTTTAATGATTATCTCATTTACTTTTATTTTTTTATTTTTACTGTGTATGGAACAAATCTGATCACGTTGGCCAAACCCTGCGTTCTCCATGTTTATTCACATTTTTAAATTTATGTCTGTATGAATGTGTGAATGTATTTGGTTTCAGACTTTATGAATATTTGACATAAAGCCAAACAAACACATTCAGATAAAGTTTGTCCTGGCAGGAGTCAAATGAGGCCACTGAGTATGATCCAAAATTATGTTGTTGATCAACCTTTTATTTGGAACAGACCAATAAAGCAACCTTTGACCACTCTGATCATAAATTAAAGTTATGGTGTCAGCTGTGTGTCATCATGTCAAATCTTTTCACATTCACAGAATACAAGGAAATGGAAAATGTTATAGCAGATTTATATCCATTAGAAAAGTAATTTGATTCATTTACAACGCCTGATGTGATTAGAACAGTCTGCAAAATAAATAATAGATGTGTAACACTAACAGAGTTGTAAAGGTGCATTTTTAAAGTACAGAAAACGTCTAAAAAATGCGAATTATTTTTCAATATTTACACAAAAAAATTTGACTTAAATATTTACAGTAATTCCAACTTGTTATCACACATCTTCATCAGGTTAGCTGCTGTTGAACTGAAACAGAATTATCTCACATCAAACTGCAGCATTTACACAGTGACAGTAGTTTTTCATTGCACCGAGTTTCCCTCAGTGAAAAGCTTCTCCACCAGTTTGTAGTAGCTCCCCTTCATGTTCATCAGTTCCTGGTGAGTCCCTTTCTCCTCAACTCTGCCACCACCAATCACAACAATCTGATCTGCCTTCTCAACGGTCTTCAGCTTGTGAGCGATGACCAGAAGCGTCTGGTTGGGACAGCTAGCCAGGGCCTGCTGGACCTGTGAAGAGTCAGTCACAGAAATATTTAGTTTTATTATTATTATCCACATGGTATGACTCTCTTTTCAGATGAACACAGAGCTAATGGATGTCAGAGGAAGCATTTAGATATATCTTATAATATGTAAAATGAATGATATATGAAGGAATAAAAAAACTAAACAGAACTATGCAGTTGAAAGATGGTATGCTGAGGATATACTGGACAATACAGTGTTAGAAGTTGCAGTATATTGTACCTTATTTTCACTCTCAGTGTCCAGAGAGCTGGTTATTTCGTCCAGAATGAGGACCTGTGGTTGTCTGACCAGAGCTCGAGCGATGGCGATCTGCTGCTTCTCGCTCTTGGACAACTGGCCGCCTCCTTCACCCACCTCTGAGAAATTAACCACATTATAACATCAGAACAGGCTGATGTGAAAGGTTTAAAATAAAAAACCAATTTGATGCAGTGAGGAATATTCAGTCTTCACTGTGCACAGATTTCATCTCCATCAAATAACAATGTTTAAAATAAATAAACACAAAGTTGTTCTTTCTCTCCAAATGATATTTTCTTTATAATTCCTTTCTGCAGGCATTCAGCGGTGTTCACCTGTGTCGTAGCCTTTCTCCAGCTGCCTGATGAAGTCGTGGGCGTAGGCTTTGCGTGCTGCTTCCTGGATCTCATCCAATGAGCAGTCAGGAAGCCCGTAGGCGATGTTGTCTCTAATGGTGCCAGAGAAGAGCACTGGGTCCTGGCTCACCACTGCGACCTGTTAACACACTCTCATCAGCTCGACTGTTTAACACATTATAAAAGTAAAATTCACACTAAATCAGATGTATAACTCACATCTCAGAACACACTTCATTTTCTGAATTTTACTTTTTTGTTAAAGGTCAAAGGTGATGAGTGATGGATGAGTGCTTAATGCTCTCTAAAATTGTTGATGTTGTATTCACAAAAATAAACCAATTTAAACACAAGATAAAACGTTTTCCAAGACAGGAGCTTCATCACCATCAGAAAAAATACTGCTGACTAATGACCTTCTTGTGGAGGAACTGGTGGTCGTAGGATTTCAGCGGTTCATTGTCCAGTAGGATCTCTCCCTCCTGTGGCTCGTAGAACCGCTCCAGCAGACTCACACAGGTGCTTTTTCCTTCTCCAGACGGACCCACCAGGGCCGTCATCTGACCCGGCTTCAGCTCCAAGGAAAAATCCTGAATCAAGGAGATAGCAATGGTATTAATGGTTTTAGTAATTGTAGGTAACTGTTAATAATCTTTTCCTCTATTTATTTAATTTTACTTATGAATTGTCTGAATTGAAACCAAAGATCTACCTGACATTGAGCTCTCACCTGTAGCACCATTTTGTTGGGGTTTGAAGGATAGGCGAAGTTGAGACTGTGGAAGTGAACGTGTCCTGTCAGCTGATCAGGTTTGAGTTTTCCGTCTGTGTCGACCTGAGGTTTTCGGTCCAGGTACTCAAACACTTTCCCAGCAGCACCCACCGAGTTCAGCATGTCCCCAAAGATGTAGGTGAGTGTCTGGAAGACGGCAGTCACAGGACAGCGTTGGTGAAGTGATCACTTAAAGAGACATGCTTTCATTTATAGAGCGTCTACAGTCAGAGTTGCAGTAAAATAAATATAAATATTTTACAAGGAATTATATGTTCAGAATAGCATATTACAGGGAAGATATGTCCAGTTAGACACACTTAAGAGCTATGAGTTGTCTGGACTTTTAAGGTCATCTGATACTGATGTTCTTGCTGTTCAAAGATTGGTGAAACTGTCTTTTTTGTTTTTCTTTTTCAAATGCCGACTTTTCGACTTGAGTAGGAATAAAAAGTTCTCTTAGCTTAACTGCTAAACTCTAATACTCCAATGACGAGCCCTGACTGACAACAATCCACAGAGGATTATGGGATATGGGATACCCTGATGTTGTCTCCAAGATCTGACTGGTAGAGGATGAAGGAAACCATGTTGCCAGTTGTCATCTGTCCACTCTGGATTAACAGCCTGCTGTAGTACAACATGAGGACCTGCATGGCCAACCCTGTCAACTGTAGACAGGATTACAAACACACACATATGCAATGCACATAGGCAATGATAGAGTCAACACTACATGAGTTCCAAAAAAAATAGTTTCAAAAAATATTACAAACTTCTCACCCTCCGTGCGAGCAGATAAACAGCTGAGACAATGTCCCGGCGGGTCTTGAGGGCTTTTGTGCCCATCAAGCGGTCGTCATAGCGACGGGCTTCATGTTTTTCTGTGTTGAAGCTCCGCACCACACGAATACCAGACACTACCTCACTCGCTGCTTCATTAGCCAGAGCCATGGAGTCCTGCATTGCCAGGGACAACCTCTGAGGAAGGAATAAAAAAACTAGTGTGAGTACTTCAAGAAAATGCAGCTTAAATTAAATAAATTGTTGCAAATTTGTGGCTTACTTACTTATCACTAGAAATGACTATGAATACTTTCTTGGTAAAGGATGTCATATACATATGAGTTTGTGGTTCTCAGTGTTTATTTGACGTGGTAGATGAATAAACCTGATACCTGGTAGTGTGTGTCGTAGATGTTCTCAATGAGGCCAGTGATGGGCGTCTCCATCAATGCGAGGAACGTGAGCTTCCATGAAAGATTCATCATCAGGGAGATCATACCCATCGTCTTGATGAATGTCCTCAACAGTATGTTGACATTCAGACACACTGTTTCGGCCATCAGAGTGGTGTCTCTGGACAACCTGGATGTGATTTCACCTGCACAGAACATGAATATAAATTGTCTTGTCCTGTTCTGTCGCGTTCTTCTTTGGTTTGTCTTGTGTTGTTCCATTATTTTCTGTCCTGTTTCTTTTATCTTGTCTTCACCTGTCTTGTCCAATATGCCTTGTCTTGTCCTGCACTATTTTGTTCTGTCTTTGTGTGTTCTGTTTGATCTCAACCTGATGTCTTGTACCCTTCATGTATACTGAAGAATTATTCATACGGTGTAACTGCATGTTATATTATAAAAGCCTTACCTGTCTTTATCGTCTCAAAGAATCCAATTTCTTGTTTGGTCAAAGCCCCAAACAGCATGACTTTCACTTTGCATGTGAAGGCACTGATGGTGCAAAGTAAGAGACCCCCTCTGCAGCCTGCACTTGCAGAGCTGATAATGCAAAGAGATTAAAGTTAGTTAGTTATGCACTGAGCCACTGACAGATGCTAATGGATGACTGTGGAGGAAAACATTGTCTCGTACCTTCCCACAGAGTACAGGCCCATGAAGAGCAGTGCAGATATGAATTCATTCTGCTGGTACTGACCACCCAGGATGTCAATGACCCTCCCAGTGTAGAACGGGATAAACATCTCACCTGAGAGGAGACACACAGGTTCATATAATTTAAGTACACACGTAAATTAGAGTTACAACTCCTCCAAGATTAATGTTTATATTCCAACAATGAGATTCCAAATTTAAAACAGACTATGTGCAAATCATACTAATAAATAAAATGAAAATAACAGTGTTTTAACAATACTTTCCACAGTATCCACAGCTGACAACCGGACATTATCATCATCAGTCTGCACAATTTTCTAAGACTCACTATCATGTTCAGCGCCCTACACTAAAATCATCCTCAGCTGGATACTTACAGATGACAGCCAGCGACAGGAACACAAACCCTCCACACAGCATGTGATAGTAGGGTCTGTACAGACGGACGACTCTCATGAACAGCTCTCTAGCCTTCTGCTTATTCTCTTCGGCTGCCTCGTCGCTGTCCGGGATGGTGATCTCCCAGAACAGCGCAGCAGCCAGCGACGCTCCGGTGCAGACCATCCAGCAGTGCATGCCCGCCACCTGGCCACACTGGCTCTCCTCATAGTAGAGCGCCTTGGTCCCGGTCCCAAACACCGCGGGCAGGAGACTGTGCGCCGTTATAAGACGAATCAGCAAAGGTCTGAGGTCTCCGAGGGAGAACAGACCCACAGCGATTAAAGCCGAACATCGGAGAGCCGCAGTTAACCAGAGACGAGCGAGATGTCCAAAGACGCTGAGAGTGACTACAAACCCTGACGCGTAAAACAAAGAAAGGTCGACGCAGACTGCTAAAGTCAAAGCAGCCACTTTGTGGATGGTTGTTGCTGTGTTACCTGCCATTTTACAGTAACAGTCGTCCTCGTTTGACCTGCTCTGCTGCCGCACCAGTGTTTTAGTTTTCACCTACTTTCAGTTTCATTTTCTGGCTGAACAGGGGTTTCCCTGAAACCCAGAGACACAAAACTACAGCCTGGAGCAGAGCAGTTCAGGATAATTAAACTGTGTGGTTATACATGTGAAGTATTTATAATTATCATCATCATCATCCTCCACCTAAATAACTACATCATATTCCTGGATGAAAACTGGGAGACAAAGCTGAGACAGAATTCTCCCATAAAATCAGCTCAGAGAAGATTTACTGACAAGAAGTCAAATCAAAAAGTTAAACTTATAACACAGGTCTTTTATTTTACTTTTTGTGTGTGTGTGTACGGGACGTAATCTGAGTGTGTTTAAAATGCACATAAATTTAAGGTTTATGATTAATTATATTCAGTCTAAACTCTGCAGCCAGGACACCAAACATCTAGCTGTCCTCTTTGTCTTGTCTAAATACAGAGATGAAAAACTACTGTCAAGTGTAGAGAAGGGTGACATAATCCTAAGTGGTGCAACAGCTTTGACTTTCACTTTTTGGTGATATGTTTGTCAGACTGAACACTTCACACAGACAGGGTTGTTGAGTTTCTCTTGGTAACTATAATGACTATAATGTCTACACCAGCTTTATATGAAAAGTCTGTTGAAATAACTTTTGTTGTGATTTGGTGCCTTTATAAATAAAACTGAGAACTAAATTGAATTGAAATGGAGAGCTGCAGAGTACTAACTTTGAAGAAAGTGTTTCTGTGGGACTTTTTTTTTTTAGAGAGGCTTAATGAATATCAGGGGCTCTGCAGGTAAATTTACTTGTTTCCTCTGCCACTCAGGACCATTAGAACATAGACTGGTGAAGAGAATGAAGTGACCTTGACCGACCTGTTTAATAGTCACAGTCTGTGGTGAAGGGACGGAGCTAACAAACTTAACTATCATTCCTCTGGTGAGATAATCTTGTTACATACAGGGACGGAAACTGACAACTAACTGTTGACAGTAAAATTTCCTCAGTGGGTAAATCAATAAAGGTGTGATGATAATCCACAAAACTGATCATTTAATGAGTATCTGTGTGAGCAACATTTTAATTACACCAAGATAAAAACGGCCAGATCACACTTCCAGCTCTGAGAGTTAGAGAGGGATGCAGGATTTTTTCCTTTTATTAAAATGACTTGTAAAAGCATACTAATATAGAACTTAGTTGAGAGTTGAGTCAAAAAATGACTCAGTTGTGAGGAAAACAAACACATGATTGGATTTTGCAGATCAGTAGCTTGGCACTGATCACTGATCAAAGAAGGTCGGCAGGTTATTTCCCAGAACGACTTTCTCCTCTGTGCTGTGTTCGTCGATGGTGACGATGTAAGCTACACCGCCACTGGAGCCATCACGGTTCATTGCCAAAGAGAGAGCTACAAGAAAGAGAATAAGAGACGGGGTGAGAGAGGTCAGGAGACTGATCCAAATCAGTGTTTCTCCTACCACTGTCTTGGCAGGGCAGCCTGCCATCAACCCCCACCCTCCCAAGAAAAACATTAAAAAGTCAAAGAAATAATAAAACTAAAAGTGAAATCATGATCTTTTCAGCAGTCAGCACAAGAAGGATGATTGTCTATTATCTCTTTCACTATCCAATAATATGTGTGACAAGAATAAACTTACTGTTGACAACAAACTGCTGGCACTCCTCTTTGCTCATGCCTCTGCGATACTCAGCATCAACAAACCCATAAACATACGAGCTGCCAGAGCCACCAACTGCAAAAGGCTGCCTGGTCAGGAGACCATTCAGGGTCGCAAACACCTGAGAGGTCAGAGAGGAACAGGACAGATTGAAATTTACTTCTGCACAGACAGCTGTAACGTTAAGCTCAGATAGGATAATTTACAAAAACTGCTCTACCTATTAAGCTATTGTACCCCAAGGTCACCTGAGCATAAGTTGCAGAGACATTTTTAAAACATAATCTTAACATCACGTTTTTCCCAGTGATCTATCTACATTAAAACTTCTCTCCTTCAGACTGCAGCTAAATACAGCACGTGTTTCCTGACCTGTCCTCCATCTCTTCTGTCCCAGCCGGCCACGATGAGATGCGCCGACAGCTCCTCCTTGTATTTGTACGAGATGTTTCTCACCAGAGTGGCAGCAGAACGAACCTGGGGGTCCTCACCTATCTCAATACTGACACAAGAAATCATCAGGGACATACAGAGTCTTACAGAGACAAACCAGTGTGCACTGTGACTTAGACACGTGGACACTTTAGAACGCCACAACAACACTGATATCTTGAAAAATATAACTAGGGAGTGATATGTCCATGGGTCTCTTCACGGTGTATCTACCTGTGCACATCCAGCTGGTAGTTGACCATCTCAGCAATGGTCTGAGCGTCTGCTGCAGATCCTGACAGAGCACAGTAGATCTTATCATGGAGAGGAGACAGTTTGTTCATCACCCTGTTCACCACTGATGCTCTGGATGGAGGGATGAAGATGAAGAGGCAGAGTGTGTGAGTGAAGTCTTCATATTCTTAAGTACAAGTACTTAAGTATTTTCAGTAAAATGTAGTTTAAGTATCAAAGTAAATGTATATGTTCACCAATGTGACTGATTTATGACATTAGATAGTTAAAAAAGAGGCACTAATGAGTGAGCAGCATTTTACTGTTGTAGCTGCTGGGGGAAATAGTTTCAACAACCAATGCTTTATACTATATGTAATCAGGTGTTTAAGTCCAGTGGTTCCCAACCAAGGGGTTAGGTCCCTCCAAAAGATCACAAGAGAAACCAGAGGGGTTATAAGGTGATTAAGACAGTAAGAAATAAGAAAACAAAAGTCTACCCCGATACACTCATCAAAACTGTAAGCTAAGTACAGTACTTGAGTAAATGTACTTAGTTACTTTCCATCACGGAAACACACGCACATGCACAGACTCACCCCGCAGACACTCGGGAATCAGAGCCCAGCACGACCCCTCCATTAAACTCTATGGCGATAATGGTCGTCTACAAACAGAGGAAGAAGAAATATTCAGAATTAACTCCGTGGATCTGTAACGATCAGTTCCGCGTGAGGCTCAGCAGTACAGACATACAGGTGTGCACGAGGCCACCAGGTAACTCTGACACAGTAAAAATCTAATACTCACTCCGGTTTTCACCTCCTCAGACAACCACTCCGGTCCCGTTTCTCCCAACATGTTGCTGCTCTGCAGAGTCTCCGGTAACGACGGCACCGACCGTGTCTGACTGCGCGAGAAGAAAAGGGACGAAAACCGACACGTTCAGTCGAGCTGTCCCGGTTTATACCGTTTCCTTGTTGTCGGAAACCTTCTCTTACGCCACAGAACCGTTTCAGATCTGCTCTGTTGTTTGGTTCATAAAATCCAGTCTGCCATCAAACATTAGACGGACTCCATGTTTTCCTGAGTGAAATCGAAATTGAAAGTTGAATCGACCTCCCTCTGTTTAACTGAAACGTAGAGTAACAGAGTCAGTAACTGTCACAAAGCTATTACACTGTAATGTCACACTAACTTATTAAAAAAGTAATTAAGTAAGTAATTATTAGTAAAAATACTGATGATAATAATGATAATGAGAAGAAGAAACAAGAAAAGGAACGAGGAAATATAAAATGATACTGGGCAACAATTTACAGAACACAGTACAAATCCTTGAAGATATTATGGAACACAGAACTAAAATGAAGAAGGAGAAAGGAAGAGGAAGGCTTTGAAGAATATTTATTTTAGTTTTGATTTCACGCATTTCCCCGAGCTAAAGAAACAACACAAAACATGTTTTCTAATAGAAATGATCACAGTTTCTTTTAAGAGTTGATAGTGGAAGTTTGTAGTTTGGCATGAAGTTTTTATAAACTAGCTGACCAATCAAACCATAATAACACAGACTCAACAGTTTACATAACTGCTTCACGTCATAGTCATAAGTTTTTCATGAGCAGGCAACTAACTCATTTTCCATATGTCTGATTTGTGCTTCATGTATGTATGTGATTTGTTACATCCCACTCTGACACAGAGCAAATTAGTGATAAAACTGTGGCTTATGGAATCCAAATTATTACTCTGTAATGCAAAAAAATGAAAATAAAAATCTAATTTCAGTGGTGGTTTGAAGTTGGTCACTCATCATGGAACTTGGGCAGTTTGTCACCAGGTACAACCACGTGCTCCACCCCTGTTTCCTGGATCACCACCAGGTGAGCCACGCCCCCACTGACGTTGTCTCTGCCCATGGCCAAAGCCAGAGCTGTGAGAACAGAGAAATATACAGTGGGTCAAGGTGAAGAACCACATAATTATTTTAATTTTGCCATAAAATTTTTAGGAATCCTCATTTTCTCCTAAACCCTTGTTCATAGTCTCTTGTAATCACAACCAGTTTCCCCAAAAATGTTTTCAAATCCTGACATGAACATCCTAATAAACCAGCAAGCTACAAATGTATTTGAATTTAGTAAAATAATAAGACGGTACCATTGGTGGCAAACTGGAGGCATTCTTCTCTGCTCATGTTGGGTTTGTATTTGGCGTCAACGTAGCCGTAGATGTAAGTGCTGCCGGAGCCACCGATGGTGACAGGCTGACTGACTAACATCCCACCTAGAGACACGACGTACACCTGGAGGAGGATGGAGGACGTCAGTGCAGCTTTATGCAACAAGGTGGACTCACTGAGTCCTGCCATCATCTCTGTCTTCTTTACCACTGCCTACCTGTGGACCTTTCTTCCTGTCCCAGCCTGCTGTGAGGAAGCCGGCCTGCAGCTCCTCCTTGTTTTTATAACACAGTTCCTTCAGCACTGATGCAGCTGTGATCACCAGTGGAGGGTTCTCCATCTGCACA
This sequence comes from Lates calcarifer, assembly GCF_001640805.2. Taxonomy (NCBI): domain Eukaryota; kingdom Metazoa; phylum Chordata; class Actinopteri; family Centropomidae; genus Lates; species Lates calcarifer. Next base: position 19,909,861 of record NC_066835.1, on the reverse strand, counting down.
CTGAGGATCAGAGAGGAGAAACAGGCTCAAGCAGAGTCACACTTTAAAGTTCTTGCTGTCTAAAGTTAAAGAGACTTGTGTATCTTCAAAAATTTCCACCGATGCTAAGGACATGACGTGGCCATGAGGTCAAAGCAACTGTCTGCGGAGCTCAGTGACACGAGTCTCTGAGTGTTGAGTCACAGATCTAGGTCAATTTACCACAGGTGGAGTCCAATCAAGGAGTAGAAACATCTCAAAGGCGATCTAGTGAAATGGGAGGAACCTGAACTAAATGTCAAGTGTCACAGCAAAAGGCCTGGATACTTGTGCCAATATGATATTAAAGTTTTTCTATTTTTAATACATTTGTAAAAAATTTCAAACCATCTAATTTCATGTTGTCATTGTGTGGTATTGATTGTAGATTAATAAGGGAATATTTTTTTAACTTCAGCATGAGGCTACAACATCACAAAATGTGGAAAATGTGAAGCGGTCTGAATACTTTCTGGATGTACTGCAGGTTAGTTTGCACACAGCTGAGTATGAGGAGACATGGATGAATAAAAGTTCATTCTGCAACTTTGGTTGGAAAACAAAACAAAATTAGGGTTAGGATTTACAAAATTGTATTTCATGTACGTGTTTTGCCCATGTGCCATATGTGCATACTTGTATATGTGTTAATGTAGTCATGTGTGTGTGGCACCTGTGGAAGGCCAGGTGGGATTTCGCTGCCTTGGTGACAAACTGAGCGTCTGCGAGTGAACCTGCCATACAGCAGAAGATCTGGTCATGAACCTGAATCACCTTGTTGATGGTCTTTGATGATACATATTCCCTGAAGAGATGAGAGAGAATGAACAAAGCTTAATTTGTAGCCCTTTTTTCCACTTCAAAATATCAGCTCTGTTGTATACATCATCTTACTTAGATGCAGTTTATTTCTGTGTCAATTTTAACTCTATTTTATAAAGCTGTCACCTTGTTGAATGACAGATTCAGCATAGTAATAATGCAGACAACCTCAGTCTGACATCCTCACCCTCCAATGGAAGCCCTGGAATCTGAACCAATCACGACCCCTCCATCAAAAATGGCGGCCAGGATGGTGGTCTGAGGCAAAGACAGTGACTGTTGTTAACTTCTCATTCTTAATAATTAGAAGTAGCCAAACAATGCAAATGACAACACGGCGTAACAAACGAACTGATTTCCCCTGACTTCATGTTTATTCATGCTGTCTGAATAGAGCTATGAATTCTGGGATTTAGAGTTCTATGGAGGTGTGTGTTTTTTGTTGTTTTTTTTTCAATGAAATGAAAGCGTAGTCAGTCGCTTTCTTTGTAGAGATATATACATAACGTAAACGTGATATTACGTTTACTCATACTAAAATATCCAGTCGTTGTAATCTCACTTTGTTACTGAGTTACTCTCCAGGTACAGCATCACCTGTTCACACGCGAACTCGATCAGAGATCATTTTAGTCGTAAAAGACTGTGGTGCCGCATCAGTGTTAGAGGATATAAGTGAACCGATCCGGATTTACTCACCCCTGTGCTGACTCCTTTGACTTGTGAGTCCGTGCAGTGTTTCTCCATTTTCACTCCAAAATCGAAAGAGAGGAAGGAGAGGTGACGCTCCGAACAGCGACCTCACGCGCACTGAGACGCGCAGAGAAGCCGCAGTCTGATCCAGTATGGCGCTATCAAATGTCCTCGAGACTCCTGCAGCAGGGTTTAATTTCGACAACGTGGCCAGGTATGAACTTTACTTTATTTTTATTTTTTACTTCTGAGCAGTAGACTGCGTTAGTAATGACAAAAAAGAAGTTAATGGCGTTTACACCGACCTGTCATCGGGATCAAAAGTGAAAGTAACTTTTTGCTGCTTGTCTATCAGTTGAATCAATTAAATAATATGTTAATAATGTGTTTACGGTTATTATGACTATATATTCATCAGTTGATGCCCCCTCCCCACCTTCACTCTCTTCCCTCCCAGAAATGCTGCATTAGAGGGTCTCTTTGAAGGAGGACAGACACCTAAACCTCTGAAAACAGGCACCACCATAGCAGGAGTTCTGTTCAAGGCAAGTACAAAGCTCTGTGAACTGCCATGACAAAAACAGAAACTGACCAAAAAACTGTGACTTTGCATGTTTTAATTATAGAACATAACATTTTATTCTTTACATTGTTTTTCAAATCATAGCAGGTTATTTAGGTAGTTATTGCTTTTCATTATTTTAATATAAACAATCTATTATAAAGATGCCTTTATTGTAAAAGTTACTTGTATGGTGCTACAATTACGAGCACAAAATAAATCATAGGACAAATAACAACATGAACATTATTAAAATAGTGTTGTGAATTTGGTAGTTTCTTGCTTTTGAAATGTTTCTGTAATTCATACAGCACAGTAAATGTCAAATGCTGAAGCATTGCTGAATACAATGGGGAACATTTTGTACAAACTTAAAATTCTACAATGCATTTTTGGTAACTCTGACAGAAAATCAATTCAATGAATGTCCACTGCGATGGACTAAATATGTAAAGTTAGTTTAAAATCTCTGCAGTTCATTCTGCCTGGAAATTTGTGAAATGTATATATTTAAAACTTGTTGTTTTGTATGCTTTGGAAAATATTATACAGTAATTTAAAATCTCTACAGTTTAAGTAAATGGGTTAACACACTGGTGCATTCCTTTAAGTTGTTGTATGTAACAGAAGCACTTATATTCTGTGTGTATCCTACATTTGTCAGCAACACAACACGTCATTCATTCATGCAATTGCATACATTTTAATGTAGGAGCTGCCCATGTCATTCACAGTTATCCATGCTTGTGACTGAGCAGCTCCACTGAACCAACTTTTATTGATTTTAGTGTCCTTCCCAAAGGTGGTTGTTTGAGAATGAATCAGTTTCTTCATGGAGCTTAAAACAAATCAGGCACATAAATATTATGTTACTAATCAGCTTTGTGTTGATGCAGGATGGGGTGGTACTGGGAGCAGACACGAGAGCTACTTCCAGTGAGGTGGTGGCCGACAAGATGTGCGCCAAGATCCATTACATTGCTCCAAATATATAGTAAGTGTTAGACTGAAACACAGAAACCTCTCACTGTTAGATACTCTCTGTGATGTTCAGGACATTTCCAGTTGCTGAAGTGTTGTCCATCACAAACTGCCTCCTCTACTTCCATTTAAGTAATTTCCTATATACCCCAGAATGCTCTACAGCTACCCTGTATTCAGTATTAAGGTCAGCTACATAAAAACAGTTCCTGCTGGGAGGAAAAAAGTCATCTGGTGTTCTCTTGGTCAAACCAGAAAAAACTACTGAAGAGAGACTTGTAAAGAAAGTAACATGCTCCACAAAAACATATTGTCTAGTAAGCAAATTGTAGTTGCATTGCATTGATATACTGATAGTCACAGCATCTTGTGTTAGGGATTTCTGTGTTGATTCAAAATGGTGACTCAAGTAAGTTGCTGGAATTGTCCCTCTTCCCTTAAATCTTGCCAACTACGACCCATCACGTTACTCTTTTTCTTCTTCCCACTGTTTTTCTCCTCATCTTTTCTTTCACAATATCTATAATTCCTCTCTCTCTCTCCTCCCAGTTGTTGTGGAGCAGGTACAGCAGCAGATACAAAGAAAACCACAGAGCTCCTCTCCTCCAACCTCACCATCTTCTCAATGAACAGTGGGAGGAACCCTCGCGTCGTCATGGCCGTCAACATACTACAGGATATGTTGTACAGGTTTGTGATATACACACACACATGTATCTGTATCTAGAGGTGTGGCCATGAGTTAAACATGAGATATGAGTGAAGATTTTAAAGCAGCAGTCATTTTGTTTAATCTGAAAACAGTTGTGTGAATTGGGTTTCTGTGACCCTCAGGTATCGCGGCCAAATTGGTGCCAATCTTTTACTGGGAGGAGTGGACTGCACTGGGAATCACCTGTATGAAGTCGACCCATATGGGAGTGTTGATAAGGTGCCTTACATTGCAATGGGTATGTGATACAACACTGTTCTGTAAATGTTTTCAGCGCTGTGTCTGTCACATTTTCTTCTTGGATTCTTTGTTGGTGGAGTTTGTTTTTCTGTGATGCTCCTCTCTCTGTCTGTTCAGTTACGCTGGTTATGACTGCTCAGGTTTTGTTCTTTATGTTTCAGAGGAGTTATTTTGTGCATATGTTTATGTACTTATGTTGTTTACACAAACCAAACTGAGTGTTTGAAACTGCAAATGCAATACTTTATATAGACTGTATATCTGCCAATATTGAAAGTAAAATGGTACCAGAGGTTATGACTTTGTTATTTTATATTTTACCTATATAAAGATATTTGCAGATATTTGTTTTGCTAAGTCTCTACGTTCAGTCTGTGTTTCAGCTGACTTTACTTTGTGTTCATGCAGGATCTGGTGATCTGGCTGCTCTTGGGATTTTAGAGGACGGGTTCAAACCTGATTTGGAGGTATGGCCCCCTGGACATCTGTTGCTAGATGTTATTATCATCATTCATCAATTGTTATTTGTCATCAGGCACAATCATAAAATTATTTAATTTACTTTGGGGCATCTTTGATTGAATTGCAGTATAGCAGCGCTGAAGGCCAAATAAGTCTCTAGATTATGAAAACAGTTGAGAAAAAAAACATTAATTGTTCTTCTTAGTGAACTGTGTCTGTTACTGAACAGAAAAGTTAGGTTTGTAGTCTGCAACTGGATTTTAAAACTGATCAGTGTCTCCCTTTCATGCTCTGGTCTGTATGTCAGCATCTGCTCCTCTCCATCATTTCCCTGATCTCTCTTTCAGCTGGAGAAAGCCAAGGAGCTGGTGCGTGCTGCCATCCACGCTGGCATCATGAGCGACCTCGGCTCAGGCAACAACATCGACATCTGTGTCATCACCAGACGAGGAGTGGACTACATCAGACCGTACCAGGATTCTGAGTACAAGGACAACAGGTACAAGCACGACTTTATCCAAGAGCTGCTCTCTGGACAGATTCATTAACAAATGTGAATGATCCATATGTTAAGTAATTTTTAATATTGAACCATAACTTACTTACTTTCTCAGTGAGTGTCAGATATTTTAGTTTTGTCCTTGTGCACTGTGATTGTGCATTGTCTTTTTATGTGCTATACTGTGACTTGATACTTTAACTGATCTATCTATCTATCTATCTATCTATCTATCTATCTATCTATCTATCCATCCATCCATCCATTCAGGAAAATGAAGTATAAATATCGTCCAGGCACGACACCGGTTCTCACAGAGAAAGTTGTGCCCTTGAAGCTGGAGGTTGTTCAGGAGACAGTGCAGCAGATGGATACAGCCTGAAGCACAATGCACAATCACACAATGTAAACATCACAACACTTAGCAGTAAACTGAAAAATCTTTCATTTCATTCCATTATTACTCACCTGAATTTAAATATAAGAAATGAAAAATCTCTGACATTTTATTAACACTGTCAGAATGTTTTCTTCCCTGCTGCTATGCTTCACTGTGATGTGGGACAGTTCAGAGAATCTCTGCTGTTCTGCAGGGAGGCTGCTCCAAGACCATAATGAGAGGATTGTAACACGTTTTAAAATATCAAATAATAATAATAAAAAATGAATAAAATTCAGTTTGAACCCCACTGCCTAATTTCTTTTCATGCTTTGTAACTATTTTCTGACTCACTGTAGTATTTCAGTAAAACTAATAAAAAGAAAACCTCATACTGTGCTTCATGTTCATTTCTGTCATTGCACGTCATTAACATTTCATTAACTTGACTTAGATTTTTTATTATAAGAATGAAATATACAAACATGTATGAATAATGTCATCGACCTCTGCTTCACAAAACCTGAGTCCTGCATTTCCGCCTAGAGACTAATGATGAGAAACATACAGTGATTTCCTATTGGCTTCTGCAGTTTGGAGCCTTTTTTTATTTAAGATGAACATTAATGATTTTTTGTTTTGGTTTTTTGATCGATGAACTTTTTGATTTAAAACAGAATTGGTTATGTATATTTGTTAGTAATCACGCATTAGTTTAGTGTTAATGACTCATTTTCCAGGATATTCTGCAGAAAAAGTGAAATTGTTTTTAAACCGTTTCACTTTCGAATTCTTTGTTACGCACAAGGAAATTATCGTTGACGCTTCGTCGATCGCCCTCGTTATTTTGGAAAACCTAACACGTAGACTATAGAAAATAACCTAAATATAATTTATCCACATTAATACATAATGGCTCTCTTCGACGTAAGTGGGTTTAAGTCTTATTCTGAACTCCGTAGGCAGATTTTTCCAGCCGGACAGACGCATCTCGTCGACCGAACCAACCACTACAATTTTGGGACCAAAACTCAGGAATTCGCTGTACCTGTGGGTGCAGACGTGAGTATCATTAGATCTGTTAGGAACTTAATATACTGAATTCTTTCAGGTAAATCTGCCACAAGCATGAAGCGTCATGAAGCGTGTGATTTAAGTTATTTTACGCGTCTCTTGTTTTCAGTGTGTGGTGCGTGTCTGCTTCTTATCAAATGTCAAATCATTAATTTATCTTAACTATAACGAATCAGTGTCAGATTGATTTACTTTATGATATATATTACACGCTCATGCTCACTGAGTTTCCTTCTTTGGTTTCATTACAGCCCTCAGGTTTTCTCAAGTCCTGCAACCATGACTCAGGTGTGTGTATTGAGATGAACCACGGTACGACCACCCTGGCCTTCAAGTTCAGACACGGGGTCATCGTGGCTGTGGACTCCAGAGCCTCAGCTGGTCGTTACTTAGGTAAATGTGCAGATCTGGAAAAGTATCAAAAATGCTGTTTTCTCTTCCAGATCTGGAGAATTAACAAACAGGTGGAAAAGGTGGGTTTGGTGCAGTTTGATGGCTTATTAGCAGCAGTAAAGGAAAAGAGGGAGTTACAGAGTCACATGGCCCAGTCATACTGCCACCTTCAACATACTGTAACACCTTCTCATCATCTCAGTGAATAAAGGGGCTGATGAGGAACTTTTAAATGTAAAACATGAAGGCAATAAGTGCTGCTACAGTGAGCTGCCTCACAGTGTTGACATACTTCAGCCTACAGTCTTTGTCACTAAATGTCTTTCTTTCCCAAATGTGTCTCATCTCTGCAGCATCCAACGATGTCAACAAGGTCATAGAGATCAACCCGTACCTGCTGGGCACCATGTCAGGCAGCGCTGCAGACTGTCAGTACTGGGAGAGACTCCTGGCTAAAGAGTGCAGGTCTGTAATCCTGTGTTTTAATATTGCTCGCATTGTCTGTCAGTCCCTTTCGTGATCTAAGCTTCTACTTGTGCTCCTCTTAATGAGACTGATAAAACCAGCTTTCCACTTTAAAAAAAAGCTCTCTGATCTAGTTTGTCCTTTCTGAGTGATGCAAAGGGCTTAAATGGTTCTGACAGTGACTTCACATCAAGAAAGTCCTGGGCTCTAGGTCCTGGGTTTGAAGTTTGAGTTTATATGAACACATGCATGTTACAGTGGGCATTATATAGCAAATATTCTTTAGTGATGATATACACAAAATACATTCGCCCTCATAAAACAAAACAAAATAAATGTATTAAAAGTCAGTGTCCTTATAAATGCAGGAGTATCATGTTCAGGCCAGTCTGGACTGCCTACATGTCTGATTTATTATTTTATCCAGGTTGTACAGGCTGAGGAACAACCACAGGATCTCTGTGGCTGCTGCCTCCAAGCTGCTGTCTAACATGATGCTGGGTTACAGAGGAATGGGCCTGTCCATGGGCAGCATGATCTGTGGGTGGGACAAAGAGGTAAGGTTTGTGTTTGTGGTTCAGTGTTTGTATGTGTGTGTGTGTGAAAGTCTCATAACTATCAGAAACACAGTGTTTTGAAGTGAAGCAGAGACTCAAGTTGTTCACTACTTACTAGTTAAACAATGTCCCTGTGGTATTAGCAGATTGTAATGTTGTGTTGTGCAGTAGAAGCCAGGTAATGTGTTGGGGTTGTTAAGACATATACCACATAACAGCAATGTCCACAGTACATCCAGAACATATGGTGTCAGAAACTGTGGCCTTTGTATAAAATACACATTTTCCTGCAGACCATGTAAAGACTGTGTGTTCTCCAGGGTCCTGGTCTGTACTACGTGGATGATAATGGGACGCGTATGTCGGGTCGTATGTTCTCTACCGGCTGTGGGAACAGTTACGCCTACGGTGTGGTGGACAGCGGTTACAGGGAAGACATGACGGTGGAGGAGGCGTATGAACTGGGCCGTCGAGGCATCGCTCACGCTACACACAGAGACGCCTACTCTGGTGGAGTGGTCAACAGTGAGTATACTCTGAGAATAATCCTGAATTCATCTCATTTATTTTTGTCTTTGTCTCAGTGTTAAATTATAATTTGTTTATTTTTAAATGCAAGACTTCATTTTTTCTGTCTTTGCTCTGTTTTGTGCAGAGGTAGGTAGAAACGAGTTTCATATACTCTATTAGATGTAACCTTTTAGGTAAATCGTACTCGTTGGACAAAGTAACATGTTGGGACTCTTTCTACTTATTTTTTGACATAATAGAACAGACGTGACCCAAGCAAAGCATCAACAAGCAAAGAATGTAATTTAAACAGAAAAATATCTTTTCTTCTTTTTTTGGGGGGGGGGGGGGTTTATGTGTGTATACATGGGCACATGTGCATACATTCATCTCTGTGTTTATTTTTTGTGTGTTTGTCTAGTGTACCACATGCAGGAGGACGGCTGGATTAAAGTGTGTAAAGAAGACGTATCAGAGTTGATCCATCGCTACAGGAAGGGGATGTTCTGAGCTTGATCCCTGAACCTGGATTAACTGTAACACAAAAGGGTCCAGTCACAGGTTTCTTTACAAAAGGATGTTGTTGTTTTTTTTAACTGAGTTACTTTGGTGTGGGGGACAAAATTCTTTGGGTGAAAAGACACAAATTGTTTTACGTGAGATTTTGGAAATAAATGACTTCACATTCACTACACAGCAGAAAGTGTGTGGCCCATTTCTGGTTTTGGATCAATAAAATGTCACTTTTTTTTTTTTCCATGCATATGAATCCAGGTTCAAATCGTCATCATTAAATCATTATTTGGTTATTGTTCTGTATATGCTGCAATGTTGGTACCTGTTGATAGTATAACTCTCCAGGTTTGTTCCAGTTAAGTGTTTCATGATTTCTGACCATATTTCTTGTTAAAATAACAACACAACACACAGTTTGAAATAAAGACTGTTGTTTAACTCACTGATTCATATGAACTTTTGTTGCTTTGTTGTATTAAGTGTACAAAATTCACTTGAGGTTGTTTGTCACTGAGAACAAGAAGAATTTCATTTGTTTTCTATAACAATGCAAAGTATTTTCAACCAGTAAAAATGTGTTGGCATGTGGATGATGCAGAAAATATAAATAATATTCCAGTTCTATTTGTCTTTGTCCACTGTCAACCACAGAGTTACTCAATCACAGTGTCATCACATTTTCAACAGCAGGTAAACCTGTGTTTTTTAAACATATATTCAATTTCTATATTGAGCTGAGAAGAAAAAAACTTTAGATCACCTGTATCACTTGATTGGTGTATCACTGGTTTTGGGTTTGATAAAATCTGACCACAAACATGCAGGAATTACCTAACCTCTTTCCAGATTTAGAAACTGGAAATAAAGAGCCCTAAACCTGTTGGATGAAATTTCTGTACTGTATTCCTGAAAACTGGTGTTACAGTATCATCCTTATATATCCATATTAACATTGAAGAAACTGGGTTATATCATTCAGTGTAAATAGTATTTCTGTATTTGTACATATGATTTCTCAAATTTAGGGGATAGTAATGCAGGTTGGTAATGCAGCACAAAACAATAAGATTATTAGTGGCAAAATCTGTGACATCATGTGTTTCCATGCGGAAGTCAGCCCCATAGGTTTTACCAGTGGAGGTAATTGTCTTTCCCTTGATAAACACAAGTCAATCTACCTTATATTAAAAGGTCTGTGAGGATCTCTTCATTTTTTCAGGCTAAATGTGACACCCAAAGCGTGCTGGAGGTTAATGATAAGACTTTAAAAATTAAATTCAAAACCAAAGGATTTTTGGTCACAACAAAAACACTCACAAAATATTATCGGCTGTATCAACAATGATTAACCTGTATAGTAGGGAAGTCTACCTCTTTGGGCTATTTCATACTTTATGTGTAACCTACAGCAAATCACATCTAGTTGGAAAAATACACTTAAATTGGAGGAGCCACAACTGGATAATTTCTCAACAGGTGTAACGTCATTAGTTGCCAGGCAGATTTCAGTGCTACAGGTTTTTCAGGGGAAAACCAAAACACCACACTGAGCCTGTGCAGACTGAGCTGCTCATCACACGCTGATGAAATAAGGAATTTACACAAACAAGCAAAAACACCAATCTGTGGTTTTACATCTATTTAGTATTATAATTAATTGAATCTGTAATTTTACAAAATTACAAAATGATTCCACATAAATGGTCTCAAACTAAGTCTTGACTAATTTTCTTGTCCTGTCTAAATCAAATTACTTCAACTAAAACAGCACTCACCAGAGCACATACCTCCCCCACAATCAAATAAACCTACATAGCACATAGGTGATTTTCTGTGAAGAGTCACAAGTTTGCCCATGTTACTTCCTTCTCTTTAATTTAACATCCACAGGTCAGTGCCACGTTCATTTAGGCTCTGAGATGATGGTGAATAATGAAAATAATCCCAAAGTTTTGGCTACAGTCACAGGTGTGACAGCATACTGTACTGGGAATCAGAAAAAGACACAAAAATCTGAGAAATTTGGAATTTTTGGGGACTTTATTGAGAGCCAAGCAAAAGTAAAAAAAGAATGAAATAACAGAGAAACTTCATTCAACATTGATTTATGAGCTTGAACATAATAATAATTTTGAGCATTGCTGTTTAATTCCTAAATGTTTACAAAGCTAACACAGAAAACTCCTTTGTTCCTAAACACTAACAGGTTAATCATTTTCTATTTTTTACCATCAGTGTGCTGAGAAACTAAAAACATCCAACAACCTGATAAAAATCTCTCAGCTAAAATTTAAATATAATGTTCAAATATTTAATATGAAACAAAAAACAATAATATACTCTTGATTAATTAAGAAAAACTTCAAAGATATAATGTATTTCTTGCTTAAGCCTAATTAAAATCAAAACAATATCTTTAACCTCAACCATTTTAAAGAAATATACAAGAAGAATATTTACACAACTGGAAAATAAATGTTGTACTGATGCTTATGTGTTGTGTAAGTGTATGCCTGGGGTGGGCAACACTGATTCGACCTCATATCAGAAGACCCTCAGGAGTATTTGTATATATGAAAAAGGGGATGCATGTGCAGTATGTGATTGTGTGTCTGTATATGTATATCTATATTTAGACAACAAAACCCCAACACCAGGAATATGAAACTGTAACTATGGTGAATTTATTTTAGATGATCACACAAACTTTTAAATTAATTGTGTATATATGAACAGTGCTGTGATGCTTTCATTGGTTTGAATATCGTCTTACTTTTCTCCAGGTATAGAAAAAAATAATCATCCTCATTTGATTTATCAATATTTAAGCAAACAGTTGGTGTTCTTTATATTCTAATCAATAAGTATCTACCACTAGATTCCCAACCCTGACTTTGTCAATTTGTGATTTCACTGATGAATAGTTGATGAATTCCCAGTTTATGGAGGAGAATGTGGTGGCGTCTCTCCTTGTTCAAGTGCAAAATGTCTCCATAAACCTGAAGAGGCAAAATGTGGGGTGGGGGCAAAGCAATTACTATAAATGTTCAGAAAGTTCAATTCCATAAAGCCACATATTTCTTTTGTTCTATTGTAGATAGTTTAAAGCAGCTTTGTTTGAGGCAACTCACTGTGTTCAGGGTGGTGTGTTTGGCATTTAGGCACTCAAAGGCATTGTTTGTTCTATGACCTCCTGGTTGCTTGCAGCTGAAAGGTCAGAAACACATTGTTAACACATTGACCACATCCTCCTGACACTGTTTATAAACAGCTAACATTTTTAATCTACAGAGTGTCTGTGAGATCACAGAAAATAGAAACGTTTTACTTACGATATGGAGGGCGTTTGTCTGAAAAAAGAAATTAGAAATAATTTAGTTGTTACAGTGGAAAATGCCAGAATTTGTCCTTTTTTGTTCTAAATATGATCCCCTGTTCTACTCACTCTAACACTCTAACAGATGCATATGATACTTCTATATTTTGTTTAGATCTTACAGTATCTCTTTTCCTATCAGGATCATTATGTGGCTCTAAACCCTGCAGCTTTTACTCTTGGTTGAAACAGATTTTGGTGTACTGGAAATCTAAAATAATTGCAACCTGGATAAAGCATCAACTCAAAATCTAAAATTAAAATACTGAATATTTTAGACAATGTGTCTGTTTTGTTTTCTCACCGTTCTTCTTCTTGTAAATGAAGAATCCAATGGCAGCGATGGCGATGACGAGAGCAAGAACAACCACAGCAGCGATGATGATGGGGGTCGTGTCAGTCGGCTTCTCTGTTGAGCAAAAAACAACAAATCAATCACAACCTGTACAGATGACGCAGGTCAGAAGAAAAGAACATCCACCTGCCAACCAGACTACAATCCTGTATATTGGCAATTTAGTCTGTACACTGACAATATGTCTTTTTGTCCTGCTGTTGTTGTTAATTTCAGTTTTTATCCCTACTTATCAGTACTGAATTACTGTATCAATGCTTATTTATCCTGTATGTCCATGATGGTTCCTGTACCACACATTTGTTCTTGAAAGAGCAATGAATCAATAAATCAATAAATGTCATCCTAACTGATTTATTGATCAGTATTGATCCAGTAATTATCTGTTCATCTTCTCAAACTGACCAGTGGTTAACTCAAAACAGTGGCTGTAATCTCTAAATTGAGGTTACACACTGAAATGACAGTACACGGCCTAAAAAAGTTTTGTCTGTTGATACATTCAAAAATGCTACCCGGAATTAAATTTTACAATGCAGTAAAAAGTGGAAAATTAACTCAATATCAATATCAATCAAAAGGTTAAGTGAACAATTGCCAAGATGTACCAAAAATGTGGTGGACACTTTAACACTTTGACTTTAAATTGAGAAAAATAACTAGTTATCCAAAGGCACATATTCAGGTTTAATACTGGTCTGATAAAAACTGGATGAAAGAAACTGAACAAAAAACAACCTAGGGAAAGAGAACATCCTACACACATGAAAATAAACAAACTGCTGGAATATTATAGTAATTCAATGTGCGTTTTCCCACCAACACTTCTGATTCACATCTCACCGTTAGAGATGATCACTGCTTTGTCCAGTCTTTTGATGATGTCCTCCTTCACACCAGAGAGCTGAAACACACATTCATACTTCCCCCAGTCTTCAGGTGAGACTGATTTCAGCTCAACACTCATCTGGAAGGTTCCATCATGGTTGGGGAGGATCTCTCCTTTCTCCACACCATCATGAAGATCCTCTCCATCTTTCCTCCAGAACATCATGGCTCTGTCAGGGTAGAAACCTGTAGCGTGGCAGCTGACTGGAGAGGAGGGAGTCTTCTGGAGGAGAGACACTGAGGGAAGATCTGGAGAGAGAGAGAGAGAGAGAGATTATAGTTTTAGTTTTTCATTTTAATATAACCATCCCTTTTTGATGTCAAGTATTTTGAATGTCTTGGTTACATATTTTAATACGTATGTTTTGTGTACTTAAGAAAAGAAAAAGTTGCAGAACAGACGGGAGAAAGACAGACAAAGAAATATGAGGAGGGAGTGAGGAACAGGTTAGAATGGACAGAGAAGAGACAGTGGAGGAAAGAGTAAAAGAAATGTTAAAGCTGATAGAAATGAGGCCAAAAGGAAGACAACAATTGAGTAAAGTGGTGATAAATATGTAAGAAAAAGTGAGAAATGTGAGTAAACTGAGACACAGTAGGTTTCTGTGTGTTGGTTAGAAACAGAGGAGACATGAAGACTGTTGTTCATGAAACTACATCAGATCATGTGATTCTACCTGTTCTCAGCAGAGAGCTCCTCCCATAGTCCACATACTTCTTCACCCACTCAGGACAAATCTGGTTCAGGTACTGTTCTGCCTGTGTGATCCAAGCTCTGTCCTTGTCCCACTTGAGTTTGGTGATGACAGCCTGTGGTGTTGGAGCGATCCATGTCTCTGTCTTCAGGTCAAATGCTATGAAGTCGTCTCCATCATAACCATACTGCCAGTTCCCTTTAACCTCTTTATTCTCATCGTCCCACTCACAGCCGTACATAAACTGGAAAATGTGAACACCTGAGACGGAGACAGAGTGAGATCTCAGTTCAGTCAGTTATTAACAGTTAATTTCACATCTTTACCACAGAGACACTGATCCACAGACACACACACACTTACAATCATCATCATCTGAACAGTGTGGACGACACAGAGAGAAACAGAGAGGCTGCTGGGAAACTGAGTCAGTTTCACAGTCCACATCCTCTCTTTACCACAGAGACACACTGACTCCACACACACACACACACACACACTCTCTGAGGTGGAGTCCTGAGCAGCAGATACAGGTTAAACCTGATCCTGGATTGAACATTAGATCCAGTGAAACTCTGCAGCCTGTGGATCAGTCCAACAACATCCTCTTCCTGTGAGAAACTACAGACTAGACTGTCCTCAGGTTTGTTCTAGAAGCTTCCACTGAAGGAGAGTTTCAGTCCAGGATCAGTCAGTAGACTCCACCTGCTCCACCAGGACAGTGTCCTGTTCAGCAGTGTGTTACTACAACTGCTCAGAATAAGGCAGAGACCAGCAGGACCATTATGGAGACTGGGAGGCAGTCTGTGTCCTGATTGGTCCATCCATCTGTCAATCATTCAATACAACCAACAGCTGATCAACACACTGTGGTCAGTTGATCTGATCTAATATCATCTGTAGGTCCACTGAATATTTAAGGATGAAATTATGGTTATTTTAATCACTGATTCATCTGTTCATTACTTTTTAAAATAATCAATTTATCATTTACTGAGCTGAAATCTTCAAAATGCTTCTTTTGTTTGACACTGATCAGAACTTAATTTTATAAAATTATGTTTAAATAAAAAAGATAGAAGCAGCAAGTTCTCATATTTCAGAAACTGTAATCACCTTTTTTGGCTTTTTGCTTGATAAAAGATTCAGATGATTATTTGATTATCAGAACTGTTGATTCATTTTCAGTTGATCAAATAATCAATTAATTGGCATTTTTTCCAGCACTGTATAAATGTATTATGGCATAGACACTGTGGGTAAGTAAAGTTAATCTGATCTAATGTGTAACTCTGCTGTGTATTTATTATTAGGTGGACACACTGGTTGGTACAGTAAAGTAAATCTAATCTAATCTGTTGTTCTACTTTATAGTTTATATATTTAGGGCTCAAGCTAATGATTCCTGTCATTATTAATTATGTAATGTTTTTTTTATTTCATCAATTCATTTTTTTATCCTGTAATATTTCAGAAAGTAGTAAAAATGTTCATCACAAGTTCACAGAGCCAAAGGTGAAATCTTCAAACTCCTCCTTTTGTCTGACCAACACTGAACAGTATTTAATTTATATTCATCTAAAACAAACAGTAAATTCTAAGATTTGAGAAACAGGAACCTGCAGATCATCTGACATTTTTGCTTGATAAAATAAAATGATCTGATCATCAAAATGTTTTGTCAATTAATTTTCTGTTGATCACCTGATCGATTAATCAACTAATCGTTTCAGCTCTATATATATATTCACTCTTAGAAGGAAATGTGTTGAAAATGTGCACAGTTACAGTGTAGTCCTTTCTTTTACACATGTGGAGTCAGTTTTAAATCAGACTGTGTTGGATGAATTGAGCTGTTTCACACACACAGCTCTGTGTATATTTAAAATGAACAGATTGTATTTGTTCGTTCATTGTTCATTCAGCTAACGTGAGCTTTGCCGTCAGTTCCTCCCTCACACACTCGTCCATGACGGTTACATGACTTACAAACCTCCTGCCTGAGCTGTGAGATTATTATCACTGGAGTCACCAGTTAACACAGCTACACAGTATGAGGCTCATGAAGGCTTTATTTTATTTCTATTTTTTCACTGATGGAGAGCAGAGGATTGAAACTAATGTCTGCTCATGTAAAACTTTGTTGAATTTAAACTTTTCCCTGTGAGGTTGGTGTTGGTCACATTAGGCCAAGTCACAGAGCTAATGTTACACTTCCAGTTAGCTCTGACGTTACACTTTGCCTTCACTGTTTTTCACCACTCTGTGCATTTTTATCATTAATTGTGTTAAAAGTATTACATAAGTGCAGCCATGAAGGAGCTAAAATTATCCCTGAAAAAGCAGAGAGCAGGCTCTTGGTGTGAGCTAACGTAGCCATGTTGCTAATGAAAATGTGATGGAGGTTTAAGCTAACCTTTGTGGTGCAGAACTGGAGGGATTTTCTTCTTTAATCACAGTTTGACAGTAAGTTTAATCTAACTGAGCTGTTTAGTATTTTTCTTGTTGAGTTGTTATCAGTTCAGTTCGTCACAGTAATTAAAGCTCACACTCACTGATGCTGCTTTGTGACTGATTTTTTCTCAGCTAACAAGCTAACAAAGCTAAATACTGTAGTTTGATGTGTCTGACCCAGTTATTGACAGTTTATTTTAATGATGTATTTCTTGATTTCAGATGGTTTATATTTCTCACAGTCAGGTTGTAATTGTTGCATTTGCTGACTGGTTTTTATTCCAGCCTCAGCATGTGTTGACTGTAACTGGTAAATCTTAGACCTGGATATTACAAGAGTCTGAAGAGGATGTTTATGTGGAGTAATGCTGCTTTAACTTCTCTTAAACCTCACCTGTTTTAGATCAAACTTTATGATTAAACATCAATATAATAACCTTAGAGTAACTTGGATTGTTAAAAGACTTCATTGTACCCAGATGTTTACAGTTTATTCTACAGATGTTATTTTTGTCAGTAAATTAAATGAACATTTCTGAAGAGGAGCCTGGATCTCTGGATCATCAGCCTGTGGAGGATCACTGACTGAATCTGCTCTAACACAATATTTCTATCTATAAAGGAAACATTCAAATAATGTTCATGTATCACTGAGGCCTGACAACATGTGGGAATATCTTTTATTAATGTTTCTCTCATGCTGTGTCCAGGTGGATTATCTACACTCACAAAGAAGATGAACAGTATCAGTGTTGGTGATCTTGTAGAGAGGCAGGGAGTGTAAGTAAATGTTAGGATTGTCACTTGTTAGATAACAGGTGTCATATATTTCACTTTGCTGTGTAAAAGTGACCTGTAGCCTAATCTGTGCTGATCATTACAGCTAAACACAATTTTCTAATGCAAATCAGTTTGTCTTTACATTGGTTTCATTTTATCTGTGTTCAGTGACACCAGCTCTGACAGACGTTCATGTGTGGATCAGAATAATCAGTTATATGGAGAAGGTTGGTGAAGACTGGAAACTACAAGGATAGTGAGTAACACTGATACAATAATTTGTATTATAGCTCAGCTTTGTTTTACATTAAGTATAACTAATAGATGCCATCATTATCTTGCGTTTTTAATAGATGGTCAGTGCTACAACACACAGCAGGTTCTCACACACTTCTGTCAGCTGTTACACTGTCAGATCTGCCATTTAATTTAATGTCAGGTTTTACTGTATGTGTATTCTTTACTTTATTTTTAAATGATGTTTGAGCCTTTACTGTATGATCACTGATAATTACTATAACTAACTATCCTTAGATTTGCTGAAGCTCAAAAAGTAATCTCTCCCTCTCTCTGTCTCTGTAGGTCAGGACGACCATCGTCTCTTTGAATAACACTTGACACCCTGCCACAAGACATCAGCAGTATATTGTGTTGAAAGAGAAAAATGGTTAAGTAATCATAACTCTCTCAAAATGTGTAATATTTCCTTAAATAAATGTTTAAAATGCTTCACAGTGGTTTGATTTTTTATTAAATAAAGTTTGATCATTGTTTTTTGAAGTTTAGTTTCTGACACTTGTAGCTAAGTACAGCACATAATGTGTTTGTATTACATATATTTACACATCTCTGTTTAAGCTACCTAACACAAATTCTGTATAATATCATTAACACAGTGTTTTAGTGTGTGTCAAAATCTACACCACTGATGTCTGAAAATTTGACAATTTTAGTTTTAACACGTCCTTTATAGTTTGTTATGACACAAACACACTGCACTCAAGAAAGTTAATTTGATCTAATCTTTAGTTCTATATATTCATTATGAGATGGACACATTGTGGTTATTACAGCAGCCTGTGTCCCATTAACAGCTGCTCCATAGTTTAAGGCAGTAATCTTTTATCAGCTGAGTGTTGTTAAACTGTTTCTACAGTGAGTTAATGTGGACCAGCTCACTCTAATGGAGAGTGAATGTTAATGTATGTATGTATGTATGTATGTGTGTGTGTGTGTGTGTGTGTGTGTGTGTCTGTGTTTGATACTTTGCAGCAAAGCAAGAAAATAACATGTTAGCAGGAAAAAGTGAAAAATAAACAAACCTCCAGTTTGGTTGAAGCGCTGCTTTAGAATTTCAATGTTGGCTTTGAAGTTTGGCTGGGTAGCCGAAAAGATCCCAGTGCTCCTCTCCCAGTACTGTGGATCCACTACCTTGTTCATCCAGTCCTGTCTAGGTTCGGTTGTCCTGATCTTGCTGTCATAGTAAGCTATCTGATCTTCATCAAACATCCCAACAGCCACAAACTCTGGGAAGTTTGGGACTTGAGAGGACGCAGTGTAGAAATACTTCAGAGAGTGAATCACTGAAAGACAAAGGTAATGTCATGATTTTAGTTTTCATATTCACAGTTTTATAAATCACTGAAGAATGTTATTGTCCTGCACACACACAGAGTCAAAAGAAACATTCAAGACATCCTAATAAGCTTTGTTGTGGGGCAAACAGATACAAAAATAAATCTATAGGAAAGACTTTGCTGCAGAGAGACTTTGTTTCAATCGGTCTTAAATTGTATTTAAGATTAGATAAATTATCAAATGAGTCAAATATTTAACTACCTTGTTTTGTAAAAGTTTATTAACAGTAATATACTTTCTTAAATTCCAACATATCCTATCCTACACCATGAATTTATCTTTAATTCACTTTAATTCAATTTTTTTTTAAAGGTATCAACAGAATAGACCATATGCAGGTGTCTGCGTTTTCTAATTACCATCCATGTCAGAATCCTACACTCTGCTGTCTGAATGGATGTAGATCACATTTCTGTGTTAAGCTGCTCTTATAAATTCTTATCTGGACCAAAAGTGTTATGCAAATTTGTCAAAGGAATTCATATACTTCCTGTTGAATAATAAAAACAATTGCTGAACAATATTTTCCGACCCACACTGGATTTTTGAGGCTGATATTGATATTAATATTCGGAAGTATACTGTGCTTAATGGTACATCAGTCAATAGTACTTTTATATTAAAACACAAAAACAAATGAACTTAACACGGATTCGACAGATTTGTTTCTATTTGTGACCAAGACTTATACTGAGTGCGACATTTCACAGTTTAAAGATAAACAGCGCCCTCTGGTGGACAAACTAAACAATAACGACACTGTTTCCAAATGATCTCAAACCTAGTTTTAATTGGCGGTATTGGCCACAAATACACCAACATACCTGCAATAAGATATGATAAAAGTCTGTTTATCTTCAGCAGGTTGTCCTTGATGGTTGTTTTGCTGTATGCATATACTGCATATATAGTCACATTAGGAAGTATTTTGTCATTTGTTTCTTCAGAAGGGAGCTTGCCCCCCCCACCTCATCTGCTCCATTTCAATTTTGAAATGAGCAATAGTTTGTTTAAGTAAAATGTTAAATTTAGCTTGAAATTGAAAAAAATGCACGACACTGATAATAGATAATAAATGAATAGTAATGTATCGTGTTACAGTGTCAGAAATGTTACCGATTGACATTAATGAAGTATATTAAATATTGTACCGACAAAGCAGGAAGTTTGTCCTCAGCAGGAGTAATTATACTGCCACTTTGGACAAACCTTTACCGTACTGATCTTAAAGGTCTTGATAAAACAAAGTAAAGTAAATTAAATTAAATTATAAAATAATGGTCCCATAAAAGAAGAGAGAGAGAAAAAAAGAAAAGAAAAGAAAAGACACGTTTCAATGGCCCTTTTTATAAATAAAGCACAGGCTTTTCGTCTGACCAAAAAATTCAACAGAAATATTTTAGAATCACTGAATATAGGCAGCCAGGATGATTTCCTTTTATATATATATATATATATATATATATATATATATATATATATATATATATATATATTAAATACACTGACACTAAACATCAAAGGCGATCAAACGACCTTAAATTCACATAAACAGTATATAAACACATATTTTTCTTTTAAAATTAACTAGTTTAAAAATGTTTTACTCACCTGCTGCCGCGCTGTTTATTCCCAAAAGAACCAGAAAAATCAAGGTATTCATTGTGACCGGTGGGATCTTTATCTTTGAAAGAATGATAACTAACTTGTTTCTTCGTCCCGTAGAGGAGACACTGTGTTTCCAGCTCGAGCTTCACGGCAGAAATAACAGAGAAAACATAGAGAGGAGTGAACATCAGCCTCCATCTGAGCCAATAGGAATTTAATCTGAGCGTCTACGTCACTTAAATCTGGGTGAAACTGGCGCAGTGAGGTTAGAAACGAAACTGAAAGTAAAGTCTGTTCATTTCAGCCTGAGAGGGAGGAGACTGGAGGGTCAGCTTTGTTCACATATTACAGCAGTATTAAAACTTCACCTGCTCAGACCTTGTATAGTGTTTGTATAATGATTTGTAGACTAATGTGATGTAATGTGCAGACATCCATTAATTTTCTATGAGGTCAGAGGTCACAGAGCTACAGATCAGATCCTCTGGAGCTTGTGGAGACACAGCAAGGTCTTATTCTTTATGACTGTCCTGGGACTGAAAACAGCTCAGATTAAAATATCAACATCAAACAACAAATCTAAGAGAGGTTTGACTGATGGGACAGTGAATAAATGTGGTGAAGTGCTCCCTCTAGTGGTTCACACTTCACACTGATGTGCAGCAGCACAGTTTGTTACACATGGCCAAAATATGATTAACAATAGATTTACTTTGAATATCAGTCCATTTCCAATAAGGTATTTTATTTATGTGTATATGAAGGTATTTCGTTAAGTTTTAGTTCAGGTCTACACTTAAGTCTTGACACAAATCAGAGCTACTATCAGGAAAGACAATATAATAACACAAGACCGTTAACATGAAGCAATAATTTACTGAAGTATTTTACTCTGAAATGAAAACAAGAAAAACAGAAAGAGTCAAAGAGCTTCTTAAACACAGACATCAGATCAGTCTGTCCTACAGGTTTAATGTTCCTGAACTGATCGAAGCTGAAAACTGATCCAACAAGAGAAATTTAACTCCACTGTTGATATTTGATGTTTTAACATCTGATGCTGTTTTTCATTTCACTGTAGCTGTGGCAGAGTTTATACTCTGATTAATTCTCTACTTAGCGTTTCACAAAATGTTAAAAAGATCCTTTGTTCTCTTCATGTGAGACAGTATCATTCGTGACTGTTACACAAACAAAGCAACATGTAACATGTATTTTATTTTAAATGTAATATTTAGATTATTTGTGATACAGAGGCTTGAACTCTGGTTGACAAAGTCTCTTCCTGCTCACCACTAATCAATACCTGAGGTTATCTTTACAGAGGAGTCATCAGTGTGACAGTGCTTCCTCTGTGGATGTCACCTGATTCACTGTTAGTGTCAGTTTGTGAAAACATCCTGATAATCCATGACTCTGGTTATATGTATTCATTACATTAAGAGAAATTAAGTAAAATAAAATACATTAAAATGTATTTAGTTTGAATGAACAGCCTCACTTAATCATATAAAAGACATTTAATGAATTCCTGAAAAATCATTTTATATTATGAAACAAGTATGACCCTCAAATAAACAAGAAATGAGGATTCAAAAGCAACTCATTAATTTTTAAAATTATAATTGTGAGTGTTGCACTCAGCTCAGTAATATCTGCACCATATTGTGACAACAGAACAGACCCTAAAGAAAAATGAAAAATAAACAGGAATCAATAAAAGATGCTTTGAGAGAAATTTTCAACTTTATGATTTACTTACATTGGTGTCATTTTTAAATAAACAAAGCTGGAAGAGAACCTTGTTCAAGTATCTTGTTTCTTTATAACAAAAATGGCCTCTATCAATGGCCTCACAGTAACTAAAAACTACAATTAAAAATTAAAACTACAATTCCCAAGAGGTGGAGTTTCTACCACCAGGGTGTACACAGCTGTGGCACATACTGCCAGTGATTAGACTGAGACTGTATCACTGAACGGTTTGGGTTCCCACCACATTTGCCCAGGTTCCTGCAGAGACAGGTACCTGCTGGTCAGTGAAATAGAAGTGATCATATAAGATGCACATAAAATAAACTGATAATAAACAAACTAGAATGTGTTTATAATGAACTAAGTTTAATACTGAGTCTACGTTTTCTTGTATCTACACTCAGTGGGCAGTTTATTAGGTACACCTAATAAAACTAATGTAGCCTGTAATACAACAATCCTATAATAAACCCTACATTCATGAATGTTATAAAGTTCAGTTTTATTGAAACTGTTTCATTCATTGATTCATGGTCATGTTGTAGTTTGTGAGGCTGCTGGAGTTGATTTGGGTCCAGACTGATTATTCATCATGTTAACTCTGCCAGTGATCCATTACAGAAAACTGACCCTGGATCAGTTATAAATTAATCACTCAAATCTCTGCTGAGGCAGCTGTTCACTTACAGCCTTTTTCACTCTGTTACTATTTTACAAAGTTTATTTGTCCTTGTTTAGCTGTTGGACAGTTTCATTTTTAATGTTTGGTTTGGTTTGGTTGAAAAGTACAAAAACACCACAGCTGTAAATTATTTGCTTATACAGCGAGATGTTTAGAAAACAAGTAAATATATTGTGAACACTCTTCAGTCTTCAGTCTTAGATTCTGACACGCTGCTACAGTAGAGTCTGATTTGACCTGGAATACTAGAATTTGGGAATCTTCTTTTTAAGTTTCAGTACCCAACAACCAGAGGAGGTCAGTGAGTGGGAAAGACATGTAGACACCAGTAAGCAGCAAGATTAGTAGTCTGGGTGTAATATTCTTTAAACAGATAAAACTAATAATTTTGAACTTAGAAGCATTTTTTTTCTTGTCAAAATGAAGTTGTCTGGTGAGTTACTAACAGAAGACAATGAAGAGACAGAAAGAAAGAAATCAGAAGACAGAAAGAAGAAAAGATGGAGGTAACCAGAGGATGAAAGTCTTAAATTTGTCTTAATAAATGTGACAATGAATATGTACTAAATAATGCTTTTTGTTTTATGTTTAAATCCACAATAAACAGTGTTTTGATGAGATTTTCATCTTTATGTTCTTTGATTATCATCTGACAAACTGAGGAACAAAAGTAACGACACATAAAGCCTAAAGTAAAACATTTCTCTTTTAGTCTGTAAAGAGAGAAAGACCGAGTTCAGTCCACTCGGTACAGACTCCGTTTTGATTTCCAGTCAACCCTAAATACAGTTCATTCCAGTCAAAGTAAAGATCCGATCCGGGTTTTACCGCGGATCCAACAAAAACAACTGAAACCCCGGAACCCTCAGGTAAAACCTCAGCGTCTGTGAACACCGTTCAAACAGTACTGTTTACAGTAAATACACCGGGTACTCACGGTACCGTGGACTGGTCAGTGGGTCCGGTCTGCAGTCAGCTGTAGCTCCGCAGAGACCCGCAACTCCAGGTTATTCTCCGACTGGTTAAAACACATCCAGGTAAAATACACATCAACTGACCGAGTCCAGAGGAGAGGATTATTTTCTTGTTGTCCACAATCAGCGGCAGTAACGCGGACTGAACACGCGGACTGATACCGAGAATAAAGCTGGTGTTTCTCTTCATCTCTCAAACACTGCGGCTCTGAGACCCTGTTTCAACCTCGGCGCCATTTTGAGGAGAACTGTGATTGGATGATTGGACTCGTGACGTGTGGGCGGTGATGAGTCAGACAGTGGACACACGTCAGGATTTAAAGGCAACACGTGCACGTGATCTATTAGAATCCATGAAAACCAACAGACACAAACAAACTTTACATTCAGTCATTTAACAAAAACTTTACAAAGCATCTCATCAGGTCAGTTTATGTCATTATTCTGAATCTCTTACATTCATTAAAGAAAAGTAGAAACATCCACAGATTTTACCAACTCACTTAAAATAAATGTAAGAATCTTTTACACCAAACACCATAAAATACAGAAATCATGAAGTAACTTTTCTTCATCAAACAAAAACACAGTTACAACAGAAAAAATTGATGACAAACGGATGACTTCAGAAATCTGATAGATGTAATTTAACCAGTTTAAAACACAGAGGCACAGTTGTAAAATAAATCTTAAACTGACAGATGTAAATGTGTGTGGAGGTCTGTGTATCTATTAAAATGTGAACACCCAAACCTCAACATCTATATAATGTGAAGCACAATAAATGTGTTTATATTTACAGTTTTGCAGACATTGTTTTGTCAACAGTTTGATCACAGTAACATGTATCTACAGCTACAACTTCACCTCCACCTCCTGACAGAAACATGTGGCTCTTTACCTGCTAATCATCAGCTAGCTGCTAACTGTGTCTGTCATTACTGAACAGAGGTTAAATCACATCATCAGAGAACAGCTGTGTCTATTAATCTGCTGTTTATCACAGTTTAGGAGACTGAACAGAAAACAGTTCCTCACAGAGCGGAGTTCACCCTCCTCTTCAAACTGTCTCATCTGTGTGAACAGATAAATAAACATTAATTAGTGAACAGTGCAGAAATCTTTTGAAAACAGTATCAGTGGATACAGGAGTCAGACACAGATGTGTGTTACCTTTTCATCAGTGGTTTGTTGCTGTCTGCACTTTCTGTAGAGGAATTATTATTGTAGTTAAATGACAAAGTGTCCGGCTCTGAAAAGAAGAAGAAAACACAAACATCTGAACAGTCACATGAGATGAAAATGGACATTATAGAAAGAGTCAGACAGACACTTCACCTGCAGGTGCTGCATACAGGTGAAGGGTCAGAGCTGTTAGTTACCTTTGTCACTTCCCTTTGCAGAATTATCTGAACTGTGAGAAGAGGTCTCACTTTGCTGAGAGGATTTCTCTGATTTCCCTGAAATAAAAACAACACAGATTATTTCAGACGTCACAGTTATATCACAAAATAAATTCTCTGCACTGATGAACCTGACGCCACCACTCACTGTTTATTTCTTTTCCTGTTGTTTCTCTCTAACATCATTAAACTAAGGTCATATTGGTCTCAGTCTTAGAAAACCAGAAGAACTACACAAGAAAAACTAAACATCTGACAGGTCCAGAATCTTTGATCAGTTTAGAAAGAAAAGACAAACTGTGGTGTGAAGGAACCTGAGGCTTGTTTCACAATCTGAACAATTATTAACTTGGTTTTTTCACCTTTCTTTGTTTTGTAAACCACGAATCCACTGACAGCAAAGAGGACGAGAGCAACTACAACCACTGCAGCAGTGATGGGGACGGTCACATCATTGGACGTCTCTGTTGAGGATAAAAAGGAAACAATCACATCTGAAATGTCCTCTCATCTCTCCACTAACATAATAATCCAAAAAGCTCACCTCTGAGTCCAGTTTTTCCCCAGTTGGTCCTGATCTCTGCTTTGTCCAGTTTGGTGATGATGTCCTCCTTCACACCAGAGAGCTGAAACACACAGTCGTACCTCCTCCAGTCTTCAGGTGAGACTGATGAAACCTTCAGGTCAACACTCATCTGGAAGGTTCCATCATGGTTGGGGAGGATCTCTCCTCGGTCCACGTCCTCATGAAGCTCCTCTCCATCTTTCCTCCAGAACATCATGGCTCTGTCAGGGTAGAAACCTGTAGCATGGCAGCTGACTGGAGAAGAGGGAGTCTTCTGGAGGAGAGACACTGAGGGACGATCTGGAGGGAGAAACTAAATCAGGCTAATATGGAGAAAAGACTGGTGATGAATATGTGAGAGAAAGTGACAGAGAGAACGAGGGAAAAGGTGAGATTCTACCTGTTCTCAGCAGAGAGCTCCTCCCATAGTTCACATACTTCTTCAGCCACTCAGGACAAACCTGGGTCAGGTAGTTCTTCCACTGAGCGATCGAAGCTTTGTTATCGTCCCACTTGAGTTTGGTGATGACAGCCTGTGGTTTTGGAGCGATCCACGTCTCTGTCTTCAGGTCAAAAACTATGAAGTCTTCTCCATCGTAACCATGTTGATCGTAACCTTTAACCTCTCCAGTCTCATTGTCCCACTCACAGCCAAACATCCTCTGGGCGATGTGAACACCTGGTGATCAATAAGTGGATTAACTGATTAATCATCTCACATCATATAAGATCATTATGGACACAGACACACTGACTACCACAAATACACTGTTTATAATCTCTGTCAGTTACTGTGGGTGAGATAAACAGAAACACTGTCAGTGCAGTGTAGCAGCATCCGGTATCAGTAATGAGTGTGTTGAATCTGTGTGTGTGTGTGTGTGTGTGTATTAATTTGAAACACAGCAGGTAAAAAAACATGTTGCTGTTTAAAAAAACGAGAACTGAAACAAACAAACAAACCTGCAGTTTGGTTGAAGCGCTGCTTTGCAGTCTGAATGTTGGCTTTGAAGGCCTGCTGGATACGGCTCCAGTGCTCAGCTTCACCTGCCAAGTACTCTGGGTTATCCTCGGTGACTTTCTTCATCCAGTCCTGTTTGGGTTCTGCCGTCTCTGTGCTGCTGTCGTAGCGAATCATCTGAACTTCATCAACCGAACCGACAGACACAAACTCTGGGAAGTTTGGGACGTGAGAGGAACCAGTGTAGAAATACTTCAGAGAGTGAATCACTGAAAGACAAAGTGGTGATTTTAGTTTTAATGATCAGTCAGACGTTCTAATAATCTCTGCTGTGAGGTTAATAAACCAAATATTTCCAATATTTTTTATGGCCTCTAACTTATTCTGACCAGTGTTTACTCATGGCTCTTCCTTGAGATTTAGGATTAAAATTTAAACTCTATAACTTCTTGAAGATAAACCTAGAACATGTTCACAGTTTGAAGTGTGTCTTTTTGCTCTTTTCTGTTTCTATTGTCATTTTTTGAGTTGCAGTGGATTTCAAATATTTTAGTATAGTTTTTCTTTTTTTTTGCTATGATATGTATTGTCAGCTGTGAGACCTTATATCAACAGGTGTGTGTCTCTCCTTATCACGTCCAATCAGCTGAATCTACCACAGGTGGACTCCAATCAAACTGCAGAAACATCTCAGCAACAATCCAGAGGAATTAGAGGCGTCTGAGCTACGTTTATTAATTTAAAGTGTCGCAGCAAAAAGCCTGGATACTTGTGTCAATATGATATATCAGTTTTTCTTTTTTAATGAATTTGCAAGAATTTCTAACATTCTGTTTTGACCTTGTTATTGTGTGGTATTGATCATAGGTTGATTGAATTTACAATCAGTTATAAAGCTGCAACATGTGAAAAGATTGAAGGGGTCTGAATACTTCCTGAATGCACTGTAACAACCTTAAACTCATACATGCTGCAGTATATAGATACATTTAAAATGTTGAACTCACCTGAGGCTGCGCTGTTTATTCCCAGAAGAACCAGATAAATCACAGTCTTCATTGTGTCGGATCTTTATCTGTGATAGAAGAACTACTCGTGTGTTTCTGTCCGGTGGAGGAGGCTGAGGATCCAGCTGTGGATCAGTTTAAACTGGACATTCAGTGTGAAACCAGCAGCGTCTTCTCACTCAGCTTCACCCAGTGTCAGCTGTGACAGGACCGTTAGTTCACGGCTGAGATCTCAGTCTGAACCACAGCTGTTTCCCTCAGGGACCATCAACAAATCAACATTTAAATCACTCACAGTCAGAGTTATTCTCAGCTCCTTCCTGCTCTGCTAACCTGCTCATATTACTGAAAATGCAGAAGACCTGCTTTGACTGCTAATGTGTGATTTATCTATTTTAAATAGATATTTGAATACAAGATTACTGCATTTTTAAATAGCTTCCATGTGATTTTAAATCCATCCAATCCAAGATACTATAACTACCCTGAACACATCAGTCACATCAGATTTTATTTGCATTTAGGGCATCTTCTATTTTATATTTTATATTATTTTATAATACCTATATGAAAATGCTTCTTTTTTAAAAAAAATCGAGGTATCAAAGCAGTTGTACTACACGAGATAAATGGTATATATGGCATATATATATATAGTGTATTGTAATATGGTCGAGTTAGCAGGTGCTGGTGTGTGTGATTTAAACGGTGACTTGTTGACGGTCTCTGAGTGAACCCGCTCTGGTTCAGACTGAGGTCTCAGAGGTGAACTAACCGCACTCTCATTGCCAACACCGGGAGAAGCTGGATGAGAAGAGTCCGCTGGATCCGGAGCGACTGTCTGTTGGACTACAATCCAACCTCTGAGACAGAAACACGGAAATTTACATCTGAGCCAATGATGATTCAATGTGCGCGTCGCGTCACTTATATCTGGGTTAAACTGAGTTTAATACCGGAAGAGAAATAACATCTGTTCGTTTTTCACATGAGTGAGAGAAGACTGAAGGGGAGCATGAGCTCTCATAATACATCGATGGAGACAGTTTATTCTACTTTCTCTGCTTTGTTCACTTATGATAGCAATATTATAACTTAGGCAGCTGTGATGTAATGTGCAGAAATGTATTCCTGCCATAGACTGGACTATGATTCCTGCTCTGGGAGGTCAGAGGTCACTGTGAGCTACAGGTCAGACAGTATCATTGATAACTGATAAACAAACTAACGTGTCACATCTGTTATCTGGATGTAAATGTAATGTAACTCTACTTTTGAACCTGAGAATAATCCATGACTGATCATATGTATTCATCAAATTAGGAAAAATTAAGTTAAATAAGATTGATTCAAATATATTAAGTGTCAATGAACAGCATCAATCAATCATTTTTTTTTTTTAAATGTTATATAAAAAAACAATGTGAACCTCAAATAAACAAGTCAGGATTTTTAAAAGCACTTTTATTGATTAATAAAATCTAATCTGTGCAAATTGTTGTGAAAAATATTATTTATTAATATTTATCTTAAATACATGTCTTGATTACTCAGGAAAATGTTCATACCTCTCTAGTAGGCTATAAATAAGCTCCAGAGTAGTGGACATACTGAGATTGTCTGGTAAAAGTATCAATACAACAGTGTAAAAATACTCAAAGTTCAAAGTTTTTTTCAGGGGAAAACCAAAGCACAACACAGAGCCTGATGTGTGCAGTGTGGAGAAGAGTGAAGCAGATCTCCAAAGTCTTATGCACTGAATGAAATAAAAAAATATAATAAACAGTGGCAAGGAAAAGTTAAGTGAAGTCTTTGGAATTATCTGCATTAAGGTATAAATTTGTTTTAAAATGTGGTCAGATCTTCATCTAAGTTACAATTAAGAACAAACACAATCTAAGTCATTGTTATCATTTTATTTTCATGTAAAAAGTCAAATTCTTCCTTTCACTCATCTGTGAAGAGTCATAGGTTTGTCCAAACAGAGGAAATTTAGGATTTGGAGAATTTTACAGAATACTTAAATAAAAGTACAAAAAGAATGAAATAACAATGTACCTTAATTTTACATTCATTTATGTAACCCAGCAAAAGTACTTTTACGTTTACATAGCGAGTCCCTTGTCCAACAACACTAGTAAGAATTTCCTGTTTTGTCAGTGTGCTGACATAAAACATCCAACAACCTTTTTAGAAACCCAGCTAAAATTAAAATATAATATTCAAAAACAGGTCAATATATGTACAACATGAAACATACAACAACAATATACTCTCGATTAAGAAAAACTTAAAACGACATTAATTACATCTTGGCTGGAGCCTATCCCAGCCGACCCTGGGGAGTGGCAGGGTACAGGCTGGATAGATCAGAAAACTCTTTACTGGTTGACAAATATTTCTTTTCTCAAGGTATACATCATCATATTGCCAGAGACTTTCAGTTTAAATATGAAAAGAGGAGTGAATGTGCAGCATGAGGTTATGTGTGTGTATCTATACATGTAGGCTATAATTAGGTTTATATCATCAATATTGTTTTTACAACAAAAACCCAACACCAAAAATATGAAACTGTGCAGAATTCAGTCCCACAGGTACTCTGCAAGTATTAGCATTTCAAATGAAAAAAACAGGTTAATCACCGTAATATAAACAGGTCTGTGAGGATCCGTTTGCTTTTTTCATGCCTAATGTGACACTCACAGAGTGCTAGGGATTAATGATAAGACCTCAAAAAATAAATCAGAAACAACTTAAAAAACACAGGGGAAAACCAAAACACCACACTGAGCCTGTGCAGAGTGAACAAGAGGAGTGGATCTGCTCAGGTCTAACACCTGTATATACACAAACAATGTGACATGAGAAAAATCAGTGGTTGTACATATTAATATTCCCTCCATTTTGTTAATAAACTAATAGTATAGGCCCCCTATGATATACAAATAAAATAAGAGAATCAATATTGTCTTAAGACCTTTCTTATTAGACACAGCAGCAAACCAGACAGAAGAGAAACAAAAATGATTCTACAGAAGTGGACTCAAAGTCATCACTATCATTTCTGCTCATGTGTAAAGTCAAATTCTCCCTTTCAGTTACACATAAAGAAAAACAGGTTTGTCTAAATTACTCTGTTCTTGTTCTTTAGTTTAACATCCACTGGTCACAGCTCATTTAGTTTCTCAGACATTAGTGAATTAAGTAATTTTCACTGTGGCTACAGTCACAGATGTGACAGCATATACTGTGTGAGGAATCACAAAAAGACACAGAAAACCAGAAATTTGGAATTTTGGAACTTTATTGAAGAGTCAAAGAAAAGTACAAAAGAATGAAATAACAGTGCAACTTCATTTAACATTGATTTATGTAACTCCACACAAGAAGATATTTTGAGCATCACTGTTCAATTTCTAAATGTTTACAAAGATAGAAAACTCCTTTGTCCCTTAAACACTAACAGATTAATAATTTTCTATTTTTCTATCAGTGTGCTGAGAAGCTTAAAACATCCAACAACCCTTTAAGAATCTCAGCTAAAATTAAAATATAATGTTCAAAAACAGATCAAAATATTGATAAGAAACCAAAAACAATATACTCTTGATTAATAACTTCAAAGCCATAAATTACATCTGAAGCCTGATTAGAAACAAAACACATCTTTAATTCTAACAATTGTAAAGAAATATACACACAGAATATTTACACAACTGGAAATTAAATTAAGAAGTTTTGTTAATGTGTGTGTCTGGGGGTTGGAGATTTGATACAACCTATCATTGTAATTTTATGTTGCTTCATATTTACATCATGAAAAGTTCTATTTTCTGGAAAATCAAATCAAGTAGTCATTGCACCAGGCATTGCACTGAGATAAACTTCATACCAACACCTACAGGTAATTTGGAGTCTCTGATTTACACAGGAGTTTTCTGGATGCTTGCTGATTAATTTGTGGTATTGTCTTGTGATCTTAAACAATCAGGGAACTAAAGAATGTCTTTCTCAGTATAAATATAGTCCAGAAAACTCTGCACTGGTTGACAAATATTTGTTATCTCCAGTTATACATCATCATATCAGAAGACCCTCAGAGTATAGATGAAAAGAAGAATGAATGTATAATATGTGGATCTGTGTTGTATCTATGTATCTATATTTAGATTTGTATTATCACTATTGATTTTACAACAAAACCCAACACCAAGAATATAAAACTGTAACTATAGTGGATTTGTTTTAGATGATCACACAAACCTTTATATTAACTGTATCTATGAAAAGAGATGTGATGCTTTCATTGGTTTGAATATTATGTTTAACTTATATATAATCATCCTCATTTGATTTACTAATTGTGCAATTTAAGCAAACTTAAATTACTTTTTTGTTTAAACTAAATGATCAACTGTCATGTCACTATTTATTTTTAATATCTGTCAATTTATTTTAAATTTTTTCTTCGTATTATAATCAATAAGAATCTACTAATGGATTCCCAACCCTGACTCTGTCAGTTTATGATCTTAATAATTACTAATGAATCTCCAGTTTACAGAGAAGAATGTGGTGGCATCTCTTTGTTCCAGTGTAAAAATGTCTCCATAAACCTGAAGAGACAAAGAGGAAAAAAAAACATTACATGAAATTAATAGAAATGTTTGGAGAATTCCACAAAATATCCTAAAATACCTAAAATATCCATGATTCAGTCAATAAAGTGCTGACATTTTGTAAACCCAGTGTTCACCTACAAGTACAATCATTTGTTTTCATTTAGTTCATTAGCATTTTAATTAATTTGTGTCACTGGTTTTATAAAGATAAATATTTGAGTTTTTTAAACACACATTGTCACATTGATGAGAAGATTTCTGAGAACATCTATAATATAAAATATAATATAAATTATCTTTACTAGTGTGGAAAACCAATTTCACGTCAGAAGATTTTTTTTGACAACTACAACAAGTTTCACAGTGGATGAGGGAACAACCACATCAGGTTCTTTTGCAGACAGTTCATCAGCTTTGTTTAACATGTGAAGTAACTCACTGTGTTCAGGGTGGTGAGTTTGTCATTTAGGCGCTGGGATTCAGCTGCTCCATGACCTCTGGGTTGCTTACAGCTGTAAGATCAAGAAAATAACGTCAGCCCACATTTTTCTCTGAACTGACACTGTTTTATTATTAACAGCTAAAACATTTAATTTTCAGTCAAGTTTTACTTACGAGATGGAGGGCGTTTGGCTGAAATAAAAAGAATGAAAATTAAAGTTTGTTTCATTTTTACAATCTGGGTAAAGCATTACCTCAAATACTCAAATACTAAATAAATTAGACAATCTGTCTGTTTTGTTTTCTCACCGTTCTTCTTCTTGTAAAGGAAGAGTCCAATGGCAGCGATGGCGATGACGAGAGCAAGAACGACCACTACAGCGATGATGATGATGGGGGTCATGTCAGGGGCTGTCGAGCAAAAAACAACAAATCAATCACAGCCTGTACAGATGAAGCAGGTCAGAGGAGAAGAACGTCCACCTGCCAACCAGACTACAATCCTGTACACTGAGAATTTAACCTCTGTATAAAACACTACATGTTTGTTTGTCCTGCTGTTGTTAATTTCAGTTTTCATCCCTACTTGTCTGTATATAATTACTGCATCTGTGCTTATTTATTCTTGACTGTCTTTGTTTAGCTGTTTGTCCATGTTGGTTTCTGTGACACACATTTGTTTTTTGTTTGTGGGCATACTTGGTCAATAAACTTTATTCTTACTTATTTATTGATAGCTCTACATATTTATCCACTTATTCAATATTTTCAGCTACTTATCCTGTCAAACTGACCAGTGGTTCTGTCAGAACAGTGGCTGTTCTCTCTAAATTGAGGGGACACTTTAAAATGGCTACACATCACCTGAAAAATTACTATCTGTCATTAAAGTTTACAATGATTTAAGCATTAATATGAGTTTATAAATTTGGCAATTTCAAAATCATGTTTGACTGTTGACATTATTATTTTATTAATCAAAATTAACTGAACAGTCAACAAGCACCACAAGAAATCTGATGGACTCTCTTTAAAACTTAGGCTTTAAATTAAGAAAAATAACTTTCAGATTTATAGGGATTTGTCAAGGTCACATAATTATCCAAAACTGTGGTACATACATTGGTTTAATACTGATTTGATAAAAACTGGATGAAACTGACCAAAGAATTACATGAAGAAAGAAAACTTCCCATTATTATTTCTATTATGGTAAATGAAATGTGTGTTTCCCACTTTCATTACTTGATGATTCAAGTCTTACTGTTGGTCCTGATCGGTACTTTGCCGAGCTCAGTAACGATGTCGTCCTTCACACCAGAGAGCTGAAACACACATTCATACTTCTGTCCAGGTGCAGGTGATTTCAGCTCAACACTCATCTGGAAGGTTCCATCATGGTTGGGGAGGATCTGTCCTTTCTCCACGCCATCATGAAGATCCTCTCCATCTTTCCTCCAGAACATCATGGCTCTGTCAGGGTAGAAACCTGTAGCGTGGCAGCTGACTGGAGAGGAGGGAGTCTTCTGGAGGAGAGACACTGAGGGAAGGGCTGGAGGGAGAAGCAGATTATAGTTTATTTCTTATAATTTACTGCATACTAACATTACCATTCCTGTTTGACGTTATGTATTTTAAATGTCTTAGTTACACATTTTAACATATATGAAAAATGTAATTAAGAAAAGAAAGGGTGGTGAGACAGAGGAGAAAAAGACAGATGAAGAAAAGTGAGGAAGGAGTGAGAGACAGTTTGGAAAAGGCAGAGGGCAAGAGACAGTGATGGAAAGTCAAAGTAAAAGAGACATTAAAGCAGAAAGAAATGGGGCAGAGAGGAAGACAAAATGGTGAAAACGAGAAGTGATAAATATATAAGAACAAGTGAAATCATTAGTGAGTAAACACAGTGGGTCTGAATATGTTGATTCATAATTATTATAATGTCACTGCTGGTTAGAAACAGAGAGGAAACATGAAGATTGTTGTTCATGAAACTACATCAGATCACGTGATTCTACCTGTTCTCAGCAGAGAGCTCCTCCCATAATCCAAATACTTCTTCAGCCACTCAACACACTCCTGGGTGAAGTAGTTCTTCTCCACTGCGATCAAAGGTTTGTCATGGTCCCACTTGTGTTTGGTGGTGACAGCCTCTTGTTTTGGAGCGATCCATGTCTCTGTCTTCAGGTCAAATGCCACAAAGTCTTCTCCATCATAACCAATCTGTTCATAACCATTAACCTCTTTATTCTCATCATCCCACTCACAGCCGTACATGTTCTGGACAATGTGAACACCTGAGACAGAGACAGAGACAGAGACAGAGAGAGATCTCAGCTCAGTCAGTTATTAACAGTTAATTTCACATCTTTACCACAGAGACACTGATCCACAGACACACACACACTTACAATCATCATCATCTGAACAGTGTGGATGACAGAGAGAGAAACAGAGAGGCTGCTGGGAAACAGAGTCAGATCCTAACACAGTCCACATCCTCTCTTTACCACAGACACACACTGACTCCACACACACACACACACACACACTTTATCTACACTGTTGAAGGTTGTGTGTCTTCATGTGAGCTGCAGGAATACACACACACACACACACACACACACACACACACACACACACACACACACACACACACACACACACACACACACTCTCTCTGAGGTGGAGTCCTGAGCAGCAGATACAGGTTAAACCTGATCCTGGATTGAACATTAGATCCAGTGAAACTCTGCAGCCTGTGGATCAGTCCAACAACATCCTCTTCCTGTGAGAAACTACAGACTAGACTGTCCTCAGGTTTGTTCTAGAAGCTTCCACTGAAGGAGAGTTTCAGTCCAGGATCAGTCAGTAGACTCCACCTGCTCCACCAGGACAGTGTCCTGTTCAGCAGTGTGTTACTACAACTGCTCAGAATAAGGCAGAGACCAGCAGGACCATTATGGAGACTGGGAGGCAGTCTGTGTCCTGATTGGTCCATCCACCTGTCAATCATTCAATACAACCAACAGCTGATCAACACACTGTAGTCAGCTGATCTGATCTAATATCATCTGTAGGTCCACTGAATATTTAAGGATGAAATTATGGTTATTTTAATCACTGATTCATCTGTTTTTAATTAATTAGGTTACCATTTACTGTAAAACCCTCAAATTACTTCTTACTTACACCAGTCACTATTTAATTTTTTATAATACTAAAAAAGTCAAAAGTAGCAAATAGAAGAATATTAGAGAATGTGATGGAGGTTTAAGCTAACCTTTGTGGTGCAGAACTGGAGGGATTTTCTTCTTTAATCACAGTTTGACAGTAAGTTTAATCTAACTGAGCTGTTTAGTATTTTTCTTGCTGAGTTGTTATCAGTTCAGTTAGTCACAGTAATTAAAGCTCACACTCACTGATGCTGCTTTGTGACTGATTTTTTCTCAGCTAACAAGCTGAAGCTAAATACTGTAGTTTGATGTGTCTGACCCAGTTATTGACAGTTTATTTTAATGATGTATTTCTTGATTTCAGATGGTTTATATTTCTCACAGTCAGGTTGTAATTGTTGCATTTGCTGACTGGTTTTTATTCCAGCCTCAGCATGTGTTGACTGTAGCTGGTAAATCTTAGACCTGGATATTACAAGAGTCTGAAGAGGATGTTTGTGTGGAGAAATGCTGCTTTAACTTCTCTTAAACCTCACCTGTTTTAGATCAAACTTTCTGATTAAACATCAATATAATAACCTTAGAGTAACTTGGATTGTTAAAAGACTTCATTGTACCCAGATGTTTACAGTTTATTCTACAGATGTTATTTTTGTTAGTAAATTAAATGAACATTTCTGAAGAGGAGCCTGGATCTCTGGATCATCAGCCTCTGGAGGATCACTGACTGAATCTGCTCTAACACAATATTTCTATCTATAAAGGAAACATTCAAATAATGTTCATGTATCACTGAGGCCTGACAACATGTGGGAATATCTTAAATTAACATTTCTCACATGCTGTGCTCAGGCTAAAATCTGATCTGGTGCATTAAAATGCAGCAACCAGTGGTCTGACTCAGTAATGTGAGTTTCATTCAGATATAAATGAAGGAACCAAACAACTGAATCTGTGTTAATAAAACATAGTTGAGTTTTCTGAAGTTCCACAAAGACATACATTCTCTTAAGGGCAACATTTATTGCCAATTATCTTGGCTAGATTAACTGGATTTTAAAAAACTGTTTTTAGCCTCTAACGTACTTTATTCTATATCAAGTGAAAGAAATGAAAGATAATATACCCTGCAAACTCGGTTATAGATGTGTATGTTACTACACTGTCTGAGGACACACTGACAGAACATCCATTCATCTGACAGTTTGAATTAGGATATATTATTTTGACTTATACTCTAATTAAGAAACTCTACCTTTGCCAGGTAGCCTCATTCTGTTATTATGACAAAAATAACAACCTATTTCGCTTTTACTCATTACAGATTGAAATAGATAATTAAATATTTCTCAAATCTCTTTTTATTAACAAACAAAAGATATCCTTAACCAAATATGAAAATACATTTAAAACAAAACCCTGAGGACAAATGAAATACTTTCCTCATAAGGGCGTGACTTCCACTTTATTTCCACTGACTTTTAATCATTATTTTACTATTGATATTATTCTATTGTATGTGTGTGTATGTGTGTGAGACAGAGAGAGAAAAGAGTGTGTGAACATTGATATCAATGTCACCAATATTTTTTTTTGGTTTTCTAATGACTGTGCTCTACTCACCTCCAGTCTGATTGAAGCGATTCTTGGCAGTTTCAATGTTAACTTTGAAGATCTGCTCAGAACCAATGGACTTCTGAGTCTCACTCTCCCAGTACTCAGGTCCTTCATTCTCAGCCATCCAGTCCTGCTTGGGAATCACTTTCTTGATGTTACTGTCATAATAAACCATCTGCACTCCATCTAACATTCCCAGACTGACAAACTCTGGGAAGTCTGGGATTCCTGATGATGCGGTGTAGAAGTACTTCAGTGAATGTCTCACTGTGGAAAAAGAAAACATTCTGTCACTTTGTTGAAAAGCAGGTTACACTGTGAGAATCAACAAACTTCAAACACAAACTTGCTGTAGTGGTAAAACAAACTGGGTAAGGCTGTGGACAATATGAGAAAATTCTGTAATTGCACAAGAAATATTTAAAATCTGCAGTCATGAACTAATGACTCAAAGACAAATGAAAGGTTTATGATTTAAACAAACACTTTCATAGTCTTCATACCAACTGTTCACATTTAACTTTCCTCACAAATAGATCTGATCATTTTAGATGAATGTAGCTTTATTTACCCACTGATGTTTGATCCATTACACCAATAATGATAACTCACTATTATCACTCATCAACAGTTAAGTGAGATCACGTTGTAATATATTGGATCTATTGTTTCATCATTTCACTCAGTTTGTATCATTGTACAAAACACTAAATCTGAGCAGGTAAGAATTAAAACAACAAAAATAGTTTGTAGGTTAATGCATAACAGTGAATAAGTCTGGTTATTTCAAATGCCATATTTCTATATCAAGATGAAGATGTCAGAAAATTATATCATGAAACTGATTTCAACCGTTTTTCCCAAACAAACTGTTCTTATGTCTAAGTTTTGACTCGTCCAGAAACAAACGGCTGCCTATGTAACAAAGTTTGACGGAGTTTATTTCCGCTTTAACAAGCGACTCCGAGACGCCATCGCTTCATCTTTAAAGTTCAGTTGTAGCTATTAAACGTTTTTATGAATCTTACCTGCAGATGCAGCGTGGCACAGGAACAGGAACAAAATAACACGTCTCATTTTGATATGACACTGAGTCCAGGAAAGAAAATTAATATCAAGTCATTTTAAGTTCGCCACGATCTACCTCGTTTCCTTCATCGATTCAGCTCAACTAACATGGAACATGCGCACCAGCCTGATTCTGACCATTAGCAATTCAAAACAACGTGTGCGTCATCAGTATCTAGGTGAAAATCAAGACACCAGGTTGTTGACGAAAGCGAAACTAATGGAGCTGAAAGAGTGTGAATAAACAGACGTATGCACACAGCATTTAACCACTCTGCAACACAAAAATGTGTAAGGGCGAGACAGTTCCATTGCAATAAGTTTTCTCAATGTTATTTACTCTTCATCTTCAGTTTACCTACGGTGCAACATCACTCAGTGTCTCTGCACACTTTACAGACTGAATAAAAACACAGTGATGAGGGTGGCCTGTCCATAGCTGACCAATGGCTACAGTCAACTCCACACAGCACCAATTATACTGGGTAATTATGGTCTGTAAACGGTGAAACTAAACGTATTGGATTATAGTAGGTACATGCTACTACACAGAAAACTGCTAGTAATGTTGTCAATAAAAATTATTTTAAAAATAATAAAGACACTGTTTCTGTCTTACTGTCTGCACATCCACAAACTATCACCAGCTTATTATAGATAGTTTCTTACCATAACTAAACATGATAATAAACCCCTGTACAGAACCATACCATGAGGAAAAAACTGAACTAGATTCTAATTTCTGTGCCACCATAAAGTGAGCTCTGGCTTCAACCTGGCCATCTCTCATGGTCATCTCATCATCTGAGTAAAACAGTAGATCTCAGCCTATGTTTCACAGAAAACATCAGTCTTCTTTCTTTTTATTTTAACCGAAAATAAAAGTCAAAAGAAGGAAGAGGATGTTAAAATAAGCAGCTTACACTGTAGGTGTGTAAATCACTCACACTGTACTGTACAGTGTTGTTTATTAAGAGATCTCTGTTTCCTTCTCCTCTTGTTTTGAATTCAAACTGAAAGCTGCAGAACTGGTTATCTCTTTCTCAAATGTTAGAAGAACCAAGTACTTATCCCCTCTGTTACTGAGCTTTTTAATCTGTCTGTTTGTCAGTGAAGCTTCTTGTCTGGTTTACAACTTGAATTACAAAGTGTGAGAGAAAGAGTGAAAGCTTTGTCATTATTATGTAATTCTCTATTATGTATGCAAAAATCTTAATTTACTTTATTTTTTGTGCTCAGAAAATCTAGCAAAGCTCTATGACAAATAGCACTGTGTGATTTTTAAAGTTTCTAAACTAAGATGCACACTGTATCACACTTATGCAAATACATGCTGGCACACACAGTCACTGTGCCACACCTCACCATCCGGCAACAACAGAGTGCTGCCATTTTGTGTCTTCCATCTAACAAAGATGGAAGACAAACACACACTCCCTCTCTGACCAGGTAGTCGCTGCAGGGCAAACTGACTGTCAGTGTTTGATTTCAAATATAGTATATATAGTATATTAAGAGACTCTGTGTTATGTGTCTTAATGATGGTTTGATCAATTGTTTTCAAGAAATTAAGTCTGTCAAAGGGACAAAATACTTTCATTATCTGTAACAGGCAGACGTTGTGCATCACACTGAACCTGCCCTCGTTCCTTCTGTCTCTCTGTCCAGCCCTGGTGTTTCTGTTTCTGATGTGAAATAACGAACTAAACCTGGTATAATCAAACCTCTGTATTATGAACAGCTGCCTTTTCAGGACTCAGTGTCAGAGCTCCACCATCAGGCAGAAACAGGACACTCCTCTGTTCTGGGAAACATGATGAGTCTGTTAGGTTTCGTTTTTCTATAGATGACAAACAGTCCTGACATGATTTGCAGAAATTGGCGCTCAAACCAGGAACAAAGAGCGGGTTATGGTTGTTATGTTATTTGTCCGTCAGGTCACTGAAGCCTCTTCTGCTTCTTGTTCTGTCACATTCCTCTGATGCCCAGAAATACCTTTCTGTACAGACTTAATCAAAGAGGAGCATAAGTAAAACTTCAGTCATGTAAGACTGAATCATAAACCAAGTGTGTGGATATGGCTTTAAATCAAAGAGAAACTGCATCATATGAAGGAAAATAACTTATCTGATTATTTTATTAAATGGAAATAAGATGCTCTCATCATAAAAACTAATTTGTTTGCAATTTGCATGAACAAAAAAAACATTCTGCCCAACTCTGGCTCACAGAAAACCATGAGCTTGATGTGTTGAATTTAGTTTATAACCATCATAAAAAGAGACTGAACTTGGTAACTTGGAAACTTCTCTTGCTGAGATGCAGATAAAACCAAAAGCTGTATGTGTGGTTTTATGGAGGTTGTTCAAGACCTATTATCGTTTCTGTTTCTCTTGTCCTCATCTGACCTCGGTTCACACTGACCGGATTCTCTTCCTCAAAGTTTGCTTCCTCACACGTCTCCTTGTTTCTCAGTATAATCTCCATTTTCTGGATTAAAGGAGTCATTCTGCAAATAATCCAGGTGAGTACACGCTCTAACCGACTGTAGTTATAATAAAACTCAACTGCAGGAGGTTTAGGTGAAGAAGAAGAGACCAAGGAAGCAAACGAAGGATGCATAAAGGTAGTGGATCGTGTCCGGACCATAGACTGTGTAGTCCAGACCGAGGCCCGGTGGATTATTGCTTGTCAGAGGGCGCCACCTATCTGTAGCTCTGCAGAACCTCTCAGTGCACAGTTTAAAATATTTCAGACAGTTTGCTTT
Source organism: Lates calcarifer (assembly GCF_001640805.2). Lineage (NCBI taxonomy): Eukaryota > Metazoa > Chordata > Actinopteri > Centropomidae > Lates > Lates calcarifer. Next base: position 19,868,143 of record NC_066835.1, on the reverse strand, counting down.
CAGGTTGTATTAAAAGGTTTGTCTTTCATTTTCTTTTCTTTTATTCTTTGATTTAGTTTGATTTATTTTCAAAGCCTCTGCAACTTACATTTGAAATTCTTACAAGTTGCGCTTTTATTTTGAAATTATTACCGGATTTTGTTTTGCTCTAGTTAATGTGTCAGGGTCGGTGAAAGTGAAACTAAAGCGAACCTGGGTTTTGCAGGGGAAATCCGCCGCTTTAGTCCGTATTGTAACAGCAGAAAACAGTATCTGACATCCGAGGGGAGACGAACAACAATGACGGACTTTTCTACAATTTATAAACTGTCTCTGGTCGCAGTTACCTGCCTCATACAAGGTAGGTTTACCTGTCCACGTTTTTCCTTTGCTGCTCTGACAAAATACACGAAACTGAGCAAATACTTTGATGCACAGGTTAATAACATATCTAACGCTTTATCCCGGTGTTCCAGTTTAACTGTTCTCGTGTCATGAAACATGTAATCCAAACTCCATTACAAAATGGGCACGGCTAGTGTTAATTTACATATAGTTGATTGTAGCATATTTTTAGAGTATTATATAAGACTTTTTTCATACACATAGGAGTCGTAGTTTATTTCGGCTAAATGCAAATGTATCTAAACATCTGTCTAGTATAATTTGGGAGGGAAGTGTGCAAAACAACTTGAACTTTAACTTTCAGTTTCAGGCTATTAAAATACAGTAAAATATCAGTCTTTGTAAGATATATGTATGCCGAATTTAGCACAAGACACAGTAATGTGGTGAAACGTGTTAATTGTAGTCCTAGGCCAGTGTAAGGTTGTTTTTACATTGTTGGACTTTGTAATTTCAGGATATTTCTAAATGAAGTTTGGTGTGAAGCGTTCAGTGCAGTTGTGCGCGCCCTCTCCTGGTCGAAACGGGTATTACACCTTGTGCGGTTGTGTTCATTTTAGTTTAATCAAACAAACAACTAAAATTCAATAAATGTGAGTCTATATAAGAATAGAGAGAGATCAAAATGAGAAATATAAGTGTAGATTTCTGAGATACTGCCTGTCCTGTCAGACATGAAAATGCAGGAGAATAAAAACACGACTCTGAGGTGTGGAAACACTTGAGAGAAAAAGCCACAACCTATTTGGTTTCACCAAAGAGGATCAGTGTTTTCTTTTATTTCCAACTTCTATTTAATGTAACTGTAGCAGATTATTCTTGTAAAATGTTTTGTGTGCTACCACAGAGGACACATTGCTCTGGACCTTTGTTAGTGTAATCTGATTATTACACTCATGTTAAACTCATTTTTTGTGTTAAATCTGCAGCGTGCAGCAGCAGCTGCCCGGTGTTGGAGTGCTGGTTTGTGCAGGAGAAGGCCGGTCGAGGAGGAGGTTTAACTGCAGCTACGACTCAGGAAAAATCTCTGCTTCACGTCAGAACAGACCCAAACAGAGCAGAGTCCCGACACACTCCATCTGATATCAACCCTGACAGAGTCTACTTTGTTACAGGTGGGTTTAACATGATTCTGTAACTGTAATCTGTAATGTATCAGAAAATAAAAGTATTGTGGTTTATTGTTTTCTTTTCAAGCAGGCCTAATATTTATGTAAACCAGGACCATGTACATGTTACCCTCCTGCTTCCTCTGTCCTCAGACCCAGCTGCCACTCTCTGCCACCGCTCCCTCAACCCTCCCAAAGGCTCCATCAAGAAGCCCCAGTGTGAGATCAACCCCTTCCTGCCGCAGATCTCCAGCCTCAAATGGGTCACTCCACTCACAGACTCTGCCTTCAGCCCCATGTACCTGCAAGCTGATTGGTATTCAGCCGCACTACAGGGGCTCAACAAGCAGATGGGTGTTTCCACTATCATGCGTGCTCCCACAGCGTCTAAGGAGAACAATGGTAAAGACTAAGATGTTCAGAAACTGGAAAAGTGTCTTATCTCAGTCGTATTTGGTAGTTTGACTCTCTCGTCTCTGTGTCCTCAGTGGTCCTGAGTGTCACCAGTAAAACAGTCTCGGTGAAGGCCAGGCTCGGGAAGCCGGTGCTGCTGGACTGTGGCTTCTGGGTCGACCCGTCCTCGCCTCTGGCCGGGATGGGTTTTGCCGTCGAGTGGCGCTACCAGTTCAGAGGCGAGGGCCGACTTGTTCTGGCGTATGACGGGAAGACGGACCGCCTGGCCGACACACAGGAGGAAGGAGCCATGCTGGACTTCGAGGGTTTGCACACGAAGGGAAACGCATCCCTAATCCTGCAGGAGGCTAAAGTGCGTCACTCCGGGACGTACATTTGTACAGTGTATCTGCCGTTCCTTCTGGCTCAGACGGCGATGGAGCTTGACATTGTTGGTGAGGGAAAAGATGGTAGTTTTTGGAGCCTTTTTCAAGCACTACTCAAGAGGAAATGTGTTAATAATCCAAATCCAAGAGTAACATAATTAACTTTCTCTTTAATTAATGTTTGCTTTTCTTGCTCATCTGCTCTTTTCTCCTTCTACCCAGAACCTCCATCCCTCTCCATCCACCCCTCCCCTCTGCCCCTCGCTGTTCCCGGCCAGACTTTGGTTGTCCAGTGTGAAGCGTCCGGCTTCGCCCCCCTCTCCCTGGAGCTGAGCTGGGAGTTTAAAGGCGCTGATGGGAAAACCAGGCCCCTGGAGACGAGCAGCGTAACGGGCCACAGGCAGGCCTGGGATGGCACCTTTGGGCAGACCGCACGGCTGGAGCTCGACGTCTCAAAAATGGACCTGGGCACAGGTGGAGAGCTCACCTGTGTGGCTGTCCACCCTGGAGGCACACGACGGGCCAGCACGACCCTCAGTGTCATCGGTAACATGCGAGAATTTGGTTGTTGGTTTAAGACATGAGTAGGAAATGAAACTAGAGCAACAATCTCATTAATTTAAGTTGAGGTAAAAGTGGTTATTGAGTTTTAAGTCTCAGTTTAAAAGTTGAATTGTATGTTTATTATTTTCATTTGTTTTTAATCCAATGAAACTTGAATTCTGTCTTTTTTTCTTTTCAGGGTTCAGTACTCCCACTATTGAGGACTCAATGGCGATGGTTGGTGTGGCATTAGTGCTTTATGGTCTCATCAAGTTTGTGTCCTGGACCTTTACAAGCTCAGGTATCAAATAAAACGACGACAATAAGCCAGAAAACATCTTTATATACTGACAGTAATAATTATTAATTTAAATCACCTGCACTGTAGGCTACTTAAAGACAATATATCTGTACAAATATTCATTTTTGTGTCTTAACTTTTTATCTTTGTCTTGTGTTTTTTCACTGTGTTTAGGCTCAGACCAGGCTGATAAACCAGATAAGGTAATAATAATAATTCTGAATGTGACTTTACATAAATGTTTCTGTTTGTCCTCGTCTCCTCTCAGTAATAACCTTTGTCCTCTCACAGAAAGAGAAGTAAAGAAGAATAAAGTCGACTGATGTGGATGTGTGATACTGAGCCACTGTTGTCTGTTGGAGGGGAGTTTCAGGAGCGACTGTTCACCTGTTTGTGCTGACAGTTATTTTTAGTTTAGTGATACATTTTTAGTTTTTTTCTACAGATCTGCTGGGACGCCTGCTCGCGCTCATTCTCACTTAATTCTGTTTAAACTGTTGTTTTCATTTTGTTTTTTACAGAGAAGGTTTAATCTTCCAAAGGTTAAGGGGGTTTCTGCTCAGTTTAAAAAAAACAAAAAACTGTTGTGTCATTTTTTTAATCTTCTTTTTTTAAAGTGATGTAATGTTTCATTCTCTCAGTGTTTTATACTGATTTTTTTTTTCACAAACACTGGAAAAGACCCAACAAGTTACACTCTCCTGTGCTAACAGCCCCAAAAAATCACAGATGAAGGATTAGACCTGGGCGTGTCCAAACTGTCCAAACTTGCAGACTTAATTCTATTTTTGTAAATACATGAAAAATAATGTATGTATATTCTGTCATCACATGTTGCTGTTTTTTATTTTATTGTGTGTGTGTGTGTGTGTGTGTTGTTCAGACTAAAGTAGGAATGATGCTCTGTCCATTACTAAAACTGAAGATACAGCCTGGGCTCATTCAAAATAAAATGTCCACACAAGTGCTTCCCACTTGTGTGGACATTTTAATGGTACAAAAAGAGCACATCATAAAAATGGGAATGAAAATTCATAAGTGAAGTATCATGGGTACAATAAAAACATTTCTTAAAACACGCCTCCTCCAGTTTCTTCTTTCTACACATTGTTTAAAAATAACCTGAAAATACTCTCATGTATTTTTATGACAGGGGAAGGTGTAAGAGTTAAACTGTGGTTTAGTGCAGTTTATGTCATTGAGCAGAAAGTTAATATGTTTTGTGTTACTTCTGTTTCTGGTGGGTGGGGGAGAATGGTCTGACATTGTTAGAGCTACTTCTATACAGATTGTTATTGGCAGACCAATGATGGGTGATGAGGTAGGAATGTGGGAATAAAAGGTTAAAAAAAAAACCTCAAAACACTGAAGCTCGAGGAAACTGAACAGATGAACTGAGGGGGACACGAGGAGGGCGAGGACAACAGGGCAGACAATCAAACAGGCAGGAAACACACAGGGGCAGGAAGTGAAACCAAACAGCACACACACAGAGGAAATTACTACAAAATAAAAGTCCAGAAAATCACACAGAAGCAGATCATGACATTACTTTATACTTGTACTGAACTGTAAAGACTGTTGTTGAGTTTGATGGTTTAACAGGTGATTAAGCAGGAATACAGCAAACAATGGTCACTTTGTACAATGACGGGCCACAGACGAGTGTGAATGGGCATCTACATATGGTGATGAGTGTTCAGGGAGGGAAGCAGCACGGTGGTGGTTGTGGTTGTGTTATATGCAAAAGAAATTAGACAAGAGTTTGACCATTTTACAGAGCTCCAGATACACTTTTCAGTTTAAACAAGAACTTATTTTTCAGGAGTGAGACATTATTAATAGGACTTCTCATTTTTAGATTAGTTTACACAAATGTGAATACTGTGCATTTCTTAATGACTACATGTTTTAATTTACATACACATTTGTTTTTTTTAGACTGTTCCTGTAACTGCTTTACATTGAATCCAACCCAGATAAAGTCTGTCTAATATAATCTGTATTTTGTAGTATAAAATAGTTTTAATAGGTTTTAATTAATTATTAGACTTAGTTAATTTAGTGGTTGTTACAGAGAGTATAATTTTGTAGTGAAGATGTAGCCTATATAATTTTATTTATTTACAATGTGGGTGATAGACTGGAGTATCTGGTCACACAATTAGGCCTATAACAAGGGTATTTATATATATATATATATATATATATATATATATTTGCAGCAACTTTTTTGCAGGTAGGTACCCAACTCATTTTCCTTGTGTGAGATATATACGTATTTTTGTTGTGTGACTCTAAACTGTTGTCCATGTTTTTAAAAAAAATGAATGGTTTGTAAAGGTTTAACTTTATGTCTTTTCAGAGTTGAAGGAGTGCTCCATCCTGTTACATCCTACCAGGTTCAGCAGTGGATTCTTGGATGGGATGGATGAAGCTATGAATGAAGGGATTGATCTTTCCAGACCTCTGTACACAGCTGTTTTAAAAAACAAAAAGGTAATTTCAAATTGAATCTAAGAAAGAAATTATTATGTATATATTGTATTATATTGTCAAAAATGCATGGTGTTATTCATGCAGTTCCTACAATGTTTTTTCCGTAGATGGAGGAGAAACCAAAGGCTGTGGGGTTGCCTTCACTTACTAGTGCTGTGAAAGTGGACGTGAAGAAGGAGGTTGGTGCAATTTGTTCTACCAAGTCACCGGAGTGCAACTTAATGGAGACAGATGAGTTTCACGCAGCAGTCTGGACAAGTCATTTTGTATATATCATGAATTTGTAAGAAAAGCGCCACCCAGCGGCTGACTGGCGCCAACTTTTACACAGAGCCTCAGTGAAGTATGGGAAACTACAGGATATGAATTCTACACTTCCTGTTTTGACCGCAACCCATGGGGAGTTGTTTCTTTATGACTTGCACATTATTTTAATAACTTGATCACAGGAGTCCATGGGAATCACATCATAGGCGGAGTTCAAACAAGTAGGTTTCGCATATTTCGCAATTTACGGACAAAATCTTGGCGAACTGTGTGTGGCTTTTACCAGGAGATTTAGCTAAATTTGAAGTTGTTGAATGAGTGATGTACAATGTAGGAGCATAGATGTATAATAAGACTTACAAGCAGGCAATGTGAAGGAGTTACTGGCCAAAATACTCTCAGCTCGACTACAGCGCCTTTATCCAATGGCTATCGACGTTACTGACCGTCAACCAATCAGAGGCGTTGATGCTGACAGGACTTTAGCGGGTACATTTTCGATCTCGACTCGACAGCAAGACAAGTAGACGAGCATTGTTTTGGTAAATAGAAAGTCTGGGGGATTAAAAACACGATTTTATAGAGCACCTCGGACCCGTCAGTTTAACGAATTATGTGATTTTAAAGAATCCAGCATGCGGACTTTTCTTTTGGTTCGTTTATTTTCTTACTTCGCAAAGTCCAAGCGCTAACTAGCTGCCTGGTGCTAATGTTAGCTAACTCTAACAGTGTTTTAACGATGCATCGTGGCGGACCTTTATCTCCCTTTGTTGTCACGTCTAACTGCTCATAAACAAGAGGTGGGTGTTTCTTTCATAACGACAACTTCTCTGTACATTTTCATGTGAGTTTAACGAGCTGCCATCGAGCTCCACCACTTCACTGTTTAGTTTCACTTGTAGTTAAGATTCGTCTCCTGTTGGTTTCGGTTCCCATAAACAACATCGTGCTGATGTTAATAGATTATTTGCTTTGTCACGACTGAAGCTATAATGTTCAAGCATCGTGGCAAAATTCACAAGTACGTATTTTAATGCTGGGCTGTGTTTGGGAGGATACTCTGATCAAACATAACTATTTTCACGACAAACGTTTGAGTTTGTAAAATAATAAATGATGGTGACAAATGCGTTTTCAAATAGTTCTAGTATATAATAGTCTGGTCAGAAATCTGAGACACAGAATAGCTGAAGCTGAAGTTACAGCCATTTAAATGTAAACAATTATTATATATTAAATTATTTTTCTGTCTGTTAATTCATGTTCCTGTAGATGTGTTTTTGGGATCGGATCAGTATGAAATAAACAGTATTTAATTTTTTGGCCATCATCAGTTATTCTTCAACTATCCATTTTGTCAAAAACATCAGAAAATTGATTAAACTGCCCACTATGATTTTCCAGAGCCCGATGTGATGTCTTTAAATGTTTTATTTTGTCCGACCAACATCCAAAACTACTGAACTACTACTTCTGAACTATTGGTTTAAACTGTCGGACGCTTGTGACCTCCTGTGTTATCAGTTTCCCTCATCAACATTATTTTCTGAAAGCAGAAACAATCAACATTTTGGATGGCGGTGGCTCCCGCCTCGATGGCGGATAAGATCATAGTCCTTGACGACGATGAAGAGGAGAGTCCTCAGCCCTCCTGTGCTACCCCCACCTCGCCCCCTGAGCATGTCTCGCCTGTCCAAGCTCAGCAGCCAACTCCCACTCACATTACCCAGTCTCCTTTTGCCTCAGCGAAGAAGCAAACCCATGTTCTTCAGGCAGAGAATGAGAGGTTGTTCACTGAGGTGAGTTTACATGAAGGCACGTGAACAGTACATTGAAACAGGCTGTGAAGTGGAACTGAATTATAATGTGCTTTTGCGTGTCCTTCCTCTGTCACCTTATCTTCTCATCCTTCCTGTTTTATTTTCTGCTTCCTCCCAGTTTGTGGATCACTGCTCGCCCCTTACCCAGGACTGCCCCGAGGTCTTGACCTTCCTCCAAACCAAACACTCCAAGGCCTCTCCCGAGTATCTGTCATCCGTGGAGTTCAGGAACACCCTGGGACGATGTTTGACTCGCGCTCAGGCCAACCGCTCTAAAACATTTGTCTACATCAATGAACTGTGCACTGTACTCAGGCAGCATGCTGCCAAGAAGAGGCAGACCCTCACTAAAGTTGAGCCCGGGTCTTCTACCTCAACATCAAGTACTCTCCAATCTACCTCTGTTACGCTCAAAAGTAAAGACAAGACTAAAGGTAAGATGGATGAGGAGGAGAAAGGAGTGAAACTGGAAGATGAGCAACCTTCCACCTCAGGGCTGCAGGAGAACAACAAAGAGGAGGAACAAGAAGCACAGAAAAAGGCAAAGAGGGCATCCAGGAAACAGGTAAGTGTTGAACATTAGTTGGTGGGAGTAGTATTGTTTTTGTCTGATAATGACCTTAAAAGGATTCAGCTGCCAAATATAATTATTGTTTACAAAACGTTTTTCAAAAGTTGCTGCAGTGATGATGAAGTCCTTTTCATAAATGTAGAACAGATAATGAAATCCCATTGGAGAGCATTTCTAAATCAATTCACTGTGTAGTAAATGGACTTGTGATGGCTTTTTAAAATGTGTCTTGATTTTTGAAGGCCATATAAAAACGTTATAATTCTCCTCCCTTCATTTTCCTTTCACCCTTGAGGTGCAACACAAACACAAACTTGGACTCATCAGAACTCTGTGTATAGGAACACGTCTGACTCTTTATGTCTGTTCTTAATGGATCTCAGATAGCGTACCTGGAGAACCTCCTGAAGGTGTACAACAGTGAGATCTGCCGACTGCAGCAGGCTGAGCTGAGTTTAGACGACCTGGGAGCTGAGGACTCTTTGTACATCCAGGAGCACAAGCTCAAACGCAAGGTCAGGCTGGGGTTTGATGTGGGACTCCACCAGGCTCCAGTCACAAATTAAATCTGTAAAGAGAAGGATTACACCAGGTTGTGTGACAGTAGTCAGACCTCTTTGTTCTCTCCCCTGCTTCTCTTCCAGATGATGAAAATTTATGAAAAGCTGTGTGAACTAAAGGGCTGCGACACGTTAACAGGACGAGTCATTGAGCAGAGGATCACCTACAGAGGCACTCGTTATCCTGAGATCAACAGAAGGGTGAGCTGGCTTTTAATGTGACTGGATCAACATGTTATTTAATCTGAGTCCTGCTCTCAGCCTGGGCTCTGAAAGTTAACAGGTTGCAATAATTATTATACGACTATATAATTCCTTTAGAGTTATTGTAACCTAGTAGTAATCCCATAGTAGATTACTAATGACCTCTAATCCTCTCTCACACACATCAGCGTAGAGTATTAATTTTACCTGCACTGATCCTACAAAAATTTGACAGTTACGGATTAAAACTTGTAGTTTTGAATCAGGATGTTTAGTATTTAAGTACGTAAATTTAACAGTCAAACATTTAGGTACATGTAAGTACCAGATCTGACCCTGAATCAGCAGATAACCAGTGTTAAAGGACTGAGACATCATAGTTTATTCAGTGGTAGCAGTTTCTTTCTCTAAGTCTGAAACAAACTTACAGGATGTAAGAAGAAGTGTGTAATCATGTCTGAGGTTTGAACTGGACTGTGCTCAGGCTCTTTCATTTGACATTACTGTGAAACTGATATGCTCCTGATCCTGTACCCTACGTTCCTCCCTCATATCAGATCGAGCGTTTCATAAACAGTCCCGAGGCACAGAGGAACCCTCCAGATTACCCAGACATCCTCCAGCAGGTGCTGCGTGCCAACGAACGCCACAACCTTTGCCTGAGCAGAAAACAGCTGAACCAGATAGCCCAGGACGCCTTCAGAGAGACCGGGAGTCGCATGCAGGAGAGACGTCACCTGGACCTGGTTTACAACTTCGGCTCACATCTCACTGACAACTACAAACCTGGTAAGGCTTTGAGCAGGGGTAAAAATTCTGCTGTGACTGAGAAAACATTTCCAGCCGACTACTTTCTGACAGACAAGTCACGTCACCCACACTTTTTATATTTTCATAAAGCTCATTGACATTAACAAGCAACATCAGACAAATGTTTACAATATCTCTACCATATTAATACAATGCACAGTTGTGCACACACCTCATCCATTCCTTCATCAGTTCCTTCATTTCCACCACCGTCTCACACTTGCTCTTGTCTCTCTCCTCTTCTCTCCGTCACCCTCTAAAGCTTCAGACCCAGCTCTTTCGGACCCTGCACTGCTGCGAAAGCTGCGATCGAACAGAGAAGTGGCTCTATCCCATCTGGAGGAGGTCATCACCAAATACGCTGTCAAACAAGAGGACACAGAGGAGCAGGAGAGGAACAAACGACTGGAGAAAGACAAGCAGAAAGAGGTATGATTGACGTAAAGGACACAGTCACCACTGACAGGGTCTTCTTTAATTCACTCTCCCCCTTCCATCTACTCATTTTCTGGTCCTGTCCGACACTTGCACATCTTATTTTCAGGGCAACAAATCAGAAAAGGGAGAAGGAACTAAAGAGGTGAATGGAGTGGCAGAGGAGGAAGAAGAAATGGAGGAAGAAGAGGGGGAGGAGGATGATGATGATGAAGAAGATGAATCCTCTGATCCAGACATAGAGGAGGAGATCCAGGCCAGCACTCAGCAGGATGGACCAGGTCAGAGCGTAGATGTTAATTCACACGTTTTAATGGTAAATCCAGTGTTTAGTCAGTTTCATGTCTGGTCCAACTGAGTCACACATTTGCGTTAACACATAAAATTTCAGGTTTGCAGTGCATGTGTGAAAGCAGGTATTTTGTATTTTTGAGAAAGCTATTAAATCGCTTTAATTTTCCTTTTTCTATAGACGATGATGAGAATGAGGAGGACAACAGTAACGAGGCGGAGCAAGCAGGAGATGACGCCAACAAGGAGGATCAGACAGACGGGTTGTCAGAAAGCGCTAAAGACGAGGAAGAAGAGCCAGTCACAAGTGGACTCAGTCCTCTTACTGATGACAGCAAGTCCCAGATCTCTCTGTCTGACATCCCCTCCCCTAGAGACAGCCCCAGCCAATCAGAGGCCATGCAGACTGATAACCAGACGCCTCTGTCTAATGGTAACCTTGCAGGATTAGAGGAACCTGTGGATTCCTCCAGTCATGAGCCTGCATCCAATGGGGTGTCTTTACCCCTGTCACCAGCAGTGATCTTAGAAAAATGTGACATACAGACCACCAACGGCACGTCGCCGCCGCCCAGCCCCAGAACCACGAGGAGCCAGAAGAGGAAGAGGGAGGAAATTACGTCAGGGAACTCCCAAAATACAAAGCACATAATCACACAAAACAGGTACTGTTGGGTTTAAGGTGATAGATTAGGACTGCATGACAATACTTATATTGTTGCTTCTACCTCTTTACTTCTCTCACCGTCTGACTCTACGTCCATCCCTCCTCCTCTCAGTGAGGTAGATATCTCTCTGGATATGGGCGTCGTTAGCTGCAATTCTCCACATCAGGCAGAGTCTACCCGAGCAGACACTCCGAACCAGGAACTGGTCAGCAGCTCCCAGTCGACGCCGCCTCCTAAGAAAAACAAGGTGAGCAGAATGAATGGTTAATGAGAGTTCAGGGGTGATGATGATGAGGATTATACATCCAAAACCTGGAGCTTAGTTTGTCCTTTTATATTTAGAAAGTAAAATAAACCATCCTTTATTCCTCCCTGTCCCCCAGTTAGAAGAACCAGACGGGGAGTGTTTTTACATGGACGTGATGTTTACATGTAACACTTGATAAATACCAGTATCCTGGTTACTGTTTACATGTTTGGGTTTCTGAAAATTGCTAACATACTGTGTTCACATGGACTGATACTCATGTCCATGTTAACAGACTTGATATGTCATTTATGGAAAAAAAGGTCAAATTTTACAATGCACAGAAACTACTATATATGTTATGATTTTTCTCAAGTAGATATTTTCACATCACAGATTCTTTTAATGAAAAAATATAAATTATTCAAGAGGAGCAGACCAATTTAAACTGAGTTTCACACAGAGTTAATGTTTCTGTCGAGCTACAGACTGTGTTTCCTGCTACAAGTAGATGTTATTGCGCCCCAGTTTACAGTAAACAAGTTCCGATCTGATCAGAATATTCTAGGAGGGAAATTTAAATGCAAAATAGGAAAATCTGGCACAACTTCACCTATGTCCAGGGTGCATGGAGATGGGGAAAAGACTGAGGAGGCCAAAACGTGTTCTTTTAAATATGTTAAATGACGACTGATGAAGGCCACAGCCAAAATATGTTGTTTACTAATTATTGTTGTGTACAGATTTCCCTAACTGTGAACACACTGTTCCAGGTCAACGTGGCGACCCAGTGTGACCCAGATGAGATCATCGTCCTGTCAGATTCAGAGTGACCTTTGACCTCTCCGTGCACTGCAGGATTCTTCCACTGCTCACCTTTATTCTGGGACTGTTGGCTCGTAAGAGTAGGAGAAAGCCGAATAGTTGTGAAAGTGCTGATGTAAATGCAATCTGAACAGTCAATATCAAGCTCTAACAAACACAGAACAACCAGTGACAGCTGTCGAAGACAAGGAAAACCAAGTATTAAGTACCTCATGTCACTTGATCACATATAACCAAACAAAAGCCAAGACACATGTTTTTTTTGTAAGTAACTTAAATAAAACGCTTGTGACTTAACACTTGAGGGAAATCCAGAGTTAACAGGATGTGGATTTTTTTTGACGATGCAGCAGTGACCTCATCTGAATCTTTCAGGTGATACGACCAGTCAAGACGTCTGTTTCAGTGCAACACTACTAACACTTCTGTGGTACCGCTTGGAAGTAGCATTGAAAGAGAGTTAAAAATATTTCTCCTGGGATGACTGTCCCCTGGACTTGAACCCTGAACTTTAGTTACTGCGCTTTAGGTAAGAAACCAGTGCCTGAAAACATGAACTGTGCAGTTGGACTCTCGACTGGCGAGGGCTGCAATAGTTTAACCTTTTTATATTTTCAGTCGCTTTTTTCATTAAAGGAGAGGGGTGTGGTGGTTTGTATAAACGGAACTTTGAGATGACATTGTTTTACTTGCTGTTGCTATTTATGATGTGTTTTGAGTGAGTGAGCTGTGTGGCGGTTTGTACTCTGATGTTAGACGTGTCAACTGCGGCAATGATAATAGAGTGACCGTGACATTTTCGACTTTTCTTTTAATGGTTCCTCGTTAAACATATCTCTATTTTTAGATTTAAAATAAAGTAAGATGCTTTCTTCACTCAGAACTGTGGCTGCAGCAGTCTAACAGAATATTTTCCAGTTTATTTGAATGATGAGCCTCATATTTTATGGTTTTCTTACTGTCAACAAAAGCAAAAAAGATCAAAACTATTGATTAATCTTGACTTAATAACGTAACTTAGACTGTGGTTAACCCAAAAACTCGCTATTGCATCAAATGTAGATTAATCCGACTCATCATGTTTGCTAAAAACTAGAGTGTCCAGCTGCTTCTTTTTTTCTTTAAAAAAAAGAAAAGAAAGAAACTTTGCATTTGTGACCCATTTTTTCAGACTGACGTCTGCAGTACGAACCTGGTCAGAAAGTGTTGAGATGGATAAACACAGTTTGTTTTGGTCTTTTCATGGGGTTTGTTGACAGTAAGGAAAATATGGGACACTGCCAGGTTCAACATTTCAAAACAAAATAAAGGAAGTTCAGTATCTCTTTAAATGTATCTCAGATAGAGTTGAGTCTCGTCATGACACAGATGAACTCGACCTGTGTTTCTGTCCTGGCCCAGATATCTACATTCAGATCTGTTCAGCCATTTAAAAGATCGTAATCAGTTTAATGACTAAATAATAAAAAACATCCTCAAAAATTACTTTTAAATCCAGCTTTATTCTGTCACTACTATCATTAATTTTCTGTTTTGTCAGGTACATTCTTGTGCCCACCTGGGTATTTGGATGAATTTAAACCTTAAGTTGACATTTCTACCACATTTAAAACAATGTTTGTTTTTTTGTTTCTAGTTGTTTTTATATGCAGTAGTGTTGCGCTTATGATCTCCAGAGTTTAACGAAGAATATTTTTGTGTTCTATGTTTTTAATTCTGGTCCCTGCACTAGTGTGGTGATGGTTGTCTGGGACTTTTGGTGAGGGGAAAAATGTTAAACTTTTTCTCCCTATAACAATCCCTTTTTTTTTCACCTGAAACCTACTTTTATTACATTTTAACCACACAGCTTAACTTATGTTTTGGGGTAAATGTTCTTTTCAAAATGAAAGAAGAATGATGAAAATGAACGTAGACCTGGAATGTAGTTATCGTAGCTACGATTTATTGGGCCTCATTTATGCAGAGGAGTGATCCATCATTCACTGTGAATTTGTTTCTTTTTCATTTTTGATAAAATAAATGATGCATTTTCTTATATAAGGCCTCTGTGTCACAAACTGGGATTTTTACCTGTTCTTGTACTAAATATATTGAATACTGCAAAGGCTGCAGATTTATTTTTATTTGTCATTGGGTAAATATAATTTCTAGATGCAGTTTAGGCTCTCCACTGGTTGATATTCCCACAGATCACACCACTGTTTAAACCTGCAGTTTGTAGTTGTAGCTGCAGGCGCACAGAGTCCATACACTAGATCTCCAACTTAATTTAGTGGATCAGGCGTCAGCTATGATGTAACTGATCCACAAAAAGCAAACTTTCTTCATCTATGTAGTAAAAGTAGTAAAGTTAAAGTACTGGGTTGGCCCCTCTGACTGACAGATTATTATATATGACATCTTTAGATGATTAACACAACACTTATGTACAGTTTTATTTTAAACATATTCACCTGATAAATCTGAGGGGTCGTGGGATGATTAATAAGAGAGGAGAGAAGAAAAAAAGTTGATGTTCACAAATTTATATACTTTTTCTCTAATCTGATTTTTGCTCAGATTTTGGATTAACTGAACATTTATTGACTTGATAACGTGTGAGACGTTTAAAGGGAAAATCACTACTGACAACGAAGACGTCAGAGGCCAATTCATCTTTAACCGTTAATTGTATTTCAAAATGTCGGCGCAGTGACGCAATAGAGTTCTGGGTCTGAACTCCGGGGTTTGTCTGTGTGGAGGTTAAATGTTCTCCCTGTGCCTGCGGGTTTCTCTTTTCTCCTACAGTCCAAACACATTCAGGTTAATTAGAAACTCTTAACTGCCCTCAGGTGTGAATAGTTGTCTAAATATCAGCCCTGAGACAGACCGGCGACCTGTCCAGGTTTACCCCGCTTCTCTCCCTCTGTTAGCCGGGACTCGCTCCATTAGCTACACCGCTAACAGTAAGCGGTATTGCTAATGGATTACCGCATTTTCAAAAGCGAATTATAGCTTCATCTTAAAAGTAACCAGTAACTGACGCTGTCAAATTATTTTAGCGACGAATATTTCCTTCTGAAATGTAATGAGGTGAAGTAAAAGTAGCATAAAATAGTACAAGTACCTCAAAAAGTACAGTAGCTACAGGAACTAGCTAAATGGAACAGGTGTAACTAACGACATTAATCACGGCTCTGCTACATTTCGAGGTCCTGCTGAGCCATTCATAGAGAAAAATGCTGTTAAAAGACAGTGAAAACCGCAAGTCAAAGATTCAAAGTGTCATGGCTGACATTTTAAAAATAAATAAAAACTCATTTTTACCTTGTGAAGCTGCATTGTACAGTAGTCAGGCCAATCACAGACTGGCACCTCAATTACACATGAAAGACACATCCACATGAAAGAAGAACCCTCATTAATTAAATTACTTACACCTGTTTGACAGGTGAGAAAGTGTCTGTTGGTTTAAACCTAAAACAAATAGAGACCATGATTTATTTATGTTCTCGGAGACATGAAAAGAGACAGTCAGTTAATTGCACCAAATAATTTATTAATCCATTATTTTTGATACAGGGCAGCAGTGAATATTAATGTACTGCAGTTTCTTACATTATTAGTTTCACTCAGGAGTTACATAAAAATGTCTATTGACAGCTGTCGTTTTCTGTTCAACAATCAACTGGTCCATCTGAAGACATGTAGGAAGTTGTGTAATGTACAAAAATAATAATAAAAAACCCTCAAGTCTAGTTTTCAGCAGCAGCTTTGAGTTCTCCGAGCTGATCCTTCCATCTTTATATTTCTATCAATACAGGAATGTCGAACTCTTCTATACAGAGCTAAAGATACCATTTGGTTGTTTTTTATTTTCTGTTGTTGGTCAGAAAGTGTTTTAGTGTGTTGGTGCAGCAGCAGGTGAAGCTGCAGAGCTGCTGGAGACAGAGCAATAAATCACACAATGGTCATTTTAATCCATTATTCAGAATAAGACGTGTGAAGCCTGGAGTCAGAACATGTGAAGAAGAGCCAGCTGAGGCCACCAGGGGAGCATTTAGCAAATAAAAAATGTAAATTCTCTTTGGTTTTTTATTTATTTTGTCATAAATTAGGCATCAGAAGATAAGATATACTTCCAGGCAGCTGTATGCTAAATTTTTATATCATAACAATTTACAAATTTGGGTAAGTCTCCTATAAATTGAGGGATTTAGATAAAATGGTTATTCTTGCAGTGCACAGCTGCATATTATAAAGTCATATGTAACTCCTGCTGCTCTTTTACTAAATCCAAGTTTCACCTTCCTGTGAAGAGGGTTAAACCTGACACAGGTGGAGGACTGACCAGTAGTACTTTCTTTAATTACTAGATATTAAAAAAACTGATTATTCTGTCTTCTCCTGCTCACAGGTAGAGACTAAGAATTCACACATTTCTGACTGAGCCTTCTCTGAACACAAAACCCTTCTGTCTCCTCATGTGTTCCCGTTATTGATGAGTAAACAACAACAAATAAATGTGCTCATCTTGTTCATGTACATTCACTCTCAGTGAAAATGATCTATATATGAATGTTTAAAAGCTTTAGAGTGTTGGCACACTTCAAATGTGGTGAAGTCCACACCTAAGAAAAACATTAGACACATGTCTCACACACTCTGCTCTGATACACATCCAGTGTTTTCTCTGCAGCTCTGTAGTCGATCAGTGGAGCAAACAAACAGGAACAGATGTGAAACCAAAATTACCACAACAACTGGAGCAGAGTCACAGAGGAAACACTGGAGGTCACACCTCACAGATCACTGAACACATACAAAAGCCAACAGTCCGTTCACTTAGACCAAGCTCCAAACCTGCATAATAAAAACATCCAAACCTTCACAGAAGGTAAAACATTCAGATCCTCCATAGCTTTGCTTTATGTGACTGGAAATGTAAAACATCTCTGAAGGCATGCAAAATGTTGAAGAGGTCACGTGTGATATTTATTCCACTGCTAATTGTCCTGTGCTGTAGCTACACCGGCACACTGAAGTATGATTTATACAGTTTGATTTGGTTACAGTATGTTAGAGATAAGACTGAAACAATAATGCAGCTACATATCTTCACAAACCTTGACTTGAGTTATATTTTGTTGAATTACGTAGTTTTTCTTTTAAAATGAATCAGATTTTTACACTTAGATTACATCTGAATAACATGTTGAAACTAATGCTATGATAACAAGTATCAGCAATAATGCACAATATGGTGTCCTGATGAAAGAAAATCAGTCTAAACTGCTGATTATATTCCTCTTCTCTTCAGGTGCTAATAATGATCAACAGCTCTGTCCTGTGGGGGATGGGAGATTATTTTACACCTAAAACGTAAACAACAACTTTGACGTTAGAGTGTTTCTTTTAATGGGTCTGTAAGTTTCTGTATCTGGACAGAAATAGGAATGTATCATTTATTAGCTTCTACTGTGGCCACTTATACAAACAACGACAAAACAAAAACAAACACGACATAAAAAAGCTATGTTTTTACTTTAAGCTGTATTTTTTAGCATTTATTTATATTTTAAGTTTCCTAATACTACATTTTAATTACCAGTCAAACAGAAGTGAGCGTTTTCCACGGTGTAAATATACTTATCAGCACAGTAGGTTTTAAAAAGGTGTTTGTTTGAGAATGATGTGAGCACTATATGTTTTGTTTCCACTGTCAGATCGACAGAAACAGGAATAATCAGTGTTGAAGGAGCAGGTCAACGTGCTGGTAACGGCACCTGAACCTAACATCCCATTCATAAAACACGTCGACAAACAAATGACAAACACGACCTTCTTCACAAACAAAACCTATTCTGTGTTTTAATGGAAAAACAAAGGCAGTACAGTATTTAAACTGTGCACTCTCTGTGGTGAATTACGCCTGCCACGGTGTCTTTTCAGTAGTTGTACCAGCACATGTTCAGTATGGTCCCTAAATGCATCACAGAGTGCTGATATTATGTCTACAACAGTCCCAGTATAGGTACAGCACAGAACTAATAGTGTGTTTTAACCACAGCAGAGTCCAAACAGAGCGTGAACTTTGTGTTCAGTGGAGAACTGTAAAAGAGAAACTATGAGGTTACCTGTATATGAGGTTCAAAATAAACGTACCTGTATTTCAATCAGGCATCTTAAGAGAAAGAACATTTTTGTTTTTGTGAGTAAACAAAGATGAACTTCAAGTCCTGAGCTCCCATAAATAAATTGGCACCAAAACTATCTGCAGTTCAGTCTCTCCCCAAATATTTATTCAGCAGTGGTTAAACAGTGGGAGACAAAAAACCAACCAAACCAGTCTTTAGCTTATGTTTCAAACAAGTGTCCTCTTCATAACATAGTCACCAAGACAAGGACGAAAACCAAAACCACTGCTGATAAATATGAAGAAAGACAGAAACACTGCTTGGCTCTTTTACCAATACAAAGACAAACGTTCTCTTAACATTTATAAACTCCCGGGGAGGTCAGGACCTTCACAACTCAATGATGCTTCTAAAACTACTAGAAAAAAAACACCAGTGGAAAATACTGCAAACTGAAGTCAAGTGATTCTACACAAAGAGGAAAATGAAACGTAGAGCACTCTTCATAGCAAAATGTCGTCAAGTAAAAAGAATAAAATAAGTGACTTGTTTGTGTGCTACTGAAAAAGGAGGTTTTCTCTTCAATTGGGTCCATAACTTGTTCAAAATCTACTTCAACCATTCAGAGGAGGTATACACACTATACACTGTATAGCTTAGATAAAATTACCATCTACCAGCACCAGGTGTCCCAAAGCCTCCTTGATGCTTCTCGATAAGATGCATCATACAATATGTCTGGATAGTTTCTGGGAAACTCAGTGCAGAACAATTTCAAAAACTTTCTCTTGAACCGATCAACTCTTTCCAAAAGCAAAACCAGACGGCAGCAAACGCATCAGTATTTAAAGTTAGTATCTGTTCCAGGTCTGATGACATACAGTATACCTCTATATATTTACAGTAAGAATAATATACTCCTCAAAGCACGAGAACTCTGAGTGATAAAGTAAGAAAGTGAAAGCAGGTAACAGCAGCAAAACTGGCGAATGAATGAGCAGCCAACAGACACAACTGTTCCCGTCTGGTGAACATCCTTCCCTGTACACATGTCGGGGGTCTATCAGGCTTCCCTTGTGATGAGGATAAATGATTGTGCCTCAATTGTGATCCAAGATGAGTTTTAGGCAAAGCAGCACCGTAGTATCATCTAAAACAACATGGCAGTGCTGACAGTTTGTTACATGGGGCACTGAGGCAGGAAAAGATGATCACTGCTGCTGCTGAGGAATTTAAAAAACACAAACCTGCAACGTTTAAATTGTCTGAGCTTCACGAGGCCTGAAGCTTTGAAATCTGTTAAAATCCTTGTACCTATTTTCTGAAAACATCAGCGTCTCTGTGTGAATCTTTTCTTTCTTTTCTATATTCTCCTGCAGATTTGTGTTTTTCTTCTGATTACAGCAATAAATCACAATACAATACTGCAGAAGATCACAGCAATTTAGAACAGCCATTTTTCTACTCTACTGATACTATAATGTTGCCACAGAAGGTAACTGTTAGTGAAGCACTGTCTTTTCATTTTTGGTTTCCTCTCGACACGCACACATTCTTCCACAAGAACAAAAAAATAAAACTTTGATAACATCTTAGATATTTAAAACAATAGCTTACTCACTGAGACAAAAGGTCCATTTTTTATGAGGCCACTTTTCGGAGGCAAGTTTCCTAAAGTCCTTGCGGTACAAGAACTGCAGATAACTTCAGATAGAATCAGCAAAACCACAAGTCTATCTGAGAAACTTCACACCACAACAGTCGACTGGAATCTCAAAGTGTCATTTTTCTGTAAACACCTACAGGTTCTTTAGGTTGTGTGTCCAACAGGAGCCTCACCTGATCTCCCCATTCTTTACACAGTACACACTTCCTGCTTGAAACGCTGAGTGTTGGCAGTTAAAGGTGTTTCAGAGGAGCACCGCACTTCTTTTTACAATCCTTCCAAAAACAGCAGCAGGAACCGAGCTCACCAAGAGGCACCCGTTGGACATGACACACAATTTTGGTTTAAGTCACGCTGCTGTCATTGGCACTGACTTCACACACGTCTTCATCACACACACCTCGGCCCAGCCCTAGACCACCGAACATCCCAGATCCCTGACCCTGACCTGGACTCTGAGAGACCACTCCTAGAAGCGCCCCTGCGGCCACGTTGTTGGTCAGAGCAGCACTGCTGCTGTTACTCACACTGTTGTTACTGCTGCTGCTTCCTGTGGCCGAGACGCCGCCGTGCTGCGGTGACAGAACAGCGCCGGAAAGATGCGGAGAAGAAACAGACACTCCTCCTCTCCCTCCTCCTCCTCCCAGAATATTACCCTGACCTCCTTCGCCTGCAGACAGGAGGAGGTGAGGGGAGGAAATCAAATCAGGCCCATCCTCACCTCCACCTCCCCCTCTTCTCCCTCCCTCGCCGCTGCTCCCACCTTCCCCGCCATCCCCCAGGCCGCTGCGCCTCTCGCAGTGCGAGCGGTGCCTCATGAAGCTGTCGCGCCACATGAACTTCTTGCCACAGCCGAGGCAGTCGTACGGCTTGAGGCCTGTGTGCGTCTTCATGTGCTCTGTGAGGTGATGCTTCATCTTGAACTTCTTGGCACAGACGGGGCAGTGGAAAGGCCTCAGATCCAGGTGCATGTTAATGTGGCGGTCCCTCATGCTCTTGTGGGTGAAGGTCTTCCCACAGTGGCACATGAACACTTTCCCTGAACCCCCGGTGCTGCTGTTGCTGCCACTGCTGCCACTCCCACCTCCAATCCCCCCACTGTCCATGCCATCAGCTCCCAAACCGCTCTGCACCGACAGGTGGACCGCACCGTGCTCCAGACCGGGACCTTTGAAAGAGGCTCCTCCGATCATACCACCAGCCATCCCCAGGGGAGGGGCGGCAGCGTCCAGAGAGAGTCCGGAGGCCTGGCTGTAGAGGAGGATCTGGTTCCCCTGCATGTCCAGGGGGAAGAGCTGGGCCCGGGCCGTGGCTGCAGACTGGACCTGGCCCAGCAGAGCTGAAACGGCACGGTTGGCGCTCTGGCTCTGACCTGCAGCGCTGTCATGAAGGTGCTGCGCTAACGTCTGGTCCATTAAACTGCCTTCGAACTTGAGGTAGTCTTCTGAAGACTGGCAGTAGTCCATCTGGAGGCACAGAGGGAGAGAAAACTTTAAATGTAGCTCAGTGAAAAGAAAACTATTTTAACCTACTTGGAGAGACAATTTGACACTTTGCAAAACTGCAAATGGGATTTTACACCATAGAAGTTTTAAAAAACATATTTCCTTTGCACTTCGCCCAGGTACAGGTGGCTGTATTTCTCTAACACCTGAAGCTGCTTGAGCTTTGTTGTGTAGTAAAAACAGACACTGCACTAGTTTTCAACAGGCCTCATTAATTTTCCTACTGAAAAACTTCTGTTTTGAGAATACTGTGAAAGATGCTACATGCACACAGTTTGTTTAAAGTGACTCTCAGCTCACCTGTGAGTCCATGTCGTTCTCGGCTCGGCCTCCCAGCTCGGCTGAAAGGCTCCTGACGTTGGAGATGTTGAAGTCGCTTCTCTCCCTCTCTCTGGTCAGCTCCACTTCCCTCTCATCCTCGTCCTCCTCGTCCTCTCCTCCCTCCTCCCCGGACACTACGATGAGGTCGTCGTCCTCCGTGCGTTCGGTTTTCACCACCACCCACTGTTTGCGAGGCATGATGCTGGGCTGGCTGTAGGTGGGACGCTTCTGAGACGGCAACGCTGAATCCTCCCCATCCTGCAAATTGAGATATTTCACATTTTAATATAATTATCATAAGATATCTGGTCTTTGTTGGTAAAAACTTACTATCAGCTTTTAAGGTTCAAGGACAAGCAGCTAGAATTTTTTTTATTTAATTTTTTAATGGAAGGAAAACCTGGAAAGAACCAAAGTTGTGTTAAATAAAAAAAAAAATTCAGAATAAAAGTTTGAACATGAATTAAAGAGATCAGTGTCAGCTCACACTGTGAACACTCACCTGATAGGAGGACACACCAAAGCTGTCGCTGACCCCGACTTCCTGCTCTGACACTGAGCTCATTTTCTTCCTCCTCCCGCTGCCTCCTCCTCTTCCTCTCTTCCTCTGGTGGTACAGCACCTCCTCCTCTTCCTCCTCTACTTCCTCCTCCTCTTCCTCAATAAGAAAGGCCTCCTCCCCTCCAGATGGGGTGCAGTAGCTGGGGGTGTTGCTAGCCCCACCTCCGTCCACTGAAGCCCCAGCTGCAGCTGCACCGCCTCCCCCAAAACTGCTCCCGTCCCTGGGGCTGAAGTAGTTGGTGCTGCTGGGAGACTGGCTCTCGCTCACGGACGGGCGGCTGGGAGGTTGAGAGGCACGCTGGGGCTCGTTGGACTCCACGACCTGAGCTTGACCACCACCATTAGCACCATCACCACCAGCTCCATTACCACCAGCTGCACCACCGTCGCCATTACTGCTGCTGCACCCGGGGTTAGCCGACCCCGCTCCTCCTCCGACGCTGGCTCTGTCCTGCGCACCACCTCCTCCACTGCTCCCTCCTCCGGCTGCAGCTCGGCCCTCCTTCAGCAGCTCCGTGCATTTGTCCACAATGTGCCACATCTGCAGGACGCTGCCCACCGTGAGGTAGTTGACGATATCCTCGCGTAGCATCCGGAGCTGACCGGTGTAGGCGCAGCTCAGCACGCTCTCGAACGCCAGGGGGTCCATCACCGCCGGGATGGAGACTGTAGACATGTTCTTCAGTAGGACCTGGAGAACAATGATATATCACATTAATGCATCTATCAGCTTCTCCCACTCCCTCTTCTCTCTCTTATTTGTCATGTAAAATTCACCTGCTGGTCACAGTCCAGGTGCGAGTTAATTAGCTCCATGCACGGACAGTAAATGTGTCTGCCAGCCCATCAGACAGAAAACCGGGGCCTGATACAACCTCCCACAAAGTGTGAGTAAAACTAGTCTCTGGCAGATGAGTAAGGAACTTGGAACAGAAAAATAAAAAGCATAAAAAACAGGATATACAGACAGATAATTCAAGTGTCTGTGTGAGGCTGCTGTCACACTGCAGCCCTTTATTCTCTATTCTAAATTTATGCTCATATCTGATTAATCTTCAAAGACGCTTATCATTGTCTGTGATCATAAGAAATAACAGGAAGCAATTTTCACACAGACTTAATGTCTCTGGCACATCCAAAATTCAGTGCAATAAAGCACAGATGACTGTAATTAACATTAAGTTAAGTAGATCTCATGGTAGTAGAAAGATATGAGAAAAATTGGGGAAAGAAATGCAAATGAACTGCACCGGAGTTCCTCTACATCAGCAAAAAAATATCAGACTATTCATTTTTTGGATCAACTGTACCTTTTCTGATATTTAAAGTACACATAAATACATCCAGTTCTAATAAAGATGAGATTAAATGTTTAAATGATATAAACTGACAGAGACATTAGGCACTGAGTGTTGACTGAAGTGTGTCGCACCCCCTTAGTCTAATCAGGTCAACTACCTCCCTTTGAATCTATAATGATTTTCATTACTGTGTCTCCTCTTTGTAGCTGCGACTAAATCCAGTATAACCTGCAGGTTGCAGGCGCCTGAATCTTATTTTGAAACAGATTTTCTACAAGGTCCAGGTCAGAAATGGATGAATGAGACTCCATGTAACTTTCCACCACCTCTCCCACCTGGTCGTGGAAGTAGGGCGAGGACGCGGCCAGGACGCAGCGGTGGGCCTTGAAGACTTGTCCCTGGACGTGGATGGAGAGGTCACAGAGCCTGCCCTCCTCTCTCTGCCGGTTCAGGCTGTCCAGCACCTGAGGCCTGAGCGCTGGGGAAGCACACCTGCACCATCGAGCCAGATGTGTCGCTGGGAGCTGAGCTGCTGCTGCTGCTGCCCACTTCCATGGGCAGGGACTGCATCTGGGTGGTAGAAAAACTTTCATGACTCCCAAGTTTTGCTAAATTCAGCTGAATTTCTAAACTAAACGCTTAACAGTCCCCTCATTAAGCCATTAATGTTATGTTTTTATCAAATAAAAACAGCTGATATTACCTGATAACCCACGGTTATGTCTCACCCTGACTAATCCTCAAGGTTGACACTTTCTTGTGTAATCACATCTCTATTCTTGATCAGATATACATGGAGGAGGAGGGAGGTGATACATGCAGAGAGAACAGTGGCCAATCAGAGAAGAAGTTGACTTGATGCATGTTTTCACTGAGAAAAGACGTAAATTAGTCCCACTTGAGACAGCCTTGTGAAGTCTGTTTGCTGGATGTCAGTCATAGTCTAAGTGTATTCCCATGCACCATATACACCTCATGTATCAGGCTGTACTTAATGACAACAGAATAATAAGTAGATCAACAGTGTCAGTTGCAGAACCTCCTGATTAATACATCAACAGAAATTCACATCACACACACACGACCACTTTTTGTTGCTGTGTGTTATCAGTGCAGGAGAAAATCAACAGCTGGAGCACAGACACAGTTTTAGTTGACAAGCTACAAAAGCAAAGCTCCTGACTGGAGATGAAGGTGTAGTTGTTGTGGGGATGTGTTAGTAGCGGTGGTCCTCTCCTTCCTCCCAGCAGACACACAAACACTTGCTTCAGACTCTAATCATGCCGTTACAGATGTGACGTTAGCCCGCTAGCTAGCTCACACGGCTGGCTACGAAAAAAAAAACAAAAAAAAGAAGAAAAAAAAAGAACATGAGCCGCAGCCGACATTAAACTCACCGTTTCAGTTGACAGTGCAGGCTTTCAGAGAGCAGTCTCCGGCCGAGCTGAGGGCAGTGTGTCCTGCCTGTTTATCCAGGCCATGAAGTTTGAGGAGCATTTTTAAAAAATGTTCTTCTCCTCTGAGCTCTGCAGCGGCAGACAGCGACGCGTCGCCTTTAACAGGGTTCCAGACAGACGAGCCAGACTTTGGCCGACGGAAAATAAATTAAATAAATAATTGAATACACATGTAAATGCATCGTTAATCTTACTATTATTCATTTAATATTTAAAAACTTGAATAAAATTGTGAATAATTATCACATTTAAAAAGCGACAAGCGATAAAAAAAGTTCATTTTACAGAACATCTTTTTTCTTTATCCCTCTTAGAAATTTGTTACATACACTGTTATTATAGACTCAGTTAGCAGTTTATTAGGAACATGCAGCTAAAACTAATGCAGTTTAATGCAGCAGTCTGCACTAAATCCTCCCTTTCTGAAGATTTAAATGTCCAGTTTTATGTTATTGAAGTGCTGATTTAACTGTAGTCATCTGTAGTTTGTGCTGCTGAATTGAGTTCTGTAATATGTTGTACATATATTCTGTTATTTGTCCACTCAATGACATTTGGCTAAATAACAGACACCTCTCTGTATAATACTCAACAGCACCACAAACTACATCCTCCAACATGATCTACAAGATTCATCTAAAAGGAAAACAAACAGACAAACTGACAAGAGAAAGCTCATCATCTTTATCACGAGCTGAGATTGAGGCAAACTGTTTGTCACATTCTGGACATAACTCATAGCTGCAATGAAGTTTGCCGTCTGAAGCAAGTTCAACCAAGAATAAAGACAACAGGACGTTCACGATGAGGGATTTATCACAACTTACACGTCCCTGCAACTTGATTTTAATATGGTAAAACAAACAATGACTATGACCTGGAAAACAGAAATAAAAACACATTAATGAGGAATGATAAATGTGGAACACTGTAGAATATTGTGAAAAATGTTAATCAATAATATATACAAGATTAGCCACAATGTGCTTTAAATGTATGAAAGCATTAGAAATAAACATCTGGCAGCACAGGAAAAACAAGCAGCCCATCTACTGAAAGTCTTTATTATTTCAGCTTGTTGGGCCAGAGAGCACAGACTGAAAAATAAAATTTAAAAAAAAAAAAAAAAGACCACTTATTGCCACAAGTGTCACACACAAATCAAGAAAAATATAAGTGATAGTATCTGTTTAATTTGACTACATTTATTGACTAAATGCAACCTGCCATATTTAAACTGAAAATAAAGAATATTTTGGGTCAAAAAAAAGAAAGAAGAGGAAAATATGATAAGCTTAATGGAGATTATCAGTCAGAAATACCGAGAGACATTTGTATTTCAAAAAATATACAACAATCAGCCTCAACATTAAATCCAGTTACTTGTTTTAATGTTGAGGCTGATTGGTGTATGTATACATCCACCTGATTTACATAAAAGATGTAAGAATTTTAAAAGCCTCTAATAAAGGCCCTGAGAATATACAAAAGGATTTTAGAGTTTTTGGTTCTTACAGATTGGCACCATAGCGTGTGCCAAACAACACAATGTGTAAGTAAAAGACACAGGAAACTGAAGATTTCATGTCAGGACCATAATGGTGAAACTAGTAAGAACACAGGGTTTTTTTTTTTCCTTCAAGAGCTTCACTCTACTTCCTGTTGGCACTTGCAGTCCCAATAACACAGTCATTCACCTGTGAAGACAACAAATGCAAACATGACACAATGATTATTTACTTTCCTGACTAATTAATCAAACAATGTGAGGAAAACACTAATGACATTAGCACACAAAACATGATGGATTACTGGAAAAACATTTCTCAAACATAAGATGATTTAACATAATGACGAAGTTCACTTTATCCACAGTTTCACATCATGTTATTAATGTTTGTGTACGATCTCTTTCCACCTGTCTCATGAATAAAATATATTAAACAACCATAAATGCCACTGACCTTGCTGGCAAACCTCAAGGAGTTGAGGGTTTCCCCAAAGCTGTCTGACTCTGGAGCAATGTTCACAAACATCAGGCTGGGACAAGAAAGACAAAAATACAGTCCACATTAATAAACTCATAAGAACTTATAAGAATTACAATATGAAAGCTGGACTTCAACTGCATGTCAAATTAGCTGGTAAATTGTGAATCAAACCCTTGATAAATTATTAAAAAGAATGGTTGAAGCTATATTAAAGATAGACTCACGTTTTGCTGTTTCCTCCCAAGCAGCCCTGCAGAAGGTAGGTGAGCTTGGAGTTTCTGTATGGAACATAGCTCTCCTGGAACACAAATAAAACCAATTTATGTCAAATAAAATAAATCAATATAATTTTATAATATATCTAAGCTTCCACAGAAGCTGCAGACTGTCAGCATTCTCATTTTTATCCAGGCTCCTGCTTACAGACCTTGTTGGCCAGTGCGGCGATGACGATGCCCAGGTTGGACAGGGAGCCGTTGATGGCCGTCATCTCTTTGAAGCGCTCACCCTGAGACTGACTCTTCACCATTCGCTCACTGCCAGCCAAATCCACTAGACACAGAGTGGCTGTGTACACAAAAACAAACAAAAAACATCTTTATTAGAAAAGATACAGTGAATTCAGATTTTAACAGGTGATGACCGAACAGAAGATGAATCTGAGGCACGGTGACATTAATGTGTAATGAATTTGTTCCATCGCTCACAGAACTGATGGCCAATTAATGTTGTGATATTCTAAATATACAAGTGCAGCCACAGCTCGGATACTGGCATAATCAGTGGGATTATACTCACACTTGCATTTGACATCCCTGCCAGCATTCACTCCCTCGATGTCCAGCTGGAAGACTGAATGGGAGCGAGATGAGCGGTCATTC
This sequence comes from Lates calcarifer, assembly GCF_001640805.2. Taxonomy (NCBI): domain Eukaryota; kingdom Metazoa; phylum Chordata; class Actinopteri; family Centropomidae; genus Lates; species Lates calcarifer. Next base: position 19,840,028 of record NC_066835.1, on the reverse strand, counting down.
TGGGCTGTCTGGGCAGTGGAACGATTCTGATTGGCCAGGGCAATCAGACCGAGAACCTGGAGGGAATTAGAGAGACTTTTTTAAAAACTCTTACTTGTGTACTTGTTTTTCAGTTTCAAAATGAACTGACTCCAATCTGCTGTGAGTTACTGCAACTTCATACAAGGATTTTTTTGGATGCTGGTTAGGAGGCTGATTATAGTGTAACTGAAGCAACAGAGATGTCGTTGACTGTACCTGATCCTCGTTGGAGACCTTTTCATAGGTGAGGTTGGTGATTGTCACCTCATTATTGGTAGACTTTCTGATCTCATGCTCGGGTCTCTTGCTGGCTTTGCCGGTGTAGAGGAGGTCTCGCAGGGTCTCATTGTAGATTTCAACAAAGCTCGCTGTGAAGGTGAACTGAGGTAAAACAGAAAGGTTCCATTTATTATTATATCTCCTCCACAGTGAAAAACATGCACAGTACAGTCACTGGCATACGAAGAATGGTACACTAACCTCCCAGCCCTGTGCTCCCAGTTTCTCTGCTGCTTTGAAGATTTGCTGCACAGCTCTGGGGATGACACCTCTGCACTCATCAAACTCGCTTCCCTCCATGGTGTATGTCTTTCCACTTCCTGTCTGGCCATAGGCAAAGCAGCAGACATTGTAGCCGTCGAGTGCTGACTGCACCAGCAGAGAGATCTCTTCAAAGACCTGAAAACAAAGTGACAAAATCACATCATTTTATTTCATTCATGTATTTTGCTTTTACTGTTTTTCATGATAACTCAACATTGTTTTATATATTGTGAATTATAATACACAGGTTTATTGTTTACCTCCTGTTGTGAAGTCTGGGGGCCAAACACTCGGTCAAAACTGAAGTTGTAGTTCTTCTGAGTGTCTGTGGTTTTTCCTGTGTGAGACTGAGAAGCAGAAACTTTAGTCTTGTAGTTTAAGACATGCTTATAAAACTAAAAGCAAATGTTTCTGCTCTGTCATATCTGGTATTCTAACAGGATTCTCACCTCCTCTGTTTTGGCCAGTGTTATCATCTTGTTGTCACTGGCTGGGAGCTGGATGTGTTTGCTGAGGCCTCCACCCACCAGTGGGCGCACTCTGCAAAAGACCCTGATATTACCCTGCATGAGAAAAGTGATGGGCAAATTAGTCTCATTCGTCAGTGTGAAGCTTGTTGATTTGGTTGTGAAGTGCTAGCAAACAAAACAAAGTACAAAAATAATCAAAGAAAGGAATGAACCAAAACTTCCACAGGCCTTTGAGGATGCTGTGTTGTATGGTTACCCAACATGGTAACTTGACCTTGAGCTCCTGAATGGTATTGTGGAGTCGTCTGCGCTCCATTTCCCCGGCATGAAGCTCGTCCTTTTGCTGGGCCACAGTCTCTTTGAGACAGCGGACCTCTTCCTCTGTGTCTCTGAGAGTCGCCTGCACACGGGCCAGAGTCGACTCCTGAACTGAAAGCTTCATCTGAAGTGGAAAGAAAAAAACAACTAAAAATCCTATCCTTTCCCAAAATAGTTCCATGTGGGTTATGAACGTTATGAACAGGTCAAGTCTGTCAGATGGTATACTTATGTAAGGATACCACACACACTCAAAAATAATCACTATCTGCTGTTCAGCAGCTGATGTTATACCTTGAGAGTTTGTAGCTCTGTCTCCTGGCTGTCTCTGAGTGTCTCCATGACCTTGTATTTTCCCTCCAGGTTGGAGAGCTCCTTCTGAAGAGTATTCTTATCACTAGACACTTTCTCCAACTCATCCCGGACTTCCGACAGTGCCTGCAGCTCCTCTTCATACTCACTTTAATCGACAAAAAGAAATGAAATTAACAACCAAATTGGTAAAACCTACAATGTAATGACAGTAAAATGTTTAATTTGATTAATTTTTCCAGGTAAAATGGTCCTTGCACCTGATCTGGCTCCTCTGCCTCTCAAGCTCTTTCTCCATTCCAGCCACTCTTGTTTGGTTCTGGGCCACCGAGTCTCTCAGAACCTCATTCTCCTGGTTGACAGATTTGACCTTGGTCTGGTAGTTACGGATCTTACCCTCCATGTCGCTGACTTTGCCCTTCAGGTCCCATGCATGACGTCGAGGGGCACCACCCCCACCTGTAAACAAGAGCATCACCGACAGGTGTGACGGCTCCATTCAGATCTCATCAGTCTTCTCCAGTTTTCCATTCAGGCCATTACAAAGGAAACTTTAATGATTTGATTGATTTGACCTGATTTTGTAAAGGAACAAGAACCAAGCAGGTGTCTCACCTGTCTTTGTAGCAGTGGATGCAACAGGTTGTTTGACGTTGGCTCCTTTTGCTGCAGCTGAAGCTACAGTTGGTTTCAGGGCGCCTGATCAGACAGTAGTAAAATAACAAAGAAATTAGCAGACGTGTTCATGTAACACCCAGATCTACTGCCTTGATAATAATACCTTGCACGTGTGATGAACCTAAAGGACTTCTGAATTTTCAAACACATCTGACTTTGAAAAAATAAACTCTCAGCTCATGCTCTTTACTCTACTGCCCAGCACACAGGTCATCTTACCTCTGGTAGGACCAACAGCCACAGTGGCAGCTCCCATGCTTCTTACTGGCTTAGCTGATTGAAGGAAGAGTAAAACAGAGAGATATATGTTTAATAAAAGAACAAGGGGACCTCAAAATAAAAAAAAATGCTTGGGCTAGAAAAAATATGTCTAATTACATTTTGCAAGAATTAATCATCAAATTCCTTCCCTCAAACTCTTTCATCAACAGTCCTGGTGAATTCTGACACATTAAAACTGATAAATAAGCAGATACTTCCTGCTAACACAATGGTGAAGTGCTTTTATGAGCAATAATTTACAGTGCATGCTAGATTATATCTGCACAAATGCCTGAACAAAAAGTTCTGCGCAGTTTATGACCTTGGTGAAAAACAGAAACTTACAAAGAGGTGCCCTGGTTGCAGCAACAGGAGGTCTCTTGCCACCGATGATTGTAGCTGCTGCCTGGGGTTTGACATGCTCTGGGTCCTTACGAATCCGCTTCTGTAAACACAAAAAAACACCACCCAGCATGAAGCAGTGATTCAGCTTTTTGGGCAACAGAAATAACCTACTGCACACCTACGATTCATGATCATTTTAGGGACACATAAATGTGTACCAAGTCTGTTATATGGGCTCTATGGGTATTCAGCTTGTGAAATATTACAGGTAAGTGCAGAAACATGAATGCTTGACAACAGTACACGGACAGTATTTGTAGAGCAGCTATAGATTGAGAAGCAGAGTAAATCACATGTTAACAAAGCAGATGAAACGAAAGATGTAGATGATGTTTAGTACAAACCTGAGCAGGCGCAAGGTCTTGGGCATTCTCTGCGCTGCTGCTGCTGCTTGTAAGGACCCTCTTGCTTGACATAACTGGCAAGCGGGACATAATCTGTTGAGAGTTCAGAGGTAAATCATAGTCATACCAGACTAATTACGTTTTGGACAAACAAATGCTTGGCTCTGTGACATGAGAGGCACAAACTGGGACTATGGCACTGTCAGCTCCACAGTAAAACAAATAAAAATAATAATAAAACAAATCTCCCAGTGTATGTTATTAGAAGAGTAAAGGGCATGGAAAAATAACTCCAACGCTAATCTCAGTCTCGGATTAACAGTATGGCACAGATGCTATGGGTGCAGGTTTGACTTTATACTGTAGCTTGGTCTCACCTGACTTTAGCATTAACCAGTCAAAAGTTTAAGGTCAGGTAAAGTTCATTTAAACGACAATAAGATGACATAATTAAGTGGCCCGTGTCGTATACTGGTTACAGGATGGGGACTGAACCACTTTACAGTTATCAGTTAGCTAGTCCTCAGTTACCTATAACTTTAGCTTACGTTACAAGAGTGATAGCAATGGCCAACCATACACCCAGAGCTGACACTGTCTGCTTAAACACAACCAAACCTAATATTTATTAACTCAAACATATGCGGTGTCATTTAGGAACGCGTCAGATATAAATTAACTTCAGTTGGATTGTAGTTAGCCATTTAAAACGAACTAAACAGAGTGCATGTTACCACTAACGTTAACTGCCGTTAGCTTGAGCATAAAAGGAAGATGACTACGTTAAATTACTGGACCAACTGTATTTGGAAAGTTCCCGAGCAGAGGTTTGCAACACCCTATTCACTATTTGGGCTAAACAAAATTAGTATTAGCTTTTATTTATAAAAGTTACCTTTAATAAAACTGAGTGTCCGCTCCCTTTGACTACAATCCTCCACCGTCTCCAACCGTTTGAATTTGAAATTGAACTGTTTTGGTGGGCGCTTCGGACAGGCTGCCGTGATTGGTCGAGCCAGCGTAAACCCCGCCTCTATATTGTGGTATGTTTGTTAGGCCGTGCGGAGTGCCTCGCTTGGGCGGGACTTACGCTCTGCACGGTTACTCCAGCGCAAAAGGCAAAATCCTGTCGCACTAGATAAGTAAAACGAATCATATTTTACGATTCATTATAGATGCGTCACTAATGAAATCTGGTTCATAATTTCCAATACTACGTTGACAACTAGAAATCTCATATACGCCATAATTTATTAAGTGCAAAAAATAAACTGTTGCTCTTAAGCTTACACCCACTCACTGTTGCATTCATAGACTGGTGTATATATTTTTAAACGTTTTATCTACAGTCTCGTTTCATGCAGTCATTGGTCTGTAAATTAAATCGTCATTTATGTCAAACTGACTAACACTGTCTCACCTTATGTGTATAGGGATTTTGCAATTCTAACTCAAAAATCAGACACAACTTGGGCCTCAGATTTTATCAAACCAGCCAAAAAGAATAAAATGATCACACATTCTCATCAATAACATGCAGTCTGGATGTCAATCGAGTAAATCAAACGATTAAAGTTTTTTCATCATAAACTGTTTTTGAACTTTATTCTCCTTAAGGGAAGAAACAGTCTGTTCAGATGAGCAAGAGGTGTAACTGTGCATACAGTATGCAAGAGTGTAGCATAAGAGGGCAGTTAATAACTGTATTATTATCAGGAGCATCAGTAATAACATTAACAAGAATATTGAGAATGGGTTATTTTTCATAAAAAGACACAATGAAATACAAGGAGGAGTATACATGGAGACAATCAGCCTGATGTATAGGCTGCTCGAACATTTTGATTGGGTAGAGATAGCTTGTGCACAAAAACATGGCAGCAGTGTCCCAGGTCAACAATATCATAGCCTTGTTTAATATTATTTCATTGTTAAGATGTGCTCAGATCATCTGTAAAAGTGCTCATGGAGGAATTCTCATGGGTTAACAATGGTAAAGATTTAAAGGTTTTCAGATCACAGTCATTCACTTTTGCACAGTGTCACAATATTCTTGTCTAATAACAATTCCTGTAAATGATTCTAAAAAATAAAACATACTCAGCTGAACAATCATAATTTGGAGTATCACCAAGACCAATGAGTGGGTGTGGTTGAAAGTGCAGGAAATTAACTACAATTACAGAAAAATGAAAAAATATTTTTCAATAATTTAACAAATATTTAGGAAATTCCCTAAATTTTCAGGCCTGGAATTGACCCTTCTTTGCAGACTTAGTTGAACGTGACTGTTAGGGTCCATCAACACTAAAGGTGACCTGGGACACAGCCAATGATTTGGTACTGGTTAATTTGAGTTCCTTTAGTTTCCATATATGCTTTACACAGGACATACTTCCCTTTTACAGATGAAAAAGTCTTTTCTATCTATTTTATGTACAGCATACTGAAATACAATAATGCCTCAGTTTGATAATAATGTGAATAACATTTGCAATACAGTTATAATGAAAGTAGTAATAATATGTATGAAAAGTTCTTTAAAAAAAGATTGATAACAGTACCTGTCAGCCATTTTTATCACACAATCATTATTTCCCCAACAACCACCCTGACAGTGACGAGTTGGGCTGCCTTTACTCACTGGAGGATAGTAAACTGTCTTCCTTTGAATACTAAGAAAAAAGTGGGACTAAAACGCTCTGTTAGGACTTTTCTTTCTGTTCCCTTCACATTCATGCACTCACTCTGTTCTCTCTCTGAGTTTGTTCACACGTTCCTCTGTTGGTAGAAAAATACATACATGATATATTAAAAAAAGTACAACGATGACAAACATAGGCGTGAAGTACAAGCTTCATCAAGTGCTTTCTTTATGACCCCTCCCACCCCACCGACCCCTTCTCTCTCTCGTGTTTACGTCTTGTTCTGCTGCAGATTCCTCACATTTAGTGCATTCTTGAACTGTTCCATCTTTTTTGTTCAAAACTTTGGGCTCCGACGAAGAAATGGATCCTCGACTCCTCGCCGTCTGAGGGGAGGTGGGTGTGAATAGGGACTTCATGATTTGTGAAATCAGCGCTGAGTTTCAGGCCCAGGCTTTAGCCTGATTCCACAAAACACCACATCCTTTTCTTCCGGCTGCTTGCAGTCTTTTCTCAGGCTCCAATTTTGATTTCCTGATCCTAGTTGTCCACAGCACCTTTACAGTGCCAATCCAGTCAAACTTATTTACTCAGTCCGTCCTCAGTTTTCAGATCAGTAGCACTGCCTTGCTGTTTCAGTTGCTATTATGAATCTTAACAGTTTTTCATGATTGATTCCTTGTCTTCTCTCTCTCCCTTGTTTTGGCTTGAACTAAATAGTGGAGAATGTTCAGTTTAATGTGATCAGAATTTTTTTTTTTAAAAATCGCACCATTCTTTGGACCATAAATATGCAGAGAATAGTGTGATTTTTTATGTTACAGATATTTTACACTTTGATACTCCGATGATGCCTCTTGCAAACAATGCAATAAAAAAAGAGAAGGACATCAGGGGGCCTCTTTTATCAAGATTCTCAGAGCAGATCTGCTGGTTTAGGATCAGGTATTAAAAATGTTTTATGAAGCAAGTAAGTTGATGACCTGTGCTCTGACTCACAGTTGATTAAAGGTGAAATAAGAGTAAAGATTCATTTAATCAACCTCTCATTCATAATAATATAGATTAAGTTTTGGTTAAGTCCTCACAAACTGAAGGACTCAGGAGTAAACAAGTTATATCAGTGTCCTATACCAGCATTTCTACTGAGAGACACTTGGAACAAGTGGGCTCAGGAATCGAGTAGCACACTGCAAAATATCTATGTTCAAACAAGTCATTTAACGTTGCACTCAGTATTAAAGCTTCTTAAAATGAAGAAAAAAATGGCAGTGAGTGAATGAAATCTGTATTTCTGAACAACTCCTTTCAAAATAATGTCACTCAAAGCCACAGGAAAGTGAATCTAAACTGATCCCACTGGTGTCTTGCTACATTTTTGCAAATTCAGTAAAGTATCAATAAACCAGATGATTTGCATCTGGTTTATTGGGTATTAGCCTTTTTTCTTGTTTTAAGAAGACTGTAATATTGAATAGAGTTAAACTGCTTGTTCATGTGGACCTTTTTACACTGCAGACACAATAAGTAATTCCTCGAACAGAGTGGGAAGACGCAGCCTATGAGTTCATGTGCTCCACCTGTATGGCTGATGTGGAGACTGTGAGGCAAAGGTCTTTGTGGACCACAGGTAGGTCCGCCACAGAAACTGGTTTGTACTGGATCTCACTGGCTGCCACTGTCTTGTACTGATGTAGGTCAAACGGGCATGGAACCACAGCTTCTGTGGGTTGCTGGGGTGGTTGGTAGCTGCCTGGGGGTCCCGGGTTAGGGTTCTGGTTGGTGTTATTTGGGTTGTTCTGGCTTTGGAGCTGGCCCGCTCTACCCGCACCTCCTCCACCAGCACCTCCTCTCCCTCGGCCACGGCCTCGGCCCCTGCCCCCTCCGCCTGGTGTAAGGCCCTGAGCCTGCTGAGCAGCTACTGTTGCTGCCACTGTTAGCGGGTCAGGGTTGTGCTTCCTCATGTGTTTCATTAGATACGTCTCCTGGAGAAGGAGAAGAAGTGCTTAATTCAAGGTTCTTCGGATAAAAATGGCTGGTTGTTTTCTGTATACAAAACATATTCACTAGACTGGTGAGTTGCCTGTTGATAAAGCACTGCCAGTAAGAAAGATTTTTCAGCCAGTGTCTAATAGACAAATAACAGACATAGCAATCATGTCAGAGTCTGTCTACTCCATAAAAACTCATGTCTCATGTTTGTTTGACAAGTCTGAGAGCCTACCGAGGTATAGGATCGGTTACAGAGGCCACAGGAGAACAGCTTGGCATGTTTGACAGTGTGTGTGGACAGGTGCACCTCCAGGCTGGCAGCGTCTGTGTAACCACGGTTACAGTTGTGGCACTTGAACGGCTTGTCTTTGTTGTGCTGCCGACGGTGAGACTGTGGGGAAGAGAGGAGACAAAAAAAAAAAGAAACAGATAAGAAGAAATCAAAGTCTTACTTGAGCAGATGCCATCAGGTCACCACCAAAGAACAAACCTGGGAATAAACTTACCTGTAAGTTGGACAACTGAGTGAAAGCTTTTTCACAGCCAGGATGGTTGCACTTGTACGGTCGGTCACCGGTGTGAATCCTGAAAAAATCAGTTACACACACTGTCAGTTAATTACACTCAATATATTTCACTTTACTGCTGCAGAGCGATGGACATTGTTGCAAGTATTTATATGTTTTTTCTCATCCAAAGCAACATATTGTTCACTGTTAAACAGTGTTACGCCACTTCAAACTCAATGTGCTAATTCCTCCTTAGACATTTATCAATAACCATCATTCACAAATCAAAGGTAAAATATACACAGCTTAGTAGTTCATCCCTTCGCTTTCTCATATTTTAGTTTCTTCTGAATTTACTTTCACTTCCATAAAAGGCAGTTCCTTTAGGTACATGATTTTATAAGCTATTATATCTTTGTGGTTGTTTGTATTTCTTCAAACACTTTAGATAAACTTTACCATTGCTTTTAGACCACTGTATAATACCATGGCAAAACAACATTGACAGATGCTATAAACACATAAAAATCACAATGCCATAACTCTCCACACACCTGCTCCCATACATGCACACATCAAAAAACACCCGAACATTCATGTCCACCCAGCCCAGCCCAGCCCAGCCCAGACCAGTACCGTGTGTGCTGCTGTAGGTGACTGAGCTGCCTGAATGTTTTCTGGCAGTAGGAGCAGCTGTAGGGCTTGGCCCCAGTGTGGATGCGGATGTGCTGGGACAGGTAGCTGGAGTTGGCAAACGACTTGGAGCAGTGGGGACACTTGTGGGGCTTGGCCTCAGTGTGGTTTCTAACACGGGAAACCGGGATTGGAGGGTTGAGAGGGTGGAGAGAGAGAAACAGAGAGAGAAACAGCGAGAGATTTTTAAGCTACAGCATGACCAAACTTCATGATGAACTGAAGACCAAATCATGCGCTTAAGTTAACAGGATCTGCGATCAATCATGTTGATCACAGATCATTACGTTTGACAGTGTGCTCTTTGTGCTGTGTCTGAGTTGTGAAAACACAGAACAAAAACATACAGCAAGCACAGTCACGCTTTTCTCTTTCTCGCTCTCTCTCTCTCTCTCGCAGTCTCTCTCTCCATTTGGTGTGCCCTGCTTTCAGTGCAGTGAGTGTGTACTGTATATGAATGTCTGGCTCTGCTGCAGTCAGTGTAAATTCTAAACGTGTGGTAGGCCTTCCTGGTTAAAACTAATGGCCTGAAACCCACAAAGAAAACCCGGTGCATGGCAATAAGGGAAATGAAAACATGAAAGAAGGTGAATGACATGGTCAAACATAAAATTAAAACATTAATCAGTCGTGACGGCATTAACTAGAAAAAGCAGCTTTGTCCCTTTTGGAGATATGATGATGAGGGTGTGTAAAACATGCAGACTAACTTGGTGCAGTAAAAAAATGGCAAAGACAAAAAGGAGGGTGTGTTGATTTAAAGTGGTGAATTATCATATATTTGGGATGTAAATAAGAGACTGACTTCCCAGCTGACAACATTTTCACTATCTGCCAATCGATGTCGTCATCTGTAGATTTTGAAGTATATTTCTTTATTTCTTTATATTTTAAAGACTGGGTTATTTGACTATCATATTTTATTTTTACCTTTACATTATTTTATTCCTCTTTATTTATCTGTACATGTGAAATGGAGCACTGCAATGCAACAATTTCCCGCATCGGATTAATAAAGGATTCTGATTCTGATTCTGATTAATCACTGCCCCAGTGTGATCTTAACTAAACTCCTATTTTCACTATTTTTTCTGCTTGACATAAAATGGGATATTTTAACATAGTAGTGGCTCGTATGACAGTGAAAGATCTCCAGAAGGTGCTTCAAACCAAAGAGGGGATGTTTGAGGGATTTGGGTGAAAACAGGGGTGGAAAGAAAACAGATTAACTAAGATTAGGGAACATGCATGCAGTACCAAGACAAGCTTGTGATGGTATCACCAGGAGGATGAGAAAGGTAACACCAACCAGCTGGTAAATCCGAGGTGTATTTAGTTGGTAGCTGGTGGTGTAAGTTGACTATTTCTACCAAACACCAGATCATCCACCCAGGATGTATTCTGAGAGGATTTTAGTTCATAAGGGATCAAAGCAACAGTTAAATTTAGTGATGAAGCTGGCCCCCTGTTCTGATAATTAATCAGTTACAATAAAATGACTAAGCTTTGATAAATGCATAAAAATAACAAGCTTAGAACTGTGACTTAATTTAAGTTTGGTTGAAGTGTTGCACCTTCAAAGGTGATGCTTAGACTGTGCAAAAAGAGCTTCACACTGTCAACACTCTCCCAAAAGACCCCGGCACATCCCTGCCTCACCATCCCTTCATCCATCACCACACACAGGCCCACACACGTGCCTTAACAACAGGAATCACATGCACGAGCAGCCCCCCTCCACACAAACACACACACACAGAACCCCACAAACCACCCAGCCAAGTACCGTGTGTGCTGCTGTAGGTGACTGAGCTGCCTGAATGTTTTCTGGCAGTAGGTACAGGTGTAGGGTTTGGCCCCGCTGTGGATGCGGATGTGCTGGGACAGGTAGCTGGAGTTGGCAAACGACTTGGAACAGTGGGGGCACTTATGGGGCTTGGCCTCAGTGTGGGACTTGGCATGGATCTGCATGTCTGACTTGCTGAAGAACGTCACCGCACACATCCGACACCTTGGCAAGCGAGGAGTGAGAGAGAGAGAAGAAAACCTTTATGGCACACAAGGCAGTCAAAGAGATTTAATGTAGAGTTACCAATACATCTAATTTTAATCTAATCTAAATTTCTTTCCATTACCTGTAGGATTTGGGGCCATCCTTGCTAGTATGGTCATCCTCATCATTTGACAGGTCATATGGATCAGCAGTGTGGTGCTGTAACACAATGACAACATATTAGTGATGTTGACAGGGACAAACTACATGCTATAACAGAAGTCACATAACAGAAGCACTCACCTGTCCACCAGCTGCTAGGTGCGCCAGTATTAATGCATCACTTCCTGGAGGGAGAACCCCGCCTACTCCAGCCACTCGGCCCATCACCTGCTTACTCTTCCTGCCTCGCTTTGATGGCGCCGGCATTACAACTGCAGGAGGGACAGCAATGTCATCCTTCTTGTCTGGAAACAAGACACAAGTAAAAGGAAAACAGGCAAAAGAACAGGACAGAGACCGTGTATATTAGAGATGGAAAAAATCTGTCCATCACTTCACAAGAGCTGTTGTGCAGGATTGTGCTGCTCTGGTCAGGAGCAATATCAAATCTTACAAAAAAGATATACACACGAGTGTGCATAATTGCATGTGCATGGGTGTACCAACACAAAAAACGCAGGAAAAATAATTGTGAGTGGAAAACACAAATCTCTACTAAATTAAATGAAATTTGGCCTCATTATACTTTGTGACGTGTTTTAAGAATAAAAACAGGGAGAAAACAGGGGTCTTATTATATCAAACTAATAACAAATTCTCTTCAGGTTGTGTCATGGATGCCCTTGAGTGAAGTGCTCAATCCCACCTGCTCCTGTAGAGCTGTGAGTTTTACTGTGTGGACAGTGATGCAAGACACTGCTGCTGCTACTGAGCTAATATATTCCCCTGACACAAACATGTGAAAACTGATTAGCATAATACTTGACAATACCATCACCCAACACACTGCAGTTTGCATTAACATGTGGAACAGACTGAAGTGATGGTGAGTTGTGTCTGTGTTTTACCTGTATTTGAGGGATGCACTGCAGACACTATCATGGTGGTGGCAGTGGGGGGTCCAGCTACAAAGGACTGTGTGGAGGCAGTGGGGACCAGTGTGCCTTGAGGGGTGGTGATCACTAATCCCGCTGAGAGGAAAAGAGAAACTGTTATTCAAAACAAACATTTTACATTTATTCTCTCTGCATGTTAGAGTCACAATCAGTGCAGCTACAGAAAACCTCCATTTCCGACACTGCTAAAACCTGCTAAAGACACAGAGAGGCAGTCCACTAACCTGCAGTCATGATACCCGTGGAGGGAACAGGCACAACGGTGACGTTCTGGGAGGTGTGCGACTGGTGTAGATGTCCCCCAACTGCACTTAAAGATGCACTGCCACTGCCGCCTCCTGTAGTGCCCCCACCTCCTTCCTGCTTGGGGACCACTCGTACCCCAGCCCCTCCATCCACTGAGCCGGGGATGGCGAGCACAGCCGTGGGGTAGTGGGGGGAGGAGGTGGAAGACGCAGAGGAGTGAGGGAAGGAGGGCGCATTGGCCTTCTCTGGACCTAGCTGCTCCTTTGCCTTGTTCAGGAACATGGCGTTCTCGATCTAAATAGGGACGAGTAGAGGGGCGGGTTGGTGGTAAAGGGAAGGAGGTGAGGAAGGGTGAAGTGGAAAGGTGTATGGGATGGGTGAGGGTAAAAAGTTGGGAGGTTTCATGAGTGATGACAGGGTGAGGATGGGGTTAAGGAGTGATATGGAACCATGGAAGGAAGATAAAGTATGGAAAGGACAGAGACAGGAGGGAAATCAGGAGAGGAGAAACGAGGTGTTGGTGGCATAAGAGAGGTTAAAGTTAATGTGTGGAGGTTAATATGATGGTGAAGTAACAGGAGAGATGGAAGGTGTCACAAAGCAGGGTGGGGAGAGTGAAGGGGGGAGTCAATGTTGGGTTAGATCCATGTAGGGAGAAGACAGAGGAGGAGAAGGCAGCAATGGGAGAGAAAAGAGAACGAAGGCATGGTGAGATGCAAAAAGTAAATGAAAAAAGGAACAAAGAAGGGTCAAAGAGATGAGAGAGGAGAGGGACAGGAGTGATCATATGATCGAGTGAACCTTCATCTTGTCAAGAACTCAAATAACTTCTATGTGATGTTAAGCCAACTTCACCAATTAACCCAGCATTATTCGATGGTGTTATTAAAAACATGTTCAGGGTCAAATCATTGTCTGGTGTTATGCAATCTTTAAAGTATTTCCATAAACAGTCAAAGTTATGATCGATTCCGGGTATCTTTTGCCATAGCACATGTGTATGTCAAGACAATTCCAACAATAAGGTTGTCTCTACCTGTCCTTGTACAGTGGGGACGGGAGACCAAAAGTATGATGAGTTGAAATGGGAATCGTCCATTATTTCTGTAATTAAAAAGCAACACACTTAGAATACACCTGTCCTCCTCCTTCTTACTTTGCGCTTCTGTTTTTTGTTTTTTTTAAAGATAATTTTCATGTGAAATGAGACCATGCATGGCTGCATTTCAATCATCTCAGTTTGTTTCCTTTCCATGTATCCTCTCCTCTATTGGTTGAGACACTGAACATGTCACATTTCAGGGTCAGAGTGGAGCTCTGAGATTAGACAATCAAGACAGCTCTAAAAATTTAACAGGCTAAAGGCTAATGCTTTTAGGTTCATACCAGTAGCATTGTTTTTCAATAATATTTGATCTGATTTATGGAGAAGAGGATGTAAAAGGAATCAGGCAAAGATGTTCAATCCCAGAAGGGATGGATTAAAAAAATCTACAGGAGGACAGAAGAAGCAAGAGTTCAGACAACACTAATGATAATCAGTCTTTAAGGTTTTTTATGTTTTGTAACACAGCCCATGCACTTCCTCACTAGTCTCTTACACAGTATGTGTTGCTATTAACAAATTTCACAATCTTAGAATGGTTGCTTTATCAGCAACATCTTATTTTTGAAAACAATCCAATATTTTGTGTCAAAAAGTTGTAATTATTTATTGCCTGAAAAAGAAACACAGCTGTGTTCTCCCAAACAGTATGTGCTGAAAATAACATCCTCTCTAAGAGTGCATATGGTTTGTTGAAAACAACACTCACTGTTTAAAAGACTACTTTTCATCATGAAAGTTTGTCTGTTTCCTGATCATCTCCCACTGACACACTGGCAACATGTTCTCCGTAGCACAAATAAGGAAGTGTCAGTTTCACTGTTCTATATTGGCATGCATTTTGCACTTTATTTGTCACACACTTTGCTACTGTTATAGACCAACAGTAAAATACGTTTTGAGGTTTGGCTCTCTGTATGCATGTGAAAATTGTGAATGCCATGCATAGCCATATTGCTCACATACCAAGAGATGCATGCATGTAATTACATGTTAGTAAAGATGAGCTGACGTTTAATATAAGTGATAACTGTTATCCCTTTGGGGGAGATACAGGCCAATGAAAAATAAACTGCAACATAACAAGCGAATACAATGAAAAAATATACTCTGAAACAACTATGGTATCAATATATTTCATGCAAAACATTGTCACTGCAAAACTCAAAGACATGTTCAACGTTATTTTTCATGAGCCTCATCTCCCCTCTGCAGTTGCACAACTATAAATAAATGATAAGGTAAGCTTATAAGGCAAATTAATTAATTTCCCACAGCCTGCAGCTATCTGGCAACTTAGTGCCAGATTCAAGGGGCCGTTATTAGTGTAATACAAAGTCAATGTTTCAGTGCTCTGAGAGCCATTTTTTAACGAGGGGCACAAGCTGGCTCCAAAACGATGACACTGTTAGCTGCGCGCTAACGTTAGCAGTGATTGATGAAATCGTGTAAATACGAATTTCTCATCATTCGTTTAAATCAGTGAGCCCCTTTCAAAGCGCTCAGCCTGGATGTGTTACACTGCAGCTAAGCAGCTGCCATGGGCTAAATGAGATATCTGGGATATAAACAAACATGGCTAACGTTAGCTGGTTAACGCAACAAGACAAGGAGAGCTAGCTAACTTGCCTCCATTAATTTTCTCCTTTTGTTCGCTGGCTTGCTCTAGCTACAAGGAGGCCTGTATATTCATATGCTTAACTAGCTGGCCGCTTAGTAAACACAAACATCCTTGCTCCCTACGCCTCCATTCCTCACTCCCTGCTCATCTCGCTGAGAGAAAATAAAAAAAGAGAAAAAAAGTCTCGAATAAAAAAAAAAAAAAAAAAAAACGAAGACAGAAAAAAAAACGTCGACGCCGTTGCCTCTGTGGGAGACGCAGCTTCATGCAGACTTCCGGCGGTTGGGACGACGGTGCTCTCAGACACACTGAAAATAACAGTTAATTAACAACCGACTTGTAACTCCTGTGTTAATTACCGGTGAAATCGATTCCCCGTCAACCCCCCCGGAGCTTCCTCGGGTCGGGACAGTTGGGAAACTTTGTCCAAATCCGCCCCTCAAACCCCTCAGATGAGCCTTTTTTTCTTCGTTTTTTTTCCTTTTTTTCCCTCCAGCTCGCCTCAGCAGAGTCAAGGCAGCTTCAGTTAGACAGCTGCGTTTCCTGTTTCACCTTTCAAAATAAAACCCAAATAATTAACTGATATTGCTCTTTAATTAAAAAGGTACTGATGTCAAATTTAAGAATGTAATCACAATACAGGTGGAAATTGTGATAAAAAGTTTTTAAAAAGTTTTTTTTTTTTTATTCAGTAAATATCTATAAAAAAAAGAATATACTGTCCAGGTATTTGGCAGAAGACACTGCTCTCCATATTTAATTTACTGGTTCTACTGAGTGTTTTAAATTTTGTTCTGTAATTCACATGCCGAGTTTTCTCAGGTGATTCCTTTTAATTCGGAAGACAAAATCTTACTTCCTTTACCACCTCCCGTTAACTTGACACAGTTGCCAACGTCCACACGGTGCCTTCCGGTGTATTAATTATCCCGTCAGAGTACATCATTTCGATTATCAGTTTCAGTGTAAATATATTCAGTGTAACAACACACTTCTCAAATTTATCTCAATAGTCACACATCCCATTCAAAAGTAACCACCGTTGCAGTGTTCATGCAGTATGCCAACAATAAATTCACTGTTATTATTTTTTCTTATGCCCTCATCAATTAAAATAGATTACCTGTCCGAGAACTATACCTACTTCTTTTCTTATCTTGACTTTAGCATCAAAGGGACAAACACAGTTGTGGTTAGACGGTTGCTTGTTTGAATCCCTGGACAATAATAAATTACACCTGCAAGTTACTTTTGGGCAAGGCACTCTGATCGAGCCGCTTAAAAAACAAAATTCTTAGACAGATCAATAAAAAGAAAATATTTGGAGAGAAGTGTTTTATTAGGACCCCAACATGCATGCAAGCTCTGTTGGTGTCCCCATACTAATTATTATTATGCATATCCAACTGCAAATCAATACAACTTGCCCACCCACCCAAACAAAAAGAAAAGAAATGGAATTTAAAAAATGCAACACCAAAAACTTGCACAAATCAGATATCCAAACAGAAAATAATACATGTAAGGAAAAGTAAGACTAATACAAAGACTACAGGATGAAATTATTCTGTTTTCAGAAACAATAAAGAGCAAAAGCAGCTTCTCTTCTCTTCTTTGCAATTTAATGACAAGTATATTGTGTACATGATTGCAGAGTAACATTTTCCTCGAAACTCAAATTTCCTGAAGTGCACAGACTAATTCAAATGCAACAAAGTGGTAGCTTCTATTTTGGCAGAACTTCACCAGCAAACTACAGGGAGTTGAAATAACATAGAAAACTCTACAAAGCTGACTCTGGCTTTAACACATTTATAATGAAACACTGTGACAGCTGTTAGTAAGAGTTAGTAGAATTGTTATTGGTGACTTGTGACGCAAACAATGCTACAGTGATACTGTATTGATATCAAATATATACTGTATAAATACATCTATATCTATATATAGTGTCACTTCAGAGTATCATTACATATAAGACATTCAATCACAGAAGCACAAACATTACATCTCCCTCTCTATAGCTAACCAATAGGTAATCCCCTCCTGCTTTGGTGACCCCACAGTGAAGCAGCATGAAGCATCCTGACTGAAAACACAAGCATTTGCAAGACTGACTTACAGTTAAACATGTGACAGGTATTGATGCCTGTATAATAACAGTAGTGTTCATCTTCAAATAAATAAAATTTACCTTTAGAAAGCCATTTGAATACATTTGGCTGTAACCAGCAGTGCAGAGAAGTCACAAACAAATAGTGAGGCGTTCAGGGCTGGGTATCATGGAGGAAAAAGTAAGGACCATTCTTGGTTAAATTTATTGCTGTCATACAGCTCAGTCAAACTAAATCAGGCATCTGATTCATTTTCATAACACAAATGACACCTAAGGAAAGCAAACATGTTTTCACTTGTTTGAATTTATACTGAAATATAACTGTGAAACATGATTTAATACCCAGCCCCACAGGTTATGGTGAGGTAGAGGGTGACGGTGTGATAACGTTATGATACAAGCACTGACTCTAAAATGAGAAGTGACTAAAATACAAAGTACATTTTTCTCTATTTCTGACCACCAGTCACCACCTATCATTCCTGATCAAGAGGATCAAATCCTTAACAACCCTTTCCCTGAAGTACAAGCAGAAACCACTGACAGTTTGTGATCTAACTTTTTAGCATCTTATTCCTTTCTCTTCTCATTAGACCTTCATTAACAAAAACTATAACAATACACAGTTCAACATTTCAATACAATTATCTCATAATTTCACTGTGGTATTCCCATTGCTACAGTAAGAGGGTTAAAGCTATACTTCACACCACATCTACCTTTAGTTCCACAAGCCACAGCTTTATGAGAGCTGCTACATAACCAGCCATAATAACACAAAAGGCACCACTTTACTTAAGGAATACATCTAGTATATATCACTGGGTGGAAGGATGGCAAAGTTTCAAGGGAACCTGAACCAGAAGGATCCAGGTTCAAGCTCCTGTTTGGACCTCGATGTTTAATTCCTGTCAGTTTTGCAGCTGACCCTGAACTTTGACCTTTTGTTGAGGATGGGCAGCAACACAAAAATGTACCCATGGTGGTCATCACATCATTAGATACAAAATGTTGATGCATTATAAATTTCAGTTCTGCAGTTCAGCATATCATCATAGTTCACATCATCATGATTTGTAATTTAAGAGCTTTACATTCTCTTGTAACATGCAATTTTACATTTACAGTAACTGTACTGCACAGGTCTTCTCTGTACAGATGTACAGCAAGGTTACCAGTAAACTGAATTTCCTGAATTACTGCCATTGCATTTAAAGTGACCATTACAGTGCTTTGAAGAAATAAATAAAAATATTAATTATGTTAGTGTTTTGTAAAGAGGCTAAAGATGATGGAATATAGTACTGAAGATTGGTTAGTGTAAGTAAACATGCATCACATTTTTCTTACTTTTTCATAAAGTCACAGATAAAAGTGTGATATAGGGCTGCTGCATATGTATTCAATGCATGAGATTATATTATACTGGTATGCCTTAAGCAAAGGGTCCTAAAAAATGTTTTTCAAAACACCTAAAAAAGGTAACACTGACTCAGCAGAATAAGACTAGAGGAAATCAGTAGATATCACAGATGGAAAACAGAAATATATAAAATAGAAACAATGACAGATTTAAAAAATACAGTACATAATAATAATAATAATGTCACACAGATTTACAGGTGGTATCATAATTTAGATGACCTGTAAGTCTGCATGATCATCCTAAACTCTCTTCATAAAGTAAATATGAATTCTGTCAGAAATACATGATGAGAAAAGAGTGACAGCGAAAACTACAGGCTGCGGTTTTGGTTAAGTATTAGACTACTGTGTGTAATGTTGGTAGCATTAGTAAATGACATATTTGAGTGCATGTTTGTATTAAAAGTTTCATGTTAAGATGCACTTAAGGTTTGGCAGCAAGGCAGCGCACACAGGCAGAGACACTGAAGGTAAAGAGACACATGAAGACTTTCTTATTAGTGTGACACAAACACACAAACTGTGACATAGTGTAGAAAGAAGAAGGTAGGAAAAGACATGAGACTGTTAAGACTGGGGAATGTAAAAAAAAAAAGGATACACAGAGACTACAGTTACATTTGTTGCCTAAAATAAATTTTAAAATCTGATCATATCAGTGTAAATCAAGTCACAGGTGTGGATTTAATGAAGTAATGTGTAGTAGGTATTATAATTTGAATACATTATAAATACAAATAATTTAAAATAACAACTGTAACTGTAGCCTTAGCCCAGACAGAGCTGGTAATCAGGGCCCCAAAAGAAATGGAAAAAATGAAAATTGTCATAACACGGAAACATCACGACGAGATGTCGACAGAGGCAGGTAGAGATGATGTAAGAGTGGTACAGGTGGAGGAAAGAGGCTGTGTTAGCAGACTCATGCAAAGAGTCCAGGCAGATAATGAGACAGGTGGAGAGTGGATCTGCCTGGTCACCAGTTTGATTCTCTTCAGCCTGTACGAGAGGACACCTGCAGAAAGGAGGGATTAGAGAGAAAGAAAGGTCGATTAATCTTTTATTTATATTATATACACTGAATTAACAGTAACAAACCACAGAAAACAATCACTCAGCTCTGCAGTGCCTTTTAGTGCAGCAGCTTATTATTCTGGTTTCATGGCACATTTACAGTGTGGTTTAGTCTCCCTGGTCTGACATATCAGTTAAATCAACTTTAAACTGTGATTATTTATCAGGCCTGTGTGTCTTTCATCTTGTGTTGGAGTTATTCTGATCTCTAGTGGCCAAAACACTGGATTAATGCAGCTCTGATATACATTCCAGTGTCATGAGGCATTTTATAGACACAAATCAGCAGAAAGGAGACACCATTACAACAACGACACATTAAAGATCTGCAGCCCATGAATGTGTGCGTATGAAAGAGTCACCTGGGAGATGTTGACTCCGGTCAGTTTCTCCACCGTCTCAGGGAGGCGGGTCATGATGTCCAGCACCTCTCCGGACAGTTTGGCAGCGCCCACCTCTCCGTTGCCACTGGACACCATGGTAACTTTCTTGGCCTCACACAGAGGCTTGCTGATCTCTTCTGCCATCTGGTGGAAGACACCAAAAACGTTATAAACTTTTTCATAAGCAAAACATTAAGAATATGAAGCAACTCTGGAAAACTTAGAGAAGACAGTGAAGAGGCAGTTTTAAATAAATATACCATAAATGATTCAAACTATAAGCTAAGCAGTTGTTTGTATATAAGATATAAATGGACTGTAAAGCATGTTGACTCTCACCAGAGGCAGTTTCTCCAGCAGCATGTCCACCATGGCTCCATCCTTGTACTGCTGGAAGGCCTCTGCCTTCTTTGACATCTGCTCTGCCTCTGCACGACCTCTGGCCTCCACTGCAAAAGCCTCAGCCTCACCTTTAATCTGAAGGAAAGAAAAAGATGAGACCTCTCCTCACTAGAGACTTCATAAATTAAAGACAGCTGAGTTGGGATTCTGCTGTGGTGATTTGAAACTCACCCTGATGGACTCAGCTTCGGCTTCTGCCTCCATGATCAACTTAAGACTAGACAGAGAGAAAGAAGTGCAGAGTCAGACAGAGAACCGGCAGACAGCTCAGTTGGCTGACAGATCCAGTTTCAAACAGTCAATGAATCATCATCAAACATCTGAGTGGACTGCATCTGGCTCTGTAGGATCTATCAGATATAAAACATCTGTCATAGTAGATTATATCGTTAACAATACTACAGCATATGCCTTCTTATACCTTGTTTTACCATAGGTCTCCTTATCTATGTTGTTAACATAAAAAGGATGAAAACTGATCTTTACTTCAAAAACTTAATTTAATTAAACAACAGTGATTCTGGGGAAACATCAAAAGAGAAGATGTACTGCTAACACATGGGGCTGAAACTGAAAGACCTCCTGTCTACTCCCAACATCATCCTCCTGCTGCTGTAAGTGTAAGTGAGAATGAACCTGCGACTCACCGCTGAGCCTCAGCCAGTTTCTCCAGGCGGTACCGCTCAGCCTCTGCAGGTTTCTTCACCTTGGCCTCCAGCTCTTTCTCCCTGCGGGTGATCTCCTGCTCCTGCAGTGTGATCTGCTGCGTCCGCTCCACCACCTGGACCTGCATCTTCTCCTCCTCAATGCGCTGCTTGGTCTTCGCCACCTGGTAAAGGAAGAATAAATTAAAGGTTAATCGCATCATGTAAGATGACAAAAAGCCTGACATTACTCTAAAAGTATCCCGTTGTTATTTACTCTTACCTGCAGCTGGTAGGCCATCTCTGACTCAGCCTTCTTAGTGTTGACCTCAATGTCGTAAGCTGCCTTCTTCAGCTCGTAGTCCCTCTGGGCCTTTGCCATGTCGATCTCGTTCTTGTACTGAGCTGAAACTTTCTCCTGCATTGCATGGGCTTCCTGCAGAGAGAGAGGGAGAGAGACACAGAGTGAGACAGACAAAGGAAGAGAGAGAGGAAGAGGGGAAATAGGGATCAATGGGAATAACTCTTGAGAATAAGATGAAGGATGAAGCTGAGGCTAAAAATACAGACCAGAGTTTAGACAAATATCACTGGTGACTCAGCAAAAGAGACTGAAAACTCTGTAGACAGACTTCTATAAAGAAGAAGAACAAAGCGGTATATCTCACCCTGATCACAGCATCTCTCTTGTTCTGGGCCTCTCCGATGCGAGCGTCTTTCTGAACCTGGGCTGTACGAGCCTTTCCCAGTGACTGCAGGTAATCCTGAGCAGAGGGAAAACACAGGATCATACGTTTTCATTCAGGTTCATCGCCACCTCTGAAAACCTGGAACCCACCACAGTGTTTTCGGCAGTACCTGGTCGTCGTGAACATCTTTGAGCGTGTAGCTGACCACGCTGATGCCCATGTTGACCAGGTCAGAGGAAGCCACCTTAAAAACCTGCTCTGAGAACTTCTTCCGGTCTTTGTAGATCTCCTGTCAGAGGGAGAGGTTTGCTGTGACGTGGGAATCCTTAACAGCAACATAATACATTTAAAATTCATGAACAGTATTTTTCTCAAAGTCACCTCAACAGTCAAGTGGGCGATGATGGCCCGCTGGTGCCCCTCCAGCGTCTCCAAGGCGATCTGTGCGATTTCTGGTTCTGACTTCCCCATGAACATCTGGCAGGCTGCAGCCAGCATCTGTTTATTCTGACCCTGGATCTTCACCTGTAGGAAACAGCAGCTTGTTTATGATTTGCAGCAGCTGGTTTTGTATGTAAATACACTGATATTAAAAATACATCATATAAGATGCCTGAACCTACCCGAGAAAAAACACAGCTATATCCATATTACACAGTTTAACAGTGTTTAGACGGCACCTGATGATTGTTTTCCTGCTGATGACTCACACAAACTATATGTCCTTTAGTCTACACCTGCTCCTCTGAGCTAAACCTCCTCCTGCTTCACCGGTGGAGCTGCATGTTGTTTCCTCTGCAGTGATGCACACTGACCTGAGCTATTCCTGTGACAGAGATGGGCACACCGTGGCGAGTGTAGACTTTATCGCTCTTCACGTTCAGAGTCAGAGTGTTCAGGGAAATCCTGCAGATAGGTAGGGTAAGAAATATAAAGGAACAGATATGTATTGATTGATTAGAACTTGCTCTAATGGTATACATTACAGAGTAGTGATTTCCGCTTTGTATTTGTTGTGCAATTGCAAGCAGGAGGAGCAGCATGTATATTTTAAGATGCAGTTGTGTCCTGGACTGGCCTTTTTGAAGGTTAATATGTTAAATTTGACAGAGAGATAGAAATAAAACTGCTCTGATGAAGTGGTTTATGTACAGCAAAAATTAAATGATTAGACATAATAGATATATGCTACTAATCATTTTTATTTGGTCAGTCATACAGGCACTATAATGGCAAAAATGTTAATCAAATTCATATG
The DNA here is from genome assembly GCF_001640805.2 of Lates calcarifer. NCBI lineage: Eukaryota > Metazoa > Chordata > Actinopteri > Centropomidae > Lates > Lates calcarifer. Next base: position 19,816,763 of record NC_066835.1, on the reverse strand, counting down.
ATTAACTCTAGTGTCAAGATATTCTATCCATTTTCAGATTATCTGTTGTACATCTTATAAACACCAAAAGCCAAAAATTGAAATTGAGCTCAATCTGTAAACAAAAGTGGATGGCAGAGTGTTTAGACAGACAGATACAGATGTTTCCCTACCTCTGTAACTGCTGAACACATGGGATGACAAACACTCGGCCTCCAGCTATCATCATTGGAGGAGAACGGCAGAAACCTGGGAGAGATCAGACATGAAGCAGGGCCTCAAATCAGAGTCCAGACATGATCAAGGTCTAGTGATAATTTGTACTTTAACAAATTTCCATCACACATATTCAACCAAAAACTGGTCAAGCAGCATAGACAGTAATTTTTATTTTTGTAATCACTGCTTAAAAATGGTGACAGGATGAAAAATTATCATCTAAAGTCTTAAATACTCTATGGATATTAGATAAACCTGATGTGGCCATCATTTTACCTGATACTACCATAGCCTCGTTGGGACCACAGGTGTAGAACATGTTTGCTGCTCCTTCTTCAGACTGAAATCAAACAAACCAAAAAAAAGTAGAGGGATAAAAACTAAGCAGCCACCATCATAGTTCCTCGTTACAAACACTCATTCATTTCATAAATGCATTGTTTGGCATTAATGTGGCATCTACTATATCAACATTAATCTTTTTATTTTCATTTATAAGATCACCAAAAATAGTACGCTTTCTGTGATATGACTCATATAATTAAAAGAGAGGAAGAGGAGGAACCAGAGACCAGACCATCGCTAAATCTAATTTACACGAATGTTGCGCAGTAAAGTCCACAAGAAAACCCATTAGAATAACAGGAAAAACCCACTAATTACAGCCACTTAACAGGAAGTATTAATGCATTTGAAAGCGATATAACGGTACTATTTGCAAAATGCTAGCGGTTAGCTGTCTATCCATGAACACAATCCATTTAAAACACACATTTGTATTGATAACGTGAATGTAAGCGGATAGAGGTGTAATACAGCCACACACTTACCTGTTCGTATATAAATGAGGTGGTTTTGGTGAAAGAGTATTGTTTTGGTGTTTGTGGGTTAAAATGAAATGTAGTGAAACGTAATTTTATCCCCGGTGATGGTTATTCCCGTCAGACTCCAGCTGATGCGGGCAGTAAACACAACACGGACACAACACTGCAGCTCAGCGGCTTCTTTAGAGCACGCCCATCGTTCAGACTGTGTGCGTGCGCCATCTAGTGACGCGGTGGGGAACTGCAACTGATAAACCTCAAGTTACACTGGATTCAATGCTTTCCTCCTTATCTATCTATCTATCTATCTATCTATCTATCTATCTATCTATCTATCTATTTATCTATCTATGTACTTGCACTTTACTTGGTTATTTCCATTTTCTGCCACTTTATACTACAGTACTCTACTACAGTTCAGAGGTAAATGCAGTACTTTTTACTGCAAGTTTACTATATTTTAGCTGCACATTCAGGTTAATGATTTAAAAGGATTCTAATTAAAATGGGCTGCAGTGTTTTATTTTTAGTTCTTCATGTATGTATGATGCTAATACTTATGCACTTTTAGTGAAGGAAAGTTTTGAATACATGACTTTTAATTGTAACAGAGTATTTCTACAAGCACGTTACTTGAGTACTTGAGTAAATACTAAGTTATTTCCCACCACTTTTCTCTATTTTGCATTGTCTCATCTAGGTTAATAGAGCTCCAACGGGGCAGTGATGACAATGCACGGCACTCCCTCTCTTCTTCCGGTCCTTGCATTTGCTACAAGAAAACCCCTTAGAATGGAAGCTATATCTATCCAGCCAATCAGCGCCGGGGCCACAGCCACAGCAGCCAATCATAAACGTGAACGGCGTCCCAAAACTTTCTCCCCGCCTGCAGGAGTCGCAGCTGCGCACCCAGCCTGCAGAGTGTCTGTCAGTCCGTCTGTGGTCGGTCAGTAGGTCAGCTTCTCCGCTTCATCTGCAACATTTTACTTCCACTAACAACCACCAGCAGTCATGAGGGAGATTGTGCACATCCAGGCCGGCCAGTGCGGGAACCAGATTGGTGCAAAGGTAAGAACAAGTTCAGATGAGTATCTTTATTGTTGTCAATCAGCACTTTATTCTAGTCTTTACCAGTTTTGTTAAGTATTTCATTATTAAAATTTTGGAGACCTTTCTTTTGTTTCGTGCTTTGACAGTTTCAGAAAAATAATAAAATAGATAGAAAAAATCAACTGCTTCTCCTTCATCATCTTACTGAACATTTTTTTTGTTCAATGATATAACAGGACCAGAACCTGTAGCTCTATTGTTTAAACTCCAGCCCTCTTTTTCCAAAGACTCTTACAATTAATCTGTTCATCTTTCACTAGTTTATTAGTAGAGAACTACATATTGAAAAAAAGAAAAGGAAGAAAAAAAGAAAAAGAAATTCACCACAGTCCTGGTCAGAGGATTGTCCATAGGTCCTAATGGGATAAAAGTTTGTTTTTCTTTCTCTATTTGCATCAAATCCACTTGTTTTCAGTGCCAGCAACCTTTAATCAAAGGAAATTGATATATTTTGTACTTGTATAACAGATTTTACGAGGCTCCTGCACAGATCTAGTGAAAATCTGACTTAATCCTGTTGTAACAGTGGATAAGAAAATGTTATATGTCGTATAAGATTGATACAAGTGCCAGACAGAAACAATAAATCACTGTGGAAACTTACTAAGTACCCAAACACACTAGTATCCCACCACTCTGTATAAACAAGTTTGCATTTGAATTACACAGAAAAGTGAGGAACACAGTGGAGCAGAAAAAAGCTACAGGGGTTGATAAAAGCACTATAATGGATTCTTGTAATGACTGTATTTCTGGTAAATGACCATAACTCATTTCTATTAACCATGAGTATCATAATATCTCTGCATATGATTAACATTTGTAACTGTTGACAAAACTCAGGTCATTGATCCATGATTAATGAAGCTGGCCAGACTTGAGCAGACGCTCAGGGCCAGCTGCTGTCTTGGCTGCCTGGTGAGCTGGACTCTTTGTCACTGAGAAAAGAGCGAGGAAAAAAAAAAGACAAGAGAAGAGGGTGGAAAGAAAAGAGAAATTTGCTGAGGCAGAGGAGAAGAACGCAGCAGGAGGGGGTAAAGGGGGGCGAAAGATAACAAGTGGCTCAGTGTCTGCTCTGAAAGCACAGATGAGGTCATTTAAATAGCTGCCTTTCCAGTCAGTGTATCACATGCACACACCCCAGGGCCCCCAAACCACCAGCGACCCTGAAAACCCTGTTTACACAGTTTGTGAAGTGAATATCTGTGTTTTCTGTTTATCAGCATTTTTGCTGTATCACTTTAAAAGTCCTCTGTCGCTTAAACAGAGCTGCAATGATTAATGCAGAGCTGCAGATTAATTAGTTTGTCAATCAACAGAGAATTAATCTGCAGCTATTTTGGCAATCGATTCATTGTTTCAGTCATTTTTTGGCAGAAGTGCCAGATTTTTTTTCTGTTTCAATTTCTCTAATCTGAATATTTGATGGGATTTTTTGTCATATATGATAATCAATTAAATTTATTTATTTATATTTACGATGTGGGCAAAACAAGACATTTTAAGACGTCTTCACAGATACAAATGATTATTGATCAATCAAAATCAGTGTAACAGTGTATTAGCTGTATTGGACAACTTGTTGTGTTAGTAATCTAATACCAAAGAAAACATTTGTTCATATTTCAATATAGCAGATGATTGTGTTGTGTGTTGTCCATTATACATTTCTTGAAAGGGTTTATCATGGACATGCTGGAGGCCATTTTCATATTCTATGGGCTTGGAAAGAGATTTTTGGTATAAAGGTCGACTCGTCTTTGGTGACATTATACCAGGACGCCCTTTCTTTTTGCCTGAACATGCAACAGAAACATCATTTACATATTAAGAAAAGGAGCTTTAACATTGATTTATTTGCAACTGGAAAATAATCTGAACGTCTGAAGAGTTTGAAAGGATATGCAGCCTCATTTTTAAAGTCATGCTCATGTGTTTGGCCCACTACACACTCACCCAGATGAATTGCTCTGGGGGGTGAAACAACAGGCGTGGCAGTAACATATGGGGTGACTCAGACTCCACTGCTCAATGGCCCTGATCAGCGAAGACGAGTGTATTTACAGAGGACTTAGCGAGGCTGAGGTCATCCTCAATTCACAGTGGATTAACTCTGCCTGAATTCACCCACCCAGAGTTCCAGCTAAAATCTGCTCCGTCTGTTCTGTTGCTGAATAACTTCTCATAGATATGAATCTGTGAAAAATTATACAGTCAGAGAGAAGTTTCAGCACTTAGTAACTTATTTTTTATTTGTAAATTTGGCTTCAGAAATGTTAATGTTATTGTTCTACACGTCTTAGTCATTTTGTAAAAGTTGTCATTGTTCAGTGTTGATTATAATTTCAGTTCCTTGTTCAGTAAAATGTTCTAGGTCAAGATATTTTTTCCCAAAATGGCTTGACTAAACTCAACATCTTGTTTCCATGGTGATCACAGTGGGTGGGAGTGAATTCAGGGACAGCCAAAGATGGTGAGGTGACCGTAGTGAGGATTAAAAAATGAGATTTTCTCTCCCACCAGTTTCTCTCTTTCCCTCTCCGGCAGACACATACAGCCGCAGAGACGTGCCAGCCTCCCTGATTATCTCTCCCTCTTTCTCTTAAACACACTCATGCAGACACTGGCACGGATTAGGGTCAGTTGACTGAGCTGGTGTGACAGTCTGTGCTCTCGTCTTAACTGAGTTTGGCGTTAATGTCTCAGCCTGTAGAAACGAGGCCGACTCACTCCTCTGAGAAAGCTCTGCTCTTACTGACCCCCAGACTTCAAATGGTACAAGGAGTTTTCAGGAAGTCTGCAGGTCCTCAAAAATCTTAAAAATCCTTGAGCTCAGTTAAAGGCTCTTATATTTATTTATTCATTTTTGCCTGCTGTTGAATGTCAGTTTTAACCTTTGGCTGCTGGGAGACGGTTGCTAGGAATCTCATCAACTCATTACAAGTCTCAATTTTAGCAAAAGTTAAATTAAGAAACGAATTATTTATTTTTTAAAAACTGTTTAAGACATCTATCAGTTCTCTAGCTCTTATAGTATAAGGCCCCTGAGCATAGACAACAACACAGCTACGTCCTTTTGAGTCATTGTGAGTCATTTTGTGTCTCTGTAGTCATTCTGAGTGTGTGTGTGTGTGTGTGTGTGGTAACTTTGAGTCTCTTTGGGATAGTTTGGTCTTTCGTCTTTACTCTCCTTGTCTTTTCTGTGGCCTCTGTGACTCTCAAACAAGAAATATTTCTCACTTTATACAGAGGCGTATACATGATGTTCAGTAACTCATATGGGTCCAAGTCACATGAGTTGATTATTTGTGTTAATGGGAATTGTTGTTATATATATATGTATATACAGTACTGATAAACATGTGATACAGATATATTTATATGTGATAAGAGAACAGTTTTAATTTAGTGAACTCTGCAAAACCTTGAGTTTTAGTGCTTTTAAGTTGTAACCAAAGTGTGTGTTAATGTGTGTGATTCCCTGAACGAGCTGGAAAAATCCAGGTGGAGATAATTACACAGCATCCTCCCTTCCCATAAAGCTTCGTAAAAAAAGGATTTTTATCTCAAAAGTGGAGCTAAAATTACAAAGTCATGGTGAAGACAGGAACATCCTGTGACCTTTAACTAAGTTAAACCAGATCAGCCTGTTTGCCAAAAGACTTTTCTGCCCACATGTGGGTTTTCTGTCATAAAGCAAACTGAATATTTTCATGTTTTGTGACTGTTAGTTGGACTGACAGACATGTCAGCTGGACTTTCTCCCCTATTTTCCAACATTTTTATACAAAGTGACTAATCCCTTAATCGAGGAAGTAATCACCAGATTAGTCCATAATGAAAATGATTGTTAGCTGTAGCCCCTGTATGCTATTCTCTGCTTCTTTTGTGACACATTTGTCAGAGCTTTTGTTGTCTTGTCCTGGTCTCAAACCTTTGAAATTCTCTTGGTTTTGTTTCCTGGTCATTTTCAATCAAGAGCAGAAACAAAACATCTCCATGAGACTTGTATATGATTAGCACTGTGTCGTTTTTAGTCAACTTTTTACTACACATCTGTGGTTCATTTGTAAAATTAGTTGTGTCCCCTCTAATTTCAAATGGCCTTTGGGTCAGAAAGAACAAATCGGAGTTGCGACTGGATGTTTCACCACATGATCCAATGTGTGTGCAGCCATGAGATGCAGCATGTAATCACCATGATAATCGATGAATACTGACATGAAGATGATAGTTCATTGGAAAGTGACCGTTTCTTTAACCATATTCAAAGAAAGGAAACAGCTGTGTTACAGAACATGTTATTTGTAGGTGATCTTGTGACTGTAAAAGGTAAACAGACGCCAGCATGTCCCTGGGAAGCGCAGGGCACAGAGGAGCGATTGTAAACCACACTCTGTTTTCCCCACAGTAAATTGGCCTGCAGTTATGGCCTTAACAAGAATGAAAAGACACCTCTCTCTTAGACATGTACCCAGGGTTGTGACTGAATAACTTCACTGAATAGACAGCATTTTATTCAGATTAAGGCTGCAAGATGCTACAGGTTTCAGGCCCAGTGACTGTTTTTAAATGTTGTGACTTGAATACAAACATTAAAAGATCAGATTTTATCAGTTTTAGTTAAATTAAATGTCAATAATACAGAGTGAGGAGACCGTAATTGAGTGTCTAATAAACTGACCTTTATCTGTGTGTGACTGCTGTGTGTTCTGCATGACTTGAATTCAATACAGCAGTCACACACAGTTAATAGTGTTTACCAACGTACACAGGGTCTGTATTTACGATGCCTTGGTCTGTGTGTGTGTTTGTTTAGTTCTGGGAGGTGATCAGTGACGAGCACGGCATCGACCCGACAGGAACCTACCATGGAGACAGTGACTTACAGCTGGACAGGATCAGTGTGTACTACAATGAAGCCACTGGTAAGTACATCTAGACATACACTGAGGTTGATGCTCGATAAAATGAAGTGAGACCCCTTTTTACATGTACTATATAAAATATGAGAAGCCTAAATACAGATAATCAACTGCTATGTGTAGTTTTATAATGCTTGACTCCATCTAGTGGCCATTTGAGGTACTACATCACTGCACCAGCTGTTAATACTAAACTGAATCAGAGCTTTTCATTTTACTAAACTGAAGCACATGTTGTTAAATTCTTGTCAATACTCTTTAATTATTTCCAACAACAATATATTCAATATTTCAAGGTTTTCAGTAAGTAAAGTAGTGTAGTTCAGCTTTAACACATAGAAAGTCAGGCTTGAGACTATTAAAGACAACACTAAATACTGCATGTTGTAGCATCGCAGAGATGGAGCCAGACAGCCTAAAATTTCTAGTATCAGTCCTGTGTGTAAAATAACTTTTCTGTCCAGTTTAGCTTTATTTCTAATTCCTTTTGCCTTTCTAACACCTTGTTTCCTGTGGGTTCACATGGGTCCAAGTCACCTGAACTCATTAACTGTATTACCAGGTGTTATTGTTATATACAGCTGTGAAGTTCACGTACTTAATGAATAATGGTAGGCCTTCTTGTTGGCCATGAAAATGCATTGAATTGCATTTCTGCCCAGTATTAAAAAGGTCATAGAAGATCTTTCTTTTACTTGAAACTTTTAACCAGCTAGAAACATCCAGGTGGAGATAATTACTATAAAGAGCATCAGCTTCCCATAAAGAAAGATGACTGATCAAAAACACTCAAATTACAAAGTCATGTTGAAGACTTGAGAACATCCTGTGACCTTTAATTAAGAAACCAGATTAGCCTGTTTGCCAAAATTATTTTCTGATGTTGTTTAAAGACTCTTCTGCCCACAGGAAGCAGCATGTCGAAACCAAAGTGTAAATTACTGTCTCTGAAACAGCAGTGAGATCTCATCCAGAAAACTCTAGACCCGTTCTTTTTTTTCTGTTTTTGTTCCTTTGCTATAAAAATATAATGTAATGTCTGACATGTTGTGTTGATCTCTGTGTATCCCTGTGTGTGCAGGTGGGAAGTATGTGCCCAGAGCCATCCTAGTTGACCTGGAGCCAGGCACCATGGACTCAGTCCGCTCTGGACCCTTTGGGCAAATCTTCAGACCTGACAACTTTGTCTTTGGTAAGAGCACACCCATGTTTAATGTTTCCCACAGGAGGTCAGAGGTCAGGGTGGGAGATCGTAAAGTTTAACAACTACCAAGGACACTCAGAAGCCTGCTGAGTGACCCTGATGAAGACCACACGCTGAAACACTGCTGATCTTACAGTAAAGTTGTTCTTTATCCAACAAGTGCTGGAGTTTGGGCTCCAGCTGAAGGATGAACTGTGGGTGTCCCTTTTGCCCTGTCTTGTGGTTTTAGTTGTTAAGCAGGAAAGAAATAACACCACTTTTATTTTTCTCAGGTCAAAGTGGAGCAGGAAACAACTGGGCCAAAGGTCACTACACAGAGGGAGCAGAGCTGGTGGACTCAGTCCTGGACGTGGTGAGGAAAGAGGCTGAGAGCTGTGAGTGCCTGCAGGGTTTCCAGCTCACACACTCCCTGGGAGGAGGCACCGGCTCCGGCATGGGCACCCTGCTCATCAGCAAGATCAGAGAGGAGTACCCAGACCGCATCATGAACACCTTCAGCGTGGTGCCCTCTCCTAAGGTAACACATAAGAAATATTGTCCAATAGGTCTGAAGGTTTTCTGGTGACCTTGAGCTCCATCACACATTTCCTGTGTGTATAGATTATAGGTGATCTATATCGGTACTGATGTTCCCTCTCTCTGTGTTCAGGTGTCAGACACAGTGGTTGAGCCGTACAACGCCACGCTGTCGGTCCACCAGCTGGTAGAAAACACAGATGAGACCTACTGCATTGACAACGAAGCCCTTTATGACATTTGCTTCCGCACTCTCAAACTCACCACGCCCACCTATGGAGACCTCAACCACCTGGTCTCAGCCACCATGAGCGGCGTGACCACCTGCCTGCGTTTCCCCGGCCAGCTCAACGCCGACCTGAGGAAACTAGCTGTCAACATGGTGCCCTTCCCCCGTCTCCACTTCTTCATGCCCGGCTTTGCCCCTCTGACCAGCCGAGGCAGCCAGCAGTACCGCGCCCTGACGGTGCCCGAGCTCACCCAGCAGGTGTTTGATGCCAAAAACATGATGGCGGCTTGCGACCCCCGTCACGGTCGCTACCTGACGGTGGCTGCCGTGTTCCGTGGCCGCATGTCCATGAAGGAGGTGGATGAACAGATGCTGAACGTCCAGAACAAGAACAGCAGCTACTTTGTGGAGTGGATCCCAAACAACGTCAAGACGGCTGTCTGCGACATCCCGCCACGCGGCCTCAAGATGGCCGTCACCTTCATTGGCAACAGCACAGCCATCCAGGAGCTGTTCAAACGTATCTCTGAGCAGTTCACCGCCATGTTCCGCCGCAAGGCCTTCCTCCACTGGTACACCGGCGAGGGCATGGACGAGATGGAGTTCACCGAGGCAGAGAGCAACATGAACGACCTGGTGTCCGAGTACCAGCAGTATCAGGACGCCACGGCCGAGGAGGAGGGAGAGTTTGAGGAAGAGGTGGAGGAGGATGCCTAAAAAAAGTAACAAAAATGATGTAACATGAGCTGAAGAGAAACAGTTCATAACCAAAATGAAAAAAAAAACTGTAAAAAAAAAAGAAAAAGAAAAAAGAAAAAATATTGTGATATGAAATGAAGGAATGTAGCAGAACAGATGGAGGGCTGGTTAGAGAAGCATGAGGGTTTGAATTGGTTAAAGGAGAGACAAGAAAGAAAGATGAACGTAGGCAGAGAAGGAGGAACGGGAAGGAAAATTATGTGACCAAATTAATGTGCCATGGTTTACAGTTTAATTGTGACGCCATGTAGGCTGGTTTTACCAAGACTGGCCTCCCAAAATCCTTTTATACAAAGTCCTCGTCTTGTAGCAGATGTACAATTCAGAAGCACTTGTCACACTTCACTTTCATCACATAGGATTATCGCCTACTGTTTTCTGTGTAGTAAAAAAACAAGGAAGAATTCATTAGTAATCGGCTTTATACTGTATAGTTAATTCTACTATAAATGTCATGTTAAATGGTTCAATTACAGATTTAAATCAAATATTGCACTTACTTTCATTCACACTACATGCAAACAACTTTATTGTGACATTACGTCTTGTATGAGAAAAAAGTATTTTACATTATTTGGAAAAAATCATCTCTGTGCTTCTTCATAGACAGAGAATATGAAATATGAAATCATGCCATCATCAGTGTTAACTGATTTTATCAGTGTTCATTCCCTCTGTCAGTATTCAAGATCCACTCTCAGAGATAAATGTGAATTGTGGCAGCAGGTGAGACACCTCTGTCAGTATTATTATCCCTCATCAGGGTCTGTGCTCTAATTCATCAACACAGTTTTACTGCTTTTATCACATCCTTTTAAAGACTTGGGATCAGATAAGAGACAATGTTGTGGGACAGGATTTTCTCACTTGAACTGTAACGTTATTGATTTTATTCAGGAAACACAAAATTGAAAATAAATGTCAAAGATTTAAGAAAGAGTGACATTTCTAAAAATGTTATTTTTTCCCCTGATGCAACATGTATTACATAATTTTACAGATTCTGCAAGTTGTCAATCAAAGCAAAAGTCTGTTTCATTAAATCCCTGACAAACAAATTAACTTTACTAAGATAGACTGCCACAGTTTTAATGTAACTGCAGCAGTAGAAGGATTTTTCTCAGACGCCAGCCAACGTCGTGAGGAGGATCACACACTGCAGAAGCCAAGAGCCCAGGTCAGGTCATGGAAAGCATGTTAGCCTTAGCTTGATCTGTTTCCATATTTTGATTTTCACTCTTCGTGCCCAAAAATGTTTAGTTTTACAGCTCAACTTCTCCTGCGTCTATATTTGATTATACACCAAGTCGCTTTTAACACTCAAACAATTATTACGGCTTCATGAAACACATTTCAACAATTAAACGCCTGAGTGCTTTTACTTTTGGAAGACAAAGTAAAAACACCACTTGGAGGTTTTATATTTCATCTAATAAAATGTTTTGTCCTCTGAAGAAGTGCACAATTTAACATTCTGCCGAATGTTTACACTCTGAGCCACGACAGTATGCATTCAAATCACACAGAGGTCATTTGTGTTCAGTATTTGAACCTCAACCATGTTGTCTTTACTGTATGTCTGTGAATGTCTCTGTGTGCTTTACTGTTTGTTAGCACCTTTTTTAATTCCTGTGCAGCAGTTTCATTTGGGATTCCACTGACTGTGAAACTTTTGGGAGAAATAAAAAGGCATTTTAAGAAGAAAAAACATTGCACTGTCAGTTATTGCCGCAGCTTTTAGTGTGTTTAATGTTTTTCAATTTGAGCTTCCAGTTGCAGTGTGAAGGCAAGCGTCCAAACATGCTGAGTTTACTGTCATAGAAAACACTGAGAGGCTGGATCTGTAACAGCTGGTGGTAGGAACACAGGCGGAGAGGATCCAAGCAGAGATACAGGCAGGCTGGTGCAGTGAGGGAACTTGGACCAGGACTACAGACGGATGGATGGACAAGCAGGCAGGTACAGACAACAGGTCACTACAAACATGCAGCCAGGGAAACACACGGATATAAACAGATAATGCGACAGCTGACTGGGAAAAAGAGCTGGCATTAATCCCAGGGAGCAGATGAGGGAAATGAGGAACAGGTGTGTGAAAGGCAGGGAAGCTCAGGTGATTGAGAAGAATAGGAGACAGGTGAGCAGGTGGAGCTGGCGGTGAGTTTACTGGAATCTGGGGGAGTCTGAGGACATCTGGTGGACAGACGGAGAGTGGCAGGAGATGAAGGCCAAAAAACAAAAAGAAAACAAAAACAGGGCAGAGGGAGAAATCGTGACAACAGCAGATGGTATTTATTTAAATGATAACACTTTTAATTTTGTGTAAATTATCTAATCAATGAATCAAACAGTCACTTCTGATACATTTTTTGCTCTAAGCGGTTAATGGCCATGGTCACACAGGGCCGCACAGAAAGAACAATTTATGTTATTCCATGTTATTGACTATTGGAGCCTGCGGAGTGTTTTATTTTGAAAAATGACCGGAACCTCTGCCCATCACATCCGTCTGTGCCTCCTGATAGCGCTTGACACACACCTGTCTGCCATGGCCGACAAATTAAGCTAGCTAGCTAACTAGCTAAAATGAGTAAACAACTAATGTCTGTGGAGAGCGTCTTTGAAAAGGGAAAAAGGCCCAATGATGAGACAGTAGATAAATCTAAGACTGTCAAGAAAACAAAGCTACATTTAGTGGGAAATACCGGGAGTCCTACTTAAAATACGGCTTTATCGCGACAGGTGTTTCACATGCTACAAGCCGCCTCTACACGATATGTAGCAACAGGCTATCAAATGAGGCGATGAAGCCTTCAAAACTGCTTCGACACATAGAGACAGAGTACCCTGCATTAAAAGACAAGCCTGGACCCAAGTCTTCAGGACCAGCACAGCAACAACTGTAGCTACACCGAGAACACCGTACTTTGTTGCTAACCGTTGCTAAGGTCGTACTTTGTTGCTAACCGTGTTGCTAAGGCTAAGAAGAAGAGCTGATGCTGCCTGCTACTGCGTTATGGTGAGTTGTATTTATTATGCACTTTACCTTTGTTTGTTTGTTTTTTAAAAACGGTTATGGATCACTGAGATAAAGGACCTCAGACAGGAGTAGCTAGTATTATTATTTTTCTGCCACTGATAACGCAAATATTCAATACAATACTGTGTAAAGGTGCAGAGGACTGATGATAAAATAACTTTGGGATACTGAACAGCTCAAACTGATGAGCTCTGGGTATGTACGGCTGGAGGAGGATTCCCTCTTCAAACTGCTTGCTCAGATGAATGGACGTCAGCTTGCAGAGACCATCCATGTGTAATGATGGCCTGAGGTTAAACTGCAGAGCGGCAGTTTGTGGCTCCGAGCCAGAACTGACGATTTTTACCGAGGCGTCCCGAGCACCGCCGATCTCATATGGTCCACAAACCCGACATCAACCGAAACTCCTCAGCTTTTCCCGATCCGGCCCCATTGAAGTCTGTTGTTGTCGGGCTGGGGGTGACGGGGGTGGACCAGATTAATAAAATAAACAGAAAAAAGAGGCAATTTCCAGAAACCATCCCTCCTGAGCCCCTCCCAGTCCACTGATTTTCGGATTCGAGGCTTGAGAAAGGTAATTACCAGCATCCAATTATAATTTTATATTACTGCAAATGGTGTTTTTCTCAGTATTTCGCTCAAACAGGGAGGTAGTGGGTTAAATCTTGCAGTTTTTCCATCGCTGTTTTGACTGTTTGCTTGAGATGAGCGGTCCCATACGGCAGTAAATGCAGATTTAGGGCGTGTAACCAACAGCAACGCAGCGAAGGCGTGCTGGGTCTTCACATAAGAATAAAACAATTAACGGTTTCCAGGCATGTAGCAGTGCAATTTCACGGTATTCAATCAGGAATGCTCATAATACACATATAATAAATTATTTAATAAGGCAACGGTCTCCTTCTTCTGCCAGTTGTGTGTTAATTATTTTAATTCACTAATTTTTCTTCTGCAGACTCCTTGAATTATCACTGTGTTTACACTGATGGTGATGATCGGATCACTAAGTAGTTTAAAGGCAGGATACATGGATCATTTATTGAAGCCTGAGCCTGTGGTGCATTATCATGTTCTGTGTGCGGGAAATACCCGTGAATTGAGGGGGTATTTTCTGGTGCATCCCCGTGGAAATGGTTACGCAATGTACTGGCACACATTAGAGCCGCTGACTAAGTATTTGTCACATACAAGAGTCATTTACAGAGTGTTGAATGGGTGCAGTGAGGAATGGTGGTATCCTATGGCAAACCAAGTCATCTTAACAAATCTTCAACTAGATATCTGCTGATTTGTGTTAAATCCTCAGCTATAACTGCGTGCTGGACATACTGTAGTCTCACTGATGGTAAGGCAAGTGCGCAGACCATCAACCCATTAGAATTAAACAGCAGAGAACGAGAGAGAAGGAATGGTTTATTCATCGACGTAACAAATTTCATTATGCACCAACTTTAGCATCAGCGTGTCTGACTAACCCTCTCTCATTCTTCAGTCCCCCTCATCCTTCCCCTCTTATTTCCTCCATCTTCTGCCCAGACATCCCTGTAATGGGACAGCCCCCCTCATGTTGGTCGTGACACACCCTTGGTTGCACCAGCTGCTGCTCCTGGCTTTATGGGCTGCGTAAAGGGTGAGGATGGGAAGAGAGGGGCTGCTGGTGGTGGGGGTGCAGAAGAGGGAAGTGTGGGGAAGTGTGCAGGAATTGGATCCACTGTTAAGGTGGCACTGCTCTCATATTAGGACAAGACTGGCCCAGTATGAGTCTGACTGGGACTAATGTGATTCAGTCAGAAAGAAAGCAGGAACAAACCAGAAGAGGAAAAGAGTCACAGAGAAGCAGAAAGATGAGAGAGACAGTACTGTAACAAGAGGAGGATGGAGGCATGTTGCTACCACCCTCCTGTCTTGTGTGGGAGAGATGAGGGGGAAGAAAAACTCTTAACTCCGTCAGTCAGGATGGATGTCAGGCTGATGAGATCAGCCTGAAAGATGTAGCCTCCACGCCTCTCACCACGAGGAGGCTGCTGGATGTGTCACACGAACTTCAGTAAATGCTTCGCCTTGTACGGCTCGATTGATCTAATTGGTCATAACAGGAGACAGGAGAGCATTGACCCCATTTAGAGTCAGACTTCTTAAATGGACATCATGTCCTCAGCCAAAGGACAAGCATTACATCTGTATCTCAGGCTTCGTAGCTGGTGCTTTTTATCCAGGACACCCAGTGATGAAACGGCAGTCTTTCAGATTTTTAACCTTTAATCACTGCACCCCCTCTGATGCAGCCTGTGGAATGAAAAAAACGTAGCAAATGTACCAGCATCCCTCCAGTTTTTTTGTCCAGTTCAAACCAGAGGGGTCATGTCTGAAAGTTTGTTGTTTGAAAATGTTTTAAAGTTTTGTTTTTTATTCATAGTGCCGCCCCCGTCATTAGGACAGCAGAGCATTTCTTTTAGGGTTGCAAGCGGGGGAAAGGTTCAGCGAGGACTGGCCTCTATTTGATCTAATGCAGACTTCTTTGAATGCTTTTAGCTATATTCTCTAAATGTACAACCACTGCTGTGACTGCACTTCACTCAATACATTTTTCACGTGTCAGTATTTAAAGTGTGTGTATGTGTCTGCCTTGTCAGTGACACGACCTCTATATAATCAGCAGCAACCTCTCATTTTCTCCTCAGATGTAAAGCTCTCTCTATCAATGAATCAAACCTGTGATTTATACCTTTGCAGCATGAGCACTCACACACACAATAAGCTAATGGCTCTGTAGAATATTAAAACGAGGTGATTCAGTCCTGCTTCACGGGGCAGCGATTAGAAAATATGGTATGATTACTGTGTTCTGCTAAAGGTAAGAGCCTCTTGAGCAATTTTTCTGCCCACTCTAATACTAGGGCGTCATCTTGAAGGGAATTTTCTTCTGTTGCAGAGGGAAAGTAGATGGTCTTTCTTCCTCTTTTTTCTTCTTTAAATAGCACTCTAATCCTTCATCTGTGGAAGCTGGCAGAAATTCAGTGTTTTTTTTTATTGTTCTCTCTAAAGATGGAGTGATTCCATAAAGCTGCACTGGATACAAACAGGAAAATAACTCATCATTCCCAATGTGGTGCATCTGTTGTTCAGGTTTATATAGAAGGTTCAGGAAGTCTACATATAAAAATTGTATATTGCTCACTCCTTTAGCTCATGACTTTTGGTGCATTTTCTCCATCTAAATCGCTGACCAGGCTTTTTGAAGTCTGTGGTTTCAGCCATTGCATTAGGACCATTGTTGCTGAGACTGCGGTGAAGTCAGAAACAACTGGATCGCTTGTTGTTGTCCAAGTGTCCTAACCGTAGATGTAGTGTTGAGACAGTGGAGTTGTGCTGTAGCTGAAGTCTTGTCAGTGTTTAGAAAACAGACAGATTTGATGTGAATGCAGTATCTGTAGTCAGTCTATCATAACACAGTACTCTGATGTCTTCATGTTCAGTGGAAGAGTTAGTTTTTGTAATGACTCTGGCCCTGAAATGACTCCTTTCTAACTTGATTTGTAAAGGACAGGGTCAAAGTCTACAGCCCTTGCTCCACAAAAATGCTAAAATTGCTGAAGCCTTATATTGGCCTCCTTATTCAGCCAAATCAAGCAGCTATCTTTGTCCTGGTAGATTTGTTACTGGTGCTTTGTCTTGGCAACAAACTTGACTCCCACGATATATCTCTCCCCTGCATTTAAAAATAAACTGGAAGATGCAGTAAGTATTATATTATGATATACTTTTAAAAAGTCAGTTTGAACAAGTTTTGAGGCAGAGAAAAGCAAAAAATACCTACTTGGAAAATTATTTCTGGAAGAGATAAAATAGAGAAAATGTCATTCTTGTGGCAAGTAGTTTGCAGTCCTGTTCTTTCAAGATGCTTCTTTCTGTCTCTTCCAAGATCTTTCCATCTAATTACTCTACCTTAATAAATCAGTGCTACTACTGCTTAGTCTAATCCAGTGCAGTCGTGGTAAAAGGTCAGAGTCCCATCGTGCCAGCTGGCTCCTGTCCATCTTATCGTCCCAAAGGGATGACCATGCACTCTTGCATCTAAATCTCTCCTACTCCCTCTTGTACTCTCTGATATACCCGTCTCTTCCTTCATTGTTTACTTTTCTGTTTTTCCTCCCCTCTCTTCTTTCTTCATTGTTTGTGGTCATGGTCCTCACACCACAGGAGAGATGATGGCCACGCTTCAGCTCAAAGTCATGACTGCCACACGCCTCTCTCTGCTTTGAAGACACTTTATCTATAAAACTTGGCTTAACGGTGTATTTCTACTTTACAGCAGCATTATAGATTTTCTTGTCATGGAGTTTTGCCAGTGCTCTCCTTTAGGTATTTGAAGAGCTAATTTGTGAAATGCTATTTAGTGAAGCAGGGTGGTGCAGAGCAGGAGGGGGGGGGCCTCTCCTCAACGTGAGGACACAGATTGAAGTTGCCATGCCTCTACCTTGCAGAGTTTTTTTTTCTTCGATTAAACGCTGAACCCAGATTAACAATTTCAAGGAAAACAAAACAATATGTCAAATAGAATTATCCTATTTCTATACAGTTACTGTATAGTAGACAACACTTTTCAGAAAGTCTTGATTTGAGCCTTGTGGAAACATAATCATGCTATATAAAGGTTTTTTAATTGTTGTGTATTGTGTGTGGGTTTCTTTTTCCCCCCCAGAGAACGACAATTCAAGATGAAAGTAATCAGCGTTGCAGTGCTTAGCGCCCTGTTCTGCACTGGTAAGCACAAACATAATCAGTCACATGGGAGTAGGTCGGATAAATGAACGTCTGAAACTTCCTGCGAAACCAAATGTGTTTCAACTGAATGATTAGCATAGATGCTGTGAAAACCACACCAAACAAACTAAATTACCTTGTGATCTGTTTAATTTCCACTTATTTGCTTTCTTTGCTTTTCTTATGAGGTGTCAGATTGTATTTACACCCGGTCTATATTTAGCTGTCATTATGTGGGACATTTACATTTCAAACGTTTTTGTACTTTTGGGAGAAGTTGTGTGGTTTTTCACTGAGAACAAAGGAGCTCTGACTTATTTAAAGATCTTTGTTTAAATCAGCAGACAACTAAGGAAAGATGTGTTTTAAAATAAACTCCTCTCTATCTTTTCTTCCACAGTTGTGTCAGCATCTTCAAAAGGTAAACTCACACGCTTGTTTGGATTGTAATGCATGACTAAGAATGCTTTTTGAGAATGAACAGATTACATGCATGGGAGACGATGCAGTCATAGAGTGATCAGATCAAAATCAGGGTGCAGAATGTAAATATGAAATTGAATCTTCTCTGTCATGTCTAATAAAATGTCTCTGCTGTCTCTACCAGTCAAAGAGGAACACAGGACAGCCTTCTTTGGGGAGGACATTCACATCGATGTCCCGCCTGGGAACGCTGGAGAGGTTGTGTTTAAACCCAGGACCAATCGCTCCGCTGAGGTGGTTCTGATGCGAGCCGGCAAGGTGAACAACACACGGTGCCATGTCAACTCTCTGGGTCACCTGGTGGTGGAGGACGTGCAGGAGGAGGACGAGGGCGTGTACATCATCAAGAACAGCAACAACCCCAACGCTGTCAAGAGGCTCATCCTCATTGTTAGAGGTAAACTGGCTGCTGCACTCTTTTTCCAGCTAAGGCCAACAACTGAATTATTAGCAAACGTGGAAAACACAAATTCTCAAAGATTAGATTGATAAAACTGATTTTGTTAAGTCTGAAAAGTTAGAGTTCATTGATTTAGTTGATTTGTGTTACAGCTCCTGTCACAATTTGTTTCCTCTCGTCTTGTTGATCAGACTGTGCTGTGGAGCAAGTGGTAAAGTACGGAGAAACCTACTACATCCACCTCAATCACGTCGAAGGCCCCATCACCCTGGAGTTCAGGTATGGTCAGTGAAAGCACCACAGGGAAAAAAGATTCAGTAATCTGTATTCAACATGGAGTCCTGTTTATTAAATATTGTTTAGTTTGTTTCTTGGTTGTTTAGTGCTGTGACATTACTAATTGGGTTGAGCAAGATTCACACTGACTGCTGGTGTGTTATTTTGGATAACATTATTCTCCTTTTGTTTTTTCACCATGATAAGACCCAGTCTGATTCAGGCCAATCAATCAGAGATCCAACAAACTACAGAGCCTCCACCTGTGGTGGTGTACAACCAGACGGCGGTGTCGGCAGAAGAATACGTGGGACGCCTCAGTGTGTCGGAGAAGCGGGTGACACTGCACTCGGTCAGGATGACGGACGAGGGGAGCTTTACAGTGTTGGACCGTGAGGGCAAAGTCAGGAGGAGGAACTGTCTGAATGTCAGAGGTGAGGAGTGATCTGTGCTCTGCTGCATCCTCTCAGGTTTCATTGACTGATCAGTCAATCTCATGTGCATGTGGCGTTTCTCTGTATGTGTGTGTAAGTTGTCTGTATCTTTGTCATCATAATGCAGTGTCGGGCTCTCTGTGTGTTTCTCACGTTGCAAAGTTTCCATCATGGACCAGAGTCACCGTCTGCATTATCTCATTCTTGAGTGTATTGCCTCTAAGAGGCCTTAATCTCAGTAGAGGCGATAAGTCTTTGTTTAATGTATGTAAAATGAGGTTAAACCTGCCTGCAGGGACACTAGGCTGCAGCAGCAGTAAAGAATGGGGTGTCGATAAAAATATATCAAGAACACATTACTGAAATGTTATGGAACAAAATATTATGAATGAAGACTGATATGCTAAAAAGGAATACTTGGCTTTACAGCCTTCTAGTGCTTTGAGGTAAATACAAACATTAGAATGCTATTGTGCTGATGTGTAACAGGTAATTTTGCCATTTTGCCACCTTTGTTAAAATTTAAATTACACACCAAATAAAGCTAAGCTGGTGGGGAAACGGACAAGTATTGAGTATTAGAGTATTTGCAAGAAATGAAAATCTGCATCATGAGCTCCACATTATCAGATCTAAAGAAGGGTGGTGCATTTCTGTGTGCAATTATTCAGCTGTTCATTAGCCATTAGCTGTTCAATGTTGCTGGACTCAGAAATCAGACTTCTAAATGGCTTCAATCAAAGAAATGTGTCTGAATACATCTTACATACAGCACCCTGCATCTGTTTATATTTCTCCCTCTGATTCTCCACAGAGCACCAGACCTTCATGCACCTCCCCTATGGAGGAAACCTGAAGATGAAGCTCTACCTGCACTACTCCCACCTTAACATCGTCTACAGGCCCAAGTCAGACAATCAGGACCGGGTCATCGTGGACCAGGGGGTTCTGGTGACACCGCTGGATCCTCTGTTGGAGGGCAGGCTGACCGTGGAGGGGTCAGAGCTCAACATGAAGAAGGTCCACGTGGCCGACATAGGTGTCTTCAAAGTGACAGACCTGGCTGGGTATCCTGTGGCTCATGTCTACATAGAGGTAGAAGGTAAGAGAAAAGACACATTTAAATGATCAACATAATTCATGTAGCTCTAATCTTACTGTGAGTTTTGATCTCGCTTTGCTGTGAGCTCACAGGCATAACAAACTAACAAGCATCAGTTTTTACTGAACAAAAATAAACTGAGGGTTTACATCAGTGGCATTATGTCTTGTGCTACTAGACTGCAGCCTCTAGTCTTGTTTTTGTGGCTCCGAAGCCACAAGCATACTTCACTTCTCTCACACATTCAAGGCCTGTAAACAGACTTTGAGCTTCTCTTTAATAGGGAAATTACTTTACATAATGCGTAGGAAGAGATGGAGCAATATTATAGTATATTGTTTTATGATATTGCCTATTCTATCAAGTGATTTGAACTTTGCATCTAATCTTTTTGTGTCAAAGGGTAGTCATAAATGTAAATAATGAAACTGTGGAATGATAGCGTTGACACACTTAGAATATGAGCTGTGTGCCATGGATCTAATTCTGTTTTTACCTGTGCAGTGTACAAAAAGGAAAATGCAAATTGAAATAATAAATACATTGCATACACTTTTAAGTTACTATATTTAGCAAGTGTTTATTAATGTTTAGAATTTGTCAAACTTCTATTATTTTATTTTATCACAGTTGTGTAACTATATTGTCACTCTTTATCTGTTTTCTCTTTATCTGTTAACCAACTGATGGCGTTTCATTTAGATATCCTAAAGTGTATGGGAGAGAAATTGAGTCTTTATGTAGATAACAGCCAACAGTTCCAGTCAAGTTACCCTGCTAATTAAAACAAGATTTTGTTTTGCAAAGGGGCAGAGATGAAAGATGAGTAGCTACACAGCAAAGTCAGTTTATTGATAATAGAGGCCTTCTCCAGCAGTTACAGAAGGCTCATTATTTCTCTCTGTGGTTGTATTTTTTCTCCACTTTTCCTCGTCCTACTCTCAGCCTATAAGCTGCCCCCCCTGACTGTGGCCATCCTCTCCCTGCTGAGCCTGATCGCCTTCATGCTGCTGGTGTGCCTGCTGTCCTGTCTCTATAAAGTACATAAGAGGAACGAGAAGAACAAGAAGCTGATGCTCATTGCTCAGCAGGCTGGCAAGAGAGACGGCGAGGCTTTCAGACAGGTAACACCCTCCTAGTGCATTATGATCATCCTGCATTTCTTTGTGATGCAGGAATATTGTTGGACCACTGCATTGGGAATAAGACAGAGCTCTGGTGAAGCAGTGGGCTCATAGGAGTTAATGCTTGTCATGGAGTGAGAGTGAAATGTGTGTTCATGTCTGTGTGTGTGGGCTGGTGAAGGATTAAAAGTGTAGAGGAGGGTTCTGTTCCTGCTGCGGGAGTCAGGATGGTCATCTGGCCGACTTCCTCCCCTGCAGTGTTGGACCTGACACACATGGTTACAGCCAAATTAAAGACATCAACATGGCCGAGGCTGCTCTCCAGGTCTCTCTTTTTTTGTTTCCTTCACACTTGGCTGTCTTACATTAACCTTCCACAGACCCCACAGTCTCTGTCATATCTTGTTATTTGTTAACTTGTCATTATTAGGGGCTTTTTTACATTCTTAAAATGTCACATTTTTCATTTTTAATGAAGTCTGAGCACAAATTACATGTAAGCCTGGCAGCATGGGGTGCTACTGCAGATACTTACAGGGTTTTGGCACCAGATATTTTTGTACCAGCTCCTCACAGGAAACTCAAAAGAAAATGCTTTTTGTCCATTTTTGTAATTTCAATCAGCACTTCATTTTTGACCACTCAATGTTTCTAGTCACAGAAAGGCTTAGTTTAGCACCCACCATGTTTTTATTCATTGTATGTTTGTGCTATTAATCAGATTTTAGAATAGGTGATTTTTTACCTACAAAAGAGCCTTTTGAAGTTCTGTCTTAAAATGTCAGTTTTGAATGAAACTCTTTAACTCTGAATGGATTATAAGGGTTCTTAAGGCTGTGCTGAGCCTGCAGGAACAAAATAAAAGACATTGATTGCTTTCCAATTGGCTGTTTAAAATCCTCGTTCTCCCTCTATTCACCTGCTCAATACTGGCTGATTGACTGATTGGATGATTTAGAGGAGTTGACAGTTAACCCTTCTGTCAACAAACCCATCCATCAAACGTCCCCAGTTGGGAATTTGTTAACCAACTGAATTTATGGACTAATTAAAAACCCATTACAAACAGATGACTCACCTATAGAAAACACCTAAACATCGGGCTCAGAAATAAATT
The DNA here is from genome assembly GCF_001640805.2 of Lates calcarifer. Taxonomy (NCBI): domain Eukaryota; kingdom Metazoa; phylum Chordata; class Actinopteri; family Centropomidae; genus Lates; species Lates calcarifer. The sequence continues at coordinate 19,794,258 of NC_066835.1, read as the reverse complement.
GCTCCACCAAGGGAGAGTAGTTCAATACAAGAACAAAGTGGCATAAGAAGTATGATTAGATCAATTGTATGAGAGTTTCAAAAACCTAAGGGGTTAGAGTCAAGAATAGATGAGTGTCTCATCTTATCTTCATCTAAGAAATTCAAAATGTAGCTTTTGATGTAATTAAAAATAGGTGGGACTGATTTACCTGTGCTTATTTTAGACCTCTATGGTTTGAAACTAATTTAAACAAGCTAAATTATCTTTGTGCAGTTGTTTTTCCAAATTGATGATTGACTACATTAGTGGATCATTGGAAATAGATGAGCTGACAGTTAACCTCTTCTTCCCCAACCAGCGTCCAAACACTAAATGATCTTTCAGTTTGGCTGAATTTCTGAAGCAACAGAAAACCACTGCTAACAGATGATTCCCTCACAGACCAAAAACCACAGAGAGAGTTTACTTTGCAGAGACTATAAGATGATGTTTAGCTGAGAGATTTTATACATCAGAACCAGCCTGATTGTATACTTACCCTGTTAAAATCCAGCTGATGTCACATCATTGTTATGTTTATCTCTGTTCTCTCTTTTTCCCTGTCACTGTGTGTGTGTGTGTGTGTGTGTTGCCGTGTATCTGCTTTGTTACTCGTAAAAAAAATCTATTACATTACAGACTGGTAGATACAGTATTCCTTATTCTCTGAGTTGTCATTTTGAGCATGCATCACGCTCGTTGTACTTAATACTGGAATTGCACCACAAAGACAAGAGCTATTAATGTAGGTATATAATTACCAGTTTACCTCGTTCAGGGTCGTGTGGTTATGTGTGTGTGGTTTGTTTTTGTGTTTGTATTAATATTTAAGAGTCTGAGGAACATGATGAATGTTTGTCCAGTTTCTGATGTTTTCATGATGTGCTTCTTGGTTCAGTTTCACAACTGAACAAGTACTGCTGTGGAAATGAGGCCTTTATGGTCACAGCTGGATGTCTCTGATTGGTGGCCCAGCTAACGCTGTTGCCTTTGCGTTACGTTTCTCCCTCTTTAAGGAGCCTCAAACGGAGCCTCTTCTTGGTGAGAGAATTGTGTTCTGGCTTCTTGTTTTCCTGCTCTTCCCTCCTCATATTGGTGTCTAGAGAAATGTGCTTCTTTTGTGGCAAATAAGTTCCTTGATCAACTTGCTGTTATGTAATAAGATCATTGGTGACAGTTTCAGAGCTGTGTGCTTTTGAGATGATATAAAGCCATTAAAGATATTGAGCACCAGCACACTAAATAAATCCTGGACTCTGAGGAGAAACTGCTATCAATCTTAATGAACAAGCAGAAGTTGATCAAAGACCTAATTTGACAAAAAGTCAATAAATTACGTTAAGTGAATCTGGCACCGCGACTTGGGTCAAACTGTCTCTGTGATCCTTACAGACTTTTCAATATTCATGTGATTGAGCTGTGCTTGAGGATTCATTTTTATATAGAATACACATACAAGACTATACAGTCTTTTATATGAGAGGAAGAAGATCAAATGACTCTATTTTACAGTATTTAAAAATAAAAACATTACTATATTCCACTTAAAAACAACTGAGAGCAAAGGTTGTGTCATTAAACGCAACACATAAAGGTTTATTTTCATATCCTATTGAAATGAATAGACAGTGAAGGTAGTCAGGAGAGTATGAAATCAGTATGAAATCATATGGTATACTTTGAAAATGATTGGTGATGCATTGCCTTTGTTGCTAATGGACTCAAACATGCAAAAAAAAAAAACAAAAAAAAAACAACTCCATACTGCAGCATTTTGGGAAATATGTTTGCTTTCTTACTGGGAGTCAGATGTAAAGATTAGTATCAGTGTTTGAGTTTAGAGGCCGTTTATATGCTAGAGATTAACTGTAAACACAGTTTTGGTTTGACAAGCTCGGTCAAGTGTGAGAACTGTCTTCCAGGATTTAAGATACAGTTTTGACCCAGGTCGGGGTGCAGACTAAAGAAAATGTCCATTTTAACAAGTCATTTGATCCAACATTTACTCTCAGTATCTCATGTTTGTTAAAACAAGTGAAAATCTCAGCTCTTTCTGCTTGATTCTACTCCATGAAGAGAGGATGACTGAAGGATGTCTGTTCTTTTCACTTGCTTTAAGAAAATTAGATGTTAAAGTCCAGTAAAGAGACTAAATGACCTGTTGAGGTGGTTTATATCGCTTCAGTAGTGGTGTGTGTAACTTCAGCTGGGTAATGATATTTGAGAAAGTCACATTAATGTGTGGCTCTTTCTTTCCAGTATTAGTGAAATATTAGTGCCACTCATTTCCTCTACTTTCTGTCTTTTTCTGTCCCTTCTCTTTCTTTCTGTTCTTTCCTTCACTGCTGATTAACAACTTGGACCGAGCTCTGCAGTTACTCATAAACAGTATGGTTATGATAACTGATATGACATCATAGCTTCGCTGCTGTATTTAACATACAGTACGTAGTGATTCAGCTAGCTAAGCACACACATGCACATATTTAGTGTTTTATTGTGTTGGGTGAATTACAAGGTGAATATCTGATGTGTACAGTGTGATGTGGGTATCTGTGCTGGCTTTGCTTATGGTGTATGTGTTAAGGGCAGTAGTGATTAACCTGTATGAGAAGGCTTTTTTCCTTATAACCTTCCATGATGTACAGTAGATTTATTCATAGCTATTCTCTTGAGAATTGTCTCTGTGTAATCATCTACTTGCCCAGGAAGTCTGTGGGTGTGCTGTCAGTGTTTTTTGTGTTCGACTGTGTTTGTCTAGTTCCTGTGTATCAAAATGAAATAGATAAACATGTGACATGACATTAAGACACTCCCACTATGGCGTGATGTTTTTACATTTATTCCCAAATGTCACTAGTCACCAAAGGCACCATTATTCATATTTTACTGACTAATTTCTGTTGTTCCAGCTGCCACTTTTTTAACGAGCAGGGGCCATACATTTGGCTCTGTTTACTTTTCTGGCTTCACTTACAACTATTTAACGAGGACTTTAAGGATACGTTTATGTTTCTAGTCATCGGTTTCTATTTAAAAGGAAACGACACAGAGTTGACAGTCTAGCAGCACTTTGGAGTTCTTACTGAAGAGTAAGATCCTTTTTGTTTGACCAGAAACATCACTGTACATCTCTACCAGACTCCATTAGCAAAAACAGTCACTTTACCAAGCAGAACATGGGAGTTTGCTGGTATACTGCTGCCCCTGTCTCTTAGTTTGTTTGTGTTGTCACAAACTGTAGTCATCTCTCCCCTAGAATAGACGTGGTCTGGGGTGTGTTTCCAGCAGCACAGACTCTGGCTATGATATAGTAAAGAATTGAGTCTTTTATAATATATATTTTAGAAAGTATTATAGATCCAAGACAAAACTTACAGGGGGGTGGTACTGAAAGAAAAAGGTGCAATTACAAATACGTTTGCCGCTTCAGTACCACAGACAGCTCCATGGATTTATCACCACACAGCACAGTAAGGCTACTGATCTTTAAGAGCTGAGGTCAGGGCCATAGATTCTAACTTGCACAAACCTCAGTCAGATAAAGGATCAATGAGTCAGGGAGGCTACACATACATATTCAGCCTGTGCTGTCTCTGGATGGCCTTCTACTTCATCCTACTTCTAATCTTCTAAACACACTGGAGGATCAGTCACTTCAAATAAACACTAGCATGTGATGTTTCATGACTACTGATCAATATGGGATAAATGTTAAAGCAGCAGGTTGTGTTCCCCCTGATGCCTCTCACTGTCTGTGTCTGTGTGCCATCTTATTTGAGTGTGTGTTTGTGTATCCTCTTACGTTTGTGTAAATGCTTATACAGTATTCTGTGTGTGTATATTCATGCTTATAATGTGTGTTTAAATTCTGTGTGTGTGTGTGTATGGGAGCTTTGTGTGTGTGTGTGTTTGTGTATTGACAGTGGAGGTTGAGATGACAGCAGTTGCCCTTGACGTCGGTCGCTCTGACATGTTATGGATTTCCTCATAGATCTGGGAACACAGATGAACATCGTGTGAGAGGATGTCAGCGACCTTTCAGGACTTAACCCAAGAGACCGACATAAAACTTAAATCAATCATCTCACCTCTCCACCTGTCTCCCTCTCTCTCTCCTGAGTCCCCCTTTCTCTTTATCGTCATGTCTCTGCACTTCACTATTTTCCCACATCCTGTTCATTTTCTCTCATCTATCTTACTTTCCATCTCCTTCCCTGCTGCTCTCCCTGCCTATTTTCGCTGTACATCTTTATCATCGGCTCTGCTTCTTCTCTTTCCCTCTCTCATTCTTTCATTTTATGTCTGTAGTGTCTCACTTTGGGGCATTTTTCTTACTTACGCTTTCTGTCTCAATTTCCACTTCTGTCTTGTTATCTCGCCACCCTCTCTTTTTCCTACTTACCCTCACTTCTCTCACTCACCAAAAGATGATTCACAATATTTTTTTTCACCAGTTTTAGTCGTAAAGTCATGCTGTACGTTACGTCAACATAACGTACAGCATCTCTTTAACATGCAGAATGTTGGCAGCTAAGATTTAATAGGTGTTTTGTGGCTGTAGATTGATTTTAGAAATGAAATATCTGGTAACACTTTATGACACAGTCTGTGATTTACAATGTAATTTCACTGCATGTATGAGGCACCGATAAAATATTTACCAGTTGCTACTGGTACTTAAATGTGGGTTCAGTCGAAGAAGCAAAACTATGGGGGAACAAGGGAGTAACAATTCATTCATTCATTTGTACAGAATCATTTCAGAGGAAAGAAGAAATAAATTCTATTAATTATAAGTATTTTTGTAAATCCTACATACAGAATACTGCAGTAGAAAACAACAGTAGGGAACAACCTTGTTGTTACTGTGTAATGTAAATTACAGATTGTAGTTTTACTCCGTAATAAACATTATTGCCTCTGGGAAGCTGCACGATTAATTATCATGTCTTGATTTGGAATAAAGACGAGCTGAAATAGGTCTATAATTTGCTCCTAGCAGGGATCATCATAACAGGCTGAGTAGAAAAAAACAGACCTAATGTAGGTGGATTAAACATGGCTCATTTTTAATGAGGAAACTAGTTATTATTATTGTATCTCCTTTAATTGCACAGTAAGATCAAGGTTGTTAGCATCATTTTTTCTGACTTCACTTTTATTTCCCTCTACTGTATCCTAGACTGTATTTACAAAAATACATGCAGTATAATTTCTCCTCCTCTTTAACACGCCCAAATGTTCCTCCTGTGTTCCCTATAGTCTTGTTTTCTTCCACTGTATCCACATTTAATAACAACTGGTAAATATTTTATTAGTACATGATTCATACAGTCAAATTACACACATTAAAGCATTAACAAATGACATAATATAGGGATAAACCATTTGTTCATTCAGTGAGTTACTCACTAGCCATTAGCTGTATATGATTTTAAAAGCAGCCTACATCTCATCTTACATCGCTTCCTCACTGTCTTACCCTCATTCTTTAAACCCTGTCTCTGTCCTCTCCTATTTGTCCTCCAACTTGCTCCATCTCTCTTTCAAACATATCCATCTCAGTTTTATCTCTTCAAACTGACTCCATCTGCCTTTTATCTTCGCTCATTCCATCTTTCCTGCACTTCAAAGGACCTGACATTCTTTTAAAGATTACAGCCGTCCGGCTCTGTTTCCTCTCAACCTCCAGACTCACCATGAAGACAAATACAAAAACTTGTCTTTCAATCATGTCATGTGTGTGTCCTCTTCAATATCTTACATGTGTATTTAAGAGCTTTCTGTGCAGTTTTATGTGATTATGTGTGTGTGTTCATGTCCTTCTAGCAGTGTCTTTGTATTCTTAATGACTAGTTGTAAGCAAAAACACAGCTGCTGGGATGTTACACTGTTGTGGCCACATTTTGACACGTCTCCTGCATGTGTGTGTGTGTTTTTTTGTGTGTCTGTATGTGTGTGTGTATGGCTCTGCAGGTGGTCCATGAAGCGTACACCAGGTTCACGGAGGAGTCTCTGATGCAGTCTGTGTGTGATAAGCCTTCGGAGAGCACAGAGGTCACCATCAAGGTCAGTGGTGGAACCAAGACCCAACAGCAGACACCACATTACATTAAAATACATTCATACACAGCAACAAGCAAGTGTTTAAAGCGATTATAATCTATGTGTCTCTGATAACAATGCATCAAATGACAATGTTTAATGTGAAATAGTTTGTTTTTAATGGTGAACTACTGAGAATTATCTCTTGATTCTTCAGCTCCCCTCGGCTTTGTGGAGCTTTATAGTCACTCTCAGCTCATTGTTTAGCTGTCAGGCTGCAATTTCACTGTTTTGATCCACTCTCACTGCTTTTATATTGTAATTTTCACACACAGCAGGCAGCTGTTTATACTACTGTACACTACCTGCTCATTACCAAGTGGCAGACGTGGAAGTCCTGAAATGGTAATCAGGCCAATAGGTCAACAAAACAAGTGTTTCAGCAGCAGCTTTTAGGGTGTGTGACTGTTTTGATAAGATCTAGATATAAGAATCATTACAGCAATAATATGAGAGAGTAAAGTCCTAATCTTGATTCTGAGAATGAGCTGCAGCCGAGTAACATCCACATATTGATTAAAAACACCTGTGTACTGTCAGGGAGCTTCTCCTTCAAAGCAGCATATCAATAAAGAAGCAATTTAGAAACAGAAAGATAATTTACCATCCTCGTGTTTGAGATTGCTTGGCAGGAACTACCTGCTATATAATGTCACCTCAGTGCCAAGTGTAATTAAAAAGCAATCAACCTTCCACAGTGCACTCAGCAGTGAAGCAGAATGAAGTTTATAGGCAGGACCTTTTGTGAAACTGGAATAAAGAGCAGTAAAGAAAGTGAAGAGATCAAGGTTCAGGGAGTTCTTTGAGTTGTTTGATGAGAGCTTGCAGCAGGAATAATGTGCACTCTATCTTTGAAGATCAGATGGAAATAGTTGCTCTCCCAGATTTGTTGATTTAAATGTCAAGTGATATATATAAATTTAATTATAACATTTTTTACATGCAGGTTACACATGACTGTTATTTTCGCAGGTGTTAATTAACTGTATTTCTTCAAGCTGAAATAGTCTTTGAAATCCAGTTTAAACGACAGTTATATACTTAGACATATAAAAACCGTTACCAGAGAGGCTACATGTCACTGTGGAATATGACCTAATGAAGTTTCATCCTGTTATTTTATCCATTCTGTGTAAATAATGAAATGGGGTCAGGTGTTGTCTCTCATCCATGGCCTATATTTTACACCGTATACCTTTTAGTATAATTCTCATTGATTTTCTTCCTGTGTATTAATTATGTTGTTCATTTATGTTCTGTGCATTTTTATTGTCTCAGTGTAATAAGTAGTGTTGACTCCACTAGTGGAAGATTAATCTATAAATATGGTCCTAGAAACATGTACATAAATAATTCATGTTGCTTTTTTCCTGACCTCAATTTTTTACCACTTCTTTTCCTTCCCTTCCTCCATCCTACGCCGCCTTCCTCCTCCATCTCCTTCGCTCTTTTGGGAGAATCCATTTGGTACTCCCCTCACCCCTCTCTTTTCTTGCACCTCCCCTTACTGTCCACCTTCCCCCAACATCTTTTTGTACTTTTCCTGCTTTGTCTTTCTTTCTGCTCCCCTTTCGTTTTACTTTCCTATCGTCGTCTTCAAACCTCTTCTACTCTTTCCTCTTTTTCTGTCTTTTTCTTTAATCCTGCTTTTTGTCTTTCCCTTTCTTAACTTCACATTCTCTCTTGTTTCTTTTCTGTCTCTCCTTCTTTTTCTCTCTCTGTAGGGCCTTGAGGTGTCCAAACCAGGCCGCTACCAGGCTCTTACCTCTGACAATTTTATGGAGATGAGCGACTCCGGAGTGGAGTTCACCACCTCTGGTATCCCACTGGACAGCGACACTGATGGTGCGATAACCTACGCCTCCCACAAACCCCTCCTGAACGCTGTCTCCCCTACAGCCGTGACCGGGAGAATTCACTCCGACAGCCTGGAGGCCACCGTTGTCCCCGATGGCGACCTCAGTGCCAGTCGGACCCCTGACTCCGCCATGAGCGCCAGCCCTGCCTCCAATCCTCGCTCATTTGCAGCTGCAACCCCTGATGGCAGCCTGCGTGGCGCTGCATCACCGGGAACGGCCTCTAGGGGCACTGCTGGGTCAGATTCAGCCAAGACAGAGGGAGGGGCTGAGAGTGGAGAAGCTGGGCAGAAAGAGGAATCAGCACAGAGCACCTGAGAGGATGCACCAGGGTGTATTTTTTTTTTTTTTAGCTCATGTCTCCTTATACAGTAATGAAATCCACATCTGGCTCTGTGTTTCTGAGAACCTTATCATATCCAAACACCAAGTCCTTGCTCACTGCATTTGAAACAACATCACAGACAAAATATTCTTGCTTGGATCCAGATGTCTTTGTAGCCCAGAAGAAAATAATAAAAAGGCAGTTGCACAAAATGCACAATACAAAATCTAATGCACTATGCACTGAAAAATGAGATGCAAAATATAAACCCAAGCTCTATCAAAAGAAGAACAATGCAATTTTGTGCATATGGAAAATGCATGCATTTAAATTAAACATTAAAGTAGATATCATAGTCCAGATCTACAGGAAAATGCTGATGTTAGAGTAGACTGCCTGCATGCAGCCTTCAATGGGCAGAAGGCCCAAAAAGAAGTTATGATGATGTGAAAAGGGTAAAACACTCAGCACTTTTAGGAAAACACCTGAATGGGATCAAATGATTTTATCTCCTGTCGAAAGGTTGTCAAAAAATAAATAAATAAATAAATAAAATACAGGTGACAGTTTGACAGGTAGACTCAGTACACTCCAAAGAATCAGACATTATTTTCTAAGACCAAGGCTACTAACAACAACAGCGAAGAGCATCTTCCCCTTTTGAGGCAAATCTCAATGTGTTGCCTCTGACAGCACTTTTGTCTGCTCTCACAGCATCAGACAAGCACTGCGATGATTGCATTTCATCCCACCCACACACAGACTCTATTATTAACAGTACAAGCATGTCAGAAAGCGTCCCCGCCTCTCAGACACAAGTGCTTGTCTCAGCACTCATTCACCAGTAGCCATGAGAAAATCTCCTTGACGTATTCTTTCTGAAAAACCTGCAAACTGAGACAAGCTCACCTAGATTGAATATCACCACTCCTGTGTGAGTGCTGATGGGTGTTTTCTATTCTCTCATATCCTGGGTGTCAAATCTGCCACATTTAAAGACATCATCTAAAAAAATGTAAAAAGAGGAAGAAGAAGTTGAAACATCCACCACATCTCACCCACACTAATGATGAATGCCAGAGAAAACTCCCACAAGAACAAGAGCAAACTGTAGAAACGAGCCTCATCTGTTTTTATTTTTTTGTCCCAGTGGAGTTGTCACAAGCCCTGTCAGAGCAAAATAAAATTGGACTGTGCAACACTTCTAGGACTTTTGGAACAGCTCCCAAGAACGTAATTGGATTCTTGGTCTCTTTGCAGACGAACCCGATTCACGGACACCATAGAGTGAGGAGTGGTGATAAAAGAGACGACAGAGATGGAACGGGGTGCTATTTGGGGAGCAGATAAATGACTTGCATGATTTAAAGCCTCCTATTCTCATCTCAGCCCCCATCCATCTCATGGAGCTCTGATTATTGTAGCCCAGTTGTTTGCCAAAATGAAGTGACTGGAAAGACGCAGTTGGATCAATCTGTGATAACGACGCAGCCCGCACCCCCGACGGAATGAGACTGAATAAGTGATTATGAGAGGCGAGTGTGTATGTGCGCTGGGGGAGTTTCATACAAAGCAACCAACAATATTAGACATTCAGTGCACTGCATGGAGACATGAGTCCATTCAGCCCATGAAAGATAGAAAATGAAAAAGAGGAGGACATTCTCAGACCAAGTCCTGAATTAATGGTTAAAGTAACATCAGTAACTCAAAGAAAGGTCCATACATTTGCTGGTGCTCTAGGAATCCAAACCCACGATACTATTCAATGCCACTATTGACTGTACCAATAATAGTTTATAGTGTGTAGAGTATAGGAAGGTCATATGTTTACAGCCTCTTCAGTTTTAATGTATTCAGCTACTTTGTGACCAGATCAGGCTTCTTATTGATTCAAGGGCATTTAAACCCCAATAACTGATAGTTCATACTGCATATTTGTTTACTGCAAAGAGCTCTAAAGTATCTGTGGGTCAGAAAAGAAACCTACAGGGTCATGTGTGGGATGTGGTAGTGGAGTAGCTTCTAAATGACATCCTTGGATAAAATCTGTAGTCCTTCTGCTCTTTACACCAGGAGTAAATCAGCAGTGGCTCATTTAATTACAGACTAAATAACAATGTGTGTGATGGACCACAGAAATATAAATGAGAGAGTGGAAACAGCGGCTCGAGTTTAAACATATTTAAAGAGAGGCATGGACAGAGTCAATTAGATTGAACTCCCACAGTTCTAACAACTGCGTTTGACTAATTAGTTCCCTCTCCTTCCTGTGGAAGAAGCTAATGGGCTAATTCAGGTCACAGGAAGCCGATTTACACCAAAGACATTTCACAGAATGAGAGCGAGACATCTCACACTGTTGAAAAAACTCTTCAGGCATGTCCTCTCCTCCACAGGGCCAGACAGTCTGTGATACTTAACGCAGAGCCTCTGCACTTAAGAGAGCAGCGCTTTTGCTCCTTTGGGGCTGCAGAGCAGTATCCATGACAACATCAATCACATGCTTCTCCTAATGAAATACACCAAACCTCAGTGGTTTTCATCATTACAAGGCTATAGTGTCCCAAGGATCCCATTTAGATGTCACTGCTATTGTTGCCATTGACAGACATTAGCAGTATGGCTACCTCACGCTGTAACTGAATTGATGTCAACCTGAGTAGTCTGAGAGATGTACGACCTATTCTTCTGAGGGTCACTAAAAGCAGCCAGACAGGCACAGATGTTTGGTGTCTGGGAAAGAAAAGCACAAATTTTAGCACAGGTGACCCTTTTGAAACAAGAGAGAAATTCACATTCTAATTAAAGTAGGTGAAAAATAAGTAGCAGCTATTGTAAATACGATATAATAATCAAGCAAAAAAAAAAAAAAGACTAGGTTAGCTAGTTCCCTTCTTATTCAGGAAAATGTAGTTTGGACTGAGTCTTAAATCATTATGAGTGTAAAATGACTTGCGTACCCGACTTACATGTCGTTGAATTATTGATTTTGTATGGCAGTTTTATAGGGCAGTGCTTGTGCTCATGCAGGGACATGACGTAATTGGTTATATATAAATACTAAGAGTCAACAGGAAGCTTAGATGGGCTAATAACAAATATGTGATCGAAGGATTCTCAATTAAATATAAAGCAATATTATTGATAATGGCACTGAAACATTACTAACATGCACAGGGCGAAAAGAGGAATCAGACATAGCACATCTCAGTATTGGTCACTCTTAATCATCCTTTTTTCCACTGTTGTAAATATAAAGATATGTGATCTGCATGTGTATAGTATGAAAATACCAATATGTTTCTTACTGCAAGGCTTATGCAAGATTTTATACGATCAAAACACTGCGTTGATCCTTTAACCACATGTCCATGTAGGTAAAAAAAAAACTAACACTTAGTGCTGGAGACACCTTCAGCTGAGAAGACTCTCCTCATGCCATGTTTACATATGTGGGTCACAGTGATGCTGTGTGAGATCCTTTCATCAAAGTTTGCCTCAGCAGGGGTGTAGTATCTGTTGTTGCCTCAGGGGTGCACTTTCTGACACATCAGCGGTGTTCATTTAACAAGGTACTCTCACTTAGCTTTATGTCCTGCCTTCCAAGACTGGGCCAAGAAAACAGAACCTAGAAAAGATTTCAGAAAGCCAACATGCAGCACATGCACAGAGTTTACAGTGAAGTTAGTACGGCAGCAATCCAGTGCCAAAACATTAGGGTCAAATCCCAGACTTAAAATATAAACTTAAGTATAAGTAGCTGATGTGGAAAGAAAGAGATGTGTTATAAAGGAATATGACAGTTTGGGGGAAAATCTGCTCACTTGTTTGCTGTGTTGCCAGGAAAAATAACTCCAGGAAAGTGTTTAGCCTAGCTTAGCACAGAGGGCGGATGCAGTGGAACCTGAACGCCTCTCTCCAGAGGAAAATACTCCAACATGTTTACATATTGTAGCTTATTCTGAGGACAGTGTGTGAAAGACTAAATGTGTGCAGGCACTTAGCCTTGCTGTTGCTGGTCAGTATGTTAAGCTAACTTCTTATCAAGCCACAATGTCTACATGTCTAAATAACATGGCAAAATTATTTGATGTGGTACAAGGCAACCAGTGCAGGCAACCCTTCTCTCTTTCTCTCAGTAGTTCCAAACGAGGTTTAGTGTTAGAGCTAACCTGCTTAGAAATGGTGCCAACTTAATTTAGATAAACAAATCTATGATTTCTGCAAAATACACTGGGATGTTAGAGGTTGGTGTGGCTGATGTTAAATTGGAAACCATCATGCTTTTATGAATATGTGTCACTTTTTATGGTGCAGATCAAATCTTACATCCTGAACATGCACCATAAAGCCTTTTTATTAAGGCTCCTTTGGGTTTTGAAGGGGGAAGGGTCGCGATCCTCCTTTGGATTTCAGCATGTTTGTGTTGTATTAATAAAACAGTAGGTTCAGGCAATCACAGCTGACGAAAGCTTTATGAAAGGATTTCACTGTCTGTCACTCAACCTCTGTCTGATGTTTTCTGTTTCATTACACATCACAGCCGCTATTCACAAAGCCTCTCAGAACAGAAGTGCTGATCCGTGTGTGGGTAGGGGGAGATTTAATAAAATGTTCTTTCTGTTCTGGTAGATTCGCTCTCCAGTTAATCTACTGCTCTCTGTAATTCCAGAGAATATAATGAAAAAACCATGAAATGATGTCTGCAGCATGGCAGTTTGCTTATACCTCTGATCACAAAAGACATTCGCTTTAACGCAAAATATCAGAAGAACTGTCATCTGCAGTTTCTAACACTAATATCAATGAATTTTAATTTGCTCCAGTGCGAATCAATAGCTTTTACTGTGATTGAATTTAGTCTAATCTTTGTTCATAACAGATTAATTCTCTGTCGCTCTAAGCTCACTCTATGAGCACAATATTTTGTATTAAGAACATTTTATGACATCAATTTCAAACCAGGTGGATATGCTTTTGGACACGCTGATCCCAGTTCAGCGGCACTCCTACTCTGGGCTATATTGTGAATTATTCAGACATGCATTTGCACCCTGTCGGCTTGAAATATGTTTTGTAGTCCCACATCCTGTCCCCACCGTGATACTCCCAGCACCTAAGAATGTTTTTTATACCAGGAAGAAAAAAAAAAAGACAGTACTTCTAGAAATAATATCTAATTTTCATATAATCAGTGTGTTTACGTTGGGACAAATGTACATCATCCCAAGCGTATTTGTGGGGAAAAAAGAAAATCACACATCCTTTGAATGAATGAATGAACATGCTTGAGTACATGTCATGGTCAGAACTTTTTGTAGCACCACATTTAGCACCAAAAGACTATTCTTGCTCCTAACGCGCTTACTGTTTCTCCTTACTCTGATATTATAGCCAATATCTGCCGTCCCAGTGTATACCTAAGAGTTAGTGTAACTGCAGCATGCTGACCTGTAGATTGCTTGTGGGACAGCAGGTGTGATGCTGATAGCTAATAATGATAGTAATAATATGAATTGCACTTTTCTGTACAGCTGGCCTCCCTGAGTCCATCCTGTCTGGCTTTGGTTTCCCATGATCCACCTGACACTAAAAGTCACCTTTCACTCCTGGCATACGGCTGAGAGTGAGGGTTGAAGGAGAACACCTGTGGTGATTTTTAAAGGTTGCTGCCAATCATCAGGGGTGCTTTTATTTCCTGGTCGTTCTCCATTAGCAAAAGCTGAAACATATGATAAATATATGACATATGAACACTTCCATTTGGCTTTATCTAAATTTGTGTTTAACTATCACCTGACTAACTAAGCCTGTGTTTAAAGAAAAGCTTCTGTTTTTTTTAATAAGTGGAATAAATATTACACTGAAATGTTGATTGCCATAATATCTACATCTACAAAATGTGATTCACAGGTTCTCTAAAAATCCCAATATTAAGAGCATATATTCTCTTTATTGTGAGTGGTTTTGGTCTTGGGAAGCGGGAGACTCAGGATGGCTCGAGGCTGAATTAGATCCTCTTGGTTTTTATCCCATGACTCAGGCAGGAGAAGTATTGTCATCGTCAATATTACTGCTGTTACTAAATAAACTTTTAGATGAGAAGAGAAGCACCTTTCATTTTCACTTGATCTTGTGCTGTAACTGCAAATCATTTTATTTTCTATCATTCAACACCTGCAGTTTCATTTCCTCTGTGATGGTTTTGATTGTTAAATTATCACTGAACTTGCTTTGTCTCATTCGAGCTTTACAGTTTTAGAAAAGCAGAACTGACATCTTAAATGTCAGTGTCAAACTGACATTTTGATACTAGAAAATCTGGTCTGGTCACTGGTTTGTTTGTCTGCACGCAGGTCTCTGTTCGTACTTGATGCTTTCATTTTGAGAGAAATCACGTACACTCTTCGTTCCTACGAGTTCAGATTTCATTTGATCATCTTCCAAAGCTGGGTAATCATTGACTTTTACGATACTTCACTGCACTGCCATGAACAAGCAACTGTACCCTCTTGTTTGCTTGATGAATAAATCAGTGACTATTTCTATTCCAGTACTATGTAAGACCTTTTGGCATCCTGCACAGACTTTTGTAAAGCTTCTCTCTTTGCTGTAATGAATGAGTAATTCCAATTAAATGAATTTTCAACAGAGAGTGAATCAAAAGGTTTTTTTTTGTTTGTTTGTTTGTTTGTTTTAGTGTTAAAGCTTTTAATGCTGTTTCCATTTCAAACTCAAGTGTTCATTTGAATTTCAGTAATGGATTAACAAACACCTCTAAAGCCTTTATTTAAATAAGTCAAATAAAACAAAGTTTGAACATTGTGCAGGAGAGGAATGGAGGCCACAGGTGATTTATAATGATACATCCCCTGTGTGAATATTAAAGAATGAAAAACAAGGTTGAGTCAGCTTTTCAAGAACGAAGCTGTGATACAAAATTGATAGAAATGTTCCATTTAGAGGACGTTAATGTTTACTAGTGAAGATGCATTAAAATGATGTTATAAGTCTTTTTCAGATTGTTTTTGAATAAGGATAATGTGGATGGTGATTGTAATTAATGTAATTAATGCATCAGTGATTATAATCCATCTTAAGTGGGCCAGTCTACATAATGAAAACTTTTACTTTTGGCACTTAACATTAAAGCTTTTATACTTTTACTGCAGTGAGATTTTGGACGCAGAACATGTGAGTACCTCTTCACCCTCCAGTCAAACTCTGCAGCTCTGTGACATTTTGCGCTTCCCTCCTCCTCCTCAGGCCTGTCCTGTTCCTCCTGTTCCTCCTCCTCCTCCTGCTGCTCCTCCTTCTCCTCCTGCTGAAGGCGCCCTGGCCGGCAGCCAATCGGGGCGGAGCAGGACGTGACGGAGCTTCTCGCGCAAGGAAGCCCCGCGACTGGCGCGCCAAATTTCAAAGGACTTCCTCCTGGGAGGAGAGACGGCGAAAAGCTGCACCGACGCCCGGCGATAAAATAGAACAGGAAAAATTATAAAATATAATAAAACTCAGTCAAAGTATAGAAGCTGAATCCGCTGGTGGAGGAGTAATTCACATGAAGCCGGTGTGCAGCTCTGTTGTTGTTGTAAGTGGCAGCTTTGACTTTCGTTCTGTCCGACAAGGAACTAACGTCAGCTAGCTTAACTTAGTCCTGCCTCTGATTGACAAGCTAAAAACCAGCTCTAGGAAACCATCTGGCTCGGATCGATCTTATCCTAACGTTAGTCAATATGTGCATAAGCTAATGAGTCGTTTCCAGGAGGATTGATGCAGTTATTGAGCCAAAAAGTTCGGTTTTACGTGACAAACCGCTCGCTCCGGTTTGGTTATTGTTTCTCGCTTTGTGTCCCGGTCCCACGGTCTGTGAGTGGGTCTGCGTGCAGCTGTTACACGGCATGCGGTGCAGTCTGCAGCGAGCCGGAGTTCACAAAGTGAAGCTGACAGTTTTTTTTTTTTTTTGTTTTTTTTTTTTTACACCCTTGTAAATTTAGCAACTTCATGCTTTAGTCTGACATCAGCTTTAATTTAAGTGGAGCCTGTAATGAAACGTGTTTTTATGTCCTCTGAAGTGTCAGATGAATTTGTCTCTAAAATCTGAGGTGTTTTTTTTTCAGACACTAAGTAGAGCAATTAAGCAAAAGCCTTTTTCCTGTCATGGATTTCTCTTTTGTTTTCTTTCAGATCAGACAGGCCTCAGCCGTTACACCCTGTCAGGCTTCCCACCTGTGAGACGGCTGATGTCAACTGATGTCAGGAGGCTGGGATTTTAATCTCTCTCTCACACACACACACACACTCCTGCTCAGCTGACAGCTGTTCAAACCTGAAAATATTAAACGTCAAATCTCCAGCTAAAAGTCACGGCTGTCAGGTTTTTCGGCAGGTTTAGCTTTCATGGGTTTAATGTTTACTGCACCTTTCGCGTTAGCGGCGCAGTAACACGCAGGTTTGTCCACATTACAGGAAGTCTTTATTCTGTAAATCCACCGTCTCATAGCCTCCACTCCATGGGGGATTCAGTCTGTTTGAGCTGGGGCTCATAACAGAGAGCAGGAGCTCATTTCCACACTTCATCAGTTTATACAGTACTCTGTGTCCTCATTATTTATTCATGTATTCACAGCAGGACACAAGTCACCAGCCTTCCATACTAATGCAAACACCTGTTGCTTAAAGCCGCTGCACCTGCCTGTAACCTTCACACTCGCTGCTTTCAAGTGTCTGTTAAGAATATTTTAAGTTGCATTATATCTTTATGTTGGTGCTCAGTGCTCCTTGGTTAAACCCAAATGCCTTCAATTTAACTCTGGTCCACTAGCAAAGAGTTGTATTCCCAAAATGGACTGCAGCCTCCTGTAACTCAGGGCCTGCCACAGATCAGGTGAGGCCTCTGGGTGGGACAGGTGGGGGGGTTTAGTGGTGGCAGACAATCAGACCCTTCAGTCATGCTGTCCGGGGTGCAGCCATGCTTCCAGCTGCTTCGGATCGGCTCGTCGACGGGCGATTCGGCGCGGGACCTGTTCACGTTCAGGCCGGCTCTGAGCCGCTGCGTGTTCCGTCTGGGCCGAGCGGCGGAGCTGTGCGACGTCACGCTGGACTCGACGTCGGTGTCCCGCATCCACGCCGAGCTGCACGTGGAGAGGGAGGAGAGCGGAGGTGATGCAGCGCTGCAGGAGGAGGGCTGGAGGGTTCACATCAAGGATAGGAGCAGTCATGGTGAGAGGCTGAGTCACACACACACTCACACACTCTTCCCTAAGCCATCACACTCAAGATGAGACCTAGAAAGACAAACTCTCACACATTCACACCCTCTACAGTCATTGCAGGAGAGAGGAAAAAACACACCCAGTTACCAGAAATGTCACTACTCTTAGAGGGAAAGACATTCTCACAAACACCTTGCCTGCACACACAACACACACACACACACACACACACACTACAGATTGTTCACGGACAGAAACACAAATATATTTGTGTTTATAAAAGATACAGTTACAGATTTGAAGTGAAACTGAGCCCACACACGTTTGGATTGACAGATCCATCCACACATTTTTGTGATGTGGGGGAGATGCACACAGACGCACTGAAGCTTGACACACACACACACATACTGCTGACAGACTGACAGACACACAAACACTAACACCTGCAGTCTGACAGCAGCTGAGCCCCACAAACCAGCACATGCACGGTTATTAACTGCCCAAACACAGCTGTAGACACAGAGACAAGGTGAAGGCTCAGAGCCGCACAAACAGCCACTGAGCAAAATGCATCTGAAATTTAAAAACTTTCCTCCCTTCAGTGACTTTTATCTTATCTATATGCTTTAGAGTTAGGGTTTTCACAGCCTAAGAGGAGGCATGTTTTCCTCCCAATCTGTTCATTTGTTGCAAAAGAACCCAACTATATTGATTCACATTACATTTAATAGCAGTGATAAGGGAGTAATTAAAGAGTGGCTCAACTTTTCCTGATCTCTGACTCTGGTTTTATGTTCTGTGTCAACTCCAAATTGATTATTATGCATTTAAACCCACAGATTGGTGACAAATTAAAGGGAGAA
Organism: Lates calcarifer; assembly: GCF_001640805.2. Classification (NCBI taxonomy): domain Eukaryota; kingdom Metazoa; phylum Chordata; class Actinopteri; family Centropomidae; genus Lates; species Lates calcarifer. The sequence goes on along the minus strand of NC_066835.1, from coordinate 19,775,867 downwards.
AAACAAACAACATTAAATCCATTAGAAAAGTTTTCTCCAGATCAGCTTCAGTGCTTCTTGCCGTTGTGCCCTGAATGACACATCTGCATCTATTCAGATTTCGCCTTCATTTTATTACCACAGTGTCTGTGTCATTAAAATCATTAAATTTGTTATTAAAATGCCAAAAAAAGAATATTGCAGATATCAGGGTTGGGCAATCTGCTGCAGTGTTATCTGTCTATCAGATGATGCCAAGTGATATCACACCAACACACACCAACTGTATAAAAAAACCTCAAAGGATAAAAGCAGAACTGAAACAATTAGTTGACTAATTGCGTAAATATCCAACATTTTCTAGTTCCAGTGACTGAAGTGAAAGGATTTGCTGCTTTTCTTTGTCCTTTGTGATAATTAAATCTTTCTGGATTTTTGTGTCGACATTTTTCACCATTTGACTTTTCATAAAAACCAAATCACTGACTAATCAAGAAAATAATCAGCTGATTAATCAGTAGTGAGAAAGATTGTAATGACAGTGGATATGGTGAGGTGTGAGAAACACCATGACATCATATGATTTTCCATCTCAGTCTGTACTAATAGTTGTTATTAAAACCTGAAGTGCACAGGAAGTGGTACAACGTGAGGAAGGAGGAGACTGAGAGTGAAAGTCAGGTCTTCTCTTAAGGCAGAGCCTCACAATCTTAACTGTGCTCTTACTGCCTAATTTTTCAAGTAATTTCACAGTCTGTTTCACACATTTTTCATTTTTGCTATTAAAATTACGTTTTAGTATTCACCATGCATTTTTCATTTTGTGCTGTGCTGTCATGGCCGTTTGATTGCCTTGTAGCCTTCCAGCTCCTCAATTCCAGGTCCATTTCACAGACTGTTTTACATTTCCCTTCAATTCTAGAAGCTGTAAACACATTGATAGTCAACAAATGACTTTATTTTGAGGCTCTCCTTGTTTGATTTATTCCCTGTTGTTTGTCAGGCATTCACATATTTAAAAAGTTCTGTGATTACGTGGCCTCAGGTGACATTGGCCTCAGCTGTAAAACTGTTGCTTGTTTGTTTGGACTGATCCTGTGACTCAAAGCAGAGTTTCTCACCACTTGCCTGTCACTGTGTCTGAATTAGAGTCTCCTAACATCTTGTTTTGTTAGCAGAACAAATTCAGCGGCAGCACGCCGTAGTGAAACACTCAGCAGCTGTACCTTCATAAAAAATAAATCCTCACATCTCTGCTCCTGTGTTGCCAGGCACCTGGGTCAACGAGGTCCGCCTCCCGTCTGGCGTCCAGTGCGAGCTCTCAGATAGTGACACGCTGACCTTCGGTGGCCAGTCGGCTTCAGGGAGCCCCGAATTTTACTTCCTCTTCCAGAAAGTCAAAGTTCGGCCGCTGGACTTCGATGCCATCACAATTCCAAAGGTGAGATTTGTTGCTTGAGGGGTCAGCAGAGACAGGATCGCCTCCTTAATGCCGCACTCTGTGCAGTTTCAGTTCACCAGTACAGGTTTCTAATGATGTTTTACATACAGCAGCAAACACAGATGAAAACCTGGATTGTGCTGTTTTCTGACATAATGATATCGTGAGCCAGTGTCACTAAGATCAGGGTTAGAGGACGACTTCTCTCTGATACATGACTTTGCAGAATGCAGCATTATGGGTTTACTGAAAGGCTGGTGTCAGTCTCATCTGACAAATTACAATTCAGACCTTTCAGAGCTGAACAAGGTTTTCCAATATGACCACAATCTACCTCAGATCATAAATGAATGCAGTGGCTGTATGAAGAGTTGGGGATAAAGATACTGAATTCAGACCAACATTGAGCAAAGCCCCTCAAGTTTATTTAACTAAATCTCATACTCACCATCCTGCTGCTGTAAATACTCACTAAGCTAGGGCATGAAATGTGTATTAATCCCCAACTGAAACCCCCCAACAAATGCACTTCCTTCTGTTTGTAGGGGAGAGAGATAGATTAACATATTCCATATTCATATAACATATTCCCTCCCACTCATTCTTCATTGCTGTGCAGGAATTAAAGTGTCCACTAGGTGGCAGATTTTTTGGCTCATGCCACAGTAGCTGTCAATATTTTAATTAAAAAGTTTCTTGTTCATTAGGTGAGGAGAATTTAAAGTGCCAGAGACGTAGACAAACATTCATCAGTCAAAGTTTTAATTATATATCTCTGTTCTGTTTCCTAGGCGGGGACCTTTTCCTCTGACTTGCAGAACCGGATCAGGACTAACCTGGACCGCAAGGAGGCAGCCAACCTGGACCTGTCCAAGCTGTCCATCAACCGGGCCACCGTCATCCTCAACTCCATCGGCAGCCTCAGCAAGATGAAGGGCAGCGCCTGGACTTTTAAGAGGAGCTACAGCCATGAGGGGACCATTTCAGACCCCGGCTCCTCCTCCTCGCCTCCTCTCACCGTGGGCTTCTCCTCTCTGCTCCCTCCGTCCACCCCTCCGTCATTTTCCTCTTCAGCTTCAGCACCTTCAGCAAAGTCCCTCCCACCGACCTCCAGGAGCAGGCGGAAGTCGGCTCACACGGTGCTCCTCGAGGACGACAGCTCAGACGAGCCCCGGAGTCGAGGAGGTGAGGCTTAAAGAATTCCCACAGTTTACTGTCTGAGCTTTCTGCAAATAAAAGAGCCTGCACATTTCACATTTGAACCCAAGTCAGTTAATGAAGCAGAAAATCCATGCAAAAACATTTTATCTCGGTTTTCATTTAAGGAAATTTAACAAAGTTCAAACAGCAAAAAAAGAGCAGATGGATTAAAGTGAGAATAAACTGAACAACACTGAAGTTGTGATTTGTTTTTCAGCAGTTCAAAGGCAAATGCAGGCTCCTGAAAAATGTGTTTAACTGGAGTCTAGATGTGATCACTGCTCTTATTACAACATTCTCATTTCAATGTTGCTCAGTTCTGGCAGGAGTAGTGGAGGACGGACAGAGAGCGAGGGGGAAGAAGAGACGGCGGCTCTACAAGTCTGAGTCAGAGGGTTTCAGCTCGCCGCCTCCTCTGCCGCTGCAACCCAAGAGCCACAACGATGTCAGACGGCCACTGGAGGCCAAGCCCTTCCCTGTCGGCATCAGGACCATTGGCAGCTTCCACGGCGCCATGACGAACAGCAGACTGAACCACCACCTCCTCCAGGCGTCGCTCACCAACACTGCTGTTCACAAACAAGAAGTGGAGACGATGCACCGGATCAAGACGGTGGTGCAGGGCAACATCGCGGCTTTCCGCCAACAGAAATGTGCTCACAGTTCTCCGACGGCGCAGAGGGGCAGGAGAAGGGCTCACAGCTCTCCAGTTTTCTCTCCTCTGGTGGTGGGAGGAGAGAACTACAGCCTGGCCTCGCCTTCGATGAGGATCCGCACAGAGGAGAGGGGAAGGGTCCAGTTCAACAGATTTCACCATCAGACTGGGTAAGATGTAGCTTTAAGGCTATAGAAAGTTTTTGTGTATTTGTGTAACCGTTAATAATTTCTCAGTTCTTCACTTCTTCATCTCATCTTCCTCTTCCTCTTCTTTTATACGTTTTATTATTTTCCTCTACTCTCTTCTTTCAGCAAGCGACGAGGCCGCCCCAGAAAACACCCTCTCCCTCCCCGGCCGTCCCTGCCCTCTCCATCCTCCTCATCCTCCTCATCCACCTCTTCGGCCTCCTCCTCCTCCGGCTCCTCCTCTTCCTCCTCTGAGGATGAGGACGATGACGATGAAGAAGACGAGGAGGCGGCGGTCGGGGCGGTGGAGCCGTGTGCGGCGCCGCGCTGTCGGCTGCCCCAACAGGACACGGTGCAGTGGATCCAGTGTGACGTGTGCGACGCCTGGTACCACATAGACTGTCTGCACGTCGACCGCAAGAAGCTCCTGATGGATCCCAACGCTGACTTCCACTGCGGCTGCCGTCGATAGGAGGGAAACAGGTTGTGACCGTGAAATGAAATAAAATCTCTACTTTAGGCTTTTAAGTTTCCGTCAACCGCACCTGGAAATTAACAGACTTTTCATAGAAGACATGCTACCGCTTCTTCACAGCCTGAGCTGCTCTTCTCAAGCTTTTCTCTCCCCCCAGCTGCAGCTGACGAGGGCAGGAAGAGAGTTTCCTTTAAATTTCTTACATCCTGATCGTCCCAAGATCAAGGATTTGTGCCCTAACAGTCACATAATTGCTTCACTAACCTCTTATTCACTCAGTTTTTTTGGAGGAAGAGGCAAAAGTGCGATGAAATGTCTTGGGTCAGATTTCATCGTGGTTTTGATTGCCTGCAGAGTCATGATCAGGGAGAGCATGATGAAATGTTTCTGAGTACACTCCCACCGTGGCTGATGTTGACCAGGGGCCAGGCAGCGTTCAGGAAGATTAATGAAATGTTTCAGATCAGGCTGCCACTATAGCAGTCTCTACACGGCGATTAAACTTTCCTAGATGTCTTAGTGCAGCCACCTTCACTATTTTACCAAGCAGCTCAATTTTTCAGGGTAGAGTAGGACCTTCCAGCGCCCTTACCCCCAAAGAAAACTGCGCTGGGATGGTGTTTTCCCACCTCAGCAATAATAAAACTCGATGAAATGTTTCCGTGCAGCCTTCCTGCATGGCAGCAGCTGTCTAGGAGTGGGCGTGTGATGTTTCAAGATAATTAAACGGCAGGAAATGTGTCAGCAGACTTCTGTTGTTGCTGCTGATGAGAGGTGCTTTTGGGACAATAATCAAATGTTTGAAGGCACTCCTGCAGTAGCAGCAGCTGGATTTTTGGGAGAAATGTGTACACTGGGACTGTGTTGTTATAAAACGTCTGAGTGCAGCCTGCAGCTGGTGTGGGAGCACTCACTACCAGTGAAATGTCATGAAATATCTTCTGCTGATTTAACAGGATAAACCAATTCAGAAAATGATCTCATCGGCGCTGACCGGTGGGGTTGAGTTTTAATGTCACAGATGATTTTAAGGTCATCTCTTTAGATCAGTCTCTACCTTTTAAGCGTCCCTTCACACTACTGAACTCGCAGGCCAAAGCAGATGCTTTTGCCCTGGGTGAAATGGGCTGGACCTGACTGAGCTGTTCTCCACTGCTGAACAGTTCACGTATCTTTGCTCAGGTGCTGCTTGAGTGGAATAAAATCAATCTGTAGAACTCCAAATTCTTCTCTTAAGCACCTTTCTTTTATTTAATTCTAAATTTCTACTTGAGGCGGCTTACAAGGACAAAACCAGCCTCTTTGTGTTGCTGAAATGTTTTGAGCAGTTTACCTTATGTGCCGCTTGTATAATCTCCGTAATAGTTCTGCCTCAGAGCCATTCAAATAATGGTATGGTCATACCACTATGGCAGAGTGATAGGAAAGTGTGAGTAAAAGTGGAAAATGTGATTCTTGAGCAATAACATTAGAAAATGCTTAAAAAACTTTTACAGATGTATATTTTTAACTTGTTAATGATTTATTGTGGACTGAAACTTTGCAGAAGTAAGACTAATGATTGCTTCCAGCACGGTCAAATCAGATTTTCTCCATCTTTGGCATCACTGAGGCCTGGAGGCTGATTACACAATGACTCTCCTGCTCCTTCACTGCCTTATCTCAGCAGGATGCTTCACTGTGCTAAATAGACGACTGGCTAAGCAGCTGCAAAGACCATGTTAGAGAGCAAATAGGAAGTTGAGTGGTTTGGAGTCGGTTCTTTTCCAACTCAGTGGATTAACTTTTTAAAATTCTATTTAAAAAAAAGAAAAAGAAAAAGATAAAAATGTTGTGAATTTAAAATCTAAAAGGTGTTTGTTAAGATCCATAAATCTGTGTTCACTGAAATTAATAAATGTAGTGTTACTAGCCAAAAGGCTAAATTCACTTGAGATAATCTCATTAACACTGTTTGGATGGTATATCACCACAAACACCTTTTTTATATTTTAATAATGCAAGGTTTCATCACCTTACTGCAGTAATATCAGTTATATAGGACTCAACACAATATCCTCATACTATAATACAGATACAGATTTTAAAGACCTGTTTGGTCATGTTTAGCAAAAGAAAAAAAAGTTGGGTTATAAGTTTTCTGTGTTGATCTCCATTCAGTTGTTTTGTCTTGAGATGGTTTTTGTTTGCAGTTTCATTCACCTGTAAAGATGTAAGTGTTGCATACTCTTTTGTCTCGTAGATTTTGAGCTCTAAAGATATTTAAATGCGTGTTTACGTCTTCCAGGCTTCACTCAAAGAAATGTGCCGTCTTCACCATCAGTCATTGTTCATGGTGTCATGCTGCTGCGTTAGAGAACCTCTCTGTGCACCTGTTTTTCATGGGGCGTGCCAGAACAGTTGTAAAGGTCTTAAAAAAAGGATGTTTTCCCAGACTGCAATTACAGATGTGCTGAAACGTGCAGCTGCTGAGAGAGTGATACTTTTTAATTGGCGAGAGGGTGAAGTTGGCAACGTGACACACACAGTGTGAGAATGAAACCTGCAGTGACCTCGAAAATTGAGAAAGTCATTTTCATTGTCATTGTAATTTGAAGTGTAGCCACACAGAATACACAACTTCACTCACGTTCATAGTGGAGCTGAGTTCATTCACTGTGTCACTCTGCTGATGTTCCCTTAAAGTTCTCTTACTGTCAACATGTTGAGACAATGCAGATGGACGGTCCTGTGGTCGACTGAAGTCGTATTTTAAGCAAAAATGTGCAGCTGGAGACTTTGCTGCTTTTCTGTTTCCTGTTCTTGTAAATTGAACATCTTAGGATTTTTGGACTTTTGGTTGAACAAACAAGCCATTTAAACAATTTTCCTACTAATCATTTGATCAAAAAATAATTCAGATTAATGGATAATGACAGTAGTCGTTAGCTGCAGCGTTAGTTGACAGATGTTTTGTTGAAAATCGCTTGTGCAGCTTCCAGTAGCTGATATTTTGTCTATAATTGAAATCAGGAAGGTGTAAAAAATCTGTTTTTGCTCCCAACATTACACACCATATTTGCATCTCTGAGGGAGAGAAGCACAAGTACACATAAGCACAAATTAATTAATAAAAAATAAAACTTTATGAACTGCTGCTGTGTAGTTGTGCTCAGGAAGCAAGCACCATCAAAGTCATTAGTGGACCACACAAGCAGAGACTAACATTTACCAAATCAGTCTTGCATATTGACGACCACATCAGTAACAGCTCTTTGCAGATCTACAGTATTTCCCATTTCCATTGCCTCAAAGAGAAACAACTTTCTTGAACCTTCTCTCATGTCTTTGACAGATTAAATCAAGTTTGTGGCCGACAGACTTTTTGATCATTACACTGTTGTGGCCGCCTCGTTGTTTCAACAGTTTCCAAAGTGAGTTGATTCATTTTACCGTCAAAATCCCCAGAATACTGGACTTATGAGATGAAACACGCTCCAGTGATGAGTTCAGAAATGTATTCAATCAAAGGGATTGTCTTGTACATCAGTATGTATTCCATAAATCTGTTCTTCTCAGAGTTTGAATCTAAAGTTCACAGGACTTCTTTCACGCTGCCTTCACTTTAATTATCACATTAAAATGCAGAAACACAGCACAGTTTGACTTTGCTGGTTTTTGCGGGGTTGTACAGAATTAAACCAACTGTCATCACTCTGAGATGCTATCGGCATCAAAGCTATCAGAGGAGAAATAAAAAATATTCAGAAAATTTTTATCTTTGCATTGTGTGTGTGTGTTTCATCTTCACAGCTAAACTTTTCTCCCCAAAGCAGATATCCAAAGAGGCTGTGATCTAAAACACATTTCATTTATTATAGATTCCTCTTAGCATCCAGCTCAAGTCATGATTGATGAAACATTGATATTTAAAAATTTACATTTTGTTTTCCTCTGGTCCTTTGTGTTGTGTTAAAAAAAAAACAAAAATGAGATGTGATTTATCTGGTTATTATTTTCATTGTTGTTTTCTTTGAAATGATCACAGCAGAGTGAGTCAACAAGCAGAGAGAACATCCTCATAATTGAAGCCCATTATCTCACATCATCTTTTTTTCACTTCATAATGGATTTGTCTTATCTAGCCTCTCCATGCATGAAGTTGCATTTATTCACAGAATTACCGTGTATAGCATTTGGTCTGCTGCTTTACAGAGAAGATTGAGTTATGTGCTTTTGATGCAGTCACATGTCGACACATAGGCACAGATACACGTGGATATTTTAATGTAGATATATAGATATCACATTTTCAAAAGAAGGTCTTTGGGTATTTGGAATTACTTTACATTCCTTTGGGATTGAGAAAGGGAAACATTAAGATCTGCTCTATATACACTCAAAATGTGGAATCTAAGGTAGTTAATAAGAAATTGTGTAGTTCCTCTGAAGCTCACGTCCTCTGTGACGGTGATTTTATACTTCTGTAAAACTGGGGATCACTCTGAGTCCCCACTAGTATTATTCATCAAAACTGCAAAGGAGAAAACTTTTATTATCATATTCATAGCATATAGGAATATTTCAAGGAATGTCAGACAAAAATATACATCATAAGAGGGACACAAAAACAGAAACACTCAACTGTCAGCAAGAACAAGTCCTGTAATACTTTCTATGTCTACAGTGCAAGCTGTGGCCGACAAAAGGCAACATACTGTATAAGGACTCACCTGAGCCTTAAGAACTCAGACAGGGTGACAGGGTTTGACTGGAGTAAATGTTTGTTTTTTGCCTGCGTTAATTATTCATCATGAATTCTGTTCTGAGTGAATCTGTTTGATTGCTGTTCTGTCATGTGCTCATATATGTGGTAAACCTAAATCCTTCATGTTGACATCGTGAAGACAGAAATTCACTTCAATGTTTTTTATTTTTTAAACGACGCTAATTAGAGACTTCAGGAGGCAGATAAACAGAAGTTTTACAAAAATGCAGCTCCACTGTTTTTATGTCTGACTGTCATTTGTCAGAGCTGTTAAGATGCAGCATCTCATTTTAGAGTAAAATCTGAACATATACACACAGCTCATACATACAGGTAATGAAATCACTACACATCATGCAGCCTGTTTGTAACTCCCAACTCCAGGAAACCTACTATACACTGTCGGCCAGTGGGTAGATACAGAGGAGATGGAGAGATTATGGAGCTGAAATGCCCGCTGCCTTGACCTGCAAAGATGGAGGAAGACAATTACATTTGTCCGAACTGTTTCCATAGCAACATCCCTCTCTCTCCTCAATCTGTCTCTCTTTTTTTGTGAGTGGTGGTGGTGGGGGGGCTGTAAGAAGCCGGTCTGTGCTGTAATAACAGCTGGCACCTCCCTCCCCCTGATGCACGGACTGAGAGAGAGTGAGGGTGAGAAGCTGATTCTGTTCATTTGAAACTGAGGTAGAGAGACTGCAGGGTTGTGTGTGTGTGTGTGTGTGTGTGTGTGTGTGTGTGTCTGTGTGATGGGTTACAGTTATAGGACACACACCAGTAATAAGTGAGGGTGTTCCCGCCTTGTCTCCACACTGGCTAAGGGAGAGGTCACTGATAGATGAAAGCTGAGGACTGAAAACTGTAAAGCTCGTATTCCTCTATCAGCAGCTCTCTCTCTCTACACACACACACACCACACACACACATTTTTTGTCTCTGTCATCAGACCACTGCAGCAACAAGCCTGTGCTCCCGTGTCTGGACTGCATGTAATGTTGGTGTCAGGTATCATCAGGTAAACTGGAATGTGCCTCTGAATTCATTTGATTCTAATGCACATTAACAATTAACTACAAGTCTATTAATTAACTGGATGCAGGCACAGAGCATCCTTTCTCTCTTTTTAGCTATTGGTATACAAATGAAAACTATCAAGGAGACTCCTTCAAATGAAAATCTGCCTTGTGGTTTCTAACATGTTTAGACAAATGCCTACATTGTCATACAAAAGGACTGGCACTTTTCAACACTGATTTGTGTCTAGGTTTGGAGAAAAATAGCTTTTAGTCTTCATGGGAACAAACACAGAATATACAACCTGCTCCGTTAAAGAGTTACTGTCGTTCTGAAGCTACTGACGTGTTGAATCTGGAGAAAACATCATCTCATCTCATTGATTTCCTTTGCAAAAATCTAGTGATCACAAAGGAGATGCTGCAGTAACAAGAGTGAGTAAAAGAGTTTCAAGCTTCTGAAATACTCCAGTGATTTACTTTCTACCTCCATAAAGTTTGAAGCACTCACAAGAGACGGACTTAAGAGAGGATGGTCAAAAACAAGGCAGCAGTGGCCAGAATGTCCTGAATGTCAGTCTGTAGTTTGCATCAAGCTTCAAATACACCAGGCTACAATTTCCATTATACAGCTCATTTGCATCGTCCATTAGATCCTGCTGCTTCCTGAGCTCCCACTGTTCTTCAAAGCCCACACTTTCAGGTTGTAACCCAGGCCTAAACAACGCTGATTGGTTATTTCTTTAATCTTTGAAAAGCTCCTCCAGAGCAACACAGAACATCATCCGGCTGTTTTCACAGGCTGAGCAGTGGAAAGCCCCTTTAACGAACTAAACTGGATCACACGAATCAAGGCTGCGGCTCAGCATCAGTTTGCATGTGTTAATCAGAGGTTATACACACAGGCTGAGGAGGGTAGGAAATCCATCTGGATATTGAGTAATATCAAGAATCAGTCTCAGAGATAGAAAACTTATAAAAACCCACCCCCACACCAGAAGTCTTGGCTGCTGTTTCCTCGTGGCCCAGCAGGGGACAGTGTTGGCCTGGCACAGTCCAGCAGACACCTGCAGAGGACAGTAAGTGGGCAGCAGAGGATGAGCACAGAGAAACGAATGTGCGGAGCCACTCCCTGCACATTAGACCCAGAATGGAAATCATACGTTTTCATTATTCCTCTCAGAGCACAGCCAGTGTTGTTCTGAATGCCCGCGAGTGTGAGTAGAGTCGGCAGTGGGAGGTGGAGGTGGGTTTTGGATGGTGGGTTGTATCTGAAAGATTTTAATGGATCACAGCTCAGCTTACTGGCAGTGTCGCCTCATTCAAATCATAGTACAGAGGCGCTGCTGGAGCAGCTTTACTTCACCTGTATATTTTCATCTTGTTGTTCATACCTGTGTGTGTCTCTGCTCACATCTGTCTTCCTCTGTGTTTGATAAAGATGTGTGGATCGTGCAAAGCTGAATCTGTACACACCATACACTTTTCTGTGTGAGTGTGTGTAAGTGTGTGTGTGAGTGTGTTTGTGAGTTGCCTGTTTATGCATACCAATGTGGGTACACCACTCAAAAGCAATGAGGTGTGTTTATGTGTGTGTAAAGAGGCGATGTCTGCACCGTGTGCACATAAATGTAGGGGATGCTTGTGTAGGTGTGTGTGTGTGTGTGTGTGTGTGTGTCGCTGGCAGTCTTTCTACTGGCTTAGCCCTAATAGGATCTCAGGAGCAGCTGTCGATTCGTCCCAATAGCCTCTCACTTTCACATTTTGCTCTCCTCTCCTTTCATCTCCTTGTTTCCCCTCTCTTCTCCTCTTCTCTCTTTTCGTCTGATCTCCTCTTGTCTCCTCTCCTCCTCTCTTCACCTCTCCCCTAATTTCCTTGACTCTCCTCTTCTCACATCTTCTACCATCCTCTCCATGTTTCTCCAAAATCATCTGAGGAAAGATGATGATGATGATGATGATGATGATGATGATGATGGAGAGATTCAAAATCATTTCTCCATCATTATGTCTCCTCTCTTCTTTTTTCATCTCATCTCATCTTCTGTCCTCCTTCTCCCTCTCCCTTCTCCATATTTCCCTCCTTCTGTCCTTTCATCTCCCCTCCCTGTTACCCATATCCTCTCCTCTCCTCTCCTCCTCTCCTCTCCTCTCCTCTCCTCTCCTCTCCTCTCCTCTCCTAACATTGCTTCCTCTCTCCTTCCGCTCCATTTCAACATTTTCTTTCATCCACCTGTGCTTTTTTGTTCACCTTTTCTGTTCTGCTTTCCACTTCCTCCATCCCAAACTCGATCAATGACATTCTTCTTTCTCTTTCTTTTCTCTCTTTCTCTTATTCCCCTGCTACTCCTTCTTCTCCCCTCCATCTCTCACTTTTTCTCCTCTTCAGCTCACAGGAAATGAGATTCTGGCTTATTGGCTTATTTCCACCTGTCCCCAGTTTGACCTTTGCATGTCTCTCACACACACACACACACACACACACGTTGCCACCCACGAACATACAAAGTCATACGTACACCCTCGTCAACCTTCCCATGCACGTACACTTTGTTGACCACACACACACACTCCAGTATACACTAGTGTTACACACTCACAGAAAGCAACAACCACACACACTCAGACATTTTTTCCACCCACATTCACACACACACACACACACACACACGCTCCACTTCATTCCACTACATTGTTTCACCTCACAAATCACTCTCAATTGGCTCCAGCCAGAAGAACACACAACCTCTCTAAACTGTTTAATAACGTCATTAATCATTTCGCTTTGACTTCACGTTGGCACCACCGGCTCTATAAGTGGTCTGAAAGTGGGTTACGATTTAAGGGGCCCCCAAGCTATGACATGGGCCCACAAAAGCTCTGAATTAATTGGTCTTTCATCTTGTGCTACATGGTCTTATTGTATATACGTTGGGTGAGAAGAGAGAACCTCATTCCAGATTTCCAGTTTCAACTTGGAAAGTTGTTTTACAGACATTAAAAAGTACAGTTCATGTCATGGGTTTCCAGTGTGAAGATAAACAACTGAAGACATTTAATAGAGATATCCTCCAACTGACACGCAGCCTCACAGAATGATTAATGCCAGAGCAAAATTAGACAAACGATGGTGTTTTAAAGAGAAAGTGGGTCACGTATCACATTTGCTGCTCTACCACCAATTCCATTTATGCAATCCAACAGTGGTTCAACTCACAGCGAGTCCATAAAAGATTTTACATTTACTCTTCGTCACAGAGGTTTGTGATATTTTCCTTCCTCATGGTGATCTGGAAGAGATTAGTCCTGTTTCTGTTGTAATGCTATCACAATACTGTGTTCCATTTGTGCTGTTTAAAATTACATTTTTTCTCTCTCCAGTTTTGTGATTAAACCCTTTTATCTTACTGGAATCATTTCTGGTACAGACCTCAACACTTTCCCAAAACATCTGAGCCAAAATGAATGAGAAGTCTGTGAAGTGCTCTGGAAAAAATGGATACTTGAACATGTACACTTCCATAATAAGTGAGAGAACTTCATCTGCAGTTGAGGATTGAGTGCTATATTCTATTCAAAAGCCCTACAACAGCTACTAAATGCACCTCACGATGAGATTATTTTGTAAATTCCTGACAAAATAATTGCTGACCAGAATGAATCTCAAGTTCAGCCCTGACAGAGGCTCCACTGAGAGCATCCTGACCACCTGCATCACTGTCTGGTCTCTGACTGTTAGACCTTACAACAAACAGTGAATGCTGCAGAAAAGATCACAGGTACTTCTCTCCTCCAGTGCACCTGAATCTCTGCATCGAGACGGACCCCACCCACCCCAGCTGAGGCCTCTTCACCTTCCCATCATCCCACAGGAGGTTCCCGAGCATCAGGACCTCATCTACCAGGATCTACAGCAGCTTCTTCCCTCAGGCTGTGAGGATCTTCAGCACATTTAATCCCCTGGCATGGACTATAAGACCATGGCCAACTCAAGCCTCTTCACTGGCAATACTATAGACCTGCATCCACTGTATGGACAGTAAAAACTGTATACATGCTGCTATGCTTTTAATTTCTCCTCTCATTTATTGTTTTGCACATGTCCTTAATGTTTTAATGAACATATCTGCAAAGCTGCAAATTGTTCGTACTGAATGTATCTGCAAAACATTCACTGACAACCTATTTCATTTGTTTTCCCTGCAGTATCTGCTTTTACATTAAAATATCTGATTAGTACAATCGGTTTACTTTGTCAATTATCTTAACAAGTGTTTTGTTGTCTAACCAACACGTGAGACTCTGGACATGAACTGTGCAGTACATAAAACTACCTCCTACTTCTGAGAAAGTTTGCACTGAATGTAATCGAGGCAGCAATTATGTTTCCTTATGTTTCTTTTCTCAATACAATTTACTAGTGTATTTTGTAATGTAATTTCCAGGAGACAGGGTTACTCAAGTTAAACACTTGTACTAGATGCAACAGACTGTAGCTGCTGCAGCTCCAAAAGTTTCCAACTGTACAGAAGAAAATGAGAAAACTTCCAGGCTGTCTCAAACTACAACCTCATTAAGATTTTACCACAAGAATTTATGGTCTCAAAAGCTATAATTTCATATTTGCTAATGTGTGTCGGGTGGCGATTTAGAAAACGATTGTTCCATTAAGAAGTTATCAAAGTTTAAACTGGTTTATGATTGGGGGCATTTGCCTTGACTGACATTTCTCTCAACAGTCAGCTGTGGTGGTTATCAAATCTCATCCCACCTGAGCTCCTGGACCAGGCTCCATCTTGTTCCCCATATTTGAGTTTTCAGGCTCCAAACTATGAACAAGATTCAGTGAGGGGTAGAGACCACACCGAGCTTCAAGTGCTGTCAGAGACCTCAGGGAGAAATCACTCAGTCTGTTGCAGATACACAGTGTGGTACAGCACGGGGGAAAACCCTCTGTTGCACAAGAAGTAATTAATTTTACATTACTGGCAGTACAAGCCACACTTAGTTTCCAGTGAACACAGCAGACTGGTTGTTAACATGAGCAAGGAGAACCAGAACAGAGAAGAAAAAAATTCCCAGTTCAGGGCCTGAACTTTAAGAGTTAATACATTACAGTGGATGAGTAAGACATGTCCAATGTGGAGGCAGCACTGTTTGTCCTTGTTAGAAGCTTGGACACATTGTTCTTCACAGTGTGTTAGAGATGGAGTGATTACACTGAAGTTACATGGATATAATATTTACCTTTAACCTGCCACACTGTTTGTCCATCATGTGTTGAAATAACACTTCAGAGGTTTTACTGTAAATCAAGAATCTTTCAAATGATTCATCACTTCTGGCCTCTGTGAGATGAGACTGTTAAATCTTTGGAGAAGGTTCAGGTTCAGGCGCCTTCATGTCCTCGTAATGGCAAAGATTTGCAAAGTGTTGCCCTCAGAGGGTCTAATTCCTGAAGTGGGAGGCATTAACTCACACTTTCTCTGCAGAAAAGACATCACATTGTTTGACTAATGCACTGAAACACCACATTAATGAGCATTTACATCAGAAAGCACTGAACAAATTAGGGTGTGGATAAAATGAAGAACTCATGGATTACCACCACTTAAGTCTCTGACAAGTTGATGTCACTGATAGAGTCAGTGATGTTCTTGCACTAAACTCTGGAGTTTAAGGGGTTTAAGATGCTGGCCAAAACAATGCAGCATCTTTGGTTCCAGGTCGACTCTTTACTGTCACTATCAAATAAATAAAAAAATGTATGAAAAGAAATGAGAATAAAAAGGGAATATTTGGCATCCCTGCACCACTGAACCACACTAAAGAGTGTCAATATGAAGGAGACTGACAGACATCTGCATCAGCGTGTCGATCCAACATGAGGCTCCAGCAGAAGCAGATCCTCAGGAGAGATTATAGCTCTGCTCAGCACATCCCGGGAGTCTCTCACTACAGGCTCTGATTTAGAAAACTACTTTCCTGTGAGGCGGAAACATGGCTTTCCAGTGTAGGGGGACATCAGCAAATTAACAAGACAAAGAAACCCGAGGCTAAACATGTTAAAAAGAATTAATAATTTAAAGGGCAAAGCCTCCCTCGAAAACGCTCTCTTATCATCAATCTGTGATGTTCAGTTTAACCCATAAGCTATTCTGCAATAAAATGCCGCTGCCTCATTGGGCAATCTCCTCTAAACAACCTACACTGAAAGACATAAACACGCCACTAATTTTTATTTGTACACATTTAAACTAACATTACTTGGTGGGTATGTTAAATTAAATTCTTTCCAAAAAATAAAATATGCAAGTTTGACTTAAATGATTTATGTGGTCATACAAAACTTTCAGCTGCATCCCAGATAGATAGATAGATAGATAGATAGATAGATAGATAGATAGATAGATAGATAGATAGATAGGTAGATAGATAGATGACTTTGAGAGAGAGTTTGGAGTTGGAGAGAGAGGAGCAAACAGCTAGTTGAAATAGATGGAAAGAGTGAAAAAAGTGAGTGAACATAATGGAACAATCCCAGTCTGTGTCCAGTCTGCCCTGCTCTGGTTGGTTAGCGTTGTCTGTTTCGGGGCTGTTAAGGTGCAGCCTGATAGCTGTGGGGACACATGAGTCTCTGTGGCAATTATCTGTCAGTCTACTGCAGGATGAGCTGCTCAGACTCTGGAGCCGCTGCAGAACTGTTGCAGCAGAAAGGTACAGAGCTGCAAAAAAATCAGCTCAGTCTGCTTGAAGCGACAAGATTCATTTAGTATGCGCGGCGCCAGCAACGATGCATCTCCAAAATGTCTTCTTTAGAAGGATTTAGATAAAGTAGTTTGTAATAGTCTACACTGGGAGTCATGTACTTCTGACAGTTTTGGCTCACAGCTTGGCCTATTAAGTGTTTTCTGTGGGGTGAGACAATGGCACCAGATAATTATCATAAAAAGTGATTAGCATACATATCATCAGGATCCTGCATGATGATAACTTCTCCAAAAAGCCAGCTTTTCCTGGAACTGAGAGGAACTGAGTGTATTCTGCTCATTTTGGTTTTTTGCACCATAATAAAGATGTAATGTCATATGGATAAAATGGACAGAAAATTTGCACTGTAATTGCTGTAATTTGCTCTGCCATACATTTGTGCAATTATCAGTCTGCTGGTTTTTATACTGACTACTGACGTAAATGATTGTTGTCTCTCTGTTCTAAGACCGTTATGTTGTTTTAAATGTTTTTAATTCATGTTTCCTCCTACTCCTTTAATGGGTGATGACAGAAGGCAGATGACAGGGACCACGAGGAGAGAGAGAGGTGGACATCTGGGCTGCGTGGGCACCACTGTACAGTGTACTCTGAATATTATTTGAACTATTTCTTGCCCAGGATCGGGAGAACTGGCTGAAACTCTAAAACATAACCCCTCATAAAACTGTAACTTTAAACCTTGTTAAACAAAAGAAATATGTGAATCATAAGCTTTTGAGCTGCTGGAGAGGTGCAGATTTTGTTACCTTGACAGAGTCAGGGTACCTACTTTCTCCTATTTCCAGACTTAATGCTAAGCTAAGTAGCTGCTGGCCCCACTACAGACATGAAGGTGGTATCTATCTTCTCATCTTACTCTTGACAAGAAAGCAATTAAACATATTTCCCAAAATGTTGAACTGTTCCTTTACTGTCACAAACCCTTGGTGCTCTCAGAAATGGCCTGGCTGCATCTCCAAAAAGTTTTGTTTTTAAGAAATTCAGAAAACTGACTTACTGTTGCTGTGGAAGTGCACATGCATGCTGTGAATCTTGTCATTACACTTGCATAATGTGTTGTTGTCTAGGTGAGGACTTAAAATAAACTCCTCTGTGTCTCAGCCTCCTGAGCACTGTTGCTAACTTTAAATGCCGCTCTGCCATATGTTCTATTATTTTCAAAATAAATATATTCTCCCCCATTAATACTCATCTATTTTTGACTGTCTGAGCTTGACAGAATGGTCCTAATAATATTTCCTTCAGGTGAGTGATGGTATCAGGTGTCTTTTATACAACAGCATCAACATCAAAAGACAGAACTGGAAGTTTTTGCTGGACAAAGATGATCAGTAGAGATAAGCAGTCTGTTTATATTGGACAGGAGCACAGTAACCTCCTTATATTTGAAGGATTTTGCTGACACTCATGACACCAGAGACAGCTGCAGAGAATGCAGCAGTCAGGCAGCCCACAATACAGACAGTGTGAGTCATTCACAGTGCCACAGTTTGATAAAGAGACACAGTCTCTCAAAACACAGACAGATGATAACATCTCCATAAAGACTGTCTTATTTCGTGCTGACATATTGGAAAGAAATTGGTTTTAGAGATACATAACAATAAATGCCACTCAAATCTGTTTTGTGTGTTTTGTGTTATAGGAGAGTATACCTGAAACATCCCCCGTGCCTCGAGGGATCATGTATGACAGATAAAAGCAAAGTAAACAGAGGCAGGCAGAGAGACAAAGAAGGTGAAGCTATTTTTAAATAAACAAACCAGACAGGAGTGTGATCAGGTCCTTTCCGGTTAGTGGACGCTCATTCTGCTGTCCCTTATCCTCCAGCGTCCCATTAAGTCAGGAGAGAAACGTGGAGGAGAGAAGAGCCGACGGTGCCAACGAACAAACAAGCGAGATGGCACTTGGAGACCACTCAGGCATCAGGAAAATAGGGACCTTTCAACAATACGTGGTTGTTTTCCACAAATTTAGTCTGTTTTCAACAATTCATGTGGGAAGTTTAAGTACAGAAGAGGTACTCCCTAATGGTCCAATTGCATCTGGCAAACAAAGGCGGTTCTGTTCCCTGAGTGCCTTTGTGTGGTTGTGGCTGGGTAAGGCATCAATTACTGTCAAAACCATTTCAATGGTAGGTGAGCAGTAGCTTCTGATGGATACAACCATTATGATAATATTGTACAGTTAGAATATCTTTTATGTGGCAATAGCTAAAGGATATTCTGGGGAGATGATGTCAAACAGAGAGGAGAAAGAAAGAAAGAGAGAAGAGGGGGAGACAAGAAAGTGAGATGATAGGTTAATTGAATAGATTCAGATTTCCATTTTCTCTGAGAAAGTTGGAGAGGACAGATCGCCACAGGAGAGAAAGGAGCGGGAGAGACGAGAGGGAGAGGGAGACGGTGAAATTGAGAAAATGAGACGGAAGAGACAGAGGGACTGAGATAAAAACAGGGGAGGAAGAGAGAGGGAAAGAGATAACCTCAGAGACAGAAATGTGCAAGGAGAGAAACACAGTGGCAATAAAGTCCACGAGAGTGTGAGACACAGAAGCTCCTCTCAAACACACACTTCACTCTGTAAAATAAAATTATGACAGTAGTGGATTCATTTTAAACCCATGTCGAAACAGTTCCTGAAGAGTGATCAGGCTTATGGTCTTGGGTTATTTATAATTCTTATTTCATTTAGTTTTTTGTATTTATGTGTGTTTTTGTGAATCTACAATAATGTAATATAATAGAATATGATGTGATAATTTAAATGACAAGCTCTATGAAATGTAGCATACAAGCGAGTCTCTAAATTTCAGCTTGATAAAAAGATATATTGACATATTGAGCAGTTAAATAGTCATATTTTCAGTTAACACAATTATTCTGTGACCACCATCTGTTTTTCTTTTACCTAACAAAAATTGGTCCATCTTATATTTTACATGTTGTCTGAGCTAATCTGCCTATAACATGAATAGTGAGAGCTTTGATAGTATGGCACTTGAGTTGTTTTGTTGTTGCCACATTAATCAGATTTACCTAACTATAGGTCAGCTCCACTTTTTCTCTGCAGTGATCATTTTTGACAGGCCCCTATACATCCCCAGGAGTGCCTGGCCCAGTGTTCGAATTATACTGTGGCTTTCAGAGGGGGGTCTCTGTGACGATGAAAGAGAATACTGAACTGACTGTGCTGGAAGGATTTGCGCTCCAGTAACCTGTCGTTAAGAATCGCCGAGCTGACACCAAATCCACATACAATGATTATGCATAGGCACACGAAATAAGACAACACACATACAGCAGCCCCATGATCTGTGATACATAAAATCAACCTGCACACGTCCAGATCAATCACCCTCCCCTGAAATTCAAACACTGGCCGGCCCCCCAGTTTGACAACCACAGTTCTTTGCTGTAAATATTCCATTCTTAAACATGTAAATACTAAAATATGATACTTTAGCAGAGTCTACAGCCTAAGTAGTGTTTGTTTGTGCTGCTGTGTACACAGCTTATAGACATAATTTCATGCTTGCAATCTACAAACACTGCAGAACACATTTTTTATATTGTATTGTCTACTCTGGCTGCAGATACTGTGTATTTCTGTTTTACCTCAAGTAAACTTAAATTGAATTGAATGGAACTGAACTAAATTAAACTGAGCTGAATTGAATTGAAACTGAAGTGAACTGAATTGCAGTGGCTTGAGTTGAGCGAATGTGAGAGACACCAGTTTAGACAGAAACTGAGACAAATAAGCAAGAGAACAAGAAAATGTGATAGAAAGTCAGAGGAACTGCGTGTGCACACACACACACACACTCTCAACACACATACACTCCCTACTGTGCAGTGCTAATAGCTATGCCCCAGGTCACTCCAGCTTTGTCTCTCTGCATGGTGGTTAAACCGAGGTGGGGGGATGGAGGGGGCTTTAAAGCTTTATGATAGCTGCAGGTGACGGAGAATGGCAGTGTATTAACAGACGTCACAGAGCAGCTATGCAACCAGCTGCTGCTGAATATGGTTGCATGTGTCAGATAAAGTGGCTCTGTAATTGGATGAGACAGTTTAATGGCTTCGTTGCAGCCATTTTCTGGTCAGCCGGTGAGACGGGTTAACTTGAGTTCGCAGGAAGTTCGGAGATTAAAACACCGGCGAGCTGAAATGATGTGACCTGTTGTGACATGGCAGGTGAACAGGCTTGATGCACAAATTCAATTTCAGACCCATAAAGTACAAAGATTGTGCTGTTATTGTTTTTGTTGCCTATTCAAAGTCTCTCTCTATCTCCTCCTAGCTCAGCTCACTGCGATGAAAGATTTCTGGCTCTCACAGATGAAGTGGCACATACACACACACCTGCACAGATCAGACTCATGCCTCAAATCCTTGTCTTTTTGATGCATGTGTGAGTATTCACACAGTTTATTTGGCATGCTTTCACAAACACACAAACTGTCTTACATATCTGCACACAGCTGGAACTGTACTGTACTCTTTCATACATACAGAAACCTTTCCTTCCACAATCATACACCTACAATCTCCTCCTCACAAACACACACTGACACACATACAGACACACACAGCCATCACTCACTCAGCAGATCTCCGCAGCGGGTGGCTAGCAATCTTCTTCAGGCTTCAGACCACAGGTGGTAAACCAAACAATCAGCGGTTCCCACCGTGATATCAGAGCAAACTGTCCTCACGCCGCTCATTTGAGCTGTCTTGTGACAGTGCAGGAAGGAGAGTTTTTGGTTTTTTTTTCCTTTAGCGAAACTTGAAAATTCAATAATAATGAGAACAGCACCAGTGGTCAGTTTCATCTGGAATTTGGGAACAGAGTAAGGCACTCTCTTCTTTTCTTTGGTTAGGTTAGGGTTAGCCTACTGCCCTAGCCTTATTCAGATTCTGGATAGTTTAATAATCTTTTTCTGTTATTGTATTTTATTGTATCTGTCTGTCTGGGACACAGTTATGAAGAGTGTTTTGTAAGGCTAAATGAGGTCAAACTTGTGCATTTTATTTTTTTTTGTATAAATTTAAATCAACATTGGCAAATCGAGACATGTTGGCAGATTCATGTGCACCAATAAAAAAATATTAGTGGGTTCACAGAGGAGGTCAGTGACTGAAAAAGGAGATGATACAGGCTAAAACTTTTTTTGTAGACCCTGAAAAATGTTATTTCAATAATAAGCACTTTGCTGTTATTGTGAGTCTAGTTTATTATTAAAGTTTATCACTCAGGCTATTTCAGGTTGTGAAAACTTGGTTGGACAGAACAAGATGTTGGGCTTTTGCAGATTGTTATTTTAACTGATTTCTGATACTTTTGTTTATAGACTAAATTAACTGAATAAAATGAAAAAACAATGAGAGAGGGGAGGCTACAAAAAACTAATCAGACTGCAGGCTACAATTGTGTTAACCTTGATAATAATAATTACTATTGCGAGTACAATTTGTTGATAAAGTTATTATTATTATTATTTATTATTTTAACTTAACTGGCTCACCTTAAGACGGACTCAAAGCTCCACCCCACCTCATTCAAATCAAATGACTCACCTGCTCACCTGGAGGAAATGGTCCAGTCCAGTCCAGTCCGGCGGGAATATCGGCCATTTTGGTAGCTACCATGGAAACGTAATAAAAATCTGTTGCTACTCAGGTTTTCACGTCCTAAGAAGCTGGATAACGTCTGTTTCTCGTTGGAAACGTCCGTTTCAGGTAGGCTAACTCCTGTTTCACGGAGACTACTTCTGCGTAAATGTGTTGTGTAATTGTTTTTTGGGCTAAAGGAGGAGGTTTTAATGTAATGCTAGCATGTTGTTTGAGTTCAGCAACGGAGCTTTTATTCTGTAGGTGATGAACCACGGACACTGTAGGCTACTTCTTGATAAATAAATAAAAAATTGAAGTGGTACACCTGTGTTTTCAGTATTTTTTGTTTACCACCTTAACCCAAAACTGAGTTATAGACCTCTTTTGTGGCAGACATTTTTTTAACATGTTGTATCAGAAAAGCACAGTTGACTGTTATTATTATTATTATTATCATGAAGGTAGTTTTCTTACAGGCATGGCTTACTGTGGAGTCTTTAACTAATGGTGTTACTTAGACTTGTGCGTTTCTTGGTTTGACAAGTTAAAATATCAGCTGTGAATAAGGTCTACTGGTCTTGTGTATATTTGCAGTGTTCACATCATGTGGGAGTCGCCATAATTACCAGCGTCTGACTTGTAAATACCACGCGTGTCAACATGTCAAAATTAAGACAAGGGAGACTGTATTTTTCTGAAAGCTCTGATCTATTCAGCCCGGGGCTAAATATACAAAGTGCCTGGAAAAGCAGACAGATATGGATTCTATTTGTTGTTCGTGGTGTTTAAATGCTAATTCAATGGATATGATGCCAGGTACAGTTTTTAAACCCTGACATGACCAACTCTATAATGTCCAACTGTCTGTCATTGTTATTCAGCTTTTTAGCATGTAATTTCAAATTAAATTTCAAATTTCACTTGATGTGAGGGGTTGTTGGTCAAGAACATAGAAGTTTTTTCCTGGCAGTAAACCCATGATGAGTGACAGCAGTAAAATTGAATATTTCAAGTTTGTTATCAAGTAGTTTCCCCAGCAAATGTCGCCATGTCCTTTGCAAGATTCAGAAAGATAAAGATTCAAGTATGTTGTCATGTAGATTCTTTTGAATCACTAATGATTGAGTTAGTTGACTTATAATTTCTGAATCTGATTGTAGGAGTAGCATGGAGTAAATATTGTAATGGTTTTGTGTTTTATGTGTTTGAAAGTGGGAACTGTTCTGGTGGAGAGCACAGATTTACCTGGATCAACACCTGAGGAGGATGAGCACATGCAGAACCTGATGGACTTTTCTTTCTCTCTTCTAAAGGTAGGTTTGACTGAAATTGTCATTTGGGGAAAAACAGTTCCTCTTGGCATATACATAAAACTGTGTTCAGCCGTGTGATCTGGCAAAAAAAAAAAAGAAAAGGTGAAAGTAGCTCAACTTTTGCCCAGTTGCATTTGAGCAAGGGCTCATTAGTGATGCTGTAGTTTTGAACATTTGTTTTATGTTGATCGTCAAGATGGAGGATAAAATGACTGAGTTGTAAACACTTTCTTTATAGAACATATATATGTAAACTCATTGATCTGTTACTCAAATACACAAACGTGATATTGGGATAAGGCCTCTCTTTTCGGTTAAGCAACCTGGATGAAACGTGTAGCTGAATGAAAGGCTCGTGTCTGTCCTCAGGGGGTTGTCGAATGGCATTTTGGGCAAATGTCAGTACAAGCTGCAGAAGATAAGGGAGGCTGGTGCAAGTGGGTAGTCCAAGAGGAAAAATTACAGCACTAAAAGTCTTCTGGAGTGCAGTGAATGCTCCAGATTGATTATGCTCCACATAACAGTTTTGAGAATCCAAGGGGAATTTCCCCTTTATCTCCTTTCTGCATCTAAAACAAAAGCTGATGTCTGTTTTAGCTAACGGCTCTGTATTCTCACTGGTGGATTGTGAAGCCTCTGGAGTGCTGAAAGCCTCTAAACACAATACCAGTTAATTGGCTGTGTGCTCTAATACTGTTGCAAAGGCTATTTTTACCTCTCAGTGGTTTTGTATGGGACTGTGTGGGTGAGAATGTGGATGTGTTTCCAAGTATACATGAAAGTGTACTGACAATCAACAGCAAACACTGTCTCTTCATCTTTCTTCCCCTCAGTTTTTTTTGTCTGTGTCTGTGTGTTTGTGCACACTGTCAATACCAGACAAATTAATGTTTCGCTGTTACTCCCACGTCAGTGCCAAAGCTGATAACAAATCATTATATGATAATGAAATCTGATCACATTAATTACTCAGCTTGCTTTCCTTCATTACAGTCTGTGGGTTGAGACACCAAACTTGACTCCAAATTGAGGCACACTGTGGAAAAAAATCCCAAACTGCAAAAAGCTAATAGAGAAATATGCTGAAGTATTAAGTGAAAAATCAGGTGATTTTTAAATGTTTTCATCTTCAGGATTATAATATAATTCACTGTAGACTTTCAAAAATATGTATTTTAACCATTCCTTTTTACAGTGTGCAGCTTCCTGTTCATTTTCAAGTTAGCATTGTGTGTGAGTCTAGTTACATGTTGATTCTTGGTTTCAGTTACACCTCCAGTTAACTGTTTTTACCAAGAGTTAGATGAGTTAGAGTGTGTGCTCAGTTCAGTGGTATAGGTTTTCATAGGCTCACTTAGACTGTAACCTGAGATTTGCTAAAGTCTTTGTTGAACTGGGTTGAACAGATTGTTTTGGTTGGAGCATGTTATTTTTCTGTAGGTCAGCAGGTGAATCTGAGTGGACGTGTGAACTGTGAAGTGCAGGAATATGCTTGTTAATTGGTAGCGCATAATGCTGCTTCCAGTGCTGGTGTTCTGTTACTGTTTAGGTCTCTTGTCTTGGATCAGTTGCAAACATTTGGACCTCTTATGCAGCTTAACTCCATGACAGGTTTAGCCAACTTTAACCAATGGCTGAAACGCCATCAGAGGTGCACTACAAAAACATAGCTTTGTATCTATATCTTGTACTGTATGTGTGCATACAGCATGTGGCCTCCTGATGTTAATACCCTGCTTCCTGCTCCTGTATTGAGTGTTTTGTTTTGATTGCAGGTTTGTTAGCATTTGCTGAATTAGAGGACTTTGATTGTGATAGTTACAACAGTAGGCACGTAGTTATGATTACAGAATGGCCTTGGTTAACAGTCGGGGCTGACTCCGTTTGAAATGAAAAATGAACAAAGCTTTGGTCCACCCATCCATCCACCTTGTCCCCCTCTGTGTGTAATAACGTCTCCTGATCTCCTCCTTTGCTCTCATCATTATCACCTGAATGTTAACGTGTCCTTGTGGGGAATTTGATGCCTCACACAACTGCTAGATGTTATTTTATAATAAAACATAGCTAAATACATAACACACAGATGGTCAGTGGAGAAGTTTCTGTGGACATTTTAACACTTTTTTTTTTTATTGAGAATCTGAAGCACCATTGGAATCCATTGTACCCACCATGAATGCAAGCTGACTGTAGCTGCCTCCCTCTGTGCAAGAGCAAGCTAGAAGATTTTAGAGCCTCTTTTCAAATCTACAGGGAGTGAGTGTTTGACTCAAAAGAGAGAGTGTTTCTTTAAGATTTTGTTTTTACAGATTTTTTCAACACAAAAACAGATTGAAATACCTGAGTAGAGAGTCATTGGTGCTTTAACTCGTTAAAAAAGCCCATGCACTCAGGCTCACTGTCAGCTCGTTGTTCCTGTTAAGCATGGTTTCTTTCTCCATTTAACTCGGGTCGCTGCTTTGCACATCGCTGCTTCTCCAGGGACACCTTAACTGCAACCAAGAGCACAGTCTCCCATGTATTTAGTGCAAGCTTTCAACAGGAAGAAGTGGTGATTATCAAATCAAAGTATACCAATACTATATCCGTATCCCTGCAGAGAATGCCTTTGCCAAGTTCTCGACTTGCCAATAACAGCACAACAGTAAAACTCTTTACAGTCTCAGACTGCTGATTTCATTTGTATTCCACAATCAAAAAACACACATCTGTTCAATTTACCTACAGTGCTGGCTCTCCATCAAAAATTATAGCTGCTATTTGGACACAATATGTTAAAGTTTCTCATTTGTTTGTGGCCAAGTCATCAGTTGCTGCAGTTGGCAAATAAACCTCATTTATCTGCCCTCTGTTTTGTAGCATCACATATGGTGGAGAACACAAGAATGCAAATTGCCCTAACTGTACTGAAACTTTTGCTGCTAGTCTCTGGACATATACTTGCAGATACAGTAATTGAACTGATGTCTTACTACTCCTAATTGCAGCAAATTCATATCTGAAAATAAGCTCCTCTTATCCTTTGATCCTTATTTTTTATTGCCTGATCAAAGACCGTGATGTTGTTGCTCAGGATTTGTGTCAGTCCAAGGCTGTATATTGACAGGCTATTTTTGTTTGGCTGAACAAATGGAAATGTTGAAATATAATTCATTCAAGTTCACTGACTCCAGCTCATGATCCTGTGGTACCAAATTAAGGGGTATTAAAATATGTTTTTGTTTATGACTCAGTTGGAGATGACAGTCAGTGACACTGATGTGTCACCTTCTATTTCTCTTCCCCCGCGCTCCAGACGAAGGAGGCCCAATAAAGAAGAGACATTTTTATCTGACACCTGTTTG
The DNA here is from genome assembly GCF_001640805.2 of Lates calcarifer. Taxonomy (NCBI): domain Eukaryota; kingdom Metazoa; phylum Chordata; class Actinopteri; family Centropomidae; genus Lates; species Lates calcarifer. The sequence continues at coordinate 19,749,117 of NC_066835.1, read as the reverse complement.
TGATGCACAGCAGCTGGCGATGAAGTGAAATCAATACCTCGGTTTTCTTGCAGTCTGTGCAGTGTCGCCATTCACTAGTATTTATTAACTCTCAACTTAACAATGCAGAACAGATTATGGAGTGTATTGCTGCACTGCTTGCTTCAGGGAATATTAATTATAGATACTAGTTTATATACCACTGTACATAGTTCTGTGCCTGCAGTCTGCTATTGTTCTTGAGTTCTGCAGTGTGAGAAATGTATTTATATAGATATGAAAAGGCTGGAAAGAGGAGAGAAGCAATAGGTGTTGTAGGTAACTATAAGGACAGCTGAAATCAAACATGCACAACAAGTATAAGAAATGGTATAAAATGATATTTAATACAGAAACTGAGACATGGGTAGTCTATAATTAAACAGACAAGACTTGGAGTTTCTGAATTGCCTCCCAGTTGGATTTTATTAGAAATTTGAACATTTATGACAAAAGCAGGAGGAAGGCTCTGCTTTTAAGGGAAACTTTAGCTTTTAATGTCACTATTCTCTAGTGCAGACAATTTGATTAATGATTAATCATCATTTAACCAAGACAAATGAGTGACATTTTTAGTCTGTTTCTCAAATGTGAGGATTTGCTGCTGTTCTGTTTTATATCACTGTGAACTGAATATCTGTGGACTGTCATCTTTGGTTCTGGGAACTTCTGATGGGCATTAATTGTTGAGTCTTTTTTGAACATTTAACAGATCAGTTGACAAATGAATTGATAATTAGAGAGAGTTAACATGAAACTTTTGGCTAAAGATAAAAATGTTTTATTACAACAAATGTCTCTCTCTCTCTCTCTCTCTCTCTCTCTCTCTCTCTCTTTTTTTTTTAAAGAAACACCAGCATCAGCAACACAACTGCTGGTGTAGGTTGCAGTCAGGTGTCTCCATCGTGGTCTCATTTGTTGATGGTAATTATACCACGTGTTTGTAATTACTATGACAATGATGCATTGATGTTTAAAATGCACCTTTAACATTTTATTCACTAGGGAAAGTTATTCAAGGTGCACATGTTTTGTATCAGCCACGGCCCGTTTCACATTCATAGAGAGCTACTTTGCATTCATTCACACCTGGCCAATGCAAACCAGTCCTGAACAGCTGGCTGCTGGGACAGTGAGCTGGTTGAGATGCACCTCTGTGGTGGCTGCTGAGGGAGGAGGGATGACCTTGATATGTCTCCTTGCATTACTCTTCCCCTGCATTACCAGCAAAGCGTGGAATAACTCCACGACAGAATCAGCAGACACCTGTTTACAAGTCCCAGCACCGGCAGAGATAAATGAAATCAATACCCCGGCTCCCGTACAGTTTCTCTGTCGCACCACCATCCACAAGTTTATATTATCACAGATCTTTACGGTGCAGAACTGATTATGAAGCACAGTGCAGATCTGCTTACTTGGAAGATTGGTAATTATGGGTAGCAGAGTGCGGTGTTGGTGGAGTGCAGATACTGTAAGCCCTTAACCATCTTTTGAAATTGTTACGGTAAACAGAGAGGAAGAACCATGCTTCATAATCAATGCTGTTCATAAAAGCTGGTAATAGCAGGGAGGGGCTTCACAGAAACATCTTCAGATCATCTTTATCTTTGTTCTGATGAGCCTTAAGTATAATCCACAACTCAAAAGAACAGAGCCACAAGATTAATACATTTTACTGCACTTCTCTATTGCTTTCCATGCTTCTTGAGCACTTTACATAAAGTAAGATGACGTTTAATGGCTCATCTGGTAGAATAAAATGTTGAATCAGTGCAGGTTTCCATTAGCTACATCTATACAATGAAGATGTGACAAGATCAGATAATTAATGGAGCAGAAATAACCTTGATATGTCATGATATTTTATTGCTATTTCCCTAAGATGCCATTTGTGAATGTATCAGTCTCTCTGACTCATGTGTTTTTATCATCTACTTCATTGATGCAGTATAGAGAGAGGTGACATGCAACAAGGGCTCCTGTCTAGGCTTAAACAAGGAAAGTAGTGTTTGCACACAGCCAATGCACTTTTTAATTTGCTATTTTTCAGCTTTCTAGTGGAGTGGAGGCATGTAATGGTGAGTGGTTGCTTTGTCTACGGTAGAAGAAGCAGGGAACAGGCACAGGTAGCACAACATAAAGGTCTATTTGAAATATCTGTTTCCGTCAGTCTTTATTGAACCTTATCTTTTATGGTGTGCCAGTTTTTCTACCTCACCACAGTATGCATTTTTGCATCATTTAAAGTTTCACCTCAGGTGTTTGTTATGCAAACAATGCACAGAACTTAATGATGAGGATTTTAAACTGAGTAACAGCCTCTTCCTCAGAGCTGTAGCCTCATCATATTTATCTTGTTAATTTATCATCTTTCATTTTTACATGCTTACAATCCCAAAGTGTATTATTAACTTCTTCTTAAGTTCTTAAGATGTGTATGAAAAAAAAGCCTCCTCATTGTTAAGCCTGTTAAATACAATCTGCTGGTTGTAGATTGGAAATGATCAGATTTATTCATTTTTATTAGTGGCTATTTCTCCTAAATAGTGTCTTCTGACAGATTAAATCGTTAAAGTAACACCATTTCACCTTAAAATAACCGTTTCAGAATCATTTTGATGGTTCACTGACTTGTAAACTGCTTGAATCAGACCCAACAAGTTCAAGAGTAACGCTGAACTGTATATCAGATACAGAATTTGGTGTTTTTGTTACAGCTGGGGATCATGAAGAATATACACCTCTCAGTCATGTTTCAGTTCAGTGAGTGGGACTATGCAGTCAGAGCTATGGTCAAGTGATTGATAGACTTTGTTTTCTGTACATGAAAACCTGCTCAGACTCTGAGCCCATCAGAGGTTGTGGCTGTGGCTCAGCAAAGTTTTTGTTTCTTTAAGACTCCTGTACAACAACACCCCTCAGTGATGTCACGGTCTATTGGACAGTACGAAAAATGTCCTCATAACAACTTTGATAAGAAAAGCACAACTATGAATCATGATAGGGAGCATCTGTTCTCCACTGTGCCAAAGCAAAGCACTGGCTGGGAGACGAAGACACAAGAAGCAGCCTAATGAGACAGCAAACGGCAGCTGAACCCCATCAGTACTCTCTTTTCTTCTTTGCTGTATATTTCTCCCAGGTTTTGTCAGTAGGCAGCTGAGTGTTCAGAGATAAAAGACTGCACACCACTGAAACCCCGCCTAAGGAGCCTCTTTGTATCATAAGCTGGCTGTAACTTCCAAAGGGGAAAATGTAGAGTGCACCTTAACTGAACTCTTACTGTCCTCTGCGTTTCTGTTAAGTTTTCAGTAGAGAGGCGTTCTTTGCACTGTATGTGCGGTCAGTCTCACCGTGCTATGGAAATATGTAAATTGTCAAGATGGTGCTGCACCAGTGCTACTGAGACAGGTTCCTGTGCAGGTATAGATAAAGCATATGTAAATCTGAATGTTTCTCTTGAGAGCTGACACCATTGTCAACTTGTTTTGATGATAGGAAACAGTTGTCTTGCAGTGGTGATTTTTGAAATGGTCCCTCTGACGTGCTGTGTTCATAAAACATATGAGTATAGCTGACTTGGCCACACTTGGATGGTAATTTGCTGTGGATAAAAAGCTCCAAATCATTCAGCATAACTAGATACACTGACAGGTGGCATCGTCTCAACAGATTGTGAAGGAATACGTACTGCTCCTCTGTACATATAAACTGCTGTCAAACTACCAGCTACATTCAGAAAAACATATCACTCATAAATACTGTATGCTCTCATGTTAAATTAAGCACCCTTAGCTTTTCCTCCCTCCTCCATCATGAATCTCCCCCAACCAGTTTTTTTCTCTTAATCCCTCTCAGGACAGCATTAGGAGGAAGTCTGCTGATTTGGTCTTTTTTTTACCTCTGGACCCTGGAAATTTGATCGAGTGCAGAATGAAGATATCAGGGACTTTTTCCGGCTAACATGGTAGCAAACGTTGAACTGATTTTACGCTTACCTTGAAACCTAGACAAGATCCTGCCCATATCTACATCTGATGTTTCACACTATTTCTGACATTTCATTTAAATTTAAAGACCCATATTTTCTTTAGGTGAGATGAAATTTAAAGATCCCTGCAGGGAAATGGTGCTACAGTTGCAGCAAAAGACAAATAATTTCACAGGGAGAAGAGGAAAATATAAAATAGGTTATTAAAAAAATGATTACTTCAAGCCCCTCCAGAAAATAATTTTACTGTCCTGTTTACTGATCGAAATGACCAGCGTGCACTGATGAAATGTTGGAACTAGTAATTTAGTCTTTTAAAGCTTTACATAAGGCACTGGATATGGGAATGAGATCACAGGGAAAATATGCATGATTCTAGGCTTTCTTGAAATTGTAATTGACATCTGTTGTTAAAATGACGAACATCCTCTGACATTCATTCTTATGTAACTATTTCTAAAGAGGAAATCAGATTTAATCATAATGTTCAGTGGTTGAAGGAAAAACATATTTGTCAAAGTCGGCGAGGCAGCCTGGTTTGCACCTGTTCTCATATCGCACTGATATTCTTGATTTTAATTTTATTTAAGAATGACCCACCTAGCCCTCCCGAGTTGGATCAAATGGATTTGGTGTGTCAGAAATGTTGGTGCTTGCAGTTTGAGCATTTCTGATATTGGATTTTCCGCAAGGCTGCTGTCAAAATATATATTATAATGTATGTATATGTAATATACGTGAGCTTGAGTCAGTATTATTGCTGCAGTATTTTACATGTGGTGTCTGTGGTCTTGATGGAGACTGCTCTATGAAAATGACACAGATCATGTTGTCTGCATCTTCCCACCATCTGCAGGTGTGTCTTTTGTTCCTCTTGAATTTGGTTCAAAGTAAAATTTCACAAAGCCTGTCTCAATGTCTATGTTTATCAATGTCTTTGTTGATGTAGCCATCTTGTTAGAGTAAAACTCTACTGAAATTGTCGATGGACAAAAGTTCATGTTGTAAGTGGCCAGTGGAACTGTAATGTGAGCACAGGAGTTGTAGGTATTGGTCTGCAGAGGAGGTGATTAAAATGCGTAGTGTGAGTTAATGCAGTATACAAGATCATCTAATCATCTAAAATCATCGAGTGTCTGTTGTCCAACTCATTTTAGTTTCTTTACTTTAGTGTCCACGCACTCATTTCAAAAGAAAGATCCACATGAAAAATGTTTGTGGACAATTTTCAGCTTTATTTATGTTACCTCAGATACGTATTCTGCATACATATACTTATGAAAAAGAGGATTAGAGTGTTTCTTACTCATGAGGCTGTTTGTAAAATGTAGCTCTGAGGAACATTTGTTTTTGTGTGCAAATAATTATAATGCTTTTAGTAATTTTTCACCTTTTCTCATGAGCACTTTTATCCCTCAAATATAGCAAAATGATGCTGGAACCAAATGAACATAATCAGAACAAATTATATTCGCTTTTGTAAGCATTTGGATTACATCACTGGACACATTTATGAATACCATTACAGGATATATCAGTAGTGCTCATACTGTCTCATCTTGCCTTTCAATCCATCTCCCTTATCTCTCTTTCCCTCTCTCCCTTTCTGTCTTATTTACTCCCTCAGTCCCCTCTCCAATTCCACCTAAATTCTCTGGCTGCCCCCGTCACTCCTTTCTCTGTCAAAGTTAATTGTTTTCTGTGTTTTTTCGGTTTTCCCTTCATGTCGTTGGTTTGATTGAATCGAGAGGACTTCTCATTGTCACTGCCGTGGGGCTAAACAGGGTACAGGGTGCCAGGGATAAGGATGGCAAGCCAGAGGGTGACTCAGTCTTCCTCATTCCTTCACACACACAATGGAGATAACCCTGATACAAATAGTTTGACACATCCACACTCGCCTTCACAGACCCACACACAATATATAGTGTATCAGGAAATGAAAGTGGACTCGCTGTTTCATTACTCTTTGACCCAGGAACCTGTTATGATGAACGTACGCAACATGATACACAGCTCTACAAAACAATATACCACACATATGCTCGTGCACACACCTCCACCCCAGAAACCCCCACTTTAATCTGTTCTCCAAATGTTGTTTCCTTCCCTGCGGTGCTGAGCCGGTTTTTCTATTTATGGAGGGGTGTTGAGCTGATGTGAGATGATCGGAAAGTGCCTCACTCCCATTGTGATTCTCCTTGAGGTGTGTGTGTGTGTGTGTGTGTGTGTGTGTTTACAAGTGCATGTACAAATGTGTATGTGTGTCTGTGTAGATGTCTGCATGCATACGAGTTAGCTCGCAGAAATGTCTGCGTGTGTGCGGATGTGCATATGTGCTTCCTTTAAGGCCTGTCAAGGTGTTTGTGCATCCCTGCGTGTGTGTCAGTGTATGTGTGCACTTGCATTGTGGATGATGGGGATATGAACAGGAGCCAGCTCATAGAGAGCAGATGTGCCTTCAATAATGACTAAATGGAGATGCAGGGAGGCACCACCAGCCAGACTAATCAACGCCTTGAAGTACACAACTTTCCTGGCAAAGGGGTGTGTGCGTGTGCGCGTGTGTTTGTGACACAGTCGGTGGGAGTTTGTGACTGAATGCCCACATCTACTTATTAATATGAGCACAGAAACACAGACACTCTAAGGGCGTTACATTCAAGATCATTGCACTGCTGGACAGACACACACAAAATGGAGGCTTTCCAACTAAAATGAAGTGGCTGCATTTAGCTTTGATTGCTGCTTTGTGGATTTTCTGCACAGCCTCATTCACTGCCACTCCCTGATACACTGACATCAGCAACTATTCAACACATTTGTGTTGTGTGTTTTTGACTTTGCTAATTGTTTGGAGGAACTTTTGAGTCCTGTCTGTTCCCAAGCTCCTTCATATTGTGGATTGTTATTAAGCAAAGATACATTGGACCATCATGGTTACCTAGTGGTTTACTGTGTGGTTGTAGATACTTCACCTCTCATCCCAGAGGCATCTTCAGAGTTTTGAAGTTCAGAACTGACAAAGTCTCTTGAATGAGAGATGAAACATCCTCAAGTATCTACAACCAAATCTGGTTTCCCTCGATGTAGCCATGACCTGGATGACTGCTGACTCCTGAATTGAGGTATCTGTGCCACACCTTTTTGGTAGTACACTGTTCACCGTCTTTACTACTGTATTAAATTTTGATGGTATGAATTCACTGAGTGCCCTGCATTTAAACACTGAATTTGTGAATCTTTGATTTTTCTAAATTTGTAACATTCATTTTTAGTAGACAAAGAGGTTGAGTCCCCTAGAGATAGTTCTTGTACCATGGGCTGGAAACACTTTGAGAGCCTCAGTCAGGTTCAGCTTTTATACTCATGCAGCTATCTGACAATGAAACAGAAGGTAATAAGAACAACAACACCTGCTTTATGAGCTGTATTGATCACAGACATTTGGGTTTAAGTAGGCAGAAATTGGGTTCTATAATGTAAAGCTGAAATACTTTGTCCATGCTGAAAGTGATTTAATGTTTGCTTAAAGTGAACCTTTATTTAAAAATGGTGTAACTTAAGATGCAGAGAGAAGGCAAACAGACATTGCTTAGTAGATTTTCCTGATAAACAATTAACTTTAGATATCGGTGACTGCTTTTTTGCTGTACAAAGTAAAAACATCAGACAGAGTTTTGTCTTGATACAGACAGTATAGTATTTGTGGAACATCCACAGTCAGTTCTTAATAATCACTCCATCCCTTCACACTTTCTTGGTTTGTTACCTCCTCTTTTGATTGTGCATGGTAGATTTGGTCCTGAGAACACACTTCCCGCTGTTTTGTTTGGGGTATGTTAGTGGCCACACACACCCACTGAAATAAATAAAGGAAGGTGTCTGTTGAATTAGAGGAAATCCACATATAAACACACATTTTTAAAATCTGCACAGCTAGTCCATACCCTCCAGTGTCTAAATTTAAGTTATCAGTGCTTGCCAGCAAGAAAGGAACACAGAGCCATGCAGGTTTCTATAAACCAGCAACAGTCTTGTGAAGTAAACCAAACTCACAAGGAAAACACTAATTAATGGTAAACAAAGTTCCAGGGATCAAAACTAATGAAGATATTCACAAGTCGCCGAGTGCCAGGAACCAGGCAGGGGAGGGGAATATGCTGTAGAAGTAGAAGGTAGAGAGGGGAAGAAAGAGGGGGAGGAAAAATGACTCAATGGAAAAGAAACGAAATGCACAGGGTGGGGGAGAGTTAGAAATATACATCAGAGGAAAACTAGAAAACGGGAACGGAAGTGGGAGTAAGAGTGCATGTAGGGGGAGAAAGAGAAAGATGATGATTCAACACCAGAAGAAAGGAATCAAATGAGCAACAGCAAAGGAAAGAGAAGGAAACGTGATGGAGAGAGAAGAGACGAGAGAGAGGTATTTCGGGAGGTGTGAGAAGAGAACACATCATCCCGGGGGCTCTGTGTCTTTCCAGCCCTTTAATGTCTTTAATTAAAGCCAACAGTATTATCTCCGCGCTCCCTTGGAGTGCCATTAGCAAAGCAACACTCAGCTACACAGCCAGCTAATAGACGAGGGGAAGCGAACAGGGTAAAACGCCTAATGATGGGGAGAAGCAGCGCGAGAGGGACAAACCGACGGGGTGAGGGGAGTTATCGAGGGCGAGGGAATGCTGGAGGTCAGGATGGGCAGGGTGAGAGGAGTTATTAAGGGTGAAGGAGCGCTGGAGGCCAGGATGGACAGAGGGACACTTGGGATGAGGATGATTGGGGGGGGGGGTGGTGGAGGGATGGATGAGGAGATGGAAGTGGAGGAAGGGAGGGGAGAGAGGGAGGCAAGGGAAGAGGGAAGAGGGGATTTGTGAGATCTCAACTTCAAAAGGCCAAAGCTGGAGAGGAGACAGGCTGCTGTGGAGAAAGAATTACGGAGCTAAACGTGTGGGCTGACTGATACATGATCACATTATGCCAGCAGCTTGTTTAATCAATCTGACTTCCTCGGTCCCTGGCCACAGGGACGGTCTCTCACATGGCCCTGTGTCAGAGAGGAGGGGGGAGGCTTGGAAGCCATAGCAGAGTCACGGGCTGGAGAAGAGGGACTATGGCAAAACAATGTGATGGTTTCATTTCTGAAGATTCAAGTCAAGTCTAGTCAAGTCAAATTTTATTTATATAGCGCCAATTCACAACAGAACTTATCTCGAGGCACTGTACATATAGAGCCGGTCTAGACCGAACTCTTTATCTTAGAAAATTTACAGAGAGAAACCCAACAGATCCCACCATGAGCAAGCACTAGGCGACTGTGGCAAGGAAAAACTTCCTTTTAAGAGGCAGAAACCTCGAGCAGAACCGGACTCAAGGTGAGCGGCCATCTGCCTCGACCGGTATTCAGGAAAATAAAATAAGATGTGAGTCAGTGCATGTTTCCATCAGCTACCTTTATGTGAATTTATTTAAAAGAGTTCGACTTGATTACATAGCTTCATTAACTGAGAACCAGTAACTCTTAAATCAATGCATCTCATTGCTGCCTCTCACCTCAGATGGTTTTTGTGTTTTGAAATGATTGAGTTTGCATCTTCTGATTCATTGGTGTTTTTATAAGCTACCATTTATAATAAAGATGGGGCAGGCATGTATGGTTCGTACATCTCCATTCTTTCTGTTCTTTATTTTTTGGCCCCCTGGTGGTTTGCAGCCATTTAATGGTGTGTGGCACCCTGACATGAATGTTTTTTTTTCAATAATACAGAAGAAGGAGAGGCAGATATATGCAATATCTGTTTCTATCTGCCTTTATTACATCTTCTCTTTTTCAATATGCCAACTTTCTAACCTTAGCTGTGTGTAAACTTTTTCCAGTATTTCTGCAAATTTCTCCTCTAGCCACAAATTGAAAATGTGGATAAAAAACAAGTGGGTGGAAATGTACTGTGCCTTATGAACTGATATTTTTTTTTTCATACATTTTCTGACTGATTTGAATAATTTTTAGCAGCCTGAAATGGTAAAACTGTTCAGTTATACAGGAAGGAAAAGGAAAGAAGCAATAAAAGAAGAAATGTTGCACCTCTCATGTAGGGAACTGCACAGTACTCTTACAGGTACTGAAGAGTACTGAATGGAGATTAGTGGAATAAAAGGTGTTTTCTTCACATTACAAGCATCCAGTTTTAATTAACACTAAGTAGGTGATGTGGTGGAGATTGGCTCATATTTTCTGTTTATGTCATGTTGAGTCTGACAGCTTATTAACGTGTGTCATAATTATATATCACATAATAATAATATTATTTCTGAGGCTTATTCACTCACCAGATGTCCTGTATTTCGGTATATACAACTTACACTCGATACAGTCAAGCAAATCTATCCTTAAACCAATACTCATGTTTTGTAATGCTGTATTATTCTGCTGCTATCTAGTTTTCAGTTTATACAAGTGGAGAATCAGGATGAGACACATATCAAAGAAGTGATTTTAAAAAAGTTTATTGATGAAATAATTTGAAATAACACTGTAAATTCAGCTTTAAGAAATAGTGTCAGTGAACTTTTTAGCTCCTGACTAGAGTAAACAATGTAGGCAGCAACTCAGAGCGCCGTCACACACTGTCTCAACTTTAATTTCAGTGCTGTATTTAAACAGCTGTTGTAGCAACATCTTTTCATCATCAACACGTTTGCTCGAGGAGATGTGAGGATGCCGAAGTGTTGCAATCAAAGCTCAAGGGATACAGTATAAAAGAGTGTGACCTACAAAAGTCACTTACAAAATCAAATCAATATTTATTTTTTACAGAAATATGGAAGGTGAAATAATTAAGAAGTAATGAGTGGCTGTGTGAGTGGGTGGGTGTTCGAGGGGTTTTAAAAGGATTTCCAGCAGGAGCCAGCCACCAGTTGTAACTGCTGCAGGTCAGCTATAAGATACCAGAGGTTACACAGGAAATAACACTGCCACCTTTTAAAAGGTTGACCTGAGGCAACCTCTGCCATTAGTGCAAAATACAATTTAAAGAAAAGCCTGAGTGTTTCTGAGACATACTTAAAACCACCCGCGTGTTTAGATTTTCATATGCAAGATGGTAGAACTCCATCTTAGTTAAGGAGGTGGTGACAGTAAAGAAATTCTTGCATAAGCTCAGACACTTTAACCTCTCATACCGAGGAGCCATGTCAGCCTAAGGTCGAGAAGTAAGAACAGTAGTTTAAATTCATCATAGGCTCTTCCTTCAGAGTTGGCGGAGTAAAGCTGCAGCCTGAGGAACAGACAAAGGCTTTAGGCTGAGGTCCCTTTGTGTTTTTTGTCAAAGAGACATCATGTGTCTTTGTAGCTCGGGCCAGAACCAAAGACTGAGGCAGGGGGAGCAGACATCCTTGTGGTACTGTGGGTCTGGGAAAGTAAAAGAGAGGAAAGAGGGATGGGGATGGAAGCTGAGGCTGGAGGAGTGTAGCAGTTAGCGGTTACAGAAGCAAAATTACAGCTGGGGTGAAAAAATGGTGATTTGTAGGCTTTTTCATGAGGTGACCCCATGTCGAGACCAGAGAATGACTGACCCTGGGTTTTAACACTGTAATTGTGTGTTCACATCAGTTTAATTACCAATTACTCACAGAGGGCAGTAATGTTAGATGTTTTCCTCGGGGGATTGAAAATCAAGCAGCGCTTTTGTCGAAACTGTTTACGTGTGGAAGTAAGGTTGTGTGATTTTCAGAGTGGCTTGTTCTATATTCTGAAGATCATTTTTGCCACTTAAAAATCACAGTCAGATATTATTCTAATCACTTTGGCCTGATTAGGAAATAATCAAGGAACATAATTTTCACACCAGGGGGTCTACATCCGCCTCTGAAATCCTGGGCTAGGGGTCAGGAGACAAAGTTCTCACTCTCTTGTTCAGTTTTTCCTAAACAGTAGTGAGTTGAAATTTTGTGTTTCAGCGTGATATGTTTAGACATCTCTGAGATATTTGACTCCTGAAGAATGGATAAATGCAGAGATGTTTAATGTTCAGTTTCCAGAATGTGATGTCCTTGTTTGTGTTGGTGAAGCACTGCAGATTTCGCACACAAATTTTGAGCATGGACAAGACAAGATGTGGTTCTCATGCTCGTGAAAATCAGGAGCTTCTCACAGCAGGATGGTGATGAGGCCCTGATAACACATTCATATTCTAATAATTTCCCATCTTGGACTTGACTTGAATATACTGACCCTGAGATTTGATGACTGTGGCAAAATCCAGGGACAAAATCTGGTGTTCTGGAGACTTTTCACTCAGGAGGTATGCTGGTACTTTCTGAAATTCAGCACAAAATCATAGGAAGGAGAAATATTTTTTATTTTAGATTCCAAAATATCCCAGTGGCCACATCTCCCGACAAATTCCCCTCAATTTTACTTTTCTACGTTAACTTGATTTGATTTATTTTAACATAACCAGCTTTTACTTTCTTCCCTGTTATAATATTTCCTTAACCAGCAGTGTGCATTCTCTAAGTAAAAAGTTGTTATATCTTGATCTTCTTCGTTTTATGTTTTCATTTCAGGGATAAATTCTGTTCATTTGTAATAATGTTAGTGACTCACAAATCAAGGTGCCTTCTGCTTTTATGTCTTATGCTACACTTAATGTTTGAATAGTTTAATATTAAGATGTGAAAAACTGAAGATGAGAGTATGTTCTTGAGAGAGGGAGGTTGCAGAAAGACACAAAAGAGTTAAGAGAGGGAGAAAAGTAAAGAGGGAAATCGAGCAAGGCGTAGTATATCCCTCATTTCAGAGGAAAAAAATAAACATTGCCCAAACACCAGAACAGCATATGACGTCAGAGTTTACAGGTCACCCAACACAGACCCATTTCTCAGAGGGGTGACATTTTACAACAGGGCCTGGAGGTAGGTAATCACTTGTTTCTGGTGCCTCGCTCACTCATTCGCTCACTGAAGGACCCCTTCTCCTCCCCCCTCCCTCCGACACACACACCACCAGCATCACACATCGTGAGCTGCGCACATTCACCCTAATCTGAGCAGCTTGACCCTACCCCAAGGCTGAGGTAAAACATAATTTTAGAACGAGTTTCCTTTTAACCCTCCTCCGACTGGGCGAGATGCCATGATAAGTCTGGCCCTCGACTTCACCCCGGGTTGAGTTTGACTGATGGAAGCAACAGTCTTCATTCTGTTCAATCTGATGTGCTTTTACTCTGAGGACAGGGTTATCTTATGAGTGACTGGGATCTTATTTCATGAAGTATCTTAAACTCATTTGAGAGACACAGTTATTACAATCTTAATGAAGCCCCACACCAGCTCACACATGCATGTTGCTGTTTGTTTGTTTGTTTCAGGCTCCTGCAATATATACTCTCTCTGGTGGCTGATGTTGAGTTTCATTGCACAGTGTTGTTCCCAGTGTAACTGAAAAGTTTGTTCTCAACCAACTGCTGCGAAGGTGCAGCTTTTAATAAACAGAAAAATCCTGCAGGGGAGGTAAGCACTTGCCCATTTCTGATGAAACTTTTTTTTTCTGGAAAAAGTTTTAAAAGTGAGTCGTCTCACGTCTCAGTCTGAGACTTTTTCAAAAACACCTTCAAAAATACCACATAGCTGAGCCCCATTGTCCTTTAGAGAATTGAGAGAGAGAATTTCCACATTCTTTCTCTCCACATTCAGAACTTCTTTTTCTCTGTTTGCTTCTCCTTCTCCTTTCTTGCTCTTCTTTTTTCTTCCTCGTAATCATTAACAAGACAAAACCTTTAAGTCCTAACTAAGCATTTGTTCTGAGCGACATGGTTGACGGGTCACTCTATTCATTATCAGAAACAGAAGGATGTGGTCACTGCAGGAAGGTATTTGAAAGTCCATTATTGTATCCCTTGGAATGCCAAAGTGCCAGCTTTTCTGACAATGTGGTGCTTTGTGGAAAATGTCAGCTATCGCTCGAATCAGAACCAGAAGGGTTATTTGCAAATATCTTTTAACACAGACTGGATCACACACTGATTTCATAGTCCCAATGATTCTTTAATGGTTTTCACCACTGTTTGGTAGAGCACATTTTGAGCTGTGACATCTTGTTGAAAAAATGGCTGTATTAACCTGACTGAGCTGTCTCTTGCAATTGATTGAATAATGAGTAGTTATGGTAACTTCAAACTGGTTTGAGCCTGCCCATGTTTATTTCCATTTTTATTTTGTTGTCTGTCTTGTCGTTCTTAGTCATAAATATCTGATTTCATTGCTCTACTTGTCCTTGTGCATTTCCTGCTGATGTTAATGAAAAAGAGCCATGGGCACTTACTTAAAGGAATGATCTGTCCTTCATGCATTCAAGAACAGAGAAATATGTAGAGGTTTTTAGAGCAGCGTCTTTTTGTTTCATTCTTTTCTGCAAGTATTTTGAATTTGAGATAAATATTGTGTATTGATATATTTAAGTTTCACTTGGATTTCATCCATAGACTCCCAGGCTACAGTTTACTTACATTGCTTGGGAAGCTGTCCTTTCAACTCAATGCACTTGAATGCGTGACACGTCGTATTTACCACTTCAGAAGTCTCAACTAGGAGCTTACCAAGATGACTTGAAGGCAGTATTAAACCAAGCAACATGCAATAGATCAACTCTCTGAAAAAATGTTACAAAAACCACCACAAAAACTTGGCAGAGCACACTCCTCATAGAGGATTTGAAATTTACCATCTGACATATCCCACACCCTGTGCTCCTCTCCATTTCTGCCCAGTCAAACTGAGAAGAGTCAAAAATTATTATATAGCAATAGGTGTACTTAAGGTGAAAATAGAGTCACTGTCCACCAATGTGTGTTAGTTAAAACAGCCCCTGAAGTTTGAAGGATCGTCAAACACAGTGAGTTGGCCGTCGTATCTCCACACCAGCCTGCTGCCAAGCTACTGGAGTTGGCATTTCCCTCTTTATTCGGTTCCAAAAAAATCACTGAAATGTCCGTCAAAATGCTCCATATTTCCTCTGGTGGATGTCAGAAGTCAGTCTGTGAGCTACCTTACTATATCTTGGCTACAAAACACTTGGAACATGTTGGACAAGCTGTTTGGAGAGCTGTGATGGATATGTTCAGCTTGTCTTTACGAGCTGCAAAAAGACTGCTAGCTTAGAAAACCAGTAGATGCAACCATAGGAACACAGTGTTTTGCAGGTTCTTTGCTATTCAACATTAGTCCAAAGTGGGTTGTGGGTATGTGCATGGGCAGATACTATGGAGGACACTGAGGTCATGTCTTCTGTATTTTTTCTGGGATTGTTAGTTTTAGAATTTTACATTCTACTGTTAAACACATAAGTTGTGTTTTCCAGGCTGATTGCTCACATGTCTGATGCAGCGTCCGCCAAAGTATAATATTTACCATGTTCAACATCTTGATTTAGCATACTAGCATTTCTACCATTTGCTAACAAGCTCATATGTCATTGGTTTTGCAAGTATTTGATCATAAACCAAATTCATCCAGTAGTTGTACGGACATTTCACAAACCAGTGACCTCAAGATGGTTCTACAGGAAAAGTCAGAGGATTAAGACCAGGGAACCACAAATGTTTGTACAAAAATTCATGAGGTATACTGCCTCAGAGCCATGTGTTGGATAATTCCACATAATATTCAGCGTTGGTAACATAAACCTGAGTGCAGTACAGGTGTGTGTTTTTATTTCTTTTTCCCCTTCCCTAAAAGAGTCTGTGCACATTAGTGATGGGGTGGTAAGCAATTGACTGAATTTTCATTTAGAGGTGAGCTATTCCTCTGAGAAGGAAGTCCACAGGAGAGTATTGGTTTCCGTTCATACCCCCCCTCGACTCCCCATCTAACTTCCCCCTCCCTTAAACCCATAACCTGGGTTACCTCAGTGGGGACTCCTTACAGTGATTGACAGGCACCTCTCACCCTCTGTTCCACTGTGTTTAGAGACTGAAAGATTATCTACCAAGGGGCAGCCCCCCTTGCTCTGTCTTTTTAAAGGACCATGCCCTGATCCAGTCGTCCCCTCCCCCCACCACCTTCTCTTCCACAATAAAAACATACCAATCTATATCCACACAAATCAAACATATCAGCTGTGTATGGGCACAAGCACATGTGCACATGTGATGTGTGTGCGCGTGCGAGACGTTGTTGGCTTCAAGAATGAGGTGAGGATAAGAGAGCAATGGGAGTACTGCATATAAAATTCATGGGCTGTTTGTGGACAAAATAATAAGGGAGAAAGCTTAAACAGACGTACATCCAATTCTTTTCATTCGGCTAAACAGATTGTGTGTGTGTGTGTGTGTGTGTTTGCTCTTAAGTGCTCTGTGCAGATATGTGTGTGAATATGTGCAGTTGCCTGTGTTAGTGCTGATGCAGGTTCATTTGGTGGATCAGAGGCATACTGAGGTAAATAACTCAGTAGGTGTTCGAGCCGGCTGGCTGTCAGTGAGGTACAGGTTGATTTATATTGCTCTCTGGAATGACAGAGGGAGGGACGGAGGGGCAAGAAGGATGGGGGAAGAGATCAAAGAATGGATAGATGGAGGGTTGGAGGGTGGAAGGGGAGAGGTGAAGGCAGGCAGAGAGGAGAGGTGATTGAAGAGCCAAGGCCAGAGGGACGGCCCAGTCCAATCTGTATACAAGGCAAAGCATGAATATAGAGAGATGGATGAACAGATGATTTGTGTGTGTGTGATGGGAAGGAAGCGGCTCAGTAAACCAAACATCTACAGCCAGCGGACAGCTGACGGAACGGTTTCTTTTTAAGTCTTTCTTAAAAGACAGAGAGTTAAACATGATCACACCTGCAGTGCAGCTGTAGCCTGAGCTGAACTGAGCAGCTCAGTACAATACGATTAGGGGGTTCATTGCTTTACTCAAAGCTTTTCAGCACTAATTTATGACAGAGATGAGAGAGCGTCTTCTTTACTTCCAGCAGTCTTTCCAGTCAGACGCTCACTTCTCTGATGTTTAAACCAGTAGTTCCAAACCATTTTAGCTATTTTCTTAAAAAGAAATGTGCACTTGTGACCCTCTCATATGTGAGTTATGAAAAGAGTGAATTTCCCCTCAGTGGTCGTTTCATTTAAAAACATTTCAGAAGCCTCAAGAGTTAACATTATCATTTTGTGTTGCAGAAATATGTTTTTTTCTTCTCTTCTATCCTGTTAATCATTTTGCAACCACTCAGATTTCTCTTGCAATCCCTTGGGGGCATCCCAACCCCTGGGATGTGAACCACAGGTTTAAACTACAGTGGCCTGTGGGAGTGAGAAAGCATAAAGTGGTAAGACATGAATTATTGGCTGAATTATTCAAAGCCTTTCTAAAGCTTGCTGACTAGAGAATATAAGGGATATGTTAAAGAAAATAACAGTTGCTTCTGCCTGGTTTCCTCTAAGTAGCTGGGTAGATGTGGTACAATCATGCTTTTACCGTTTTTGTATCAAAAAATAACAACATTTAAGTATGTAAGTGTGCTGTATTTTTCTATATTAGTACTGTAATTATGTTAAGTAACCAGTAGACCTACAGGGTGAGTCTCTGCATTAATGTGACCGAGATAAATACCTTTACATGTACAGCATTTGGCATATGAGTTGATATAAAATGATTCTGATTTTGTTCACAACATCATTACAGCAGGAGGAATTAATTTACTCACTTTGCTCTAGAGGACCAAACAGGCCTGGAGCCAGGGCTTACTCATTATTTATGTCACACAAATTCCCCCCAAATTGCATTTATGTGGCCTTTTTGCATTTTATTGCCAAAAGAGATTATCTGGCTGCTATGTGATGGTTTTAAATATATAGCTACTTTTTTGATCTAATTTTTTAAGGTCGAGCATGTATAATAATAATGTCAGCACACAGCTGCAGTAAATCTAGGCAGTATTGGCTATATAGCTGGCCTCTGTGATGTTTTATGAATGAAACCAACCAATAGAAAATGACAAAATGTTAAAAACACATCAGGCAGTTACTGAAAAACTCTGGGCACACTTTATTTCATAATTAAGTAGCTAACTAATAATAAATTTGAATCCTAGCCTTCTAAATAAAGTCTTGTTAAGTCGGACTGAGAGTATAATGCTGGCTTGTCACAAGAAACATTAAAATGCAACAGTTTATAGATTTAACAGACAGATATTGATATTCAAGAACCAGCAGTTTGTCACTGCTTGGACAGATGAGCATAATAAGACAGTTCAGTCTGTGAATGATGAACACATGATCGTTTTTGGTATTACCACCGCAGAATGTAAATCACATCAAAGAATGCAAGCCCAGTCTGATTTATCATCAGTTCCCTGATGATAAATCTATATGACTTATCATCAGGGAACCATGAGTGTCTGTGCCAGTAATTTTAGAAACTAAGCCAGGCAACTGTTCCCTTGACAGCATTGTTAAAAAGACCTTTCTTCATATTCAATATCAAAGGAATAATGTGCTGTCATTTTACTGCTATGTAAAGTGTCTTTGAATCTGTAGCCCTGGGTTTTCATCCTTTCACCATACAACATAAGAAGTTCTTGTTATTAAATCAACCTTAGCAAAGTAGTTATAGTTGCCTTTAAATGAATCACACCTCAACCACATGGATAGCAGATGAGAAAACCTTCATTCCTTGCAAACATATTCTGTTTAATTGTGAGGACTTGCTGCAGTGATCGAGTACTTTGTTCCATCTGTTCTTTTAACAAGATAAACCTTGAATTACATGATTAGATTTTTGGACACAGAGAAGGAACAGACAGACAAAAAGCATCGTGGACTTGTGTGTGTCAGTGTTGAGGCAGTTACTTTTAGCAGTCAACAGATGGCAGGATGTAGCTGGATCATTTGTATGCAAGAGCATGCCCATACACACTCACTGCAGACACACACACTGTCATACACTGACACAGAGACACACAGCAGGGGCCGGCAGAATACAACGTGAGCCTTCAGAGGACAGAAGGTTTCCCTGCTCTTCTGTGATTAATGGGCTGATTGAGGCTGGAGCCAAAATGGAGGGTGGGCCAGTTTGCAGCCCGCTAATGAGGTGATAATGGAGAGGTGGGCGGCCAGGTCCACCACCCAGCAAAATGGTGGAAGCATCATGGGGAAGGTTTCAGTGGCAGGCAGACAGTCGAGCTTTTCAGAGGGCAGCCGTGTGTTATTTCTCAGAGAAATGTTTGAATAGTATGGGTAGAGGGAGGTGTGGGGCTGCTTACATCGGTTTTCCACAATAAAATTGGTGGTTATGTGGTTTGCCTCAAAGCAGAAATCATGGTACTTAAGCAGTGAGAGCATTACAGTGTGAATGTTACAGCTATAGGAGGCAGGTGGTTACTTTGACTGTGAGATGAAGAGATGTTTTGACAGTGAGTTGCTTGGTTTGAATTAAGTGAGATTGTTGGCCTCCTGGAGCCAGAAGGGAACCATCATAGCAACACCGTTACTATAAGCTGCAATATGGGACCTTTTATGCTGTTGTATGCTGAAATAAGTGGGTAGACTAAGAAAGAATTATTTGAGAATGACTTGTTGAATGTGCAAGACTTTAAGTACATTTTCACCACTGGCAAGGCTGTGATGTTTTGAGTTTATCAGAGTTTGAAAGATGTCTTTTATTTTCTGTTTGGTGTTGCACTTAAAGGCAGCTGTAGCTCAGGTGGAGCAGGCTGGCCATTATTTCTGAGTTTGAAGGTCAGACCCCCCCAGCTCTTCTTGTCCACATTGGCCATTATTTATGAGTTTGGAGGTTTGACCCCTGGCTCCTCTTGTCCACATCTTGAGGTGTTAGTGAGCAAGGCACTGATCCCCAAAATTGCTTCCTATAGTAAGCCGACTTGGCTACAAGCACCTGCCAAATGGAGGTAATAATGGATTGGCTCACTTACCTTAGGAAAAAAGTGTATTTTCTAATAGAGGCCGTCAGACTGGTCTAGTTTTATCTGCCCAGGTTCTGAGATGTCTGTCTGTAGGATTTCTACTGCTCCAGCAGCTCCAAGGTAGAAAATAGTACAGATAAAAGTTGTCGACAGTAAGGTCTGTTTCCAGTTCAGAATGATAATCAAAAATCATTGGTTCAGAGAGACACATGCAGTTTATTTATGTGCACCTAAAAACCGGGTTACAGTTGGTTTTTGCCAGATTTTTAAATGTCACATAAATGAGAAACCGTTGTATGTAACTAGGGTAGAAACTTCTGCTTTGGAAATTTTTTTTGTATACAATTGAGGTGAATGGGATTATACAGGTGTGGCAGAGGAATTCCAAGAGGAGGACTTCTACATGGCTAAATTGTAATTGTGTTGAACTCACCCCTTAAAATGTCCCAGCAGAAGCAAACACCTAAAAATAATGGTACCATTATCCCACCTTTATGTATAGCTCCTTCAGTTTGGATGTAAACAATAATATATTATTTACTAGTATAAAATAAATTGGATGTTGGTTCACATTTTATCACTGCAAAACAATAAAAATGAAACTGAAATTTTTGACATACTACTGTGGGTATGCTGGGGGAGAGTGAAGTAGTTCCCACCATACTGTTAATTATGTTTACAGTCTTGGAGTTATGACTCAATCACAGTTAATTGAGCCTAAGTATTTTTTCAGCCAATCTGCCTGTGTTACTTATTTCAACAGTAACTTAAAAACTGCTGCAGTCGACTTCAAAGATGCTCCCTTATCATCCTAAACAGACGGGAGAACGTCCTCTCTGTGCATAGGAGAGTGCGGGCCTGTTTATTTCCCTTCAACTTTTCCATGTTTGAAATATTTCTGTCTTTAAAAAACCTCTCAGCATCACTGTTTCTGTGCAGGGGACAACAAAGTAAATGACAGCATCCATCTAGAGACTTAAACCCCCTCTGGTCCTTGAAGGCTTTTTCTTGTGAGCTGCAAACCTGAATTTATGTGTGCAATTTTTTGTATACAAGTCACTTGTACTTTTGTTCTTTGTGTAATAGACCTGATACATCATCACAGGAAGTCAGAGTATGGATTAAAAGATATTTAAAAATGTTCAAGAAAAAACAGCTTCATCGTCAATACAACCAGGGTGTATTTGTACTTACAGAAGGTCACTCACTAATGCATTTTAACCTTTAAAACATCAATATCTCTACCTGACACGCTCCAATCACCGTAGGCCAACTATATATTTCCGAAAACCTTAGCACATAATTTCTAAGTCTACCAAAGAAAGGTGGACTAGAAAAATGTGTTTAGGTGGGATGGCTCCACTTTACACTTCTGTTGGTTTTCATTTGTGTTCATTTTTGAGTTTGATGATTTCTATTGTCTCTTTGTCTTTATGATTTTACAAGGATTTAGTTTTCTTGTAATTTTTGTATGGTATCCTTCTGAAGTGAACAGCAGCATTATATGTTATCTAAGTTCACAATATATATAGAGAGTGGACAATAACATTTCATACCCATGTCTTGGTTTGGATTGGACTACACTTGTGTTTTGAATTTCTACTAACTTTAACAAATATCTGTTCATTTTCAGTCAGTTAGCCTGTTTTTAGTTACTAATTGTCTTTGTGGAAGTACAGAACGAGTATCTCTCTGTGAATTGCCTCTCTGAAGCTTTCCACCATTTTTCTCCCTAATGAGCTAAGTGTCTTTTAAAGGAGATTTTTCTTGTCTTCTCAGAAAGCTTAGGCTTGGCTGGGAAACCGTTGATGTTGTGTGCCTGTAAAGTCCACTGAGACAGTGCATGTGATATGCAGGGTGGTATGGGCCTCTGCAGACTGCCACACAAGGACACACTGAATGCTAAAGAGGACGTTTCCCATCTTAAACTATAGTTGCTTTAAATCTCTATTTAAAATAAGCAGTTCTGGCATATTCACTTGGTATATCACTTAGTTGACAGAAATCAATTATTATTTTGATAAATGATAAAAACTCCAGTCACCATTTGCTGTCACAGCATTTCTCTGACTTTTTATAAATAATATGAAGGACTTTTTGGCTGCTGGTCAAACAAAGTAAGCAATTTTAAGACATTGGACTAAATGATTAATGGTTATGCTCTACAATAGGTGGTAGAAGTTTTCAGATCTTCAAGTAAAAATAGCTGTATGACAGTGGAGGTTTTCATAAGACCAGAGACTCTTTTTTTCCCCATGCTCTCAGAGTCCTTTAAATGCCATCTGACGAACTCCAAGTGGGCTGTCATATGCCTTTTACTCAAAGTGGCTTCCATCTAACCACTCTACCATAATGTCTTAATTGTTTGAGTGCTTCAGAGATGTTCATACTTCAGGGAGGTTCTCCCATCCCTTCAGAGGACTTTTGAAGCTCTGTTGGTTCTTGGTCACCTCCCTGGCCAAGACCCTTCTTTCCCGGTTACTGTGTTTGGCTTGACGGACAACTTTAGGAAATGTTCAAGTTGTTCCAAACTTCTGCCATTTCACAATTATTGAGGTCACTGTGCTCCTGGGAACACTCACAGTTTTTGAAATGATTTTATATCCTTTCCCTGATCTATACTTGGCCACAATTTTATTGCAGAGGTCTGCAGAGTGTTCCCTGGACTTCATGTCTTGGTTTTTGTCCTGATACGCACTGAATCGTGGACCTTAAATACATCAGTGTGTGCTTTTCTAAATTCCAGTCAATTCAATTTGCCACAACTGGACTCCAGTCAAGTTCTATTACATGTCAAGAATAATTAAAGCAAAGAGGATGCACCTGACCACAGTTTGAAGTGCCGCAGCTGAATAAATGTTACATTTTTTATTTTTTTTTTATAAATATGCATACATTTCCATGGATGGGTAAAAATGTCAGTTTTAGCTGTTTAAAATGTAATCTACAACACAGTGAACTGTACTGAAAGTATAGGGGTCTGAATACTTTCTGAAGCCATTACAGTGTATTGTTAGGTAGTTTAATCTGTAACAATGCATGATATTT
This sequence comes from Lates calcarifer, assembly GCF_001640805.2. Lineage (NCBI taxonomy): Eukaryota > Metazoa > Chordata > Actinopteri > Centropomidae > Lates > Lates calcarifer. Next base: position 19,726,150 of record NC_066835.1, on the reverse strand, counting down.
TATTTACTGATTATATAATATGTGTGTAAATTCTTAAACTGCAGTAGTGGAGAAAAAGTTCCCGCTGAAATATCGTAAAGTCAAGTATCCAGTAACATCAAGATGAAAAACTCAACCTTCAAATTTTGTGTAAATGTACTTTGCCACATTCCTCCACGGTTTGCATTTCTTTTCATTACCATAATCCCTGATAATAATAATAATAATCGATTACGCAACTATTTTTTCTCATTTTACCACACCCTCCCCCACACATATAAACGAGCGGCAGGTGTCAGCAGAACACACCTTGAGGCTGCAGCGCAGGTATGTGTTTCTACAGTATTTATGACCCTGCACGGCTGTAGCTCTATCTGTAGCGGCGAGGGTTCAGTATTACGGCTGAAGTCCTCTTGGTGACGCTCTGCTGACATCACTCGGATATTCCCCACTCAGCTCTCCGCATCAGACCCACGGAGCTCCGCCGACTCACACACACACTCCACACTCCGTCCACACTTTGTTTCCGCTCCGCTCCGCCGTGGCCAAGTCACACACAAACCAGCCGCGAGCTACCTGTGCGCCCTGTGGCCGACCCATACGGGGAGGGGTTTGACTCTCCCTGCTATTACCACATTCAAAAGGAGAGAGGAAGAGAAACTTAACACGGTCCCGATTGAGGAGAGGTCCATACACTGAGAGACTGAGGGGAAGAGGAGCACTTGCTGATTTCAACCCAGGCAGTCTGAACTGAGCCCGAAGTTTCTTGGCTGATCGGAGAAGGAATAATTTGGAGCCCGTTTGCCCCACACAGCGCTGTTGTGGATATTTACGTCCACCTTGTCTTCAGTGTAGAAGAATGGCGAGAGATTACGCATCGCGCTGTCCGGTGTCTCCGGTGAGAAACACTTGGCTGGTGGCAGCAGCGATCCTCCTCGTAGCCAAAGGTAAGAGAAACCGACCCGAGCTGTGTTTGATAAGCATTAGAACCTCTTCAGCTATCCACCTCGTGCGTCCTGAATGCGGGCAACCCTCAGCACTTCCAGCCGCACCGCCCGCCCGCGTTCTGGGTGTGCTGCATGTTTGACTGTGTCACGTCTCTGTCCCCTCTCTGGCTGCTGTTCGGTGGACCGTGAGACCTGTTGTAAAAGTTTATTGTCGACGCTCTCTGCCAGATCTGTGTTTGGAGTTTTGGTACACCATGATACGCGAGGTGTGGCTCTCCTGGTTTGTGGTTTTTGTCCCTAATTCCTCGCAGCTTCAGACGGCAGGTGACTGTTCAGGAAACCTAATCCTCTCTGAGCCTCTACAAACCCTTCCAACACGGCTGACCTGTAATCTGTGTTTACCTGTTGGAAAGTGTCGAAGGGAAATGGGGCGCAATGACAGCCGCGGGTCTGATTATTAGCCATTAGTATAAGGGCAGAAATAGGTTATCATCCTGCAGAGCAACAGGGTGGTGATTGGAAACAAGGTCTCAGGAGGAATCGAGGATTGCTCAGTCTCTTCTCCTCAGGTGGCTCTTCAACAATGAGTGTTACTTTTCCAAGTGCCCTTAATGGAGATTCGCTACAGGAATCTTGTAATAAAAGGCAAAAGCTATAGAAATATGGCAGTATAAAAAGAAAGGACCTAGTGTTTCACTTCGGTACCTGCCCTTTCAATATATATTAAAGGTGATAAAATAATAGAAATTCTTGCAAGGTTATAGAACCCTATCCATATCTGATATTAGAGATTAACACTGATGTTGATATTCAGATTCCTTTAATTAATTATTTTTTTAAAATAATCCTTTTAATAGCTATTCTTGGTTATTATACAGATGTGCTGAGAAAGGCTATTTTAAAGTGGATGAAAATGCCATTATAGATGACAGCAAATGAAAAGCAACAAACTTAAAATCTTAAACTTCACTTAAGAAAAATGACTTTTACTGTAATTTCTGTTTACATAAATGTCAACATACAATAATATGGCTGTATCTGCAATAAACAAATATTGGCTGATAGTTTCAACCTTGCTGATATCAGTTGAGCTTTGCTGTAAGCTTAACGTCAGGTGATGCAAGTACAATGCAAGACATCACATTAATGTAGTCAGTAGTATCTTGCGAAATAAAAGAATCAAAAATTATGACAAGGTTAGTTATTGTGGAGCAGTGCAGAGTATACAGTGTGCACACAATCCCTGTTGCAGTCAGTTATAGTAATAGACTCCCACTGACATTTAAATAGATGAGAATGTTTTTAGAGGTCTCTGATGAGTGCTATTGATACCATGAAAGTCATAAAGCACACTAAACTCACTACTGAGTAATGCAGACACTTGATAAGAATATGAAATGAAAAAATAACATCATTACCAAAAGAAAGGTATCAGTAAATGTGCTTGTGATTACCATAGCAACACTTACTTCCCTGTGTGAACTTTAAACTGATAAGTGTAGAGAGCTACAACCACAAACTATGGTACCATCAATGAAAAGCCACTGCTGAGTGAGTGACGCAGACATGCTCCAACTCACAACAGCAACAATTTTCAGAGTTTTTTTTTTTTTTCTTTCCTCCAACTGGGACCAGCTACAAAATTCATAACAGCAGGCAGTCAAGCCACAGTGATCGGCATAAAAATCTGTGAGCCCGCTCTGTCAGCATGAATCTGTCAGCGTGTTGTTTTCACCTGGGTGTAACTAGTATCATCTGTCAGAGCTGTCCCCAAATTGTCACCAAGGAAAAAGAAGATGGGTCATTATGGAGCCGGGAGATGTATTGTCTCATGTGTTGACCCACCTTGGAGACATGCCTCTGAGATCAAAGCAAATGGGAGGGCAGCTTATTTCATGGCTGTGAGCTGCAGAGCCTCTGCTTTGCATTTTGCTGTAGCATCTGTTGCATAATAGCTGAGGATGTGAGCTGTGATTTTGACTGAATGTACAAAGCAGGAGGAAGATTTAACCTTGATTGGAATTTGCTTGTAATCACATTTTTTCTCCTCGTGCATGTTTAGAGCAGTGTACGCCACACGAACAGGAAAATCCCAGTGCAGTGACACAAAAATGAGAACTGTGGTGCTAGAGACCCCAAAGCTGTAAGACATGCAACGCAGGTTGGTGTGAGGATGACAGATACTCAGCTGAGACTCTGCTACATCAGGCCTGTATTGTTAAAAAGCTGTCAGATTGTCATGACAGTATCCCCACAGGTTATGAATTAATTTGAACGTGCAGCAACACAACTGTCTTGTCGGAGGAAAAATCTCCACACTCACATTGCAGCTACTTAGCCAGTGAGTTACTGACACTGAATGCAAAAGTAGGAGCTTGATTTTCCAAGATTATGAAACATTTTTAGAATGCTGGGTTCAAGCCTGGGTTGTGTGTATAGATTGATAATCTCTGTCTGTTTTAAATTACATGGAAAATTAACAAGGGGCCAATGGCAGCGTTGAAACTTTCATCATGATGTTAAAAGAACCACGTTAACCTTCAGTAAAACAGGCAAAATAGAGCTGAGAGGATATCTTTCTGCAACAATGATAATTAAGTCACTTCAGGTGTCCCCCCACCACCCCACCCCCTCTTCCCCATGCTCGTCTCTATAGGCTCGATCCTGTGCTGAAATGTCAATGATGATGAGTCCCCTCGACGGCTCGGTGGAGACGAAGTGCTGATTAGCTTATCACTTGGAGAGCAGGCGGCCGATGATTATCGCCCTCAGAGCGACGCGGCCTGATTATCGAGAGCTCTTATTAATGACTCATCGTCTGCAGTGCATTGCGCCATGTTGCTGTTAGTTGTTTGCATATTTGTTTAGCAAGTGCCCCAGCTCCTGTATGCATTTCTTATAAAGTTTCTTCCATTCGGGAACTAGTGCAGGAGCAGGTTGTGATGAAGAAGCCAGGGAAGCAGTCACTGGCCTGCCTTAATACCTCTGAGCACAGAAGTCTAAATAACCACCTGCTGCACTCTTCCACTCGCAGGGTAGCAGCACATTTTCCAGTCAGAGGACATCCACTGAGTGTCATCTTCTGCATTTTATACAAATTCTGAGAAATATCCAGTTTTACTGCTTAATTGTAAAACATAATGTGTAAACAAGCAGGAGTTGAAGACGTTCATCTGTGATTTGCCCAGTACAATCAGTTGTGAGCTTTTGGCTCCTGGGGCAGGAGCACAATTATTTTAATTTTTCTCTTTGCAAGATGTTTTAGTTGATTAATTATTGGAACAAGCCTAGAGGCTGAAAATCTCCCATTATTTCAAAAGCAAAGGGCAGTTTGAATAAAAATGCCAGTAATTTTCTCAGTTTAATGAACAGATTTTTCTCACTTTACATAAATCCTCTTTAACCCCACACAGTCACCTGACTCTGGGGTTGGAAATGATGTGGAGCCTCCACCATCTGTGGCGCAGAAGTCCCAGCCCTATTGTGGTTGATGGCAGATAGACTAAATGTCAAGGACTGTGTCTCGGGAGAAGTGGTCTTGTGTGTGTGTGTGTGTGTGTGTGTGTTTGGAGAGGGTTGAGGGAGGGGCTGTCTTTGTTGCCTTGAGGACTAATCATAGGTATCATCACTGGGTTGAAATGTCAGTAATGGTATTAAGCAGCTGGATGCTTTGCAAGAGTGTAAATAGAGGAGCTTGATGATATATTTTAGCATGTCTTTTTTTGTTGTTGTCTTAAGACTTTCAATAAAAGCCAATAAACACCATAATAAGGAAAACTGCAATAAGATTAGAAAAAGTAAGGGGAAAGAGGTACAGTAAGTCATCCATACCGAATGCGATGATGCTTATTTAATGAAAACATGAAATAACGATTGAGCCTCTTAATCAGTCTCAGCACATTAAAAAAACAAGCTGCTGCTCATGTTGGACACCATAAATGAGCTGTTTTGGGTCCTGACCTGCAGTTAAAGACAAGTTGGCCTTGGACTCAAATGTCAACGGCTCTTCTTGGTAAGGCATGTGGTGATAATCATCCCCTGGAGAACAGACCGTTGATGCTCATTGAGAGCTTATTAATGACTCACACCAACACAAACTGCGTAGTAACGCTGGGGGCTGTTAGTGTTTAGGCCAATTTGTTTGTCATTGTCTGGGCTGTCATATGTGGTGGCGATTCTCACCCAGAAAAGCACAATATCAAGTCCTACTGCTCGGAGAGAACTTTTCCTCTTAATTACAGCCTTTTCACTGATTAGTTGGCAGACTTGCACATGGTGTTGCATCACATTGTGTACTGTGATTTGTTTATCTGTTTTAATTTTTACCTCTGGGTTTCTCTTATTGATCAAGGATTTAAATGTTAATGACTTCCCATGATTCTTTGTGGCCTACGAGTGATGGACCACTAACTTTGTATTGCAGGGTCTTGCATAATGCTGTTTGCTTGTTCTTCTACTGAGAAATAGTTTTGAAAGCTTGTCTTTCCCAAAAAAAAAAAAAAAAAAATCCAGTGGCAGCGATTATGGCCAGAGGTAGAGGTTGGTTTGGTAGGTCACTCTTGGAGATTTGGATCTGGTTGTCATGGATACAGCTTTTGTGGACGAGACAATTTTACACCTCTTTGTTGTGCAACCCTGTGTGTTGTTTGTATGTCTTTGTGTGGACCTTTTAAAGAAAGCTAGCTGTAATTAGGGGGAGGAAGTTGGACTCCAGGTTGCTATAAGAAGCTCCATCAGTCTGGCTTGTTCAGAGTCCAGGAAGCAGGTTTTAATTCATCACTCTGTCTGCCAAGAGTCAGCAACCATGTGTCTGCACTTGGTCAGCGTTTTTTTTTTCATTTTTTTTTTTCATTCCACTTCTGAGGAAACTGGTTACTAAGCAAATTCCAGATCACATTTCTAGAAATAAACCGTATCATGGCTAACACCTTGGCATTCCTCAGTGATTCTTCAGCAAACAGGTGTCAGTGGGAAGAGGGATTACAGAGCGTAGCAACAGGAGCAGGGCCATGAATCACAATGGAGCTGATCTAAGGATGGTCGGAGGAAGGTTTTTTGCTTTCAGCTTTTCAGGGTCCAGTCAGCTTTCACTGTCATGAAAGGCTTTGCAGATCACACACAAATGCACACACAAACTTTCTCTCATGCACACACATACACGTTCAATGTGGCCACCTTCCCTAGTTTGACTTTTACCGCTATGCAGAGTAAAGAAAACTCCCCGCCAGCCTTTCATACCCGGCTCAGTCTCTCATTTTCCCCATTCTTTTATTCACCCATTCTTTTTCCCTCAGTCTTATTCTCTTGCCCTCTCTTTCACAGTCAGTCTTTTGCTCACGACCCTATTTTCAGCAGGCCTGGCTGGCTGCCGCTTTGTGGCGGCTCCCGAGTGGGGGCCCTTTTGTTGGAACAGCTTTTGGTAGAATTAAAAAGGGTGCCAGTACACCCCCCTCCCCTCTCTTCCTCCCTCCGTCCACTCTGCTGCTGCTCTCAGTTCTAGGCCTCACTGTTTTGAAAGGCATGGAGTTAGAGGGGGCAAAAGAGAGGGGGGAAAATTCACAAGGGTGAAAATGTTTAGATAAACGTCCCTGCTCTGTCTCCGGCTCTGTCCTGAGCTCACCCGTTTGCCAGACCTCAGCAAGCAGTGTCCATCCATTCTCCTCCTGTTCAGTCACTGTTTCCTCTCCAGATATAGTCCGCTGGTGACAAAATGGAAATTGCCTCCACAGTCTGGGTTGGAGTGTAGTGGCGGGTTAGGCTGTGATGTGACTTTGTGACATTTCCTGTTGTACCCATGTGGGCCATTAATAATCGCAGTAACATTGTTTGCTTCACTTGTATCATTATGGAGCCTTTAGCCAGGTTTTTTTTCCTACAAAAGGAATTTAAGGCGACAGCCTTGCTCAAATTCTGTGCTGTATTTAATACAGTTTTAACACGCTGGGAATAATAAAACTTGTTTAAAGGGCATGACTTGCATCACTGCTAACTGAAGTGAAATCACATCTGGTGCTAAGTGAAAAGGCAACAGAGTAGGATGATGTGCAAGCTAATTAGCACAGGCTATTTGAAATGTCAGTGGCAATACTAATGAGATGCAGTCACCAAACCACTTCTTTATTTAAGCTCACAGTCACATGTTGACTCTATCTATGCATGTGCTTGATGATTCGTGCTTAATCAGGTGAGCTAGTGGTGTGCCCCAGCATTTGTGTTTTTAATATTTAGCCCACAGTTAACAAGAAATCTCTCAACAATCTCAAAACATCAGCACCAAAAAACAAAATGATACTAGAGCTCATTCAGCTCCACTTAGACACTGCCTTACTGGAGTGTGTGATATATTTTCCTAATAAGGAAAATAAGTCAAGGTTTAGTAGGTTATGATTGAGGTAACACATTTACCTCATTTTGAGTCAGGAAAATCCCTGCTTTAGCCTTGTTATGGTTTCCTGTTATTGGCACCAAACACTGGATTTAGAGAATAGATTTATTCCCTATGAACAGAGTGAAATAAAATTGCAGATAGAAGACACTGAACATTTTGCAGCCGCCCCTAAATGTCATCATCAACTGTTATCATTTTGGTGGATATTTGTCTGTTTCAGAACCAGTCTCTTCTGGGTGATTGGATGGTAAGTGAAAGCTTTTTCATCACTGAGGTTGTACAGGTCATAGAAGCCAGTGAGATAGAAAAAGTCAATTTCCTGCCAAGGTTCAAGTGCTAACGCTAGAAAGACCAGGTCATTGTCAATTGTCTTCAAATTGTTTCTCTATTACTATTCAGAGACCCTGTTTCTTTACAAGCCTTTAGCAGTTATTAATAGTAGGTTATAGCTTGGCCTTGTCTTTGACCCGGCAAAACTACTGGACTTGCTGTATTTTACCTCAAAATACTAACTGTCTCTGCCTTACCTAAATGTCAACACTAACTATAACAAGGCATGGAAAGAGGAGAATCTAAATGTCTTTTGGAAACTCAGCACCTCACTGAAATCATGCAAATGGAATTGGAGAGAATAGAGAGCATTGAATTATCTCAGCTCCCATGTCCATAAATAACTGTCCTGCTCTGTGTAGCCTGTTGACAGTGGGACTGTTAGCAACAAGTTGAGGAGGTCAGCAGCTAGCCAGCCAGGAGAGAGAGAGAGAGGGAGGGAGAGTCTGTCTGTATTAATGAAATGTTAAAATGAAACCGGGCTAAAGACTTGGATTTGTGTGCAGCTAACAGTCTGGCTCTTCACTGTCTCTGTTAGTGTCTATGGCTGCTTCAATATCATTGTTTTTATTGACTGCTTTGCCTTTGCGCGCCGGTGTGTGTGTCGATGGCGATCGTCTTGAGCGACAGTGTTTGCTCCAACTGTCTTGTTTCTCATTTGCATTACTCAAACTAACATGTCTCCTCACCCTGTTCAGAAGTGACTGCTGTTGACATAGAAGCACATTTCTATGCAAGTCACATGCACATTGAAAGAGAATACCAGTGTCATTTAGAGTTGCAGCCCATTCACTACTGCCTCTGTCTAGTGTACATCTCTCCCAGTCACTGTGCAATGCATGTCATATGTAATTATATCATTTTTCTCCTTCATTTTTAAGGATAAAAGCTCTGCTTTTATTTCAAACCTGGCTTGATATGAATAGCTGTCCTGGCAAACAAAGCATCCACATGGAAAAAGACATGGATGTGACAATTAAGTTTGTCAGGCTGCGTGTTATTTTAGGGATTATTTCCTGGTGCGGGCTTCCATGTTTTCCTGCTGGTGTCAGGAAATTGACTGGTGAGAAAATCTAGTCTACATTTTATATTAACAATGGGACATGGGTACCTGTTGGCCTTCAGTCAAAGACATTGAAATACTGTCTGATTCAGTGAGAGGTCACTGAATATGTGGTCTGATGTGAAAACACCAATTTCTGACAGATTAAAGCAATTCATATATTACTAAAAACCAAACTCTTTGAAGTAATAGCCTTTTTTCAAATAAGAGGAGCCTTTAGAAAAATTAATAGAGCTCCTTTCACAGTGTGCTACTGTCTTACTTTGTATTACCAGGCCATGACCATAACTGGGACTGTTTCTTTGGTGGAAAGCTGTTGTATTGTAGCTCAGGTGTTAGAGTGGATTAGATAAGCTGTGCCTGTTGTGTCCTGTGTTTTAGCAAGACGCTGAACCCCACATGCCGTATGTGAAAGGGAAAAATGCACTGTTGCGTTCTCCTAAGATAAGTACCATTCAAAGACTTCATATGGCAGTATTCTAGGTGTCTAGTGAATCACTCTGTCCTCATTTACTCATAAATTTTCCAGCAAGTCTGCTCACACCCAAATAGTACACAAACACAGATGCACAGACAGGTTGCCCCCCTCCCTTGCCTCTTCCTGGCGGCCGCTGCTAAACCTGATTAATTACTTCCGTATCCCTCACTAATTCAGCTGTAGATTGAGAGATTCGCTGTGACAGCTGCAGCACAATGCTTTGTCTCTCTCCCTTTCCACCCCACTACTCCTCGCAAAGGAACCCCTCTCTTGACTCGAGACTTTCCCGTCTCTAATCTAAAGCTGTGGGTCACCTCTCTATTCATACAATTCAAGGAGTGGATTTTCTCCTATGAATCCAAAATTGAGGTTTTTTTTTTTTTTTTTTTTTTACACAAAAGGTTGATGCTCCTCTGACACGAAGCAATTCAATATTCCAGTCTGATCCACACATTCTGTCTTTTGGCAACCATCGATGGACGTTTTCATTTGCATGATAGAATTACAGAATTCTTCTTCCAAAGCAGGATTTTCTATTTTCTTCTTTAATAGTATATCATTGTCAAATGACTTGAGATATTGCCTGGTGCTTTTCTATAGGCCCTGTGGGCTTTCTTTTCACAGCTCATTTCATTATTTCTCCTCCCTGCTGCTTTTGATGCTTACACTTACCTGTCAGTCAGCCAGAAATATCTTTGCTGTTTCTTTTTTTTTTTTGTAAGACAGGATCCAGTCCAAGTCCTCTTCAATTAGACCAAATAAAAGTGAAAAACAGATTAGTGAGGCTACTGCTTGTAAATAGCTACCGCTGAACATCTGTCATCCTTTTAACCGCTGTGTGTCATTGTCGGCATTGTGAGGTTCAGGGTAAATGTGGTGGTTGGAGATCTCTGCACAAATGTAACCAGAAAACAGTCTGTGCTTGCTGTGCTTTGTGTTCAGTGATTAGAATGATTCACATTCTTGGAACAAGCCTTTGCGGTGAAATTAGGAATTTCACAATAATAGGCTAATAACAAAAGCAATAATAACAAGGTCCAGCATTCAACTTTTGACTGGAAAAAGAGGATCCACATTCAATTATGCAGCACTCGTGTGTGTGTGTGCGTGTCTCTGTGTGACTGTGTGTGTGAGTGAGTGTGAGTGCCTGTGTCAGTATCTGTGTGTGTGTGTGAGTCCACTCGTGACAAGCTCCCTCTGTTTAGCAGCAGTGACAAAGCCATGGTGAACGGTGTGATGGGTGAGGATGTGAGTCACTGTGACAGACAGAAAAAGATACACAGGCGCACACACATTCTTGTTCCACTATCCCTGTGAGGACAACTCATTGACATAACACATTCCCTAGTCCCTTATTCTAACATTAACCATCACAAATAAATGCTTAACCTTAACCTTAATGCAAGTCTTAACCCTCAGCATTCTGTAACTGTGGGGACCTAAATTTTTGAGCTTATGGGTTAGTGTGTATTCAGTTTAAATTCCCCACCTGGATGTGAAAACAAGCACACACACGCACACACTTCTCTTACATGAGTTGTGAGGACACTCATAGACATAATGTATTCCTTAGTCTCTTACCCGATCACCACCACCTAACCCAAACCCTTAAACCAAGTCTTCTCTTCTCTTCTCATTATATAATATATTGGAAATGGATCAAAGCCAAGTGGCACAGGGATTAAATAGCTCATGTCAAAACCCGAGAAATCATTAATGACAAAAAGTTCTCTTCAGTGGCTCAAAAAATAATTTACAGATGACAAACGTCATCATGTGAACTGCAGCGGCACTTTTGCTCCTGGGAGGAGGTGTGTGAAAAGATTTTATTTTATCAGCTTTTCCAGTTTTAAAATGACAGGGAATGATCAGCTTAAAAGTTAGAGGACTTTCGCTACCAGAATCTTTTCTCCTACCTGATCAAGGACTTAATCTCAATGCATTCACTAGTGCAGAAACATACCTCATTATAGAACAACAATAACTAGAGGGCTTAAACTGACATGGTAGCTATGGTTGACAAATAATATTAAATTAGATTGGAGACAATGAAGGATACTGTAGCTGGCTAACAAAAGGAGTAACTGTGTTATTATGAGCCAGGCAATTATGACAATAATCTGCTAATCTGCTTGCTGCATTGAAATTGGAATATCCATCCATCCATCCATTTTATAAACCGCTTATCCTGTTGAGGGCTGCAGGGGCTGGAGCCTATCCCAGCATGCACTGACTGAGAGGCAGCGTGCACCCTGAACAGGTCCCGAAGGTGCACCCTGTGTTTGTCAAAGGTCTGGGAGTAGAAAATGCAAAGTAAAAAAGCATTAATATTTCACAATGCTGGCATACAACAGTTGATGGAAATAAATGGAGGTTAAATCAGAGTATTTGGGAGATCTGAATTCACAATAAATCATGCAACTATTGTTTATTCATCACAATGAAAACATATATCTGTTTTAAGTTTTAACTCTTTGAATTTAAAATTTTAGTTTGAACTGTGCTTGTTATGCAGTCATGAGTAGTTCAGTTAAAACGAGTACCATTCCAGTACACTGCTGAAGAATCTGACATTAGGACTGAGCTGTCAGTGATGGAATCATTAAATGATACGAATAAGTTGAACTTGATTAAAAAACTCTGCTGAAAAGTCCTTTTTTCTGTTGTAATCTACTCATTACGTCTGCAGTGTTGAACTGTGTTGTTCTTTGTCTTTTAATGTGAGAAGTTGCAGGGATCATGATCTGCCACACTGTTACTGTCAAAATGGTATGAATGTTATGTAAAGTTGTGTTGCTGTTGTACAGTAAAATTTGTAGTCCTTAATATCACAGCATGTAATTTTGAGTCGACCCTTTAGTCCGTGGCTAAAAAGTTGAATTTCACTGAGCCAGCAGCTCGCCTCCTCCTTCTCTTGGTGTTTGTGCTTACCTCAAAAAACTCCATTAACTAAGGAGTTAGGATTGGAAAATAGAAAATGACTTATGTGCTTGGGTCTCCGACCTATCCGCCTCCTCATTCCAGAGTCTATTTCCAGGGGGCTTTTTGAAACGGGAAGATGATTTCTTAATCCTCAGGGATGCATCTGAGGATGGAAGCGAAATGCTTCAACTGTTCTCGTTTCCCAGCACGCGAGCGTCCTGATGGGTGGCAGACTGGCTGCCCAGTTAGCTGGCTGGACAGAGAGAAAAGGGTGCTAATGAGATGTGCGCTGCTCTTTCATGTGTGTCCTCTCCTCTTCCCAGCATGCCGTTTCTCTTGACTCTGTGGGTGTCTAAGCTATAAGCGTCTAGGTGTCTGACTGCAAATGTACAAAATGACCGTGTCTGAACTGGAAAGCTGAATAGGTTTGGAATTTTATCAGGCATTTTTTGGTATGAAAGGCAATGTGAAGGAGAGCGTGTTAATGAGCTTGTTTGGAACATCGCTTGTTCCTCACAGTCATCAACAGCGTGAAGCTCTGGCCAAAGGGATGGAGAATGGAACGAGAGAAAGCAAGAGGAGGACGATAATCCCAAAGCTAAAAGCTGAGGCGGTGCTTAAATAAACTAAATCAACAAACAGCCAAAGTAATTGATTTATGACTTCAGCAGTCAAGCAAATCCCCTCATGTCTCTCCAAATGTCTTCTTTCACAGGATTACACCATTTCAAACAAGAATACTACCATCCCGCTTCACCTCTTATGCCTTTTTAAAGTTTGTTACAAGATCGGTTGATAGATTTTTTTTTTTTTTGCTTTTAACCTACACCAAAATTAACAAGACTTAAGTTTTGATATCAAGTGAAATATCTCATGTGGCAGTGAAATCTCATTAAAGTGGATCTGTGGAGATTTAAAAAAATCCTACTGGACTGCCACCCCTCAAGTAATTAAGAGACCATGTTGGCTGCTGTGAATGTTTTGTTAACTTTTTAAAGCCTGCGATACATTTTTAATTTTCCTATCCTCATTGCTGTATTAAAAAACAGTGTCCAGAGGCTTGTGCTCAGAGATGGCTATGGCATCAGAGAGAACATTTAGTCATTATTTTTTCCAGCCATCACCCGCAGAGGTGAGCAGGGACTTCCTTGTTTGTCAGTTTAGTTTAACACAGAATTTAAAATTTGGCTGTTGAACAGCAACTTCTCTAATGCAGGAAGCTACAAAAATTCAAAATGATAATTGTCACAGCATCTGCGTTTGCTTCTTATTCATTCCATAGCTTTGATTTTTGTTTTTACTTGAGCTTGTGAATCCAATGGTTTCTGACAGCCAGACATCTCAATGCACGTTTCAAATCTGAAAAATGATTTTTATAGTACACTGGCATGAATAGAGACTGCTTAGAAGACAGAATCATAAAATACTTTATAGTAACATTAGGGTTGATTTGTATTTAATGGACTGCACCATTCTAAATCACCACAAGTATGGTCTTTGAAATTTGCATGTTCTTTTCTTCTTCAGTCTTCAGCTGTTTGAATGGTTGCCAGTCCTGGCACATTTCCATCAGGCACCATGGGAGATGTGGTTTACACAGGACTGTGTACTGTGGCTTGAGTTTTGGGATTCTGCCCCAGAATTGTAGCAGTGGGATCATCTTTGTGTCCTCCCATGGAGAATGAAGATGATGATGAACATTATGTGTTTGTTTTGCTTAAATACATCTTTCTGTGCAAGAGCACAGAAAGAAGTTTCAACATTTAACTACACTTACCTGACAGAAAGTGATTACCCTTCAAAGGGACTGCTATGGTGAAAGTAAAATGTGATAGTCATGCATTAACATTTTGAGAATTTAGTCATGCAGTTGTATCGTAATGAATTTAAACATTTTTGAAAATTAAAATGTGATGGATTAAATTTTGCAGCTGATCCTCTGTTTGGTTGAACTGACATGTGCAGGAGGTAATCACAGCACCAAGGTTATCACTGCTCCATTACAACTCAGTTGGTTTGAAATGATAGTGAGCATCATGTAATTGCATGTTAGTAGTTAATATATAATGAGCACAATGGGTTAAATGCCAATTAGCACAGTGTATGTGTGGGCCTGAGTGCTGCCAGGTGGTGCAAAGGGAGAGCCATTTGCTCATTGTAACCTGGGCTCTGGGTTCACTCTGTGTTTGACTTGACAAGTCTGGCTGAGCCGTCATCCTGTTGCTTCTATTCCTGGTCCTTTTTTTTTCTAATTTCACTGGGATACTGCGGTTAGTGCACTGTGACAACTCGCACACTCTGAGTATCAGTGCACTGGCCCCTTTCTTCCTGAAATGACGGGGAGTGAGCGAGAACAGAAGGATTCAAATGTGTCACGGAGAGGGTGTGTGGGTCCTAACCTTCCCCCCTACCCTGTCCTCTCCCTCGCTTTTGCGCTCATGTTTTATTCTTACAGTGTGACCGCTAGTGTGTTTCGAGTGGCTGATGGAAGGCAGTCATACATGTGGATTTTCCCTCACACGCACCGACACACACACACACACACACACACCCTTGCGCACATTCAAGTGCACACGCACAGACACTACAACGGTCCCTGTGCTGCCTCTTCGGCACACTGATTCCCTGCTCCACACACATGAAGTGTAAGTGCCATACACGCACAGATACACACACAGTCACTCTCAGTCTAGTGGAACCGCTCAATGGCGGCCCCCTGACAGCTATCAAGTCGCAGCCTCTTCTTGCAGAAAACAGATAAAAGCTGTTTTTTAAAGTCTTTTCCCATGTCATCTCTCTCAAGTCCTGTCTTTTTTCTCTCTGCTGGCAGTGAGTTGTGGGCGTTGGCACGATGTGTGTGTGTCTTAGTGTCTGCATGAATGTGTGTATCTCTTGATACGTGTTTGCATGCATGTTGGCGGGTTTATCATTTTATATTTGTGCAGATGTGTGGATGATGGAGTGAGACAGAGTAACATAGCTGACTACTGACTAAACCGTCATCTGTGTACCTGCTAGAGTCGTGAGCTGCAGCAGTAAGACATCTGAACGCTTAACATTTGCCCAGAAAAACACCCACACTTGCGACTGAACTGGGATCCTTTTAATATTTTCAGCACTGGTACTATTGTGATGCCCACATTTAAACACTAATACTGAAGAATAGGAGCGTGTTTTTCAGTAGAAGCCTTTAATTAGATTTTTAGAAGAGCTTAACTTCTGAAATGCATCAGTGCTTAACATTGTCTTAACACAATTTTGCAGAGAAGGCATTTAGAAATGTTATTTTGGGCTCTCAAAACTTGCTGTGGACATGTTTGCCTGTTTGTTTCTTTGTTTTTTTGACATTTATTAGACCAAACATTTAATTGATTACAGTAATAAACAGTTGGTGGAATAATTGACACTGAAAATTATTTGTAGTTGCAGCCTTGTACCTGAACAGTGAATAAATTAACAAGACTGAGAAACTGAAGTCCCTTGTGCTACAGGAAAATTCTAATGAATCACACACATAAGCATGGATGTGCACTTGCAGATGACAATATGTTTGTAAGCAGATTCAAGATGTGGTGTGTTTGGTGACTTTCCTCGTCAACTCTTACCTTTATCCTATGTTACCCTCTGCCCCTGTCCCCATTTGTTTTGGCTCCTGATACTGCATACAGACCAGTAGAGTAAAGAAAGGCCAAAAATGACCCTTTTTGAAAAACAGGCATGGGAACTATGCAGCCACAGCTGCTTTGTAGTTGTGCAAAAGGACAAGTGAATGACAAGGGTCCCTCCTCCTCTTCCTTCTCTTTGTCTCATTTGGCTGGTTGGCTAGTTAGTCAATTGGCAGGATTACCACCAGTGGAAGGATTATTGTCACACAGATGTGTCAGCCCTCCCACCTCTGGCATCATCTGCTTAGTGGAACACACACGATGAGTAAGGGTGTCATTTTCTAATATATGACCGCAGATGGGTTAATTATGAGCCTTAATCAGTCTGTTATCACCAGCATAATACAGACAAGTGCAGACACACTGCTGTCCAGACTCTAATACACACACACAAAATGATAGCTGCTAACATTTGTCACCACAGATTGCTAAGTAAATGAGATGAGATTGGACATGTCAGTTTCTAATTTTTGGCATTAAAATTGTTTGACCTCCAGAAGACTGAAATTACTTGCTCAGCCAGTCATAGTACAAACTGGACTGGCATCACAAAATTTAAGAGCTCAAAATGTTTAAACCCCCACCTGTTTCATGTGACATGTGCTCTAAGGAGAAGAAGCTGCTACATTATCCTCGGAGCAACAGTAAACAGGTCGTGTGAATGAAAAGAGGTAACACTTAGAACGGCATCCGCTTTCAGAATTAATTAGCCTGGTGCCATATTTAGAACAAGGCGGGACGAAGAGGAATAATTAAACAAGAACGGGACAGACAACAGCTGGTAACTAATCCAATAAATGATTGTGTGTTATTAAAAAGCTCACACCAGCAGTGAGATTAAAGCCAGAGCTACGAGTCAGTTTTGATTAATGAGAGGCGTGATTAATCAAGTCTGTCTCCCAAACACGCACAGGGACAGATGTAAACACATGGACACATATATGTAGACATGCCAAGCACAGAGAGGATTCTCACTCTACATGTCTACCTGTATGTTTGCCTGTATATGCGTGTGTGTGTGTGTGTGTGTGTGTGTGATATCCATTACTGTTGTTTCCCGTGGTGTGTGAAAGTGGGTCATCTTTGGCTCTGCTGACAGGAAGTAATCTGTTCACTACGTGAGATTTGAAATGTTTCTTGGCTTCCTCAGTGTCAGTGGTTTACATTTAGATTTCTTTTTACTTGCTTCTACCTGTTACTGACATAGTTGTACTTTCCCTGTAGGAGATGTGGTCATGGTTGAGTTTGTGTAGGTGTGAATGTGAGGCTGTAGGGTTTTCATTTGTGTTTTCTCAGCAGTTTGATTGAAAAACTCAGCTCTGAATAAAATATCAAAAAGTGTTTCACATTTAGCCTTGCAGCTAACTCATACTTTGCCTCAGTGTGTTGGTGCCTGGTGCATTTGTGGGCTCGGTGTTTTATACCTCTGTGTGTCTCTGTCCTTGATTTCACCGTGTGAGCTCATTTGCTTATTTTAGTTTGTCAGTCTGTCCTTGATTTGACCACAGGTTTGTCTGTTTGTGTCTTTGTGCATGCGGTCCAGTCTCAGATGCTGCTAGGCTTGGCGTGTGTGTGAGTGTTTTTTTTTGTGTTGTTGTCTGCAGTGGTCTGATCTCTGATCAATGCAGGTTACAACAGTAGCTGCGTTCACACATTCCATTACCATATATGGGCAACAGAGCACAACGCAAATTACCGTCAGGCCGCAGGCTTGTTTAGTGTAATCACTCCTCTCCTTCTCGCCTTCTCTCCTCTCTGACTTGCCCTCTCTTCTCTTTGCCATTCTGTCATTTCATTTTCTCTTTTCCTTTTTCTCCTTTTGACTCATCTTTTTCTCCTTTATATGCCGTTCATCACCTCTGTCTTCCCTTTCATGTCTCTCCTCTCCTCTTCTCTGTCACCTTAACTCCTTGGCCTTCTCCCCTCTATTTATCATTCCTCTTCTTTTCTCTTCTTTCCTCTTCTCTTCTCTTCTGCTTGGCATGCACCTCTTCTCCCCTCGTTCTCTTTGTTATTCTTCCCCTTTCCCTTCACCTTTCCTCCTAATCATTGCCCTCCTCTTCTTTATTTGCCATTCATCACCTCTGTTCTCCTCTTTCTGGTGTTCTCCCCCTCTGTTTGCCAATCATCCTCCTTCCTCTTCCCGTCATTCTGTTTCTCCTCTCATAACCCATTCATATCCTCTCCTCTCTTCTCCTGACTCCACTTCCTCCTCTTCGACTCAATCAATTCATCATATTAGCTTTCCTCACAGCTCCCACTTGAATTTCCCCTCTTATTTTGTTCATCTTCTCTTCTAAATCTTTTGAGATACTTGCCTTTGCTTGGAAATCTCCTGTTACAAATATAGAAGTCCATTTTGCAGTAAATATCAAAAGAAATGTCAACCTGGGATGAAGGGAAAACCAGACATTTACCCCTCTGCTCAGAGACTTAAGATTTGTCACCTTTTTACTGATTTAGTGACAAGTGCTGCTGAGAAGGTGGGTCTGTTAAACTATTAGACAACCTGATGCTTTTGTTAGCTAAAAATCACTGATCTTAAAGTTAACTTATCTGGATAGCTGATCCTATGAGGCCTGTAAGCCACGGGAAATATTCTTTTTTGATTGACTGACATGTGTCCGTTGATGTTGCATAACATGGTCTATTCAGGTTTAACCACAGCAATCTACTCTCTCTATAAAACAAATATTCACCTTCCATTTAGCTCTACTTTTGGTCTCCATCATCTCCTGAGGAAAATATCTGCTGCTAAATGATCCACTCTGTTCACCAGCTAATCCTTAATTCTGTGTGAGCAGCATACAGTGTGTTTATCAGATCTTGTCTGCTGCATCTGGTCCAAAACAGTGAGCTAAAAGATGCTAAAACGTTCAATAGAGCTGAGGACAGCTGCAGAGTTGGTGATAAATGGTTTTGTCACTATGACTGACCTCTTTCATGTTACACTTGGTCTTTTGTTCCATCTCTAGGTGTGAAGATATAAAGTAGAACAGCTTTAATGACCCTATGGAATACCAGTTTTCTTGATGTGTGGTAATTCCCACTGAAAGTCAGAATGGCATGTAACATACTGAGGGATAACTGTGAACAGAAAGTCTTATATAATAGGGTTAAACCTACATATTATAGCCCTAATATAAAAGCCTGTATAACTCAGGTCTCTTCAGTTTCTTTTTTTCATATAGTGAATATTTACCTTGTTTTAAAGTACAGAGGTCTAAGGATGGATTAAACGCCCACCTGTATATACACAAAGAGACACACATGCTTGTTACTCTGTAGGGGTTTAGCTGCCATTGATTGGTGGCGTTGTTGATATTCATCACCACGGCAGCAGCCTCGATATAGTCGCTGTGGCTTATTGGCGGAGGAAGGGATGGGGGGTGGGGGCATCCTGGCAGACCAACTGCGAAACATGGTGAAAATGACCCAGGCCGAAGGAAGAAAAGGAAAAATGAGAGCAATATAAATGGAGGGAGAGTGTTTCTCCTGCTCTGCTGCAAGAAAGACTTAGTGGGAATGATTACTGGTGAAAGCGAAATTGGCAATCTGCCCTTTCTTGTCTTTCTGTGGCTCTGGTATTCGTGCTCAGTCCTCCTCCTCCTGTCGCTTCTCCCTCTCTCTTTGACTGTCTCAATTTACTTCTCTTTATAGCTCTTTCTGTCTCCCTCACTCCTCTCCTCTTGCTTTCTATCTCTCCATCCCCCTTCTTTATTTCTCTCTTCACTCTCTACTCTGTTGCTGTCTTTCTCTCTTTGGCCTCCTCGTCCAGTTTCACTCATTAAACTCTCAACTTCTCCTTCTTCTCGGAGTGTCTACACTTGGCCGGTTACATTTGAAAACACTTCCTCTCCTTCTCTTTGTTTTGACCTTTTTTCCACATTAAGCTGGCATTTCTGACACTCCAATATCCAGCTTTTTGACCCCTTGTCCACAGAGTAGATAAATCTGGCGTGTTTAGTGCAAACATGGGAAACAGAGCTTGGAAATAGATGAGGTACACCTGGGGAGGGCGTGTTGCTGAAAAATTAAAGCTGCCCTTGTAAAAAAACAGATGTTCAGCATTTCTCATGAACATTGTCTGTATCCATGAGGTCAGCTTTTGAATAATTAAAATCATGCAATCTGAAATCTATGTGTGTTTCCTTTTCTCGTCCTTGGCACGTTACTTCACTACTTTACATTTTGCTGCCACCAACTATCGATGAGTGGAATAGTGTGAAGCTTCATTCTGTCGCCCGTAAACGACTCTGTAATCAAAATAATCACTTACTCACTTCAAACGCTGCCACTAAGCTGCACATATGTTTATGTGATCAGACATCTTTGTGGTCATAAAATAGTCATTTGATCAGCGTGCTTGCTGTTTGCCTGGTTAAAAGGAAACTTGTTGGATCATATTACTATTCTCTGCTCGGTCAAACAACTGGGGCAGAGCAGATGTTTAACCTGCTGAGAATCAGCAGAGTAACTGGTATTTGTGGACTGAGATTGGATTAAAAAGAAGAGATCTTTCCAGTTTCCTGTTGTTTAGACATTTATGAAAACAAAGATTCAAATGTTAGTGTGGCTGCATATTATTTTCTCATATGAACAGGATTTTCTAAACTTTAGTGTTAACATAGTGTCCCTCTCCTGCTCTCATTTCTTATCTCTTCCCTATTTAAATTCCACTATTTTGCTCTATTGCTTTTTTCCTCTCCGTCTCACACCTTAAAAGCTTCACAAGATTAATACTACACTATGCAGTAGATCTTCCTCTCTTTTTTCCCAGTCTCTTAGCCCTCTGTTTTGTATCCTGTTTTCTTCTCACCATTTCTCTGTGAACTTACTCCATCTCCGGCTGACCTTATTCCTGCAGTGTGGGGCGGGGTGGGTCATGTTTATTTCAGTCGTTGTCTGTAGCTGAGACCTTTACCTCTTACCTCACACCTCTGTCTCTTCTCATTCCTTTTCCTCCTTCCATTTAAGTCTCTCTTTATGTCTGATGTGGTTGCTGGTCTCTCTCTTTTTGTTACAGCCCCCTCCCCTATGCTCTCTCTACCTCTCTCTCTTTTTCCTTTAGCTTGACACTGATGTAGCTCTTTGCTTTCTCCCTTTTAGTTAATCTCCAGTGTTGCTTTCTGTGAGGAGCCAAGGCACACGCTGGTTCCAAAAAATCTTGAACTGTCTAAATGTAAGGCTTTTTAAAGGTGGTATGTGCTTTCACATCAGGTGAGAGGTTTCCCATATTCATAGTTTAATGAGTAGATGGTACTGTTTGAAAAGCTGGTAAAGAGTACTATGCAAATAAGCTTGACCTCCAAGGGAAGATAACAAAATGTGGGAAAGAAATGCTCTTTAGGTCTGGTGATTATCACATTTATGCTCTTAGTTTTACTTCCCTTTTATTGAGTATGTGTGTCAGAGTTTCGCTTTGGTATTTACCAAATTCTACAACCCAACTCTGCCTACTCATGATGATCTTTGAAAAGTTCTCTGAGTGCAAAACATTACCCAAACTGTGCTTTCTTTTAGGGCTGCAACTAATGATTATTTTTTTCACTATTTTTTTCTTTATGTAATCTATGTTATTTGCTGATTATTATTATTATTTAAAAAATATTTTTTTCCATCATTTAGTTTAATATTTGACTGACTAATCATGTCAGCACTATCTTCTTTTTTGGCTGTTACCACTTGAGACCAGTCATTATGTGAGTTAAGATAGCAGCAGGTTGGTTTTGCCAGGTTCCTTGGTTTCTTTTTAAGGTTTAAAATTCAGCTTTCTTAAAAAGGCCTCCCACAGGCTCAAATTTGTTTTCCTGAAACCTGCAGATACCCTGAATGTGTTCGGTGAAGGTTGGGTGTCAGAGTGTTTATATTTAAATGTCAGTGGTGCCTGTTTGTGCTGGCTGCACTGCAGATATTTGTATGCTTATTTTTGTTACTGCTAGTGTGTGTTTGTATGTGGAAATTTGGAAGTGCTTAAGATGATTTTTAGTCACTTTCTGGTGTTTTTGATGTGCGAAATGTGATGTGATGTGTTTCATTAGAGAACATCAGAAGCCGACTCTGCTCACTTTCTCTATGCTTTTCTGCTTTTCTCGCTATTTATCTGGCTGTGTGTCCCTCTCTCTCCCCACTCAGCCTAAAATCTCTCTCTCCCTCTCTGTTAACTTAAAATCTTTGGTTTCACCTGTTCCTCTCTCGTGTGCCTTGTAGGTCTGCTTCCCGATTAGCATCTCTTCTTTTTCTTTAGTCAACTAGCCATGACTTCTCACACACGCCCACGTACTCTCGCACAAGATACTACTCATAAACAGAAACATACAAAATGACTGAAAAATAGTTGGTTTCACAAAAATAAAACTTGAGACATGATCGTAAACCAACAGAAACACTTTTCTCTTCACACACTTGCACAGGAAACAGGGAAAAAAGCACACAGAAAACATGATCTGAAACATAGATATACATAACAACACTCAAGGAGCAGACACATAACCAAAAACCACAAACCAGCAGATACCAAATTTGCACATTTATATACAGATAGACATACACAGAGGAGAATAGCTTGACAATCGGTTTCCTCGCCTCATTTTCGCTTTCTTTCTCTCTCTTTCTCTTTCTCTGTCTGTCTCTTGCTCACTCACTCAATTTGGTTCGATTTACCATCCTGTCAGGCTCGCTGATGCCCTCATTTCAGGCTGGCTATGTAAATATTATTGTTGAATCTGAGATGAGATGCCGTTCCCTGGCGAATCTCCTGCTGCCGTTTCTCCCAACGATCTGTCATATGGGCTGACGTATAATCTATCACCCTGACAAACTATACCCCCACCACCACCACCAGCTAGCCACCCACACACCCCACCTCTCCATCCCTCCTCTCCACCCCTCGTCTCTCTTCTCCTTATCAGGGTGCCAGCAAGGTGGGAGCAAACATTTCAGCATCCAGCTAATGCACTTGTAGGTTTCCCTGCTCCTAATTTTGGGTTTTTGCAACCTCACCACCCTTCCCCTGAGGGCTCCCCTCAATCTGCGATGTTTCTTTTTCTCTGTACATGATGTTTCAACAGACTGATGTGCATGATTGTTGTGCATGTGTGTGATTGTGTGTGTGTGTTTCTCAGTTGTGCACAGCTTTATGTCTGTTTTGAGCATGTGAATGTCTTCAGTGCTATATTTTGGTTCTGGGTTTTGTTTGGTGCGTGTACATAAGCGCCTGAAAGGACTGTGTGTGTATTTCTGTGAGATACAAATCAGTAATATATTTGGTGTCTAGTGAGCATGTGAATGCCTCGACAATATGACCTGTCAGGCAAGCTTTTGAAAAGATCGATATGGCTCTCATGTTTGGACTGCAGATATGGAGCTACAACCAGCAGCCACTTAGCTTAGCTTAGCACGAGCTGTAGCCTGGATCTGTCCAGAAGTAACCAAACCCACCTACCAGCAGCTCTACAGCTCACTAATTAACACATCGTGTCTCGTCCGTTAAGAAAATGACAATTACTGTTTTTACTGGGGTGTTACGTACTGGACTGGTTCTTGACTAATGATAAGAGCTTTAAGAAGTCACTGCTCACAGCCAGAAAAGTTTTTCACACGGATTTTTGTATGGATTAAACAAATGAGATATAACTTGATAATTTGTGAGCTTTCGAGATGCTGGTGGATGGTTTTTTATGCTGAGCTAAGCTAATGAGCTGCTGGCTAGAGCTTCATATTTAGCGCACAAACATGAGAGTGGTATTGTCAAAAAAATAAAAATAAAAATCTGTAAGTAATTGTATTTGAATATGTGCGCAGAGATATCCGTAACAGCATGTGTAGATTAACTTACTGTTCATTAACTGCATGGATATCTACACTACACATGCTTACACACTGACATATGTGTGTGCATAATTGCATGCCCACATATCTGTGTGTGCATGTTCTTGTTCTTATATCCTGGAGGGGACTTCAACCTGAATACACACTAACCCATGGGGCTTTGTGTCACTCGTGGGGACAAAAATTGAGGTCCCCGTGGGTAGAGACTGCCTCTTTAGCATTAAGACTTGGTTTCAGGGTTCAGATGACAATTAGATTTAGGTTAGGGTTAGGATAAGGGTTAAGTTTAGGCATTTAGCCTTGATGGTTAAGGTTAGAACAAGGGGCTAGGGAGTACATTCTGTCAATGAGTTGTCCCCACTGGGATTGTGTGTGTGTGTGTGTGTGTGTGCTATGCGGCCCATTAAGGGAGAGGAGTACATTAAGATAATGTATCTCCCCTGACCTCAGCTCTCTGTAGATCAGCCCTGGTTGTAATCAATAACCTACTGCATGTGTGTGTGTTTCAGTATGTATGTGTGTCGATAACTCGGTTACAAGCCGCTACGTGTGTGCCTCTGCTTGCCAGGTTGTTGTCATGCTAATCACAAACATGTTGCGTATGCGAGCAGAACTTCCCATTTGTTTTAATGAGGCCTGTCTGTTCAGCAGCCGCTCTTTCTGTTTGTTTTCTTAGTTTTCAATTAGGAGACAGCACCTCAGGACTTGGAGGCAACACACACACAATTCATGCATCTGTTATTGATAAAATGTCTCACAGTTTGAAATAAAGGAGCACAGATTACACAGTTTCCTCCTCTCTATCTGTATATGAATCTATATGCATTGTGTGTGTGTGTGTGTGTGTGTGTGTTGTAACAGTGATTGTACTCCTGTCTGCTATCAATCACGATCAACGCAGCATGTACTAATTACAGTGTTGTATGATGATTTATGAACAAAGCAGCAGCAGCTTAGTCACAAACCCTTGCTGCTGCTGTCTCCAAGCCTTTTCGTTCACACTGTTAAACACCACATGTCTGTGCGTGTGTGTGTGCGTGTGTTCCTCATTAGTTTATAAGTATGTTTTTCAACCCAATGATTAGATTTGCCACTGTACGCAGAACAAAGCCACAACAAGAGATAACATAAAATTAAAGCAAACGGTTTTATTCTTCTGAGCTCTTGGTCGGCAGAATAAAGCAGGTTGCTTTATCTGTACAAACACTGAATGGATAATGAGCAGTTTTCATTGTTAAAAGGAAAAGTCGAAATCAAAGGAGAGACTAACACTTGATCACACACTTTCTCTAATTCACTGGTTTTATTTCGAACATTAATTGGTTTTTAGTTTGTCTAGTTAACAGGTATAGCCTCAGTCCATTTACAACAGTAAACATTAAGGTAAACATTCAACATTTTGGCCTTTTGTGTGCAAGAGTAAATATTTATGGAAGGTTGGAAGTGTGTGATGTGATGGTAGGACACCAGGATTATGTCATGTGAGCAAATAAGGTTGTAGCTGCTTTAAAGCTGAACTGTAGGTCATTTAAAATGCATGTGAAGATATCTGCCTGTTTTGAGAAGCATATGTTTATTTTATGTAAACTTCGCCAAAGTCCTAATTTCCTTATCCACTTAACTACAAGAGGAGGAGAGGGTGGTGAGTTCATATATATTTGAGGTAATACTGGTAGCCACGTATCACATCACTGAGTTTGTCATAATTTATTTTTCTGAATTGACAACAAAGAGTTCTTTTTGGTGAGACATAAACACAAGAATGTGTGAGTGTGTCGTCATGTACAAGAAAGGCCCATCATTGTTTTTGTTCATGTCTGCTGAGAAGTTGTTTTGAAATGAAGAACAAAGTCGAAGAAACTGAATCATAGATCAAAACACAAAAACTTGTTCCAGTAAATGGGAAGTTGTGCTTACTTCTGCGTTATTCCAATGCTCCTCGGTGTTGTGTGTCACCCCTTAAACGCCACAGGAGCCGACTTTGAGCCTGCAATAATAAGCTTGTCTGCATGGTTACACATTCATAGTTGCTGATTCCGTTTCATCACAGTTGCCCATAGTCAGCACTACTGAAATGCGTCAAAGTTATTCAATCTTCCACAAACTCCTCTGAGTTAATTCCGGTGCTATAGGAGTTCAGGTTGGCATGTATTGGAAAGGAGAGTAACTCTTGTTTGTTCTATATTTAAATATGGTGCTTTTTGTTCTATATTTAAATACTGTGCCTCTGAATTGTTAAAATGGGATCTAAAACTAAGATGAGTTTGGTTTGCTCCACTGTAGAACAGCTGCAGAGAGAAGGACTGAAGCTGTAGTAAGACCAGTGCTGTAAAGCCTGTCTCTGCAATAGCAACTACATCATTTAGCCACAGTAAATCATTGTGAAGAATGAAGAATGACTGCTTAATGGGTGCATTATTTTATTTTAGTTATGACTTACTTGGAGCTCTTATTTGAGTGTCATGCCTGACCAAGTCCGCTCCGGTCTGGGAGGTGGGATAGTTGGGAGATAATCTCACAGTGTTTGGGTTTTTAAGGATTCTAATCATTTGCCCTGTTCACTGCTTGTCTTTCCCATTTAGATTATTTTAAACATGTGAGATTTATGACTGAATTAGGACTGTGAATGTTACAGCTATTAGTTGGGGAGATCATTTCAAAAACCGTCATTACACAGACAAATAGCACTGAATACTGTGACAGTATGATTTCATAATCCAGTTTATAAAGATTTCAGTGTAGAGAAACATGCCAGCTGAAGTTTTCCCTATTCTTAACAGGTTCACCCACTCATTCTTTCTGCAGATTTCATGGCTCTTATTTCCAATGTCTCTTTGTCCATGATTTCACCACAGTTTGGTGCTGTCATCAGTTTCTTTGTTTTATCAAGCAAGTCAAATTGTTTCTTGATGGTTAATGTTTGTTGTTGCAGCACTGTTGGGGTCTTTTTTGGGTTCAGTAATCTTCAGGTCTGTTCCCAGTTATAGCAGTGGAGCTGTTGTAGTTAAATTGACTTGTGCAGAGTTGTGCCTCCAGCTCCACTGGCTGCTCAGAAAGCTCTTAGATGCTATCATGCTCTTTGCCAGGGTGACTGCTTTACATTTAGAGCTACACTACACTTTATGTGAAGCTCTGTGATCATCAGACCTTTTTAGATTAAATAAACAAGTTGTGCCATAAATGTCAAGCATGCCAAATCGATTTAAAACCTGTATTAACACTGTTTATAAAGTTCAAAAAGAACTTAAGCTTTCTGAAAAGGTACAACAGTGATACACTGACAAATAAATAATATTCTTAATAGTGCTAAGCTGTACCTTGATGCTACCTTTTGAAAGAAAGGAGATCATTACTGTTTAACCACAGCACCAGGCAGTTCTGGAGCTCACTGCTCAGTAAACACTGATTTAATGATTTACAGATGAAAAACCACAAAGAAATCTAGCCAGAAACAAGCATCCAAGTTATATATATTTGCTGTTCAACAGCATCTCATGATGATGTTTTAGTGTGTCCAGTTAGAGCCTGATTTACAGCTTTTAAAATTCTGTTGAAACTGTCTAAAAACCTTCACCTCTCGACCATGTATATCTTCGTTTTAACCTTGAGGACTAGACATTGTTGGATATTCAAATCACGTTCGTTTTTATTAGAAGTGGTCACATATCTACTACTTTCACAGCCTTAACCTCCTCTATGTTTGTGAATTTTTATATACCTCAGCTTGTTACCCAAATTTCAATTTGCCAGTCTTTATTCCTATCATAGGTAAAATTGCTGATGTGGATGGCTACATAAATGTACACCCTAGGCCCTGTGCAATGGCTGTGTGAATATGAATGACACAATGGGTAATATGCTGTTGACATTGTTGGTATGAAATGAACAAATTGGTTCCTGCTTAGCATTTAGACATGCCATCTGCTTTTCTAAATAGTATCAGACCATGCTCAATTGATTTCCATAGAGGCGAGACAGGGCCGCCAATGCTCTAAGTGCACAGAAGGTTGTGTGTTAAAGCAGAGATTCTCATTACTTTGAATCCAGCAGCATGCTTATACAAGCCAAAATATCACAATAAACCTAATTATTGACTGCTTGAAAATGTCACACAAAAGCTTGTTTGTTCATACAAGAGCAGGAGCAAAATTTAAAGAGTTGCCACCCTAAAGAGCACATCGCAGCAGCTCTGAAGGTGCTGTGGTAATTAAATACTGGGGCTTTTAAATGGTCAAATTATCATATAAAATACATTTTGACCTTTCTTTATTCAGTAAAGGCTGATTGAACATGCGTTATTTTTTAAATTATTTTTTTTTTACAGAGCTTAAAAGCGTATTCACACCTGCAAGCCGCCCAGCCACAGTGTGATAGTGTAATTATAATTGTTGGTATTGACTGTTCTCAGTATGAATGAACTTAATGAAATCTGCAGGATTCAAACAGTTATATTCACTGTTTATGCATGATCTAGTTCCTTGAAAAAGTGTCAAGAGGAGAAGAAGAAACACAATTTATTTATTTTAATCTTAAGTAATGGTACCCAACCTGAGGGTTGAGGCCTGTAGAAGGGCTCAAGATACATATGAGGGGTTTCCTCAGTGTACAAATAAAAACAACGACTAATTGGTTTAACTGGTCACAACAGGTAGCTCACAGAAATCACAGAGATGAATGACAAAATAAATAAAAACAAAATCCACTGGAGGAAAGTGGAAAAATATGAATTTGTGGTAAGTTTGGTGAACTGACCCTTTAACTGACTAAATGATGCAGTAACAGCTATAGTACCACACATTCCCTTCTGGTCATCCTACCATAAAAGACAGCTGACACCATGTGATCTAAAAAGTTAAAGTGTTGTCAGACAGCAGAGTACTTTCCTTTGCATTCAAAGGCTCTAAGCCTCTGAGTCTGACTAAAGCTGAGGCTTTCCATCCGCCTCTTGGCCACTTCTAATTGACTTGAATGTTTAAAAGGCACTGGCAGTTTGACAAAAGCCTGCCCCGAACAATTACTATCAAATTACCTTTGAGCAAAGCACTCAACCCTTTGTAGCTGGATGGAAGGAAGCTGTGGTTGCAGTGTGCAGCTTTCAGGTGTGAATGGGATATCTGATTACATAAGAAAGCTTAGGCTGAAAATGGACAAAGATGCACTTCAAACCCTTTGTGGAGTAATTACAGATAAATAATTCAAGATAAATAATTAAGACATTGATTTACTTTTCATTTGAGCAAATCTCCAGCTTGTTAAACCTGGAAGGGAAGCCAAAACTCACTGTAGCTAAGAAGTACAAGGTGAGGCAGGACATGAGGGACAGGCGGTACTGCAATGCAACCCAGGCTATCAAACCATGCCAGACCTGTCCGACAGGTGGGCACATATGTCATCTCTCCTCGCAGGTGCTTTTGTTTTCTGCCAGACGACTGCCCTCTGGGGCGGAGATTTAAGTCTCACAGAATCTGAGTTTGGCGCCGGGTGAGATAGCGGAGCAGAGTGGAGGGGTCATGTGGGTTGATGGTGCTGGCTTGGCTACTGAGAGACACACAATGATGTGAACAAGCACTGAAACACACACACACACACACGTCCGCACATGCATCTGGTATGAAAAAACACACACACACTCAGTGGCTGGGAGGTGGTGACAGGTCAAAGAAGAGCCATTCATCATGAGCTGTGATCAGAGAGAGGGGAGTAATGGAGAAATAAAGAGACGCAGGAGGGTGAGATAGAAAAAGAGATAGAAAAAGATGGAGAGGACTGGTAAAAGGGGGAAGTATCTAAAGAGAAATTGGAGGTAGAGCAGATTGGGAGCTTGGGATGTGAAAGAGGAAAGGGAAGAGGAAAAGGAAAAAAAGACTAAGGTGAGGGAAATGGCAGTGGAGGGGGAGGTGAAGACACTTTAACCAGAAATAGGCAGTGTGAATCATTATTGTCATTCCATACCCACATGCTAATG
Source organism: Lates calcarifer (assembly GCF_001640805.2). Taxonomy (NCBI): domain Eukaryota; kingdom Metazoa; phylum Chordata; class Actinopteri; family Centropomidae; genus Lates; species Lates calcarifer. Next base: position 19,696,583 of record NC_066835.1, on the reverse strand, counting down.
AGAACAATGTAACACACGAATACACACACACTCTGACAGCTAAAAAACCTTGCCTTTAGAGTGTTGTCTCACTTAACTGTGAGGGACATTTCTGCACAAAGCTGTCAATTGGAAGACTTACTTAATATAGTACATAGAGAAGCTAGTGTAGCTCTCACACATACACACACACAAACAACAGCCTGCAGCCTTGGTGTTTGTGTGCTATTATTGTTGTTTTGTGGTGTTAGTGAAGATAAGGCAATGTCTAATAACAAGGAAATTCCTCGCAGCGAAGAGCTTCACCACTACAGCAGTTCATTGTTCACACCAAGGCTTGTCCTCTCAGCCAGGAAGCTGTACTGCTTTCCCTATTCACCAGGGAGCAGAAAATAAACTCAAAAGGGAAAAACACGAAATAATAGGAGAGAAGGAGAGAGAGGGAAATATAAGATATTTAAGTTGCCTTGGTAATGAATTAAAATAAGCAAGGTAATGATAATGATGCTTTGCTGGTGGAGTAGTCAAGGCTAAACGCTGAGATTCCCAGGGGAACACTCTCCCTCTCTCTTTCAACAGCTTTGTGACAAAAAAACAAGAAATGAATCTCTCGTTCTTCAGTTAGATTGTTTTTTCCTCTTCCTCTTGCTTTGCATTTTGAGACAAAATAGCCTGTAGATTTCCTGACCTTTTCCTCCAGCTAGCTTATTATAAACACTGAATAGAATCTGCTTGCGCAGTAAGCAGGATTTTTCCTGCGAGTGCCACAATGAAGGACAAACATAATTATGAGTCATAATGTTACTCTTTGTAGAGAGACCGGTGGCACATCAAGATACTAACTAGGAAACAATTGGGCTCCCAGGCAAATGAACAATAGCTGGTATTTAACCATTCAACCATTCATGTGCAGATCTATATATACATATATGTCCACACACACAAGCCAAGTACTTTATTAGGAACACCTGTGCACTTGCTTATTCAATCAGTTATCCAATCAGCCAATCATATGGCTGCAGTGCAATGCATAACTCAGCTCAGGAGCTTCAATTTATGGTCACGAACATCGGAACAAGGAAAAATGTGATCTCAGTGACTTTGACCGTGGCTTGATTGTTGGTGCCAGACTGCTAGTCTGAGTATTTCTGAATCTTCTGATCTCCTGGGATTTTCACATACAAGAATTCACATTCTCCAGAGTCTATCTCAAATGGTGCGAAAAACAAAAAACACCCAGTGAGCAGCAGTTCTGCAGATCGAAATGCCTTGTTAATGAGAGAGGTTAGAGGAGAATGGCCAGACTGGTTGGAGCTGACAGACAGGCAGAAATTACGTGATGTAATCGTGTCAACATGGTCCAGAATCTCAAAGGAATGTTTCCAACTTCTTGTGAAATCTATGCTGTGAAAAACGGAGGCTGTTTTGAGAGCAAAGAGAGGCTCTTGTATATGCTCTCCATGGGAAACAGCTCAAGTTACACACTGTAATCTACTAATCTACCATTAAATTGGACAAGCCCTCTTCCTGAGGTGCCATGAGCTTGATCATTTTAATATTACATTCCTGGTCTGGTCACTGGTACGACTAGCAAACTCTACCCTTACAACAAAAAAGAAAAACTGTCTGTCAGTTCTCTAACCTGTTACCAAAAATAGCTGAACATCTTTCCTAATATTTCCATATGTTCAATTTTCCATATATTAGCAGCATGTTGGTGCATGGTAAAAAATCTAAAATAACAACAATCTCTATATTGTATTTGCAAAAATATAGCTGTAATGACAGTAGCTATCCAGTTTTTGAAAACAAAAACATCCATCTTTCACCAGGTTTTTGTGTCATTTCAGACTTTGTGTCCATTTGTTTCTGATAGCCATTTTAACCAAAGTCTACCAACTGGCACTTGAAAAATATTACCTGGTTGCATGTGTGCGGCACCTCAGGCTTCTCCATAATGGCAGCCGAGGAGTGTGCGCGGGGGTGCTGTGGTGGTGTACTACATCAAAAGAGAGAGAATTCTCTTGGCTGCTGGAGTCGAGCTGAGAGGTCTCGTGTGTCACTTTGTGAAAAATGCCGTCCGACACTGCACACTTCATACCTCACTCTACTGCCATTTTCCACTACTTTATCTTTAACTTCACCTCGGCGGCACTGAACAGGTACAACGTAACGTGCACTTAATCAGCGAGGTCAGTCGTGGGTTGTGATGGAGCTCCGGTTCTCTGTCGCTATTTAGTTGAGGGATTCAGTGTGGGCGACCCTTCATACACTTTCAAGTAGCACTTCATTGACATTTGGTCCTTTTCAGAGAGGATTTATGGGCAGGGGGTCTGCTTTTCGGAGTCCGTCTGGAAGATTTAAAACAGGGAGAGGACTATATAAAACAAATAGGGGTCAGGGCAGGTCAAAACTGGGTCAGGCGCGCGTGTGTGTATGAAGTGGATTAGAGTGTGTGTGTGTGGGCGCAGGGGGTGGTAGCTGATAATAATTTGTGCGCAGCTGTGTGCGTAGAGGGATTCTGAGCTCGTAGGCATATGTGAAATGGAGCTGATGTATTTTTTATGCACATTTTTTGCTTAAATTGAAGGTGAAAAAGAAAGAGATGAAATGGGGAGAGAAAACGTGTCTGTCATGTCTGAGAATCTCCTCAGCTGGTGTGTAGCGGAGAATACGCAGAAAAAGCAGACACAGGCAGCTCAGTTTGAGCAGTCATAGTGAAAAGAGAAGGGCGGATGGAGGGATAGATAGGGAAATGAGGGGGTAGAGAGAAGAGAGCAGTGACTTGTAGAATGAAAACAGCATGTAAAGATAAACAGATATGTATCAGTGAATGTGTGTGAGTTTGCTTTTTGTGTGTGCAGCTTGTTCGTCCCTGCCTGGCCGGTTTATCGTGCGGCTGCACATTGCTGCTGTGCATGGAGAGCACTGGTGCATGTTTTAGAGATGACTGAGGGGAGTGATACAGGGGGAGGAGGAGGGGGACCCTCCCCTCCTCCCTGCGAACCCCCCCTATTTACTAACAGCCCTACAGAGGCCCTTAGGCTTCATTCCTCCATCTTTATTTTTTCCACAGTTTCCTCTGTAGCCCTCTGTCTTTCTCTCTGTCTCTGGCTGTCTGTGTGCCTGCCTGCGTTGCCGTGTATCTCGGCTTGCTGTGTTTGTCATGGCTGGATGTGAGCTTGGCAGCAACGCGTGCCAGTGTTGTTTTTCTTCTTTGGAAGCTGCAGGGGAAAAAGGGGAGCGGGGGAAACGAGAGGGAGAAGAAAGATGGAGGATTGCAGGAGACCTGAGGACTCTTGTGTGTGCAGGCCATGGGCAACAATAGTATTACAAGTATGGGCAACATGGAACGATAGCATCAGGAGATTAGTGTTATTTCGTGAACTGTGCGGGTGTCTGGGCATTGTAATTCGTACTGTGGACATGGAGCTGTGATCCTCAGTGGTTAGAATGATACACTGGCAGGATTTGGGTTTTGTTTCCCGTGAATTGCAGAATGAATACAGAGAGGTACTACTGTGGCGTTAAGCTTCTCATTGGATTTACTGTAAGATTCTTTAGGTTGTGAAATTGGACACCCAACTTGACAAACTTTACTTGAAAATAAAACAAATTTGGAGATGATGAAGCATTTTATTTGGACAAATATACACAGTAAAAACAGCCAAGTTCTCACAGTGGCAGCATTTAGAGCATGATCAAGTTGTCATGTAATTTTGAGTACAGTGTGTTATTTCTTTGTATTTTCTTGTCCAGACCATGGATTAAGCTCCGTATACTAAATATTCTGATGATTTACTCACTTTTTTAAAATTAACAAATATCAGTCAGTGGTAGAGATCTCTGCATATTAAGCAACCTCATCAGGGTTTCCAAGGTCAAATACTGTGTTTAATCTAAATGTTTGTCTGGGCTTCTAAACTGCACATTGGCAGCCATGTTGGCCAAATGCTTGGAAGACACTACACAGCATGGAAGCCAATCACAACATGGATCAGGCTACGACATTGCACAGTTTGGATTCAATGTCTGAGTTGAGTCAGAAAGTAAACGATGATATCAGACATCTCTGAATGTGACGATGGCCAAGAACAGAAGTATGATCAGTGAAAAGTGTAATCTGCAGGAGCTCAGGATTAAATATGTGATAAGTAATTTTGCAGTTGGTTAGGCTCCAGTTTGTTCCTGACTTAAAGCCACTGAGTCACAGCTTGGCCAATAGTTGATGCCGTATGAGAAGGATTAGCATAACTGGCGGTGATTCATGCAGTTTGGGAGCATATGTAGTCTGCCCACTGGTGAGAAATATAAGTCAGTAATGTTGAATTCATGTGCACATTTAATATACTTTTCTCCGAGATGTAAAGTCTACATTTTGAGGTCAGAAATCAAAGCAACTGTGAAAGCAGCGCACATGCGATTTATGTCAGTATCTACAGAAATGAAAATGTGGTGTGAGGCAAAAACAAAGATTTTATTTGAGAAGATTTTTAGGTTACTGCTGTATCCTGTCAGACGAAGGTCACAAATATGAGGATTTGAGTTTGACTTAACTGCAATGAGATTTGACTCACCTCAGACTTGAAAGTGAACACATTCAAATACAAAGTTTTTACCTGGTAAAATCCTGGAACAGTAAAAAAAAATCCAAGCCTGACTAGGCAGGCCTTGTACGCCCAGGCTTTTGAACATTTTATTGTAAGGCCATGTTCAGACCCACACTGGTTGATAAAGGATGTGCCAATATAGAGAGCTCTGGTGAAAAAAGTTACCCTGCCTCAACTATGCAAATGCATATTTTGTAATTTCTGTTTATCTACATTTTAACTCAGTGATCATTGCAATGAAAGAAAAAAAGTTATTGCCATGATAATTTCCCACAGCAGTGAAAAACCTTCCTTGTCACGTCATAAACCACAGTGTGGTGTTTTTGCATCTGGTAAGCCTTCAAACTCATGAATCTGTTGTAATGCGGGTTGTGTTTTGGGGAGACATTACATTATCCAATACACTTGGCAGCACATGAATGCATCGTAACATTTCTGGGGTTCAGGGTTCCATGTTCCCTCTAAAACTGCACATTAAGATGCATTTCTCAAATGCATAATTTTAGAAAATGATGTCTTCTGGACTTAGTGTGGTTCTCAGTACTCAATAAAATGAAGATGTTGTTGAACGTAAATAGACATCTCCTTTTTCAGATGTCACTAGAACATGCTTGTAGTCAGCTTACCTAAACAGGATTAGACTTTTCAAAATGTAGACGTAATAATAGAGAAGGAGACGAGGGATTGAGGGATAGTGACAGAGGAATGGAAGGAAACCAAAGGGAGGGGAGTAACTCTGGGCATCTGTCCACCAACTACGTTTTCTGGCGCTGCAAATTCCGTCCCCTGAGTGTAAACACTGCACACACACACACACACACACACACACAGACAATGGCATTGCCTCAGGCAGTGCCTGGCTGGCTTAGGCCCCCGACTCTGTTCCTCCTCATTCTGTATGCTGTGTTTTTTTTCCTTTTCCCTTTCACCTGTCAAATCTGCTTTCTCTTTTTCTCCATCTCCATCTCTATCTCTCTCTCTCTTCCGGGCTTTTTCTGCCTTTTGACCCTGTTTACCTCCTTTTCTGCTCATATTACTTTCTCTTTACAGCCCTCATTCGCTCCCTTTTGTTTTATCGATTCACTCATTTTCATCCCTCTCTCTTAGCCCACCTTACTCTCATTCGCTCCCTATTTTCTCTCCTTTTTATGTCCCTCATTAATTTTCCCATCCCTTCTGTTTTATCTCTGTCTCCCTTTCTGCCTTTCTCTCAGGCCCCTGTTTTTCCTCTCCCTTTTACTTCATTCGTTTTCACCCTTCCTCTCTTTTTCTGTCTTATTCTCAGTCTGTCTCTCATCCTCGCTCCTCCCTGTCATCTCACTCATTAATTTTCTCATCTTTAGCTCTCCCCATCTCTTCCTCTCTTCTGTCTTTGTCTGTCTGCCGCTGGCTTGCTGTGCAGCGGTTTGTCAGTGATTTCATTAATTCATTATCAGTCAGCAGTCAGAGGCTTGCAGAGCAATGACTTTACATGAATCTCTCTTCCATTTTCTCCCCTCTTGGCCTTTATGTGAGTTATGACATCTTGAATTCATAAAAACAAACCACAGAAGCAAAATTCAAGACTGCAACGCCATGTTGGTTTGTTCCCACAGTGGAAATGCAGTTGTCACATCATGAAGTTCAATACTTTTCTGAGTTTGTCTCTACCTTTGGTTCTCGGTGTTACATCGCTGTAGTATTTCTGCACCGCTCTCCACCTGTCAAACTGTGGGTGGTAATGTGGCATCTTAATCATCAGATCTTTTTGTTGTTAAAGTTTGAGGTTCTGTAGGTGGAGCCTTTCTTTGTTCAGCCATGGTGACTATGGTGCTCATGCTCATGTCAACAAGTTCTTCTTTTCTGTATTCAAAACAAACCAGAAATGCAAGACACGTCATCCCTCCAGACTTGTAACAGACACAACAGACATGTTCTTACATGGCAATATCAGAGTATGATGAGAAGTTCCATAATAGTTTGACTGTGGGTCTCAGATATGTCTCACCTACTGTGACTCTCACTCTTAATGAGGTACCAAAATGTTGCCAAGTCGATTTCTTTTTGTTTTCGTCTTCAGGTGAAAACATGAAATATGTCTGACATTAGCTGATATTAAAGAACAATAATGGCTTGTCCAATACTCCTCAATTCAAAGTTTATGTTACGACATTTCTAAAGGTTTCATTAAATTTACTTGTCACTTGAATGGGTTAGCCTCCTTCTTTGTCTCGCTCATTTATCTTCCTCTGTGTCCATTGTTCTTTTCCTCTCTCCTCTCCTGTCTGCCACTTTCTGTTTGTCTCAGACCTCCTCCATCTCTCCCTCCCTCCCTCTCTCTCTCTTTCTCTCTCTATGTGATGAAACAGAGGAGGGAGGAGAGCATTAATAAACAAAGACAAAGAGTGAGAGACCTCAGTGTGAAAGAGGAGAGAAAGAGAGGGAGAGATGGGGAGAGATGAGAAATAGGAAGAGAAAGAGGGAGAAATGGACCAAATTCAAGCGAAAAAGTGAGCAGCAGAAATTGGAATTAAATGGAAGGTGCGACATGTGGTGTGAGCTCCGACTCGCCCCCAATTTAACACACATTTAAATAGACATTGCCTGGGGAAGAAGGGGAGGAGGGGTGTGGACTGGGGGAGCAGGTACAGAAAGACTGATAAGGGGAGAGGGGAGAAGGGGATAGGAATGGGGCTGGCTGAAAAAAGAGGAAGAGAGTGTGATGGAAAAAAGACAAGAGACATTAAAGAAAGTTGACAGTTATGAGAGAAAAGCTGTGAAATCCAGATGCACTCAAAAAACAGGTTACTCAGTGACATCAGGATGTGCAGGTAATCAGAGGACATTTTACATGCACTGTCTGTGGCTGTGGAAACCTGGTTTCTTGTTTACGTGACATTTATGAAATCAGCTTACAGGAGAAAGCTGACTGTAGCCTGGTTACTTGTGTGCACTGAATACAAAAGAGTGTTACAGTGTGAGGGATATGGATGAATACCCACTCACTAACTGACCAGTTTATGATGCCACATCACATCACACAGCTATGGAGTAGCATAAGGGAGGGTGTGGCGAAAGAGAAAACCTTGTAGAACACAAAGCACGAGAGTGGTGCAGATGGGTGATGTGCACTGATGACGTATAGCCCCTTTTGTGTGTGTTATTCTTTTAAACTCATCAGGTATTCATCACACAACCTGACATGCCTCCAAATTGATATTGTACAGTCTGACACAGATTGAGACTAAGATTTTATTAGACCCACCTCGCTCAGTGTGACATGCAATGAACCTGCAAGATTGCTGTTATCACAGTGTGTAGAGGCCTCCAGAGAGATTCACTGCACATTTCAAGCAACAGTGCAACTCAATAAGAACTCCTGATGCCATAAAACGCACACAAAACAAAAGACGCCATGTTCAAAAGAAGTCGAAGAATGAAGGGGGAAAAAAGAGGAGAAAGAGGAGGGCAGAGAGAGGATGAGCATGGTGGCTGCTTTCAGGCTCACAGGAGCGATTTTCTCCCTCAATAGGAGTACTTAAGGCTCCATGGATTATTAATGGCCTATCTCTGAGGAGCCACCCCCCCCGTCCTCCTCTTTCTCCTCATGTCACTGTGCTCCCTTTTCCTCCCTCTCTCCCTCCCTCCATCTCTCCCTCCACTGCCATCCACCCCACCATCTTCTGTGTGTTCTCATCCATCTCATCTCCTCCTGATTGTCCACTTTCTTCTGCTGTGTCTCAAGTTCATTTTCGCCCTTTTTCCCCCTTATTCCATCTTCTCTGCCTTTAACCCACCTCCCCCACACACACACTCTTTACCCACTACAGCCTCCTGAGTTCATCTGTTTTCCACTTATTCCCTTCTTTTCAATCTCTGCTTCCATCTCATCTTGAACCCCTCTCATTTCAGTTCATTCCAGCCTCAGTTCATCTTTTCATCTCTCTCTGCGTCTCCACCTTTCAATACCTGCCTCCTTCTCAACTTCGTGCTCGGCTCCTTATTCTCTCCCTCCGTCTGTGGCCACTTGTGCAGTTCATCTTTATTCCTCCCCACTCCACCTTTCATCACCAATGGACTACATTTCAGACCTCTTTTGTGCATTTGTTCATCTGTCAAACTCCTAATGGATTTTGGGGAAACTGGTGAAATAAAGTCCCCGACAAAATCAATACAGTCGGCCTGTAAGGTTCTCACTTCAAATCCAGGTTAGAATGAGTTGACATTTTGACATAGAGTAGCTCAGTCTGGCATCACCTTTAATTCACCTCCACCTCACAAGTTTATAGCATCATCCTTGCATAATGTGGGTGTGTCCAGTGACTTTCCGGTAACCCCCCCTCCTTCCATTTTCAACCTCTTTTTGTAAGAGGACACTGCTTTTCCTCTCAGTGCTACTCAGTTTACCTTATAGAGCTGCACCTGATCCGCCCTCCCCACTCTCTCCCTCTTATCTCTCTTCCCTAAGTGTGTGTCATTTGTAAATGGTAGTGCTCTTTAGTGCACTGCTTATGAATTGTTTATGAAAAAGCTGTTTTAACCCTGACTCTGCTAAAGCACCACTAAAATCACACGCAAGTCATAATTAGCTTGGAATCTAGTCAGCAGTATCTTTCAACAGACTATACTGAATTGTGTGCATGTTTTGAAGCTGTGACCTTTGTTCCTCTTTGTCACTACAGTTCATCTGTTTTACATGTTGTCATGATTTTCTTCTTATTCCTATGAAATCATTTGCAGTCTTTGGGCACAGATGATTTGGCCTCTGTAATGCTGATCTCAGACTACACAATACCAATTCATTAATGGCCTGATGTGGGGTATCAGGAATCAGAATGAGCTTTGGGACCAACAGTTTGTTTTGTTATCTAGTTGAGTGTGTGATAGTTGAGATAGCCAATTCTGCTTCCACTGCACCTCACAAGGCCCCAATGGAAAGACTAGCATGTTAGAATTCTTTGCCTTCTTTCATCTGTTTTGACACCTGTACCCTGGTCTGTGACTGTGCAGGCTCCATGGTTATTAACGCTCCTGATCCCAGAAGTCTGCCTCTGGCCACTCCACTTTGTCATGCAGGCTGTGAAAGACTACTAGCTGTAATTGGTCAAGGCTGAATGTGTAGTCTGACCTGTCTCTTGGTATCAAGGTGACCTAACCCAACATAGTGACCATCTCAAGAGGCATAAACATCAATTTATTCTACTTCTGGTGTGAATCATCTCTTGTTTATTTAAAAACTGACTTCCAGATCGCTTTCATAGCTGATAAATGCCTCAAGCTGGTATTCACACTGATCTGAGCCATCTTTGTTGCAGTGTTTTGTATTTGCATTTCTGTGGCTAATGATTATCCTCATTATAGATTAATCTCTTGATTATTTTTCGATTAATAGATTTATCATGAAGTCTGTAACATTTTTGAAAATGTGGAAATTACTTCACAGTATCTCAGAGCCTCAGGTCACTTGTTTTGTTTGAGTCTGAATAGTGCAAATTAGAAAGATATTCAATTCACAGTAATTAAAAACAAGAAAAGCAGCACAATTAAGAAGCTGAAACCAAAAGGTTTGGCATATTTGAATGATAAATGATACAAACAGTTGATTCATAATCCAGGTTTTCTTTCAATTAACTAATCATTTGGAGCATAATTGTGATGAAGTTATACATTTAAAATTTGATGTGTCATTTATCTGGTTTAACCCCAGAAATGACACAGGATATTAAAATACAAAACTCTACACAATAGCAAGTGACTGAAAGCATCAGTATTAGTGTCCACAACTGTAGCTGTCGTTTGCTTTAGCTGAGAGTATTTCTGTTAAACCAACATTTAGTTTTTCAGTAGAGAGGTAAATTGGGGGTTGTAGTCTTGGTCTCTCTCTCTCTTTCTCTCTTTCTTTCTCTGTTCAATTTTCCACCACTGCCTCTCTCTCACTCCCAGCTCGCCCTGTCCATTTTGTCATTTTACCAACACTTTTTCTTCTTGTCTCTCTCGCTCCATCCCTCTCAGTGGCTCAGCTTGTCAGTCCATTTTGCTTGTTTTCTCTAAGCCATTCCCTCTTTAGCAGAGATGCTCTTAAGCTTCTTGTTTTCCTCCTCCTCTCTGCCTCGCTCTCCATCTGAGCAAATTGCTTTGGATGATGCATCCAGGTTGGAGTGCCCTAGTTTCTTCTCTCCTCCCTCTCTCTCCTCTTGTGTCCTTTCCTCCTCGGCCCATCTCACCATTTATTTATTCAGATGGGGAAGATGAGGAAGAGGACCAAATGAGAGAGAGAAAGGGAAGAGTTAAGTGAGAGGGTGAGAGTAAAACAAGTAAGAGGATAAGGACAGGGAAAATAGTCTTAAAGGACTAAAAACTGAGTCTGTCAATATGCCTTGTTTCTAGCTTTAAGAGGATTGGTAGCAGTTACATCTCTGTGCCCTGCTGAGCTCCACTAAGTGGGTGTCTGCTGCCCACTATATGGTCAATTATACCTCACACTGACCATGAGATGCTTCTTTTATCTGCTTCTTATCTCTTACCATTCTCATATATATATATATATATATATATATATATATATATATATAATATAGAGCTACAGCCAGAGGATGGTTAGTCTAGCTTAGAACAAAGACTGGGAGCAGTGGAAAAAAGCATAGCTTGGCTCTGTCCAAAGGTAAAAACAAAAAATCAGTGTGTGCAGTCAAGAATTAGTGCAGCACATAAACCCTTGAAGCCAAGCTAGCTGTTTCCCTGTGTTCCCAGTCTCTATGCTAAGCTATGCTACTCATCCTCTGGCTGTAACCTTGATATTCAACAGACATGTGTGAGAGTGGTGCTGATATCCAACCATTAATTTGGCAAGAAAGCAAATACACATATTTTCCAAAAATGTTGAACTATTCCTTTAAGGATATGGTGTAGCTCATTAGACGATGTTATTTATTTGCCAGTCTTGTATGTTTTTGTCAGGTGTAATCCTCCCTGACCTCACATACTGTAACTTTTGCTCACTTGCTAACTGGTTGAAAAAGGATTTTCATTTGAATAAGAGAAAGCAAAAAGGCACAAAGGAAAAGGTAACACTTTTCTTGTTCCTTTGTTCTTGTGTACTACTACTAAATTAAGAATAACAGCCAATAAAACTCTCAGTAGCACTCAGGTGCAGCACTGCTGATATTTCTTTTGCTAGAGAAAATATCTCTCTGCTGTAAATGGACCAATTGACAAACATCATCATACCCAGCACCTAAAGAACCACAGTTGGATACTTGACAAAGACTGAAAGGTTATCTGTCCCTGCAGAGAGAGTGAAGTGAGCCAGAGAGAAATCAGGCGTGAGAGACAGGAGAGATGGAGAGTTACATTCTATACATTAGTCATTTGTATGAATTATCACGTTTGAATTCAATTTTAAACCTGTAATAACTGAATAATGCATAAGTCATATACTCTGGCTCATATTTTAAGATTAGCTATTGGAATTGGCATCTGGAGAGAAAAGGAGAATTGACGCATTCCTCTATGAATCAGCCTGGTGTTAAACTGGTAAATCTTTACATTTCAGCATGAGTTTCCTGAAGTGTTTTAGTCCAGACACTTTACTCATCATTCTTCTTCATCTTCTTCTTGTTAGTGAGACTTTTATCCTCCTCCAATCACCAAAAATAGAAGCAGCAGTAGATAAACGTTTTGATGGTACAAACTTCAAGTCAGGCTGTTGGAACAAAAAGTTAGAACATAAAGAGATTGAACTCTTATTAGTGTACAGACCTTTCTGCAGCACATTAATAGTAAGTGATGTAAAACCTTAACCTTACACAACTGTACAGTATCTGGGGCACCTGTGATTTCAGTGAATTTCATTATCCTGTCTGAACATGTTTAATGAAACATAGAGGTTGGAGGGTAATTCATTAACGTGGTACCAGGCAAGGTTTTTATGCAAAGAAGCATTCTGCTTATCAGTCTAAATCCCAAATTGGGGCCGCGACAGAGAGGAGCATCCCATTCCCACTAATTGGAGTGCTGCAAATTCAAACGGTGAAAGCAGACGGACAGACAGCGAGACAGCGTTAAAAATGGAGCCAGTTAGTTAAATGAAAAGAGAGGGTTTGAAAAAGCGAGAGGGAATGGGAGTGAGTTCATCGGATGAGAGACAGAAAGTGATTTGGTGGATTGGCAGAGAGGTGGATCTGCTGTCTGAAGCCGATGAAGGCAAATGATTCTGCCATGCCATTACTGTTTGGAGCACTCAGCACTCGCGCCGCAGGACTACAAAGAGTTAAACAGATTATTGTAGGTATTAGCTACACAGCACTGTGCAGGGCTTGTGTTCATTCAGCAGTGAAAGGCCACCTCAGCAGGAAAATGTTCAGGGGAGAGGGAGCGAGAGCAGCAACCCCTTTCTGCAGAAACAAAAACTATAGAGAATAATGGAGCTCCGCTGTGTACAATTAGTGCTTTTATCATTACACAACCTGCTGCTAACTGAGAGCAGAGCAGAGAAACACCTAGACACAAACCCCCCAAATTATCCCTGACTACTGCTGCAACAATAGTGCGACACAGTAGAGTGAAAGAATAAAACAGAATGGCAGTAAACCATGACCATCTGATCTTTTTTTTTTTTTTTTATCTGAAAGTACAAAGCATGGCTCTGCAGATTTTAGTCAGTTTGAGCACTTTGAGTAGCAAATATCAGCCTGTCTCTGGAAATGAAACCAGCTCTGAGTTTTGATCGTCACTTTCAATTCTGCAACAGATGTGATTGTAAGACCCTCTGGTGTTTGTGTAAAGTGTGCATTTCTCTCTTCAGCCTTACGGACTGCAGGGACAACACGGTGCTGAGCTGAAGTAAAGTGGATCTGTGCTTGTGAGGAAATTTGAGAGGTGTAGAACTGCACTCGAAAGTTTTTCTAGGAGTATGTTATTCAAACTATGAGGCAGACCATGGCAGTAATCGTCTGGCTTAGCCATACTGGCAGAGTACTCCAGTTGAGCTGCACCAAACCATTTCAGACCCACTAATTGTCTGGGCTCCATTACAGGGTCCAACCAGAGCTTAATTATTAGCACTGAGGAGTTCCTGTGTCCAGTCGACCTCTCTGGATGTAACTGGTATCACCTAAACAGAAACACAAAATGTAGGTGCTGCTGTTGCTATGCAACTGTAGGAAACTCGTTTGAAGTGCAGGGCTCTCTTAGCTGAAGTTAAAATTTGTTTTAACTTCTTCCACTCGAAGCATGTTTAGCTATGAGGGCCATCCTCAACCTGCCATTCAAAAAATAATGAGGAAAATTACAGCAGCCTTTGAAGAAACGTTGCTAAACACACAGTCCTCACACATTATTACTCTTGTCCTCTGTAACAACATTTTTGCGGTTATTTTGTGAATCCTATTGCCAGAAAAAAATGGCAGGTCAGAGGGGTGATGGTTTAAAAAACACACATTGTGCTCCAAACACTTTGATGTGGCCCATGCTCCAGCTAATTCCCCCTTGAGCCTGGTGTGGGCTCAAGGCCATTGTATTATACAGTGCGCTCTGTACTCTGCCAGACTATGAAAACCCAGTTTCACAGGCTTTTTCCTAGTCAATCTGTCCTGGCCAGAGGCTGCTGCAGTGTTATGTTAGTGACCTTGGGGTCCATTTGCATCGGCATGGATTAAAGACTGCCTCCAGCGGCCTCATCACCCCATTAATATTTCAAAGCTTCACTCAAAAGTGTCCATTTGTAAAAGTGATGTCTGATTATCTCCACCTCTCCTGATTCCAGTTAACCGAGGGCGCACGACAATGCACGTTATACAGCTGCAGATGTTTTGCATGCAAGGCCTGTCTGGAACTGTTCAGATTGTTTGTGAGGTAGCCCGAGGCCTTAAAGATAGCACTAAACCAGTGGCTCCAAACAATTTTTTACCCTCTGGGTCGCAGGAACCCCGATCACAAATGATCAAATCTGTATGCCTGGCTCACGGTATGTGTTTTTATTTTGTGTTATTTATTTTTCGTGGCTTGCTCCTCATTAAATTGAGAAAAAGTCGATTTTAATTTTGGTCATGCAATTAAAAACACAAACACAGGCATGATTTTTAGTGAGTCAAATAGAAATTTAAACTTAATACTAGAAACTTTTCTCTCTTAATGGAGATCAGTAGGTTCACGGAAAACAATCAACAGCAATTCTAAAAACCTGTTAATTGTGGAAATGTTTCTCAGTTTTATATCATTGGAAATCAAATACCTCTGAATAGTTTTGGACTGCTGATGGGAATAAACCTTTATTCACTAAAGAATAGTCAATTTATTGGACAAAATAAACAAAAGTTTAACCATTAGTTGCAGCTCCTCTGAAAACACAGGTCCATTGATGACTCAGAAGCCACTTACTATGTGTCATAACAGAAAAGTCCGTTTTAGCTCAGTTGCAGGTAATTATTATTTCTTGGCAACAGGGGTGAAGATCAAGCTCAGGGTAACTCATCCCTGAAAACTTCAAGCATCATTTCTGAGAATCTGTCTACATCATTTCCTCTAAATGGAACAATCCTTATCTGTAAAGTTTCAATAAAACGGCCAGGATATTTAGTTTTGGAGCCTGTAGCTGTTTTAATAGAGAGAGGTTGCAGGTAGTTAGATCCCTAATAGGGGTGACTCAAACTTAGTGGACTACAGATGCATGCTAGGATGCAGCCTCAAGAGAAGCAGCAACAACTTAAGGACTGGAGCAGTTTTAAACATGTGTTTTTACTTTTCTGAAGCGTAATTCTTTTTTCTACAGCTGCTGGCTAACGATAATGACTGAGTAAGGACTGGCTCACAGATGATGAATCCTAGTTTACCTCAGAATCTCTCTGAGATGAGCTATTCATGGAGTTTTTTCTGTTTACGGGATCTTGATAAAGTATAGTGTGATCTTTTGTTTCCAGGCATTAGAGCTGTGTATTTCTCTTAAACAATCTGATACACATCTAGACAAGTCAGTGGAGAGGTCTCTGGCACAACAAGGTGGATAGCGAAGGGAAAATATGTGTGTGACCCTGATGAGAGCCACAAGACGAAACATGTTGGTTCTGACAAATCAGCAATGCCCTTGAAAATGATGTCCTCTGCAGCAACAGTAGTAAACAAGGGCAGTGATACACTGGAAACATGTTTGGTCTTCCTATGGAATTAATTTTTCAGTATCATCTGAATTCTGCATTTTCAGTTGGGGAGATGTCCTTTGAGTGAATATGTGTGTGTGAATATCAAGAGCTCGTCACAAATTTCTAGCTGTGTTTTTTCATCCTGCTGCCACCAGTTTGTAAGGGGAAATATTGCTGATTATAACTGAATGGTATTCCTGCAAATGTCAATCAAATTCTTCTGTCTGTTAGTCAAAAGAGCTTAACCTCAAATGTTAGAATCTGTTCACTTCTCTGCTTTCATCCTCTCCAGTTAAAGCCTTTTGAGAATGTCAGTTCTCTTCTTTTTAAACAGCAGACATCCTCCTTTTTCTATTCATGCTCTTGGTTTTGAACTCACCGTGGCCCCTGAAGAATCGCTCGTGGCCCTGAGGTAGCACGAGTGTCTGGCAGTAAGACGGCAGGACAATCGCTCTGTCTGTTGAACTGAAAGAACTCTGATGTGAACAAATATGGGCTAATGTGTCATCTCACCACACACTGCACTCCACTGACACCACCGCCACTGACCCTGACACTCATTGACGCTTCTACACACAGATACACTAGTAACAAACACTCTCACATACTGAATCCTGTCCCTACTGATTGTATCATCCAGCCAAGTGGAGGGTTAAATCTAGCCTTTATGTCAGCTTCACAGGTTCTGAGAGGTCAGGACTGAGCTTAAGTCATGTGCTCTTTGATACAGGAGAGTAGGGAGTGTATTTAAATGTTTAAACTGCCCTCATTGTACTGTACTGTATGCCATATGGTGTAGCTGGGGCGCATGCATTTTTAATACTGGCAGCCTCAGGACCAGAGACCGCGCTGTGGGTTGTTTCTTTTGATTTATCCAGGATTTAAAGTTAGAAAAAGAAAATCTAGCCTTGAACATATTGACTCCTGTTGCATTGTGTTCAGTTCTCATCATGGATTTTGTTGTTCAGGGCTGTTTTTTAATTCCCAGTAGTAGAATAATACTCTAATGTCTTCATTTTTAGTGCTTCATTGGCGTATGAGATGTCCTTTGCACATACATGTCCATGTCCATCATGTCGAGATATTTCTACCAACGTCAATGACAAAAACAAAAAGAAATCTGTGATCTAAAACCTTAAATCTTAAATTAACAGTTGGCCAGATTGCATTCGGGTTGTGACTCATATCTTCACTGGATTAAGTTTCCCTCTGCTGCAGCTCGTAGTGTATTCAGCTCTTTATCCTGCTAAGTGTTTAACTCACAGCTGAATATCTGAGGCGCGTTCAGGCCCATTCCCTCATTTCTTAGAAATGTAGGAATTTAAGACATTTAAGTGAAGTGAAATTCAACAAGGCGGGACATCAGAGAGTGAGCTGTATTATCATTACAGCATAACTCCTGGAGGTGGAATGCACTGAACATCAGACAGTGGGAGTGTCAGGGGATCTTAACGTGGAATTTCCCTTGAGTTTTTTTTTTTAACCTTTCACTTTCAGTTGCATTTGTTGTTATTGCTGTTTGTTATTTCCTGGTGACACGTTAGACTCAAAAGTTAAAGAGGTGCACAGACAACATGTGGTGCAGTGAATATTAAAAGTCAGTATAAAACAGATTAAAAAAAATCTTTTTACTCTTAAATTTGTGCTCTAAAGAAACACTTTAAAAGAATCAAGGTTTTCTCATTTATCAGCCATCACAAAGAAAAGGAGAAACTGTCTGGTTTCAAGATATTCAGATATGTTTTTGAACTTTTTTACTTCTGCATGGTAGTATTCAGAGACATTTTTCTCTGGCAGTTAATACAGGAAGAATATCTATATATCTATATATACATATGTTAATCCATGAAAGACCAAACTGTATGTTGTGTTCAAACTACTAAGCTGTTATCTTGTTTTAGGTCATGTTGTATCTTGGATTAACTACTTGTTTAGCAAATTAAACCATCATTTGGGTTGTCATTGTGAGCCAATATCAAGTATTGTTATACCTGAGGTGCCTTTTCACAAAAGTAATTCATTAGACCGCCATTTAAAAAGTAGAATGCTTGTGTGGCTTGTTTCATTTGACGAGTTTCATCACAAAATTAGTTTATTAGTTATTCAATAAATCTAAACTGTGTATCAGCTCCACTTAAAATCAAAAATAGAAACACACATCGCAAGAATATTAATTCATAAAGTCTAGGTCTGTAAAAATTCAGGTGGGTCACACTAAAATATTATTTCAGTTTGAATATTTTGTTCCATTTCAGTGATTTCCAAATGGGCAGCATTATGCATGTGTCGCCCTCATTTATTCAGTTCCTCTGAAGAGGACAGGTTTTATAAAAAAGCATTTTACTGCTCATAATTTAGCAGCTGGATTTCATTGGTATTGATTTGCTCTCAGCTGCTGACTTGATCAGACCTAATGTACTGCATTACAACTCAAGTTTGCGTCCTGAGACCTGACCGCTTTGGCTGAATGTTACTGAGACCTGAACCTTGTGACATGTTAAGTGTAAGTCTTTATGGTCCACCATCGAGATGCTGTAAAAATGAGGTTACAACAAAACCACTGCAGTGATTTAACTGGGGCACAGGCCTCACAGGTGCATTTTTTTATCTACCATCCATATAGACGGTACATCTGAAGGTTGCAGAGTTTAAAATAACATAATTTAATGGTTAATTACCTGCCAAAGAAGCTGGTAGACAGACACTGTTTAATTTTGTATAGCAGCTGGCTGGAGGTGTTTGTTTACCTTTCTGTACATATTTTTCTCTCCAAGTTATCTACTTGCACACTGAGATTTTCCGTTCCAATAAGCACATTAGTTATAAATGTGAGTATGGAAGACATTGAGAGGGATTCACTTCAAACTTGACAATATGAAAAATACAAATCTTATGCCTCTTTGCCAGCAAAAGCCACCTGCAACCTCTTATGGCAGTGCAAATATGAGTCTTCTCTCTCACTAGCAAAGTCAGAAGTAGTTTCTTGCAGCAAAAATCTTTTCGAGAAAAGGTCAAGGTTGATGGTTGTGTTTGGCGTACGAAGCATGAAATTTTAACAAGAACATTGTTCATGTCTCATCTGTTACAAACAGCTAACCATAAAGCGTCCATGTTCTTTCCCTGACGTTTACATAGAAGTACTTTAAAGACAGATGCAGCAGATCAAAGAATGCTGGAGTCATGTCATGTCAGTTTTGGAAAGACTGTAACTTTGTTGTTTAGCTACAAGTACTTATTGAATTTTCTGTAACTTCTGTGTATTTCTAAATTCCCCAAAGAAGTATAGAACATGACAGTAAGTCCTTGGAGAGCAGGTGTCATTCAAGCAAACGTGGAACAGTCCTCTGTAAGGGCAGCATGCATGTGGAAAACAAGTGCTTGTCTTCTACAGATATCTCAAGGAGAAAAAAATTGAACTGGGTGAAAGAATTTGCAAGTAAAGTCAACAACCGTCCAAGTCTTGTTGGTTCTCTAAGCTGGACCAGTATAATAATTCTGACAGACCAGCTGGGAATATCTTTGTTTTGAACGCAAAGAAGCGCAAGTAGCTGCAGTGAAAATGCATCAGCATGTGTGCGGCGTCTGCTGGGTGATTTGACACCCTGCAGTTGACAGCAGAGCAAAGTGTTTAGTGAGTGAGGAAGCTCCGGCAGACCTCAGATAGCGGAGGAATAACACACTGTGACTGTTCTATTAGGCCTGGTGACTATACTGCACCTCATTAGACACACTGTACGTGCCAACTGGAGGCTGGTGTGTGTGTGTGAATAAGAAACTCAGAAATGGAAAGAACACATGCATATCTTTGTATATATGCAAAGTTTGTGTATCTGTGACTTCTTTTAATTTGCTGAAACATTTCATTGAGTAATCAATTAGCTGATTATGGATTAATTGCATTAGCTATTCATCACACAGAAGTGACAAATACCTGCCAGTTCCAGCTTCTGTTTTTCCTTTAATATGGTTATAAATTGAATATCTTGATTTTGATTAGTTTTGTTGATATTTTTAACTATATTTTTATGTTTCATCGGCTAAACTAATCATGTATTTGAAATAATTATTCAACATATTAATTGACCATGAAAATAGTAATCTGTTACACTGCCTTTTTAGTGTACATGTGTGTTTGCACCCATTGCAGTGTCTCCTTGTTGCGTGCATGTGCATATGTGTGTATACCTGTGTGTTTATGAAATGTCTATCCATTCCTGCTACTGTGTTTGTCTGCCATAGCAGTGACAGGAGAGCACACAAGAATGACTGTTGACAAGTAGCTAATTAGCAATCAGAACAAGATGCCTGGGCTGGAAAAGAGGTCTTTGTTTCACAGTGACACACACACACACACACACACACACACACACACACACACACACACACACACACACACTCTCACTCTGTCTGTTTTCCCATGTCGCAAAGTGCTTCCTGAGTTCTTTGGGGAGCTGCTGTCACTGATGTTTAATCTGTATTTAGAGTGTCACACTGAGCTGTGGTGAAAGGTTAGAGAACACATGCACACACATGCACACACATGCTGTGTGTAGGCAGTGATGATGATTGTGATCATGGTTGGCTGATGCTTTAACTGTTTAAAGATGCCTGTCATTTGGTTTCAGCTGTGATAATGACACCCAGGTGCTTATTCTAATGAGGTATGTGTTTTTATTCTTTCCGTGTAAAGGTGGGCAGTAAGCATGATGCTTTTCAGCTAAATTTAAATAAAAGCTTCCCATCCAGGCTAACAGCAGGTTTTGTGACAAATATTAAAGTTTAAACTGAGCACTTACAACATGAAAGCCCCAGCAGGATTCTTAGTTTAGGAGTGATTTAAAAGACATTAAAGAAACTTGAGCTCATCAAGCAGCTTTGTCGGTAATGTTTGTCCTCCTCCTGAGATGTTTTCATCCTTTACAAACAATGAAAATCTCCCTACCTGCACATCTCAGGCTTAAATGGGTAAGAGATGTTGACAGCTGTTAAACGTGAGCCACGAAGGTAATCAATAAGATCTCAAATGGTCGCTATTGGTAGGAGACGGAAGAGGAATGTTGCTTTGCCTGTCTATTCACTCTTCAAATCCTCCCTGAGACTTTTCATGTTACAGGACCATCAATGTATAATTGTACTAAAGGTGAAAACAGACTATAAAGGCTGTTGTTTTTAAAGAAGAAGGTTTACAAGTGCTCAAGCAACCTGTGCACCAAGAGAAAAAATTTTCTACTAAAGTCTTTGTGTATGTCCCAGGGTCACAGTAGAAAAAGTAGAAGAATCTGACTGACTCAAATGTAAAGAGAATTACAAGGTAAACAAAGTAATATAAAAGCATGAATCACTTGTACGAGGTCAGCCCAGGTTTCATCTGTACAACTTTTCTTACTTGATCATCAAAGCCGTCATTTGTCTCAGATATCACTGCCAGGTTTGAAGCAGCAGTCTTTCACAAGGATCTTGATGCCATTTAGAGTTTAGAGCCCATTTACTGCCTCCTACACTCAGCTTTTATTTGTCTGCTCATTTTACAACAGATGACGTATACAGCTAGATATTTCATTCAATCTGTTTTGTGCTTTTTAAAGTACAGATTTTGCAAAGGTTACTGCTGTGTCAGCCAGCACAGGCACTCTAAATAAAGATGTGGATGTGACAGTAAAGTTTTTAAGGCGGAGTGTTGTTGGAGATTATCCTGGAGGTGACTTTGATTTTAAGTAACACAGTCCAGTACTTATATGAAAACACTTGAAATATCAACAAAACTGAGACTATATTTACTATAATAGATGAATGTCTGACTCTGTACAGCAATAGAGAGACACCAAACTTCCCCTGACATCTTCTGAGAAACTGCCAAGTTGAAGTAGACTTTGGTAAAGTTCTCAGCAGCAAAGACACACACAACCACAGACTGAAAGCTGTGACACTATGAACTTGAATGATGCTACCATGTTAATTGCAATACCAGGTGGAAACTACCGGGGAGACCAAGACAGAAGTATCAAGAGATCAGAGTAATGTCCCCTAAAGATTTGTTGAGAGGTGTCACAGTAAGGAGGAAAAACAACAGTTGTGGTGAGGAGAGGCACTAGATAACTTTGTTCCTGTTTTAGGTATTAATGATACTGTTGCCACTTTCTCTCTTGTCAGTGTGAAGGATCTGAGCTGTGTTAGCAAAGCAACTGCTGAACTGGAACTGCAACTTAAAATGTGAACTGCAACTGAGAGAGTTGATATTATGGAAACAAGAACAAAGACAGATCAAGGCAGGAAGAAATGAGAGGGAAAACATAGACAGATCACAGAGTTAGGAGACAGGCAAGCGAGGAGCAAAGAGGAGTACAGTTCAATGGTAATGAAAGAGATGAGCTATCACTGAGATGGTAGTTGAGAGAAATAGGAAGCATACAGGGGCAGTGGAGGAAAGTGTGAGGATATGGAGGAACGAGGGAATCTGTGTAGCCTGCAGAGACAAAATGAGAGAGACGTGAAGTGACAGGAGGAGGAGGAGAGGCAGAGTACACACTGAAGTTTCAATGAAATGAAAAATGACTGTCCTTTTCACCTTGTTATCCACTTCTTCATGTCACAGCCTACCCTCTAATCTTACATGCCTTTCTTGTGATGAAATACTGTGGACCGCAGATTTTTACTGGCTACTTAATGACAGAGCACAATAATGGGTAG
Organism: Lates calcarifer; assembly: GCF_001640805.2. NCBI lineage: Eukaryota > Metazoa > Chordata > Actinopteri > Centropomidae > Lates > Lates calcarifer. Next base: position 19,674,193 of record NC_066835.1, on the reverse strand, counting down.
ATGTGATATTATTTAATAATATATGTAATTATCTGGAAAGTCATGTTTCCAAAGACATTATGGTTGCTCTCTGGTGGCTGTAATTTAAAAGAACAGAGAATTTCTGGTTGGTCAATTATCTGGAATCACAAACCACTGAGGCAAATGATTCTTTTATCAAACATTTTATTTTTACGTGATCCTTTTTAGTAGCAAAGAGCAGGAGCTGAAACAAATAGTTGCTGTGCTAAAAAAACCTAAAGTGCCACAGTGTTACCTGTCTGCTGTCTAGATAAAGTGTTCGAAGGCACCTTAAAAACAAGAGTGAAACATCCATCGTCACAATCTGTTTCAGAATAATTCCTGTAAACGCTCAACCTATTTCAAGCAAGCTGTGAGAAATAATATGTGTATGAAAGTTAATAGACGACACCTGTTTATTTGATCAGATGCATATTTGATTTACATTTCACATCATCTAGTGTTTGTCTCATTTTCTGATACAGATTGTGAACACTGCTTAGGCTGTGGCTGACCCCAACCCGAACCAAATTTAGATACATTTGTCACAAGAATTCAGACTCAGTCAAATACCATTAAAGCCCAACCCCAAGCTCAAAATTATATGCAAACTCTGTAAAGTCAGTCTCGCCAAAATATAGTTTCAACTGCAAATATAGTATGTCAAATTATGGAAGCAAAACATCATTGCAAAGTCTTTTCCCAGTAACTTTGTGGAAGTAAACTGTCACTGAGATGGAGATAGGAAGTGCTGAAGTGAGTGTAAGTAAGTGGGCACAGGAGAGAGATAGAGAGAAGCCGAGAGACGAGCAGAGACGACGCAAATAAAAGCAGCATGAAACAAAGTGGACACATGTGCGTGATGCCTTATTATAGGAAGAGAATAAGTAACCAGAAAGACTCTGGGAAGGAGGTTGGAGTGGTAACAGTGGTAATGACAGAGGGAGGTGGCAGCCGGGGATGGTGAAAGAAGAAAGGAGAGAAAGTTATGGGAAAGGTGTCAACAACTTTCCTTAATGAGCCAAAGTGATGAAATTCCAGAGATGGGGAAAGAGAGAGGGGGAGGCAAGAGAGAAACTGTGAATGAGGAGAGGAGTGAGGGGAGTGAGGAAATATGAGACAGAAACAGAAGACTGAACGGATGTGAGAGAAAGAAAAGATTCAAGAAGGCAAGAACTAAACAAGGAAAAGAAAAAAAAGATTTAGAGAAGGAAGACACTGGGTGATGGGTTTGGAGAAATCCTCTGCAGAACAGGTATGTGTGTTTGCGTGTGTGTGCATTGCTGGGTGGGGGTAGGAAGGAAGGAAAAAGACAACAGTAAAATTTTTAACTTGTGCTTTGCTGGTTTAGAGAGAGAGCACAAGGAAATATGGCACGTCAGGTCATTATTAGATTTCCATTTCTGCAGTGAAATCGTCACATTGTATCTATCTCCAAATATTTCTCAACTACAGGTAGATGTGCGTCCTTGAAAATGTGTCTGTTTCTGCAGCCAAAAGGGCCTGACGACAGCTAATAGCTCCAATTTCGATAATATAGCCTAATAGGTTTCACTTTCTTGTCAGCAGTCATTTGGTAATAGTAGTCATTATGCTGTCAGCTCTCCTGCTTTTACCTCGCTCTGCGCACTCTCTGTGCCTCACAGGCTGCACAGGTACAGAAAGTTCAGGTGCATGTTGCAGGTGATGTTGCTTTGTGATGGCCAGAACTCACTGATTAGGCCGTGACACGTACAAGGATTGGATTTTGATTGATTTTTCCCCACTGATTCTTTTATTTTTCTACTCCGTCTCTGCTTCAGTTGCACACTTCTTTCCAAGTAAATGGATTCTCCAAGGATTTGGCTAACTTGGAAACAGCAAGCATCATGGCTCTATCCATGAGCTCAAGACATTATTCCTCATAAAATAGTCCCTTAACGTGTACTGGAATATCTGAAACCTTGAATTTGAATCATTGGAAGATGAGTTTTGTTTATATGCATATTTGATTTCTGTGCTGAGAGGTATTGCCTCAGCTCTTTACTGTCCTGATATAATCAAATGAAAGGTGGAGTAAAGTGGCTTGATATCGAGCTGTAGAACTTGCTGAAACAGAAAATATGCGCCATTATTGTTTGTCAGCCCGAGCATTGTGATACAGTATTGGAATTGTATTGTTTGGGGAGGTCTCTGATGAAGTCAGCCAGAGTGAGCAGCACAGGTCTGGGATTGTTTTCTCTCCCAATTGAAGTGATTCAATAAGTGTGTTTTCAATGAAACCTGAAAAATATATAAATAAAGAAAAACATTTGTGAATAAATCTGTGATTATTATCTGATGAATAACAATCTGACCACACACTCTGGATGACTCATTCCTGAACTGTTTGCTTTCATTGGTGCTATGTTGAAAATTATTATACAAAAGATAGTGGCTTTTTGTAGCTGCTTGTGTCAAGGCCAAGAATGAACTTTTAATTCCAATTTTTAAGTCAGAATGGACGAAGACTCCTTAAAGTGCTTGTGAAAATAGACTTTCAAATACCTGCAATTCCATTGTAAATTCACTCTGCTCAGAAAGATCATGCTCATCATCCAGAGCAGCTACTAAATGGACCTTGTGGAGAAACTGTTTTGTCAACTCTAAATATATAGATCATGTAGAAGTCTAACATCACGCACTGTGCAGTTGAACTAGACCCATCTCATACTTAAAGAGCGAATTCAGTATTATATCAACTTCCATAAATTTGGGTGAGTTGTGAGAAGCAGCATGCTGCAAGATCTTCGATACTATTTGAGAGCATCTTTCATTAAACCCTCCCTGCCTGGTAAATGGCCCTCAGTTTGAAAAACAGGTTTCCTCTTACAAATTAGATTTCCCCAAGCCCAAGCTGAAACTCTGAAAAGCTCCCTCCAGAACTCTTTTCACTCACTGAGTTGTACTCACCACACCTAGTAAACTAAGCCTTGTGTGCAAAATTGGTGGAGAGCCCCTTTAAAAACTTAGATAAACTTGTCTAAGAAACTGTTATATGATTTATATACTGTATGATATTTGTTTCTGCTTAAAAACATGTCAATTAAGATCTGTTTACTTAGTTCATTGCTCCACAGGAAGGAGTGACAGGCTAATATAATATAATTACAACTTGTGTTTAAACAAATCCATGTTTTGTCAACTCATGCATGGGGGGGAAATACATTTTGTAGCATTGAAGTTAATAGAAAAGCATATATTACAGCTGTAGGCTCTCAGGGTACAATTAGGCATTTGCAGTTTCTAGTTATTGAGCTTTAAATAGTGTACAAGTCAGCATTTGTAAAAGAGATGCATTAATTACAAAGAGTTTTTTATGATAAACAAGCTGCCAACAGTCTTTTTATCTACAGGAGAACTGAAGCTTTAAGTATGTGCAGGTTGGATGAAATTGCTGATGTGTCTATATGCTACACTGACAGATGTTTATCTGATAAACATCTTCTTCAGTTTCTTCATTGAGGCTGTCTTCTCATATATATATGTCGATCCAAAGACAGCAAGCTTCCTCTAACCGTGTCTTTTCAACTGTGGACAGTTCGACACTCGGAGAATATTAATAGAATTTCAGCAGAGATACAGATATAATGCGCTCTGCCAGCAGTGTATCAAATTGACGATCAATAAGTTCAAGTTGCACATCACTCTGAGCCTTGCCGTATCAGAAGTAAAAGGAAATAAGATCCAAAAGCATGTTTCTTTTTGAAGCTATAAAATCCTCAATTCATCGTGAAAAACTTCCCACACAGGGTCTGCAGTGTGGATGTTTATCTCTACCAGTGGTAGGAGGTGGCTCAGGAGAGGATCTGCAGCTTTCTGATGAAGACCTTGACAGAGCTGTACATAAAAATGTTTTTAAAATGTCCTTGGTTTGGAATGCACAACTGAGTTCATTCATGAGTGCAGATATATTCACAACAGGGGTGTAATGGACCTGTATTTGTCCCAAGCCTCCACAGTATGGGAATCACAGTTCAGTGCATGCAGTTGTATGGAGAATATGTGGAAGCCTATGATTGATGAATGTAATGTGGAACGAAATTTCTCAAGTGCAGAAACCATAGGCTGTAAGCTGGTAGCAAGTTAGCGACATGCCATGCTAAGGTTAGCTCATGCTGATTGGAATCTAACTGAATCGTTCACACTGTGGTGAACTAGAGGCCCCATTTGCTGCTTTCAGATCAGCTGTGTGGGAAAATTTCTGCCTCCTGGTGAACTACAGCAGCAGTGGAGGGCAAATGGAGGATTGGTCGAGGACGGTGTGTCTGTCTAATTCGACAGTTGTGCAGTATGTTTGCTGTCTGAACCATGGTGTGAACTGAACAGTGACTTTTGTGTACCACTACACCCCTAATCACAATGCTAAGTCAGCATTGCTAAATTCTTTCATTTTCTCCACTTTCATCTCATAAAACTCTTGAATTTAGTATTTTATTTCGTCAGTGCTTTGCAGTGGAGTGATGAGCCAGGTCTGCACGTTCGGCATCATCGTCCTTCAATAATGCAACACACCGCTCCCTCTCTAATGAAATTTGCTTTTATAATATCAACCACATGGGTAATTTAATTTTCAGCACTGACAAATCACCCCATGTGAGTAATACAAAGTGAGAACAGTTCTGCTCTGTGTTAATTTCAGCCTCTTTATCTTTCTTTCTCTGTAATAGAACTGTGTTTTTTTTTGTCATCAACAGCACGATGTTCAATACAAATTTAGCAACCAGCTACAAGTGAAGAAAAAGTACATTTCTAGTTAAAAAGAAAGTCTATTTCTTGTTAAATGTTGTGTTTGCAGCATCAACCTACTGAGTGTTTGCTAGCTCTCGAGCCAGATGTGTCCTGAGGGCTGTTTCATGCCCAGGTCACTGCAGAATGTGTTCTACAGCTAAAATATAACCCAGACCTCAACTCTTCATAGGCTCTTACCACAGGAGATGTGCCTCTCTCCTACTCAGATGCAAAGCAAAACTGTGTGAGCAACACAGAGAAGAGCTCAAAGGGTGCAAGGAGCATTACATCAGATAATGTTGGAGGAACTCTGGGGAAACTGTGCCTACAGCTATTTTCATATTGATGTAACGCACTGAAAAATTTCCGGCATGTTAAACCTAGAGAGCCCACACTTTGTCCAAAACATGACAGGCTCAATTTGGAGGAGATGTGTGCTCTCAGCAACAAAAACAGAAACTGTAGACTATGGTCTTGAACTAATTTTGACAACCTTAGCATTCAAGCCAGTGAGGCCAGCCAATGTAATGTAGTCTGGCTGCTTAAGCAACAAAGTGTCTGTTCCTTGTATGGGCAAGGAATCAAAGACAGTTTAAAGGTCTTTAAGGTCAGGGTTAGGGTCGGAGAATGGTGTTATATGTCAGGGTGCTCTGCAGATTTATGATGACACGGGCTGATGCCCACAGCAGGGCCTGATGATACTGGACTACTGTGGGAATGATCATCCCTAACCTTTGGCATATTTCACTGTGTGTACTGATAAATACTTGGGCATATTTTTTGTTTCTTATTCAGAAATCAGATGGTGGAAATCAAACTATAACATACTGTTCTGATATTTCATTTTCATGTTTTCATTCTTACATACACAGTTCTTGTTTGGTACACTGCTCCCCATATCAGGTAAGAAGGACAGTTTAGTTTGCAGTCACGCTGCTGATGTAGACAGCTTTATTGATTTAAACCGAAGCATGTCTGTTCCAACAAACACGCGTAAGACGGACTGAAAAATGTGACTGAATTGCGTGCGTTGTAGATTGGCAGAAAGATAGAGGGATGCTGGAGTGACAGTCAGTGCTATGAGGGGGTTGGGAGTCTAAGTGACTGTGAAATAAATGGGATGGGAGGCAGGGGTACATTTTGAATATGTGTGATCAAGCTTCAAAGGTTAGTTAGGTTAGTTAACACAATCACATTCGCAGCATTTGCATGCGGCACACTAAGACGGGACCTGTGAAGCATGAAACCGAGACCTTGACTGTTCAAAATAGTCATCTTCTTAATGAAACATGTTTAAATGTGGCATTTGAATGCCTGGTGTCAAGGCAGTGTTTCCAAATGCCTTGTAAATTGTTCCAAGCCCAGAATGCGTAGTGTGAAAATGCAGTATTGCCAAGTTCAGATTAGACTCTAGGGAGACTGAAAATGATCCATCTAGAAGATAGCTGTTAAAAACAGGAGTATTTCACTGGTGTAGGTGGGAAGAATGGGTTTTAAAGGTATTAACGCGCATAATGAATCCTCCTCTGTACTTTTCTTTAGGTTCACTGAGTTAACACGTAAAAATTATAGTTATGAGTTTGTAATCTAACATTCAGCATCGAGAGTAAATAAAATGTTGAAAAAGTAGCTCTGTGAGAGTTCAGGGGTTCATAAATCATCAGTATACTGAGAACTCTACAGACTAAATGTTACTGCCGTTCCAGTGGATTTACAGCTTTGATCCAACAACAAGAGGGATGGGACTCAAATCACCCAGCCTCCCTACTTCCTTATCAGTTCACGCACCACATGCAAGGCCTCAACCCTAAAACCCTCATCAGCTAGACATGAATCAAGCTGTATCTGCGCAGATCTGTAATCTTGTGCCGTTGAAACGGATGGGCTGCAGCCACAGTTACACTCCATTTGACCAAAGTCACTCCAGGTGATTTAAGAGTGTGGTGGATAGCCCAGCTGTAAGCGTCACACTGAGCTCTTTTTGAAAATGGAATGTGCATGCTTTGAGATGAGACAACATGACAGGGGTAAATTCTTCTTCTGTGATTATGAGTTTGACATCAGCAGCTCTGAAGGAGAAAACAATAAATGTTGCTGTTTCCTTGGTGACCTCAAGAGTTGGCATAGCAACTACTAAACCAGACCTATGGAGGATTTATGGGACTTTTCGGCGCAGCCTCGACCAATCAGATGGCTGGTTCAGAACTATGAGTTGTAAACAGTCTCTACTGTACATGAAGACGTTCCAGTTAAAATTCTGTTTTACACTGTCTCTCATTAAAATGTATAGTGATGGCGTTTCTCTCATGTTCCTGCGCTGTCCCTGTGCTGTGTGAGTATCCTCTAAAGTGTGTGTGTGTGTGTAGACAGTTAAGAGGAAATCCTGTTGTAGCTGGGGTGAATGACTGCGGTTGTTTTAACAGGACAGGAGGTGATGCGAGGCATTAAACAAACACACACACCCTGACCGAATCACATGCCACAGCTGGTTGGTTAGTTTTGGCTGATGGGAGGAGAATTAAGGAGCGAGCAGAGGGAGGAGGAGGAGAGGAGTTTGGCTCAGCACTGGCAGGTTTCAAATTGTAGCAGACTTACAGTGCCATGTCAGTATGTACCTGTGTACGTGCACACACAGACACACACGCAGCCTCAGCACTAGGTCAGGGCCAATTAGTGTGAGACACAGCAGGCTAAGATACAAACATACACCCGCACTCACTCTGTAACTCCCTCGCATTCACATTCTGTAACTCTGAACACAGCTTTCCTCCACCCCCTGTCTTTGCCTCTCTGTTTATGTGATTTTTTTTTTCTCTCAGTTACTTCCCATTCATTCTTTTCCTGTCTTTTTCTCAGTATGTTGGTGAACAGCACGCCATACACCAGTGCTCTTCAGCCTATGACTCCTTAGAGTGTCTTTATCTTTGTTAATAAGGGAAGCTAATCACATCCTTCAGATTTGTTTGGATTGCTTCTAAATAAATAATGTGTGAGCATTTGAGGCACCACACCTGCCTCTTCTGTTTTGTTAGATCAACAGGAAGATGATGAGGGAGAAATCAGTAAGGCCACAACCCTACGTAAACAACATATGTCAACTAATATCTGAACACACACCTCTGACACATGACATCCCAGTGGCAGCTACTAAAATATCTGTCACCAAAGATATATTAATCATTTCTTCAGAAAGACAAAAGAGATTCAGATTTAGAAAATACAAAAATTCAATATTTTAACATTCTCATGGTGTTTAACCAAAGACAGTTGAACAGAACACAAAAACAAAAATTAAGAAGTTTGGTCAGCACAACCAAAAACAGATTTCTCTCCTCCTGATTGTTCCAATTTTTTTGCAATGAAACAATGTGTAGTGGAAATTTCCTGTAATTCACCAAAAAAGTAGATTAAATAAATGTACAAAATATATGGATTTATTTTTCTTAACAGAGATCTTTTTCTTTGCTTTCCTATCCTATTAATCCTCAGATTTATCTTGTGATCCTTTGGGGAGGTCTTGACCTTCATGTTGGAAACCACTGGTATGCATGTACACTCGCAGATTTATGAGGTGTTTGGAAAGTGCCAGCGTCATTTTATTCTGTTATAACACAGAAAGAATGTCAAAAGTAAACCTTTTATTTAATAGAAACCACAACCCAGGTCTAGACTGCTCAGACCACAAACATGAATTCCATCATCGTTCCTGTCGTCCTCTTCATTGCTTTACCGTTAGAAATGCTGACCACAGATTCAGACAGTTCCAGGATGAAGGAAGAACCTGTTAAAATCTTAATCGGGTTTTGCTTTGACACAAACCGCAACCTGCCAACAGAAAACAGCACACCAGCCAAGTGTAGATGTGATGTGGTTCCAGCAAGTTAGCACGTTCCTTCTTATTTTTAGCCACCTTCTGCATCATTATGCAGCACAGTTTGTAAAAGACTTCACCCCGAAAGACATTTATGCTCTTACGTTTCATAAAACTGTAATGATCAAGTACAGTGATTTACTTGTACCCTCTTTCCCTCAACCTGACTCATGTACTTTAATTATTGACTCTCTACACTTCCCAGAATTACTTTTGAAAGCGTGCCAGAGCTGAGTGATACAGATAGCTTAATAACAGAGCCCTTTCAGGAGTGAGTCAAATAGTAAAAGAGTTCAAACTGTAAAAGATTTGTTTGCGTCACTTAAAATGTATCACAGTTTCTTCCCATGATACCTTGTGGTCTGTCTGTCTGTGGAAAAATGTATCTCACCCTCTCCTGTGATGGATTTCTCTCTGCGTGTGGTTGTTGATTGCCGGGGCTTGCAGCCAGCTTTAGAAAGAGAGTGCTTGCTCTTAGCTTTGGAGGGCCTGACACCAAGACCTGATGTTTACCACCGATGTTCAAGATGAGCAGAAAAATCCTGCCATTAGGTTGTACCATTTATCCATGTAGAGAAACAACTAAATTGATTAAAGTGCAGTAAGACATAATCAAATGCTATTTTCTCCCACTCCTGTACAAATATTTTACAGGAAGAGGGCCAATGTCACAAGTTGAACTGAGTGTATATCATATCACCTCTAAATACTCCCCAAGCTTTTTAAATCTCCTCACTTTTTGATTGTGAGTGAGGTTTGATATTTGCTGTGGCTCTGTGACCTTGCAGCTCATTTTGGAAGTTTTCCAATTTGTGCAAAACCTTGTGTTTCTTTAAACTGATGTCATGCACTACCCCCTCAAGCCATCATGTAATATTATATAGAGAATAATTAATATAATAACCATTACTTTACTGCACATAACCCTTTCATTGACACCCAGAGCTGCAAGTGCACAACTCCCACACACACAAACACACACATCCTTCTCTAAACCAATATAGGAAAAAACAGTGTAAAACAAACACTTTTTGTTATCATTATCATTCAGTACAGAACATGTAGTATTTAGGAGTGTCTTAAATTTGTCAGCTCAAGAATTCATGTGACCTTCTATCCTGAAAACACTCATCTAATTTGCTCCATTTTTGAGCTATTCATCATTCTGTTTTAGGATAGGCACTTGAAAAAAGACGGGTATCCAATTTTTGGAAACGCATCTTTTCAATTATGTCTTTTGAAAAAACTTGAATGGAGAGGAGTGATATGTAAATGGACACAGTCGCTCACAGGCACACACATCATATTTCCTTTGCCGTCTTTTGTCTTTGTGGAGTTAGAGTGACGTATTGGAGGGAGGGGAAGGGAGATGAAAGACAAAGATGAGAGACTGCAACGGCAGGAGGCAAGGAGAGATGTAGTGGAGGGACAGGAGAAAGGGTGGGGATGACTGTCAAATACGTATTTACATTGATATTAGATGACATGAGAGAGAGGAAGATGATAATGTGGAAGGAGAGGATGAGGAAGGAGAGGTAGATGAGGGGGCGGGAGCAAGAAGAAGGACTGCTGAATGACATGAAGGCATGAGAGATGATGAGAAGAATGAGAATGAGAACAAATGAGGGAGCAGAGAAGGTTGGATGTTGTATTAGGGGGGAAATGGGAGAACATGAGAAAATGTTTAATAAATATGTGAGACAACAGAAGGATGAGAAAGAGAAGATGAAGAAATTTAAGGAGAATAAAGTATAAGACAATGAGGAATTGTCCAGGAAAAAATAAAAATGTTAGCAAGAGAGAGGAAATGTAAGAGAATAGTTAACTGTGAGATGATGAGAAATTGTGAGAGGAAATAATATAAGTGGGTGAGAAAATAGAAAACTAAAATAAAAAACAGAGAGATTAAAAATTAATGAGAGAAAGGGAAAATAGAAGACTATTTGAGAGAGACCAAAAGATTGTGCCAGGCTGTGAAATTGTGTGGATGATATATGACAAGAATGAGAGCACATGAGAGGATCTAAAAAAGAAACTGGTTTTAGCAGTGAGAGAGAAAGCAAATGTAAAATAGGATGTGACATGGGAAAAAGTAAGAGGGAGAAAAGACGACGGTGCAAGCCTAAGATGTAATGATGAGAAAGTATATAAGATGAGACAATATGAAAGTGTGCAAAATGCAATAGTCAAGTGAATGGGGGAAAAAATGAAACAATGGGAGAGGAGGTGTGGATGAGAATGAGAGCGAGATGATCGAACATGAGCAAATGACAACAGTGGACAGGACTAAGCTGAGACAGAAGACTTGAGGGTAAACAATGAGAAAAATGAATTGAGAGTGGGGTGTGAAAAATCATAAATAAGAGCAGAGTAAAAGGGAAGAGGGGTTCTGGAGAAAGAAAAAAGTACTAGAAGTTGAAGTTAAATCATGACTGAAAATGAGACAAAAATCTGGAGGGAAAATGAAGTAATCAGATATATGTATATACAGTATGTAGAGTACATGAAAGACCTGTCCAGTGAGCAGGTGTTCTCACCAGCCTTGAGATATTATGGAGTGTGTGTTGTATTGGCGTGCACCTTGCAGCTGTGGACTATTGATTCTAGTGCTTAAATCTGGCAGCAGGTCCCCGTACACAGTGTTTGACTAGAGTTGGTTTGCTCAGACACACTTATCTCTCAGCTGCTGCTCTCCGAATGCAAACATGCCTCATCGTTCTCTGGCTTTGTGCAGTGTACCGCCAACCAAGTGTGTAAATGGATGTTTTACATAATTATACTTTTCATTTGGGCGGGAGGAGGGTAAAACAATAAAATTGGAGATATAGCTCTGAAAATGAATTTGACGCACGGTGTTCCCTGTACAGTAAATGTGACACGAGGTTGGCCTAGAGGGTAAAACGTGCATATGTTGCCATGTGATGCGCTTTCTCGTGTGCACACGCACACACACTTGTCAACACGAATAATGAGCACACACACCAACACTCCTACCTTCTCCATGAGACCCTTTCTGTGCTGTATTGCATGTGTGTGTGCGTGTGGACTGAGAGGAGATGCTGCCAGATGTGGCTGCAAATGAACAGCTGTTACTCTGTTCTACAGCTGCCTATCATGTAGCCACGACCCCCTCCCTGTTGCCTTGGTGACCGGAACTCCATGTAGCATACGTTGTACGTTTGGGAAATCCTGCTGTGTGAAATTCAGTTTCAAGTCCGGCCTCCTAATGTCACTATAAACTCCTCAGGGTGCCAGTTTGATTGGCGAGCACTGAAATTATAGATGCTGGTCATGTTGTGTATTTTGTGTGTGTGTATGTGGGGGGGAGTGCGTAAACTTGCTAGCGATGTAATTAAGTGCAAGTTCTGACAGTGGAAGTGTGAAATTGGAAGCATTATAGATGGATGGAGGGAGAGGCAGCAGCATCGTGACTGGAGAAAGAGGAAGAAATGAAATAATGGACATTCTGGCAGGCAAGTGGACTTGCTTACTGACTGAATGAATGGCTGATGAACTGGCACAGACAAACAGCCAAACAAGAAGATCCAGACTGAGAAATGGCTCTTATATTCACACGCTGAGACCCAGAGAAAGAGAAACAAAGAGTGAGAGCAAAGAGAAAGAGGCCAGAATGAAAAAGAATGAACAGGGTGTGTGTAATTGTCTCTGGTTCGGTTAAATCCCTCAGAAGGACGCGCTGCTGCCAGGCAGATCAGCACGACAATATTGTGATTGAACAGTGTCCCATCTCCCAAAATGCATCACAAAACTCTCACACACAAAGAAAGTAGCCTACTAACAACAAGTGTTCACACAACGCTGAAGGCATGCTGGGAAATAGTAGTACAAACACTCACATTTGTGCTCAGAAGCTCACACACCTCTGTGATGCACCAGGGAGCAAAAATGCTTGCAAGCACACAGACCCGCATACACTTACAACAGGCAGATTGGGTGCATATTGTTGTGATTGGAGAGTAACGCATTCCTCTACAAGGTGTGTGTGTGATAGGGCCAGGATTAGGCAGATGGAGATGGGGGATAGGGGAGGCGCTGGGGATAGAGAACAGAGAAACACACAGCACAGCACATTACGTATCCTCAACAGGATACAACAACACTCCAGCCCGGCAAATCCACAATCCAGCATCCAGAGGAGATAGTGCAGCAAATTACAAAATGTATCTAAAGTGGAGAGGTTTGAACTGAAACAACGCAGTGTATTAAATCAGGCTGCTCTAGGATCATTTTCATAATTGATTAATGTGTCAATTATTTTATTGATTTGGATTAATTTGGTTACTCTAAAATACCAGAAAATTGTTAAATGGTCATTGCAAGTTATCAGAGACCAAAATGGTCCATTTAACACCCAAATATATTTAACAAATTTTTAACAAATATTTGACGTTGATATAAAACAGACAAATCATATTTGAAAAGCTAAAACCAGAGAGTATTTGTGGTTTTTGGTTGATGAGTCACTTCAGATATTATTCAATCAACAAATTGTCTAATTGACCTTTAATTTCAATACTAAATCCAATAGTATGTTGAAGATTAGATAGGATATCCATACATTACATTACATTTTTACAGATTACATTATATTTACAGATCTGTATGGTGTAATTACCAAACATTTTGGGAATAAAAACATGCATAAAGTTTACTTTATTACAACTAGTGAAACTGCTGAAATGTCAGATTAAAATTGTCCATATCGTGGAAACAGGTGACAGTATTGTGTGCTTTAGACTCCAGTTATACCTCACATGAAGCTGCAGAGCACACAGACAGACAACTCTAGATTAGATCTTGACTTTGTGGGGCTCTAAGCCACACACACAACCAGGAGGGATTAAAACCTGATTTCCCAGGACTACGCCTAAAGGTGGAGTATTAAGTGAAATTGGATTCCAATCCTTTCCTGTCTGTATCTGTCGATGTTAAAATACAGCTCACATCTTTAGAAAAGGATGCAAGTTAGATGCACCTGGAGCAGTCTGGAGGAATTGGTTTCCCACCAGCCCTCTTTAGGAATATTTACGTGCGCTTACATACAACTCAGGTGGTGATCTATAAACAACCTGCCGTCTTAGCACCTGACTGCTTCTACTGTAAACACACGGCAAGATGTCATGTGCTTTTCAAGTTTAGACATAAGCAATATTTTTGTGAATGAACCATATCTGAACCATATCTGCACAACAGACAGCTACTAATGAGCAGTCAATCCTACACAGAACCTGTACTGTTCACTTTAAATGTTTGACTTTATTAAAAGCAGTCTGACAGAGAGTTAGTTATTCACGTGTGTTTTTTGTTCTGTATCGTCGGAAATTCAATATTTTGGGGTTTTGGACTGGACAAAGCAAGAATTTGATGGATTTGGAATCTTTACTGAATTGTTCCCCTTCAATGAACTGATAAACCTTAGTTCATGGGCTTTTCACTTTATTATATAAAATCTGTTAACCAAACCGTAAGCCAATTATAGCTTCCCTTATACATACATTATTGCCTTGTGCCCAAAACCAAATCAAATGTGTACAAAACCATTACATACTGGCTGCATAGCATGGGAGTGTGTTCATGCACACAGCTGTGTTTCTGTGCTCAGTGGGCTTTAACAGTTTTGCCACATTTAACTTGTGCTGTGATATTTCTCAGAATTGAAATCTGTTGTTATTTTGTCTGGAGGAAACCAAGTCTGCTCTAAGCTTCCAGCTGCTGCCTCAAAACACTCTTATGCATTATGTACTGTATTTGGTTTGATTTATTATAACTGAAAAAACATCTCTCACTTCTTTTCAATACATTCCAGCCTACTCATAACCATCTTTCTGATGTATACTTATTTTCTTTGTTTGGAATTTGTGGGGTGAGCGGGTGGATTCATTGGGATTGGTCAAACACCCTGAAGCACTAACAGAGCCTGTTTATGGATTACAGAAGCTGAAGCACATCAGGATGTATTTTTTCACTAAACTGTTGCCTTGTACCGATCGGATGACCGTTTATAGCCCTGCATGATAAAACCTCACGTTTGACAAATATCAAACAACAGGCCTCTTTATTACATATTGTTTTACAGCCTGAAACCATCGTGTGAGTCCACTGACTGTGCTCGACTGATGATGAATCCAACTGAGATGTAAATTCAAAAGGACTGTCAGGCTGCCTTGTTTATTGTATTGTTTATTTGCCACCAACGTTCTGTCTCTTTGATACAGCCGGCGTCCACACAAAAAGCCTCCAGGAAGTGTTAGTGGCACAAAGCGTCTCTGCAGTAAAAAGATAAGGTCAAATTAGATTTATTGGATAGTTCTACTCTGCACGGACAAACGCGTGTTTTTATCTTGGATGCGTGTGTGTGTGTGTGTGTGTCAGATACAGTATATTCTGGATCTATAGCCCTGTTTTCAGGGAGAGTCCTTGGTTTTTATAAAGTGACCAATTGTACTTCACCATTGCAACAGTAGAGGTGACTGCATCGTGATGATTGTCCAATCATGAGGCAGTTATTTTTATGGAGGTAAAGGTTGCAGAGGACAGGGATAACCCATTCTTCATTGCATGTGTGTAATAACGAGTGTGAGTGTCTTGTCTGAGTGAGAGAAAGAAACTGAGACAGTGGCAGAGCGAGGGTGTGTGTGTGTGTGTTTCTTAGCCCAAGGACCTTCTGTTCTGTAATTAGTTTTTCCTGTGGTATGTTTTCCATCCCAGCCTCCTTCCCTCCCTCTCTCCATCCATCCATCCATCCATGCAACAGATTGCAATGGTGATTCTGGAAATCCGGAGGATCAGGCCACACACACACACACACACACACACACACACACACACACACACACACACACACACACACACACAGCCATATGAATGTAATCAAGTCTGCAGTAGCACATGCCAGGACTGCGGTGAGCCAGGGACAAGAGAAAGAGAAGATTTAGGTGTCTATATAATCTGTGTGTGTAGGTGTGTGTGTGTGTGTTTTTGTGTGTGATGCCTCAATAGGGCGCAATAGCAGCAAGCTATCTAATTTTCAGGACTTATAGCCACAAAGCCAGCTTGATTTCACCAGCCGGCAAATCTCTGAATGTGTGTATGTGTGTGTGTGTGTGAGTGACTTGCCGACACATGGTGAAGATAAGCCTGTAGGCTGAGGTTGGCTGTGATTCCACTCTGATTTCACTCTGTCCTTCTCTGTGTGTGTGTGTGTGTCCGTCCCCTGAGTTTCTTGCACATTACACATCAGTGCCTCACAACATGCTCTGGACTCCCAGCTGTAAACTCCCACTCCTGCTCTTTGTAAGATGTTTGTTTGCATGTCTGAATTTTGTCTAAAGCAGTTTATTGTAATAGTGGAGACTGAGACACAGTTGGTGATAAGTATCATTAATCAGCAGTGCACTCTGCTCATATCTTTCTTTTGTGATTACATTTTTGTCTCTCTGTCTCATGTGCCATTATGTATTCATGTCCACTGCTGCTTTCTAAAGCACTTTGTGATAAACCTTTTTCGTTAAAAGCTCTTTATGAATAACGAATTTGGCATTCACGTCACTGAGCTGGCCCAAAGCGCCCCCTACCTCTCCTCATCTCTTTGGTGCTCCCAAATTATCCTCTCTCCTGTACCTCGTCCAGGCTCTCTAGTCATACTTAAAATTCAGTATTTGTGCCTCATGATTTCTCAAGGGGATTGATTGCATTAAATTTGATTCTTTTCAATCAGTGTTGTTGAGGAAACAATGAATTGGATAAGCCCACACCTAGCACTGTGCAGAGTATTCAAACAGCAGAGTAGAGGAAACAGTTACAGATTAAATAAATTCATAGGGCCAGTGCAATTATCTGATATGGAAGATTAAAAGTAGAAATGTATTTCTGACAGTTGATAAAGGCAAGAATAAGGGCAGCTGAGGTTAAAATTATTTTAATGAAAGTCAGATCCAGCAGTTGTTGGTAAACCAGTGGACTGATTGTCATCGCAGAGATTGTACACTTAGATTTTCTTCCCTACTGCAATGCAATTCCAGTTTCAAGTATGCCCTCTGCATTTTGATGTCAAGTGTTATTACTACCCCCCCCCCCCAAAAAAAAAAAAAAAAAAAAAATCTGACTGTTCAGCTGCTTAACACTCATCTGGTCAGAGAAGACGTGCAATCATGCCTGGGATCAGTTAAATTGAGGCTCACTGAGAAGGACACTCCACATGTGTATGAGTGTCAGTGAGATGCTGGATGACGAGGAGTTTAAGTTTCACCCTCACCTCTTTGTCCTTCCCGCTCTCATCCCTTGCACGTTCTTATCCTTGGACACTGAAGGGGAATACAGATGATGAGGGGTAATGTGAAGTCCTCTGCTCATCACTCAATCATTTAGGCGTATCGTGAATATTTTATATCCAAAACAGGCCTATACACGCCCTTCTCTCCTTTTAATCTCTTGTCTTCCTGCATAATTTTGATATCACCTTCCCTTCACATCCTGAATTGCTCCTCTGTGACCACACCCTTCTGTATCTATCTCTCCATCTTTCTCCCATCCAGTACTATTACATTATTCTTCGAGACAAGGTCCTTAGTTAAAGGTCTGTGCTGTAATTGCACAAAGGCGCCTGCCTGCTGAAACACTGTCGCCTCACTGGCAGCTGTACGCTGATTTATTTGGTTGAGGACATTTTATTCCATCTCAAAATGATTGAAGGAGCCCTTGGGGCCTTACAGAATTGAATACTTATGACAGAGAACCTTACGATTTAGTGATCATGTACGTTTGAGGCTGTAGTTGATTTGTTTACATCAATATGGGGACTGAAAGGTATTTTATTTTATAAAAAGGAAATAATAATGTAGCCCATCAGGTTTTCTTGTTAGCTTAACATTTTTCTATCAACAAAAAGGCCCTCTGTCAGATTCAGACCAGGAATGTTGTGATGCTTCCTAGTTGCTTTGGCCACAATGATGTTCCCCAGTTTACATTTCTGAGTTAATCTGGAAGGGAGATAAAGAAATCACCCACGACCCTGAGATGCTCCGTCAAGTATAAAAAGCAGTGGGTGGGAGGCCAGTGAGGGATTATGTTCTGGTTGCTTCACCAGCAACTGATTGGTTGAGCCGAAGAGGGCTTCTTGCAGAGAAAGCATGAACCTCTGTGTGTTTGCCCTTCCCTTAAAGCTCTTTGCTGAGTGTGTTGTGCTACAGAGGGCCACAGTGCTAGGGAAACCAACTAATTAGGGAAAATAAAGTGGATGCTTAGTTTAATCCTTCAACTATAGTTGAAACATACAAAATAACATCATGTTTACATGCAAACATATTCCACCACATAAAGAAGCAGGTGAATGATTCAGAGGATCAAATTGACATCCTGAACCTAAGCCTGTGAGCATGTTTCTCACTCACACACTTCTCAGCAGCCTTTAGCAACATGCCTGCAAATAAAGCAAATAAGTTACAGAGCAGGTTTTTAATGTCAGACGTTATTTAAAAAATACACAATAGCACCCCTCTCTTCCTTTTGCCCTGTTTGCATATCCATCTCCTCCTCATCATGCATCAGTGTGTCATGAGGACACAGAGTATTGTGTCCTTGGTGGTAAGGTGACAAGTGCGACGTCACTAATATTGAATACCACTGGCATATTGGTTTCTGCGTCGCGCATATATGTATGCAAATCAAAGGTCCACTGTCTGCATCTCGTACACTCATTCTCTGTGAGTGTCTATGTGTGTTTGAAGTGTATGCATGTCATGGTTTGCTGTCTGGGCACAGACCAGGGCCTGGGCTATAGCTGACCTTTTATGGCATTTGAACAAACTCAGGACACACACAAAGACACTGACACATGGCTGACATATAATCTGCATAAAACATAGCTCACACACACTTTCTCTCATGCAAGTCTGATAAGTTCTCCATAACTCAGACCCTAACAGATGGTTAAGTTTATCTTCCTGTGTGACCTGTGGGGTGGCGAACCTCTTGCATCCTCTGTAGCTGTTTACGCACATCATATTATTTCCTCATTATTATCATCAGTTGAAGGGAATTGTTACGAGTGTGTGACTTTATGTGCATGTCTGTATGTGTGTGTGTAAGGGGAGGGTTAACTGGACTAAATCAGGTGGAGGAGTTATGTGCTATCTTCTCTGCAGGCTAGCCTTGACACCCCATTGTGTGTGTGCGTGTGAAATGAGAGAGCATGAGTGTGTGTCTGCCTGAAGTGATTCACCTGCTGTCTGAGTCATCCTCCCACGTGCTCGCGTATGCATACACGCACACACAAACTCAGGTACAATCATACACAAACAGGTACACACACACACACACACACACACTGCATGTTCCTACCTTCACAAACACATAAGTGCCATACACATTCTGTTCACAACCTTAGCCCTGTGTGTTTTTAAGGACAGAAAGCTGACATTATGTAATCTGCAGAGTGATTGGCCGTTTATGCTTTTCACCGCCTCACTGTACCAAAAAATCAGCAGTAGTGATGAAAACCATCTGACCATCATTTGAGGTCAATTTTGGAGGTCAAGCCCTTTCAGGAATACCTTCACCACGTCATTATGGTGCTGCGCTTCTTACATCTACTACACAGTCCATTTCTGATTAAGTGTTTATTAGCAGATTAATTTTAAGTGGTCTTGTATTTATCCCTAACTAACCTCAATTTTATGTTGAGTTATGACAGACTTTGTTTCACATTGAACTCCACTTGCTTTTCAGTAAACAAGTATGCCACACAGAACACAGCAAGACCTTGTTTCTGAATTGTTTGTTTCAACTCATAAATTCAGCAGAAACAGATCCGACATGCAGCACTCATTTCCATAAAGTTTAAACTTTTATAGCTCTGCTTGTTGTTTATACAGATTTCTCCCACTAACTCTTGGAGCAAGGCGGTGAGCAGAGTGATTTCGTTTTAGAAGCTGACATTTTTATTAAACTGTATTTTGCTGAATTCACCAGTAGACTCCAGCGATTCAGAAGTCCTGAAGCTGCACCGGGTTAGCTTTTAATGGAAGAATTCAGCTGTCTTCTCAGGCCATCACAAAATGCTGCTGCAACAGATACGAGTCATTCCTTTTTTTTCCAAATTAAATTCTGGTGTCAAGCTTGGTTGCTTGTGGGAAAACATCTACCCAGAAAACATTACAGTGGAAATCCAGAAAGTTGGACTCATCAACATTCAATATTTTGTCTCTCTTGTGGATTTTGTTCCCTTTCATAGCATCAGAATGGCTGGATTAGAAAACATGAGCACAGTGTGTGCAGTTTACTGACGCCAAGTCACAGAGTGAAACAAATATGTCATACTTGGATTTGGAAACATATTCAGAAGAAGGAAAAGAAAAAGGGCCTCGGTGTGGCTCTGTTTGGTTCTTCTTATAATCTGCTGCTCTTGACATCAGTGTCAGCTGTCAGACAGTGTTTCTGCTTATGAGCTGCTGCATGTTGACAGAAAATCCAACCAGGAAAGCAAACAGTAAACAAACAGATGTCAAAAAAAACAAAACAAAACAAGATGACGTGCATTTGGCAGCTTTGAGTTTCCACAGTACTTGAACCACAGAGCAACAAATGTCTCCTGCACATAGACAGAGGTGGCTTTTAAACTCAATATAGTTCATGAGAATAAGCTTTAAAAGGACCAGTGTGATGCTTGACATAGTTAAGGAAAGATTCAAGAAGGAAGAACAGGAGGCTTGTAGGAAGAGTTGCTGTTGCCAAGGTAACAATTAAGGGGGATCCAAATAAACAATAAACTGTGAAATCCCCTTTTGGTGACCGAGAATGTAAGTAGAACACAATCCACACAGATTCAATTTTGTAAACCTAGAAGCACCGCATCTATTTTTGTAGTACTTTGGTCAAAATGCCATCTCTGTCTTTCAACTAAAGCAGCCAATACACAAAGTGATTCTTCGTGCAGCAGCTTGAAGTCATGTTGTGCAAAGTGTGAATGTTTGTCCATAACCATGGCAGTCTTTGCTGCCAGAATTCACAGTGGAGTTTGATATGGCGTTCATTCCGGTACAGACGGTGTTGGAATGTATTTGAGCTTCAGTCCGGCCAACCCGTTGATGGATTTCCAATGCTCTCTCATCCATGCTCGTGGCACTCCTGGGTGCTCACCCTGCCTCCCTCCTGCTATTATCTATCCATCCATCACTCCGTCACCTCTGTATAGTAATTACAAAGAAAGGACCAGCGTCAATGAGATAAAAGATGACACTGACATAAAGAAACAGCATGAAATAATACTACTTTGGAGCAGATAATGTCATTTCTTTCAGCTGACTATGTTCCAGGCAGTGGCAGAGCAGGTAATTGAAGCGGGAAGCCGGGCCCTTTAAACCCTCCCTGCAGTGTCTCAAATGCAGATCAGGCTTCATGATAGTGTCTCTGCTGCCATGCTAGCTAATTACACTGTGAATCCCCAAGGACCAGTATCAGGCTATACTCATAATGACAGCGCCACACCACACCTTCTCAAACAGTGTTTAAAGTAGAGATCAGGGTAAAAAAAGGAAAGAGGTGCTCAAGAAAATTAAATTGGTCTCTCCCCTGTGCTGTAGCTATCTTCATCTCACTCTTTTTTCTGTCATTTCCGCTGTCTTCCTGTCTGTCTTTGCTTGCTTTTATCTCTGTTTCTGTCAATTACCTCCTTTGGATGTTACATTAATATGCATCCTGGATAGATGGATAATAATCAGGCAACACAAAGAAGCATAAATCCATGTGAAAATGTATGCAGAATGCACTGAACTTCTGTCATCTGAAGGTGGACAGAAATGTGTTTGATCACAGCCGTAACATTTGTAGCTACGTGAGCAGAAAGACAACACTCGTGTGCTGATCAAACCACAGCTCGCACATATCAACCAGGTGTAAACTGAGTAGTGACATGCTGATCAAAAATGGCTTGTCAGGATACCAACAAATAAGGAAATCAGTTATTTTAAAGCATGCCAATATTACAAGCACATGTGCCAAAGTTTGTTTTTTGGCAAGGGGAAAGAGAAATACGCTTCAACTGAGCTGCATCAGATGTAGAAGTGTTCTGGAAGGCAACTCCTCTGTTAATGCTACATTTTCATCTTAATGTGTTATCAATGAATATGTATGAGTCATGATGACCTCTCTTTCCTCCTCAGTCTGTCAGTGTTTTTTTTTTTTTTTTTTTTTTTTTTTAATGAAATCGGCTCATCACATGTCTGGTTCAGTATTTGTGGTTAAGATGAAAGAGTCTGGATTAGGTAGTAGTCTAAAACCTTTTCATTAAATAAAACAAATATATTAAATTATTTAATGTTAGTAATGAAATTAATGTAATTAATGATGGTAACTCAGCTTGTTTTTAGTTTTTGTCGTTAATATCTGATACATGAGTGATATGTGTGAGTGTTCCTGTGCAGAGGAAGTGATGCATTTGACTTCCTGGCAGCAGTAACAGTTTTTTGTCTGGAATAGTGGAAAAAATTAGAGGTCATGTACTGTGACCCTATCTCTATGAAAACAACATGAATAGCAACAGCTACAATGGCTGAACAGACCGAGAAAAAAAAATCAACCTACAGAAACCTTACACTAATAGTAAGGGCATTGTGGGAATTGAGCTCTTTTGGCGTTGTGCCAAAGGTTAGATGAGAAGATGTCTCTGGAAATAGTCCAGCCCATAAGCCACTGTAAAACTGCAACTTGTCATTTTTAAATTTCAGTTTTCATACAGATTAAACTAACAAGTTATTTTAATTAGGCAGCTTTAGATTAGTGTTGCTAAGAAGATTTGTTTTTAGAGCCAGGCTAACTGTCTCCCTGTGAGTTAACCTAAGCTACCATCTAAAGGCTCCAGCTTCATACTTCACAGACAGACATGAATTTAAAGCAAAAGACAATTCCCGGTTAGGGGACCTCATGCTGGCTTATTGACCGGTGATCTCATGAGTGCACTGTAGAAACACCAAAGCAATGAGAGCTCAGCTAGAGATCTGCACCTGCCCACAAGTGAGTTCAGATAAATAATTTATGTGAAAGATTCCCTACATAAACTTTCAGCTGGCAAAGAAATCAGCTTTGATTTACAAACTGTTCCCAAGTAGCACATTGGAGATTGTGTGGCATGCAATAACATATGCACAGAGGGCTATGTCATTTTGTCATTTTGTATAACTGCCCGTGGTCACCTACAACTTTGGAACAAGAACGCATAGTGGGTCGGCCCCGCACAGATGCCTACGCTTAACTCACCACTTTCAGTCAGAGTGAGTTACAGATTAGGGAATGGAAGTTTTTAACAAGTAGACAAAGACAGCCTGCAGACATGTAAGTTTACTTTTTTATTTTTTCTCCTCCTGTCTCGTGTTTGTTGATGTAACACAATGTGTCCCTCTCCTTTGCCTTGACGTTTTACATGTACATGCCAGCACCCAAGGCTGGTTATTGGTCCAGAACGTTCTTTTCCCCTTCTCCTTACATCAAACATCATGCCCCACACTTCTCAGTGTGTCTCTCTCCTTTTCTCCCCCTCTGTCTGCCGTCACTCCCCCCACCCCTCATGTTGTATTTCTCCTTGTCCTGTTTTTCGGAGGTACCGTTGTGTGCTATTACCCATCGCTTTCACAGGTAATACGATTAACCTCCAGATTCAGGAATGGGAAAATAGCCTTTGCTAAGACCACGACATTAATCCTCTGCGCAAAAGATTTATGTCTCTCTCTGTGTCAGGCTTCCTCTCTCAGCCATCCTCTCTCTTTATTTCTCTTCCTTCCTTGCTCTCTCCGCTCTCTCTCCGTGTCTCTCTCTCACGTTGTCGCACAGCCTGGCTGAATGAGCAAGCCAGTATTGAAACAGACATATAGTACATCTGTACATACATATACATACATGCATACATAATTTCTAGACTACATAAGCGTAATAAAACTTTCTCTCTCTCTCTCTCTCACACACACAGAAAATTCAGACTACATGGTACACAAACAAGCCATTCACAAAAGTAATGTGCTGCCAGAGGGGACTGTGGGAAAATGAGTTTTTGGATGGATTATTATTGTGTTCTGTAGCCTGGCCCTCTGCCCTGGTCTCTGCTCGTCTTGTCGACTGAAGTGGTGGGCTGTCTGCGGTCCACAGTACACACACAGCACTCTAAGCCTCCCACGGTGGATGTAAAAACATAGGATTAGTGGAAACACAGGCTTTCATGCCTATCCCAAATGTTTCGAAATCCACGCAGGGATTCGGCGATCTGACTTACTGTGGCCATCCTGTAATTATGGGCTGTGTTGTGTGCAGCTCAGCGGGGAATCGTTGGGTTTGCAGTTTAGTTGGTGGTAGATTCTGAAGACAGGGAAGTGTTGGATTTGTTCAGTTTGAGTGGATTATTGAGAGACCAACAAGCACTTGCGCTGGATGATCATGCTAAATATCTGTTCACACAGCTTTAAAATGTCGCTGACTGAGTGGACGTTTAAGTGAAGTATGGAGAGGGTGTGTGGTTTTGGTGTGATTGTCAGGAAGTACTGAGTAGCCAACACACAGATACCTGCTTTTGTACAGTCAGCCAATCACATGCCATCAATGCAGTGCATAAAATCATGAAACTACAGTCAAAAGCCTCAGTCAATGTGATCTCAGTGACTTTGACCGTGGGATGATTGCTGGTACCAGACGGGCCGGTTTGAGTTGAGTTCTGAAACCGCTGATCTCATGGGATTTTCACACACAACAGTCTCCAGGGTTTAGTCAGAATGATGCCAAAAGCACAAAATATCCAGTGAACAGCAGCTCTGAGGACAGAAATGGCTTGTTGGTGGGAGAGGTCAGAGGAGAACGGCCAGACTGGTTGGCGCTGACAGAAAGGCTACGGTAACTCCAATAACCATGCAGATGCAGGCTGATGAGCTAAAACAGCAGAAGACCACCTCCAGGTCCACTCCTGCCAAGAACAGAAGTCTGAGGTTGCAGTGGGCACAGGCTCACCAAAACTTGACAGTTGAAGATGAATCCAATCTGCCTGGTGTTAAAAGTCCAGGCTGGTGGTCCTGGTGTAACGGTGTGAGGAATGTTTACGGGGCAAACTTTGGATCCCTTAATACCATTTAATCATTGTCTGAATGCCTGAGGCTGAGGAGTATTGCTGACCATGTGCATCCCTAGATGTCGATGAGTTGATGCATCCATTGAGAAGACCTACAGTTGACTCAGAAAATGGCAATCGGCTCATTACGCTTCTTCTTTTTAGTGGCCTCACATTACACAACAGTGCAGGAGCAGCAGTGTGGCAGGCTGTAAACTTTACAACCGAGTCTTGTATTTAAACGATTGAATTGTGATGGTGATGGAAACGAAGCCAGACAGAGTGAGGCAGGGCAGTGCGACATGTTTCTGTTGGCTGCTCTATGTCTGACTGACTGATGACACTGTTAGCAGCCTCTGAAGGACAGACACTTTGCAGTGTGGTAGAGTTTCTTTGACTGTGTCGAAATGAAAGCATTGAAAACGTCACTGCAAACATCAATGAAAAATTTTAAGAAAAACTGCACTGTAGATACTGTGCGTGTTAGTTTTTATGTGTGTTGTATTCACCACTATGGGAGGCTCTGTGGATACTGGATTGTAATTGTGGTGGTGTGGCTGCTAGCTGTGGTGCTGACATGTGGAAATAAGGAAAATCTAGGTTTCTTTCTCTCTCTCTATCACATCTGTCTTACTGTCTTTTGCTTCTCATCCCTATTTCAGCCTCCTAACACAAATCTCTACATAATAATTTGTCTTCCTCCCTCTTGCCTTCTGACGGCCTTCTCATCTGCCTCCATGTTCTCTTCTAGTTTTGCACTTGTTGCAGGGAGGTGTAAAAGCTGTCTTTTGTCAGACAGCTGAGTAAGATCTTGAAAGGCTCAGTTGAGTAGTCTGTTATTTTACCTTGTTGGGTGTATAATTTTAGTTTTCTCCTTCAGGGGATGAATTATTGAATAACCTCAACTTCTTTAGAAGACAACATCAGTTCTTACTCTTGCTACCTTTGTATTCTTGTCCAAAAAGTACATTTGCATCCAGTTAAGCTTGCAAATAAACATACACTACATCATTGTGAAAGAACTATTACTGTAATTTTCAGAACAGAAAAGTAACCGACTTTGAAATTGTCTGAGCATCCACCTGGCACCTTAAGTGAGGTAAAATAAACCATGAGGAGTTGATCAAAAGTCTGTGTCTGTCTGTGCATCAGTGTATAGTGTATTTAAAGAGGTTAATTACGTGTTGTAACAGGAGACGACAGAAATTTTGCATGTAGTATCTGAAAAAATTGATCATTCAGCCTGGTGAAAGAGTTTATTTGACAACCTGGCACTCAGGCTGCCTGCTATGCCTTAAAAGTGTTCATAAAATGTTTTAGCAGTGTTTTTGTAAGCAAATGCAAAACTGCCCAGAAATGAATTATTCCAGTACACTGCAGTTTGAAACATCAAAATCCAGTCCTTAAGCAGTAATGACTCATATAGCATAAGTTATCTATTTTGAGGAATTTTCCCTGACTTTGATGTAAACAGCGGCAAACTATGAGTGAAGGTCTATGGGGAGAATGTAAATGCTGAATCTGCAGAGTGTTGTAGCATGGTCAGTGAGGAACAGAAACACCAGGAAAGAACAGAGATCAGCTTAATGGCTTCACAGGCAATGTGTGAGGTAGACAGATTAAAAGAACGAGTGGAATAGCACTGGAAGTGTGAATGTGTGTGTCTGTTTGTTGGGTATGCATAGGAGCAAGAAACTGACTTTAAAGAAATCTCTTCCTATTACTCTCGCTGAAGGAGCTTATACTGTCTTTTGAACAGAGGCGACAGAACTTCATCCAAGCACTACAACAACATAATATACCATTCTTAAAGAAAATCACAATGTGTATATTTGAGAAGCAAGAAACAAGAAATGATTAATAACCTTCCAGATACTATGATGCTGCTCTATAAGAACATAACTTTCACACTTGCAATGTGATGTATTATGTTTTAAGTTGCGACTTTGACTGCTAAGAATAAACATATTTTTATCTCTCTTTATCATTCCTCTGTAGATTTTGACAGCACAGATGCAGTTAGCTTCACAAACTAGCTCCTGTGTATCAGTGCAACAGCTGAAAGAACATTTCATTTCATTAAGCATAAATATGCCTAATACTGTGTGATCATCTCTCTTTTTAAAGAGCTATGTAAATACTGTTAGAAATCTAATGTAAATTTAACATGTATGTAGCATATTTATGTACTTGAATTCATAAAATGTAAAAAAGAAAAGAAAAAAGTTTCTTTGATTTGTAGTTTGTCTGATTTTCAGGCCCGTGTTCTTGAGTGACAGATATGCAGGTAAAATGACAGGCTGCCATCCAGTACATCCAGTACAGCCGGACAGGGGAGCAGGGCAGCAACAAGCAGTAATTGCTCTGAAATGAATACTGTGTGAACCAGCTCTTCAGCCCCTAGCAACAAAGTAGCAGACAGACAGGCAGGCAAGCTGGTAAATAAAGCAGAAATACAGTACAGAGCTGCTGCAGCATTTACCTCACTCCATTTCTTTTCTCCCTTTCTCTGTCTCAATTCCATTTAAATTCCAATTTCAAGTCTTCTGAGATTTATTTAGTGTTCACTTCTGTTCTCCTGCTCTCTGTAATATTATGAACCCATTGTCTCTTGTTTAACTTTCTCCCACTTTCATTTCTGCATCCCTCCCTCTACAACCATTCTCTCCACCTCCCTCCCACTCTCCTCTCCCTCACATATGTTTCCTGTCCTCCTCTGCCTCCTTCCTGTCCTCCTCCCTCCTCTCTCCCTCCTCTCCTCCCTCCCTGCTGGCCGTCCCTCAGGTCAGCAGCAGAGAGTCGAGGTGTTGCTTGTCAATAATTTAATAAGGAGGGAGCGCTCCCCTCTTAACCAGGGCTTTGAATTATTAACCTGCGCGTCCGTGTGAACTGCATGTGCTGCTTGCATCAGATGTGATTGTACATTAGCCTGTGTGTACGTTATGACTGCTGTGTTTGTGTGTGAAGCATGATAAAATAATTGCCTGTCAAAAGATGATGGAGCATGCCAGCTAAGCACAAATCGGTTCTTTCTGCAGCCAGTGTTTGGATTGT
The DNA here is from genome assembly GCF_001640805.2 of Lates calcarifer. Classification (NCBI taxonomy): domain Eukaryota; kingdom Metazoa; phylum Chordata; class Actinopteri; family Centropomidae; genus Lates; species Lates calcarifer. Next base: position 19,646,420 of record NC_066835.1, on the reverse strand, counting down.
TTTGAATGTGCAAGTGTGTATGTGGAGGTAGATAGTCGGGGAATACATGCCATGCATGTTTTATAAGGGTCTGTCTACGCTGCCTAGTAAATGAGATGCAGTCTTCATTTGTCTTGTCTTGAGTGTGCAGATGTGTGTGTGTGTGTTAGTGTGAGTGTATGGTCACCTGTGTGCATTTTGAAGAGAGACTATGCAAAGCTTGTGCACGTGCATCTCCTGGATAGATGAGACATGGAGCTTAATGCAATTTTATTTGTCAGTGCAGAGTTTGAGTGTAGGTGTAGCATTGGTTATTAATGTTGATGTTTATGTGTAAACATGTAGTTGGGCTATGAAGTTAGTGTGTCGGTGTGTGTGTGTTGTATGGGCTTGTCTCTGTGTGTGTGTGTGTGTGTGTGTGAGAGAGAGAGAGAGGGTTCCTGTGCTTGAGGCCAATGGCTGCATACATCTCAATGAAAGGTGCAGCATCCATCACAGACCCTGCAAGGCTGTGCTGTGCTGAGAGAGCTGGACGAGGCCTTAGTGGGTTCGATGTAGCGCGGTAGGGCAGATGGATGTTGTTTATGGTTGCCAAAATGGATGTAAGGTGTTTATTTATTTATGTATGTAATTGTGCTTGCCATTCAGTCACAGCACATGGAATTACTATGTGGAAATTTACTTTTAAGTTTAATGGAAAGTATTTGTGGTAATATTGAACATGTGCACATCTATATTAGTGATATGACGTGTTACTTTTTGTTGTATTTAAGTCGTATTACCTTCATGATCGTAATGAAATAAACAGGAGGATTGTTCCTCAAACCCTCAAACTCAGCCTTCTTTTCCCTTGGAGTGTGCTGATCGATTATGCATCATGGCTCAACAGCTCTCTCAGACACAACAGAAATTTGTCCGGCAACTCCTTCACATCCTGCATGACCACACACCCCGCCTTGCTGTGAATTTTAATTGGCTGCATCTGTAGGATTTCATAGAGGTGCTGCAGAGTGTCAGCACTGCAGCTAGGGGAGAAAAAGGCTTATTAGCTCCTCACCTTTCAAAGCGAGGCAGGCGTGTGCTCTCAGAGTCAAAACGATGCAATGCTGCACAACAGATCACTGCCTAGTTAGCTCCAACAACTTGCTTTCCTTTGAAGCTTTAACTTTTGGTTTACAGGAACCTTTCAATGTAGTTTTAATTGAGCACTTGGGTGCAGATTAGCCATTTTAGCTAATGACCCCTGAAGATTTAAAATGATGTTTTTATAAGACAGTGATGATTAATGTGCATGCTGTCTCCTTAACTACATAAAATTCAACAGGGTGTCAGCCATGTGCTGCTGGGAATGAAATGCCATCATGCCCAAGGAAGTGTTAGCTTGTTTCCTTTGAGGTCTCAGGACTTTGTTGTGCATTATGTTAATTAGCGATATGTTTTAGCACTCCAGGAGATTTGACAAGTTGAAGGTGGAGGTTGTAGGTAGATGGGGAGGTGGTGGACATCCATCCCTCTTGCCTGGATAATTTAGCACATGCATCAACAATGTTAATTCCAGATTTTGTGGAGAACTTCAAAGGAATATGATTTACCTGTCTTGTTAAATGTGGACAAATTGCCCAGAGAGTGTGCAACCTGCTCTCCATCCTTTGATGTCTGCACTGTTATCTAAGAGCTCTGAATATTGCTGTAATCAGCGGGTTAGGTTTAAAGATCAGATGCTATTATTGCACTCACTTTCTCAAGCGAAGCTGCATTTCCTGGCTCGGTGATTAAACAGCCACAAGAAATGGACACAACTGCCAGATCAGACATTAAAAGGTTCTTTAGCAAAACAGTGAACCCTCTGCTTGTTTCAAGGCAACTGTTTTTGGATGCTTTTTGTGAATACATTAATAAATCTGAGGAATGGTAAATGGTTAATGGACTGCATTATATTATGCGTTTCTATGTTGGTGAACAAAGCGTTTTACAGTTTACCATTAGCAGGTTACCCATTTGCACACTGATGGCAAGAGAGATGCCATTCAAGGTGACCTGACCTGGAGATAAGGAGCACATTTAGTGTCTTGTTCACTGAGGGAGGCACCACAACCAACCCTGTGAAAATCTGCCTTACCTCCTCAGCTACTCCCTGATGAAGCCCTTAAAACCCACTGTACACTACCTGCAGACCAGCAAATTACAAGTTAGCATCTAGCTGATGAGCATGTTGGAGCCTTTAGTGGCTGGAGTTCACTAAGGAAATAGTTGTGACCAAAACAGTGCTAAAAGCAGGGTGAATATTGGACTTAAGCTTAATTTGTTCTTCTGCATTAAATGAATACAAATGTAACTACACACCTGGGCTATGTTATTAATTGAGACATCACGACAGGCCCACAAGAACTGTGACTGGCTCCATGTGTCTCACCTACATGTTTTTGTTGTTAGTGGAGTTTGTTGGCAGCAAAGACAACTGTGAAGACAACTAGAAATAGAACTGCAAATGACAGATTTTGTTGCTCCATGTCTGCTGGATGTGTAAACAGGCAGCTGTTTGCTAACAAGTTCACAACTTTTTCCACTGCCCTCCAAAAAGCACATACTACAACTTTAACTTTCACTTTAACTAGTTAATTCCACTCTTATGCTTGGCATCAAATTACTGAGTGAAACTCAACACTTTTTGCATGCTCCATGTTAAAGTATTCACAGTTTTTCTGTTGAAAAGAGACAGAACCTCAGAGAGGTGACAGTTGTTATCGATTGGACTGATGTTAACCTGTAACCTGTTTTACTGCAAGTTCTTGTCATACCCTTTCCAATGTTTTTTTTTCTCTTTTAACTGGCCTTTGTTAGAAACCAGCCTGTTTTGTTCATGCCAGCTATTATTTAAAGTAGAACCATTATTTGTATTTCTGCCTTTATTTGAGAATTTGCAGTTTTGTGTAAAAATGCAATTGAAATTGCTAAAACAAGGCGGATTATTGCACTTAAACAATATATTGTGTTTTTACCAGAATGTTTTGCTGTGGTAAGAGACAATGGGAGGGTGAGAGGTAGCCACTGAAGAGCTAGACTCTCAGCAGAGACGCTAATGTACTTCTCCAGCTAGCTTTGAGCTCCGCTGTGTGTGTGTGTGTGTGTGGTGTGTGTGTGTGTGTGTCTGTGCGCGTGTGCATGCGTGCGTGCGTATTTGTGTGTTGTGTGACTGTATCATCTTATTTGAAATTATACTTCTCTGTTCGTGATTCATTCTGAGATAGCAACACACAATATTCACATATGCATATTATATCATAACCTACATGCGAACACACATGTATGTCACTCTGATACATGCATGCCTGCACTCATGCATGCATTGGTCGTAGAGCGGCCTAAGTACTTTTCCTTCTATCGTCTCAAATCCGTACATGATGGTATTCCCTCTCAATTTCTCTCTTGGTCACTGTCACTGAAACACACACACACACACACACACACACACACACACACACACACACACACAAATAATACTTTTGAATTTGTTTTTATGCATCAACATACACTTCATTTTCCATCTGTCACACAAAAACCGTTAAATCTCTTTTTAATTTTCTCAGTATGCCGCTTTTTATGTAGCTTAGGCACACAACCAATCGTACGCATGTGTGGATACACACACTCACAGGCAGCAAAGGAGACAAATGATGGGAATGAAGTGGCATAAAGGGAGAGATAAAAAATGGGGGAAGAGGGAGACGGAGGCAGACAGTGAAAAAGCAACGAGGAGTGACACAGAAGGAGAAATAAGAGTGACACGATAAAAAGGACCGAAAGACATAAAACTCAGGGAGGAAAAGACAGTGAGAAACTGCAAAAACAAGAGTGTCAAAGCAAAAAAAAAAGAAAAAGAGAAGTAATATCTGGTGTAGTGGAGAGAAAGGATTCAAAGAGACTTATGGACAGACGGATAAAAATAAAAAACTGGCAGGGATATGGAGTGACAGAGGGGGGAAATGAGAGCGACAGTACTGAATAAAGGACTGACTGAGAAAGAGACAGGCAGAAATAGTTAAAAAGCTGTGACAGTGACAGATTGTAAAAAAGGGTGACATGGTGAAAGAGGTTTGAATGATGGGAGAAGGACAAGTATATATAAATATATAACTATAAATAACTATATATTAAAAAAAAATACAAGACCATCCTGATGCTTTTGCATGTTCCAGCCCATTAACTCCAAATCATACTTAATATCGCAGCTGACCATTTTTGTACCAGAAGCTTTTAGATTAGAGTCTTGCTCTTCAGGCAACCTCTGGTTTCACCTCATTACAGCGAACTACATCAAAAAATCAACTCACAGAGATGTAAAACTTGCTGGTGATAGCCCGTCGAACGCGCTGCTTTAACATGCTGCTGGTGTTTGGCAGACGTGAAAAGGTCAAACTGGTCTTTATGTTAACAGTGATTTAAAAAATAAAGTGACAGTTGTAGAAAAACATTTCCCAGGGTCTTGAATAGCAATGAATTTCACTGTCACCTTGAAAATCCCAACAAGCTCTGAAGTAAAATATGAGGCATCTCAGAAGTATTGGACATAATTCATTTTTCTGAGAGATGTGTAACTAATTTGGTTGAATCTAGAATATTATAAACTAGCAGAGATTTAAAAGTTACCTGCCTAGCCCTTTTTACACATGGAATATGTCTTCATCTATCTATTAAAATGAGTTTGTCATTCAGACATACGTTATTTTTACAAAAATATTGCTTCTATAACTTTATTCAGACATGTCAAATCCATTACAGTTGGAGCTACAATGCTTGTGCGATATTTGGCAGCTGCTGCATGAGAGGAATCTGTATCACTGCTGAAAAAATGCTGCGTTGGGAGTTGGAAGTCTTGTTTAATTCAGATTTGCTCAGATGCAGTATGTAATGCTGGATATTCGGCTACAAAAAGAGGGGAACAGCTGATATAATTGTTATTGTAGCTGTATAATGTTTTTTTCCCTGCATAACACAAAATAATTTCTAGACTTTCTAGAGAAAAATCTTCTTTATTGATGTGTAATAATGTAGTGATGTTGTTGTGACTTGTTCTGACACAAAACCAACATTTTAAATTGGTGAATTAACAAGGTGCATGTCAAAAGGTGATGTTACAAATTAAGTAACAGCACCTGGAAAAAAAAGTTTTTTTTTAGTAGCGATGCATTTCAGTAGCCAAAAAATTAAAGCTAGCAACAGTCCACAGCATCGGCAGGGGGCATTATGGGTCATGAGGTGGCCTACACAAGTCAGGACTCTCAGGTTTTTCAGACAAGTACCTTTCTTGAAGAGACCAACTAAGACCGTTCTATCTCTCAGAGAGCATGGGGGTGATTTCACTTTGAGAGGATTTAAAAAAAAACAGTAAGTGTTGGAGAAGTGAAAGAGTAGAAAACAGGCTAAAAGAGAGGAGACAGAAGGAGCAGGGCTTTGAGGAAAATGAGAAATGCAATGGGCTACTGGGTGAGGGGAAGGCTGAGTCAAGTCCAGGAGCAGATGAAAGCAAGAAAAAGTGCCGTGGAGGGCGAGAGATGAAGAGGAGCACAAAAAATGATGGAGATGAAAGAGAGAGAGGAGGAGAAAGAGAACGGCAGAGGGACAATGGGTGTCTGAGAGAGGAGGAGAGCAGGGGGCTGACCTTGAGAAAATGTGGGCGAGGGAGGGGACAACAGTTACAAAAGGGAGAAATGGAGAGAGGAGGGGTACTGAAGAGAAGCAGAAAAGTAGAGTTGAGAGAGTTGGATGAGCCTGAGGGAAGGTGAAGATGAACGACAGTCTTATAAACAGAAGGCATACAGGGAGAGAGAGAGTGACTGTTTCTGTAGTAGTTTGATTAATTACATTTTGCCAGTTTTGGAAGTGTGTGGGGTCATATCTATATATTACTGATTATTAGTTTTTGTTCCAGGCATGTTTTGAATAACTGTGTCAATATTGATTTATGCCTCTAAACCAAGGTTTTGTCTTCTTAAAATTCTGACAACACAGCTGAAAACTTCTGAGTTCCTCCTAAAGTATTATTGACACAGTTTAATTCTGTGCTAATTCAAAACCATGGACATTTATCTGCTGTTACAACCACTTCCACTATTCTGAAAATGGCTAGAGGGATTTGCTCCCATTCAAGTATAAGAGCATTATGGAAGTCGGCCACTGATGTTGGGCGATAAGGTCGGACTCGCAGTTGGTGTTCCACTTCATCCCAAAGAAGTTTGACTGGGTTAAGGTCAGGGCTCTCTGCAGGTCACTTCTTCCACATAGACACATGTGTCTTTATGATCTTACCTTCTGGTTTGTTGTGATGAAACAGAAGAGGGTTGAAAAGGAAGTTGAAAACATCAAAAATGCAATATAAAATCCCCCAACAGCATCAAAGCCCTCAACAAAAAATAAATTGGCCTGGAACCTGAAAAGTTGGTTTGCAGTTAGAACCAAAAAATAGCAGGTTTTCAAGTGCGAACTTTGAAGACATCAATGGGCCTGTCATATTCTTCAGGTCTGTTTTCCAGTGTGCAAAATTACAGTGGTTCCACCAAACTTGTAGAAACACGTTGGATCACTGGATAGCACCAAAGTTCAGAGAATCTGCAACAGATTCAGTTCAAGAACCAGAGCTGATTTGGTGAAAAAGAGCTGATTTCTTAATGATGACAGTTTTGGGGATTATCCTGAGTAACAAGGATATTGTTTCTAGAAATAGTTGTTCAGTTGTATTTTTTAATGCATTGTTCTTCATTGCTGTGGGCACCACACATAAAATTCCTTTCACCTCTTGTGTTTTGGTGTGGAAGCAGAAATCTCAGAGGGAAACTGATTCTTTACGTAAATGAACAAAGTCTTGTCCCAAACAGAAGTACAAAATAATCGTCTCCTTTTTCCTCCCGTTACCTTCCAGGCAGTACACTTACTGTAGTAGTTACAAAACAAAACATCTTTATGTAGAGTCACAGAAAAGTCCAAAGAAAACATAAGTAGGGCAGCAGCTTCACCGCCCACTACATCAGCTTAGCTTGTCTACCTTAAGGCTGATAAGACCGTCAAACTGGAAGCAGGATGTGGCGACGTATTGTTTGAGTCAAGAGGCCAGCAGACAGATAATAAGAAATGTGTTGTGTTGTGCAAGCAAAGGAGGAGAGAGCAGGGCCAAAGTAAAGTAAATGCAGTATTACAGCAGGATGTGGGGACTTGACCTGGAAAACAAGACTGGATGACCAGCTGCTTTCGTTTCTGTCTTTAAAATATTTATACTTATCTACTTATGGATCTAAAATTAGGTTTAGCAGATTCTTTTTTTCTGATAATGTCAATATTCTTTGCCTTAAGTAGTTGTTAGTACACAGTAATTTAGCGATATTCAACTTTCAGCAAGAATCAAGAATCTCACAAGCTGTTGATTGCCATGAGATTTTGTACAGATATTCAAGGTCCCTGGAAGATGAATCCTACTGATTTTGGTTCTCTAGCACCACCATGAGGTTAGCATTTGTAGTTTATGTCTCAACAACTATGGTTGGCTGCCCATTAAATTTGGCACAGACATTCATGTCCCGTTAGGAAGGGCCACCACTGGGTTGGAGTTTCACGTTGTCCAATACTTTGGTTTATGACCAAATACCCAGATGTACTTGTTAGCAAATGTTAACATGCTAACCCTCTAAATTATGATGGTGAACATGATAAACATTAAACCTATAAACAATAGCATGTTAAGACTGTGCTTTTAACATCACTGTTCTTAGCCTCACAGAGCCACAACAATGCCTGTAGACTTTTAGACTTGTGTTTTAAATCATTGTAGGGTAGACCTGTCACTACAACACTCCCTAAACTCATTTGTATTTGTCTTAGTCTTATACTGTAGATTTACATTTTATGTCTACAAAGCTGATTATACAGCATATATATGATTTGTGATGCAGCTAGGGCTCCCCAGTGTGTAATTACCAAGCAAAACGAAGTCTCATGTAAATGTTATTGAAATGTTATTTGTGTTATTTTTCTTTTAATTTACACTTTGCAAAGAGTAACTGAAGAAACGCGTACTGTAAGTGAGAGAGTGTCAGATGGACTGGAGGAGGTGAGAGAGACAAATGTGGACTATGAGAGGGGAGATGGAGAGGGAGCGAAAGACACAAAAGAGGAGCAGGAGGGCAGTGGACGACAAGAAAATGAAATGGTGAAGGAAGTGAAGAGAGAGAGGGGAGGGGGGAGTCAGTCAAAGGGCAGGAGGGAGGAGGAGAGGCTGACGGCTCGAGTTGAGGAGATCAGTCTGCTTAGTGTCTGTCAGTTCGACAGAAGAGAGACTGAAAACAGCTGGGGGCTCTCACTCTGTGTGTGTGTGTGTGTGTGTGTGTGTGTGCGCGTGTGCGCGTGTGTGTGTGTGTTACTGCCAACACAGGCCGCCCTGTGTGTGGTGTATGTGTGTTTTCACCAGAGAGAGAGAGATGGGGGGCATGGCAAGGACAGCCAGAGATCAAAGACACACCCACATACACGTGTGCAGACACACACACACACACACACACACACACACAGAGAGAGAGAGAGAGAGAGAGAGAGAGAGAGAGAGAGAGAGAAACCAGCCTCTGTTGGCAGCGATTGGTCAGCCTGCACGACTGTTGGATGGGATCTTGATACCTGCAGAGATAATAGATTTAGAGAGGTCACACACACACACACACACACATACCACCTGCAGATGCCCAGTTGCAGCAGTTCTCACACTCTTAATATGGTAGAGCTGTCATCACTGCGCCAAGCGAGAGAGAGAGAGAGAGAGAGAGAATGGGTTCTTGGATATGAATTCTGTTGTAGCGGGGCGAGCGAGAGACAAATAGGAATCCAGGGTACGAATTGAATTGTAGCGGTGAGCGGGGAGAGATTGTGTCCTATGTAATTTCAGACCATAATGTCCTGGTACACAGTGTTCTGCCCTCCCTCCCTCCAGGCCTGCATCCATTTCTTCTCATTTCTCTTCATTTTAGAACACAAAGACCAGCTCTACCCGTCTTGCTGTCTGTGTCTTTTTCTCGTTTGCATTTCCAACGCTCCCCTCCTCTCGCTGCTCTGTTCTGCTGTTTTGCTCTCGTCTGTCTGTCTGTCTGTCTGTCTGGCTTCTGTATTGCCGTTTTGTTGTCTCACTCTTGTGTAGAGGTATTTTCCGTCCTGTTCTTCTCAGTTCTGTTTATTCTGCTCTGTTTTGCATGTTGCTGTATTTTACACTCTGTTCTTGTTCTGTTTTGTTCTTCACTGTAGCTTTTTCTCCCACTGCAAATGTTTCAGTTTGTGCTGCTGCTTATTTGAGGTCACTTGATGTGTCCCTAGAGAACCTCCTGCTGTTGTGTAGTATAGTATCAACAGGTTATCTTATGAGGAAGGACATTTATGATGCATTTAAAGTCGGAATGATCATTCTCATTTTCTATCATAAGGTAATAGATCAAAGTGGGTTAATTTGTCAAACATGTTCCAGACAGTAGCCGCACTCAGTCTTGTTTTGCAGACTTTTGCTCAGCTTTAATGTCATGTTGGGTCACAGTTTTCTCCAAGTCAAAAATACATTACAACTCACCCAGTCAACTCACTCACATTTACTTTGACATTTCCATAATTCATGGTCAGAAAATTTTGAAAAAAGGAACCAGTTTATTTGCAAATAACAAATTAGCTGCTCAGACAAGGAACTGACTTGTAATTTTAGGAATTTTAACCCACCAGAATGTGAGTAGCAAAGTTTTGCTCACTGGGTTTTTGTAATGCTGATGATTGCTGCTCTCTTCTGGTTTGACCTGTCATGTCACATACTGGGGGAAACCTGGGTAGCCCATAAAGCCACCACGCCTGAAGCAGGTTAGGACGACCATAAAATACAAAAACACAAGCAGCCAGTAAAAAACAAAGGATTTTCTTTTCATTGCAAATTGGTGCATTACCTCACTCAAGGGACATAATCAATAACTTTGCTATAAAGGATCTAACTCAGTTGGCATTTGAACCAATAACAAGAAGACAAAAAGACAACAGAAGCTCCTGTAGATGTACATCATTAGTTTTGTTTTGATTAGATTATTCTAATATTGTATGACTTGGTTAATGTCAAGTTTATATCGCTGTTTCTGAGCTTAATGTTGCACTGCATTTGTGAACAGACTGACTTTGAAGATGATTGTAAGAGTAATGAATCTGCTGATAACACTTATCAGCTAATTGTTCCTATACCTGGGAAAGACTCTTCCCTGTGGTGAGTAAATTGAATGCCTCGTGTTTGAGTGTTATGACAAGTGACTGAGGGTGTAATGAGGATTCATAGGAGGAGTTGTTGTAGGGATAAAGAGTGTATTCTCCAGAAGTACCTGCTTTATTAGTGATAAATCTGCCTCCCAACTCAACAGGTCCCTGCCTGTGAGTGATGATCTTTCAGTGTACGTTACTTGAAGGTTTTACCTTTTAGCAATAGATTAATTGTTGAGCAGGCCTGCCAGCAAAATAATACTCCTGGATGAAAATATATGTGATAATCTTGACCAGCCAAGCAGAAGTCAAACTGTTCTTAAACTTTCCTACACAGACATGAAGACCTGTTTAGAGTCTAGTTTTAATGGGACATTATGTTCAAACATGTATAAGACATATTAGAGCAATGAAACTAAACTGTGACTCCTTTTGTTGGAGACTTCATGAAAACACTTGAAGGCCCTCCACTGATCTGTGGGTAATTTCTGTGGGTGTGTTGCTGATTGTTTTTTGCACATATTGAACCCCAGTCCTTCTCCCATCCCAGATCTGTGTCGTCGTCAGAGGCAGAAGCGTTAACTTTGGTGCTCGTCTCCTGATCTTCCCTTATTAATTTGTGTTCAGCTTTGTAATCCAGTTATTTGCCACTTGCTTCTTGTTCTGGCAGAAAATATCAGTAATTAGGGCTCAGTGCTTGGCTGGTCACATTACTCTCGTCTTAGTGTTTTACTGAAGAGTGCTTGTTAAAATGGACCTGCACCGCTTTGAAATGAAATGAGCCAAATCCACTCCCATTGTTGGAATCTACCCATCTATATCAGTGATTCACAGTCTCAGCCAACCCAGGAGTGATGAGTCACATGTTGATTTTTAGAAAAATAGATGAAAAACAAATCTAATCTGTGAAACCTGATAAAACGTGGTTCAGACTTTGTGATGAATTTGTTTTGCTTGTAAAATGTTAAATGTTTCCTGCTTCTTGACTTCCTCCTATAATTGATAATTAACATTTTCTTTGCATTAACCATTACGCATATTTATGATTTCAGTTGGCAGTCACATGGCTTTGTCTCGGGCTGTGCTGAGCCTTGTCAGCCTGAGACTAATCAATTTTAAAGTCACTTGCTGTAGGTCTGAATTTTTATTTAAATTCATCTTATTCGATGGGTAATGCACAGACCAGATTGACAGGTGGACCCTGATGATACGGGGAAGGAATTTAATTATGTTCTGTGAAGTATGTGTCGTTCAGATAAACAAGTTAACATTAAGCCATTATATATATGGACATGGAGCGAATGCAGGAGCGGCAGGTGTTGTTCACTCACACACCAATGAGCCAGTTTCCTTTGTGTAATAAACCCTTTTAGTGTGCCAAGCGAGAGTTAAAAAGCAGATCCTATAGCTGGAAAGAAGGCAGTTGCATGTAAGTATTTGCTAATGTGATTCTAACAGGCTTGCTAAACACACCTGAGTGCGGTGTGGGTGGACATAATAGCAGAGAGGCTGGCATTGGACATACTTGGACAGCATCCTTACAACCATATCTGGGCAGGTGGTAGAAGAGAGGCCTGATCAAAAATAGGGAGCAGGAAACAAACCTCAGTGATTGCCTGTAGATAAGTGTAAGAACCCCTGTGCCTGGAGCAGCCTGGCAAAAATGGGAAATAAATAATGCACAAACCACCTGCAACTGTAGCCACACTGAATCACTTAGCAAACCAATCAATCAGTTGATTGACAGTTGATTGGTTTGATTGGTTAAATGCCAATTCTACTCTCTACTTCCAGCCTCTCCGTGTGGGGAGCTGCTGGGTTTTTTGTTTTCTATCATTGATAATGGAGCATCTTCAGGTTTTGGACTGTCAGGCAACATAGTCACATTTTTTAATCATAAGTCGCAGCCCTATTGAACCTTCAGTAAAAGTCATCCCACTAGACTGCTGAACAGTTTCTGCACTCTTGTGTTAGTTGCAAAAAAGTTTATTTAGAAACCAATGATGCGTAATTTGATGGCTTTAGTGATGATATTGTCTCTGAGGAATCTTTTCTGGGAACACTTTGTAGAGTCTCCACTTAAGGTTACGAGGTCACGACAGGATTGAGTGCATGTTGTTGGACTGGATAAGTATTTTCAAATCAGGGCTTTAGTTTGACTTTTGGTTTCCATTGTCAGTCTGCTTCAACTTTAAGAGGAGAGTTGTTATTGTTGTTGTCAAATCCAGTTTCCGGTTTCCAGTCGAAGGAGAGAACATGTGATGGTCTGTGGGAGTTTGAATGGAAGATTTTGTGGTTGTTGCAGTGGTTTTTGGACCCGTCTATAGATATCATGTGGTATCATGTAATCTGTACATTTCTGTCTCATAGTATCTCCACTGTATATGCCCTGATTCCACAAACATAAAAAAGATGCAATACAGATTCCTATTTTGAATTTCTCTTCGGCACTCGTTGTGCCCTCTTTGCCTTTGCTTGCCCTCACCACCAATATTGGATAACTATCTAATTTGTTCAGGGCTACATCTCCTATATCTCAATCCTCTTTGCCTCTTTCTTTTTTTGAATAATTCCTTTTGATGAATTCCTCGCTGGCCTTTGATCTGAGCAGCAGAATGTAAGTGTATTGAGCAGTGGAGGCACATCAGATAGGGGAAGCAAACTGTTCAATGAAACTCTGAGGACAGCTGCACAGCCTTGATCAACAAGGCAGAGGCATGAAAAGAAATGGACGCACATGAAAGGAGGCATTGAACGAAAGCCATTGACACAGGCGCTGTGGATCCTTTGTTTTGTGAAGATATGACAAAGATGTACTGTATCATTCAATGCAGCATGGCATATGGACACCATCTTCAACCTTTTGTCCCCCCTGAAAAGGAGCACAGTCAGTCTTCTTTAAGTGAAGTCTCTGTACAATTGCTCTATTCGTCTGCTCTTGAATATGTTGTTTTCCTCTCTTCCCGTTGATTCTGGGTGTCTTTGTTTTTGTTTGTACAGGGGGAGCTCAGTGCCCCAGCAGCAAAGGTGAACTTTTGAAAACAGAGACCTGAGATATTGAACCTCCTGTTCTTTACCTCAACGCCGCTGTTGGTTCTCTTGTTATTTAATGTGTAAACGTAACCTGTGGTGGAAAAGCTTTTGTTTGTGGATTATACTCTCAGGTATTTCTCTTGGTGCATTACATAGGAAGAACATCTGATAAAACTTCAACTTTGTTTCATCCAGGTCATAATTGCTGAGTTTAAATCTTTCGACACGATCCTGTGTTTATACAGTTTTATACAGTCACACAAGAGTAACAGTTCCAGTGCTCCACCAACGTCCACTGACAAGCTTTAAGGGGTTGAATACCTTGCTCAAGGGCACCTCAACAGTATTTGTTGAAGGAAGAAAGAACATTTCACTTTTCCCCAGTTTTTCTCGTCTGTCCAGGGGCCTTTCTCACAAAGCAGGATTACAGAGTTATCTGGATGCCATGTAACACCCAGAACAACTCCTTTTTACTTCAGACTATGTTCCAGCTTTGAAGGGTGTTCTGGGTTTTACTCATCAAAGATATCCAGTTAACTCTAATCCTGCGTTGTGAGAAAGGCCCCTGGACTCAAACCAGCAAATTTTCAGTCAAGAATTTCACTCCTCATACTGTCGGCTTCAAGATCAAAACACTGAGAAAACAGTGAGGAACGTCATGTGTCACGTCATGACATGTGCCTCACCCCAGTGTGAGACAGCCTCACACTTTCTTTTATGGTTTTCTATGGATTTTTACTGAGCTACTCTGTAAAACATAGCCCTGAAATACAAAGCTGTTGTGCAGCGACTGTTTTAAATCAGGTCTGGTATTTACACAAACTAAGCCTCAAAAGGCTTTACTGTTAATCTGTGTATACAAGGTGAAGAAAAAGACTGACACTTGAAGTGTTTTGATTTACTAATTGCAGTGAGTATATTTATAAACTGAAAACTATGAAAAATATCACTTTAGTTAGTGATAGATCTAATGTGTAGAGGGTTATATCTAATGTTGCTACCTGTAACAATGTAATTTTCCTTTGAAAACAGTTTGGTTTGAGGCTTTGATACTGAATTAGGGTACTAATGTAAACTGTAGTGCCCTGTTGAGTCACACTTATACGCATTACTAGGTGCTCTGCACAGGCAAATAACAGGGGCAGGAGATCTGACACTTAGATTGCCCACTGTCTGTCTGGCTTTTAGATGATGATTTTTATCTGGGAGGTATGGATGATATACCTTAACAGGTGGGAGTTAAAAGGTATCTACACTGAAGTGCCCTACAATTTATGTGCAGCTAGATTACATGTCTACCACCTGTTCATTATGATAACAATGGCTTTTGTGTGGAGTATCATGAACCCAATCAGCCTCTTATAGGGAAATAGGAAATCCTTCTTATATCTATATCATCAAAAGAAAAATGAAAACTTGATTAAAGATGACTATATACAGTAGAAGTCATTTAGTGTCAAATGCCAAACAGACGCGCACTGCAATTGTAGAACTGCATTAATGCCCTAATCGCGCGGGTGAGTGAGCGTCCCACATCTGTAAAATACCAACTTCCTAGAAATGAATAAGAGCAGAGATAGACCACTGTGCATTTTGGAAATAATTCAGGGGTATTCTGAAAGGGTTTCTTAAGCCCATAGGCCGTATAATTTTTTCTGCCCACAGAGGATTATGCAGCCTTTCAATTCCAGTAAAAAAAAAAGAAAGAAAGAAAGAAAAGAAAGAAAATAAAGAAAGAAAACATGAAAAATGAACTCACCATAACTGGAGTTAATGGGTTGTCAGCTGACAACATGGTTAACATTGAAAAGCCACCCACAGCGTAAACATGCCACTTATATCAGCTGTCAGCTGCCTATTAATATTATATTAAAATTAAACTTTTTTTTTTGGCCTTGGTAGCTCAGTCTATCACGCCACATGCCTATCTGACATTTAATGCCAAACATAATTTAAATTATATTAATTTTACTTAATGGACATTAAGAATTATTATTATTAAGAATTATTAACTATTTGAATGCAATGTCATTGTTCACCAGTAGTAAATTGAGATTTCAAATAGTAAAGCCATTACAGATTATATGAAAAAGACCCTTTATTCCTCTCACATAAAACTACCTTCCTTTCACTAACTCATATTCAGTTAATTTATGGTTTGGATTGATTCATTGCTGAGAGTGAAATGCTCTAAAAATACATGTTTTATTATGACTTAAAAGATGACTTCAAGCAGAAGCATGTGTGTGTCAAAATTGGTATTTTTACAAAGTCAGAACTCTCTCCATTGTTCCCCTTTTACCAAGTGTCTCACCATGCAAAGAAAGTCAAAGTGTCACTTTTATATTCATGAATACATTTCAGAGACCTGCATTATCACTTGGGACGTGCCTGATGATCTGTTTCATCATTCTACCGTTAACATTTATAAAATCTCTTTCCACTGAAAGGCAGAGGTTGCAGAGAGAAGGCAGCTTGAAATCACATCAGGGAGCTAATCACACAGATCATTTATCAACAAAGCTACAGTTACACATTTGCAGAGATTGTTGAGAATGCTTCCGGCTGTGACAACCTTTTCCATTTAAATTTCTCCCAACGACACCGTGCACTTTCATCACATATGGTGTTGGAGCTATAGCTAATCAGGCAAAGACCAGGAGCTTTCAGTGCCAATTATAGTTAAATCAGAGTCACTGATGTGGAGCAAGACATCAATTCTTGCAGTAATTTGAAAACTTTTTGCTCTTTTCACCACTGACTTTTCAAGAATTCTGTTTTTATTTGGGTAGGTTATTCTTTTCCACCATGTAATACTTAATGCATACTTCATGTACAAACAACAATGCCAGTTCTGGGCTTATTACTGGTTATTTAGGTTTGTTTTTGCTCAAGTTTGTCAATCAAAATCTCCTAATATAATAGAGCAGCCACAACTAAAAGAATCATCTGCCATACTTCAGTAACTAATATAATTGGCTTAAATTACATGCCAGAAAATATGGACATTGATGGAATGAGATCCAGTATGTGAAGAGATGGGGAGCAGTACAGTATTTTTAAAGTGAATCGACATAGTGCAAAATTAGAGCGAATGATTCTGCATTTTTCTGCTTTTCGTCAACCGTTGATTAGGTTTCAACCTTCAAAGTGTGGATATCTCATTCTGGAATTAATTTCAGCTGTATTAGCATCTTTGTGGTAAAAAAAAACACCCTCACAGATGCCAGCAGCTTTTGACTGCCAGCTAACGGTAACTATGTGTGTGTACGTGAAACCAAAACCGTCCTCGTGACGACTAATCTCCTCTCTCCTTTCCCTCCACCAGATTGTTGATCAGTGTCCTGTTACTGAAAAGCCAATGCAAAATGCCATGATTATGAGCTGTCAAATGCCAATTACCGGTAATTCAGCTCTCTGGTGTGTAGTGGATGAGACAGTCACTCGGTGCCAGCCCTCCTCTGCCTCTTCCCTTCTCTTCCATGTCACATTTGAAGAATTATATTGTGTTTGTTTTCCATGTGTGAATGTCATGATTTTAATAAGTTTTGACCTGTTTAACGACTGTGCTGCGTGAAATATATCAAACCCCACAGTGACTGATATCACCTACTGTAGCTCTTTCATCCCTCATGATTCACTCATGACTCCAGGTATCACATGTAAAGAATAATAATGTGATGAATGGCTTGACAGATTTTCTTAAAAAGACCTCTATAAAGTTAACGCAACTGAGTATTTTTCTTAAATGGTATCTTCTTACTAAGATGTTTGCCATATTGGTTTAAAATTAGATATGTATTATTGAATATCATATCATATATATCATTATATTATCTTTAGCGACAAGAAATCCAGGAGGAAATATCTGTTTACACTCTTTTATAATGATTGTGGAAGTCATCATCATCATATAAATGTATTTTTAATACACAAAATGCCAACATTTCTAATTCAAGATTACATCACCATTATTTCCAGACTTTGGTCCAGCGTTTTTATCTGGTGTCACACATTTGGACTGGTTCTTATTACCAGTATCTTTCCATCTATCCTTCCCCTCCTGCTTCCACTTCTTCACATGGAATTGCAACAATGCCACAAGCTACCAAGTGCCAAGTAACTGTGATTAAAACTTTCACTGCATGAATCTTTCAAACCCCTTCCATCCCTTGTTAGCAGCACAGTTATATTAGTGGCTTCCAGCTTAATTCATGCTTGATCGCTCAGTGCTCTTGATGGCTGTCGCTTGACGGCTGTCTCTCGATAAAAGATGGTATGTCACACCTCAACCTGCATTTATAGCTGAGTGACAAAAGCTGGAGGACAAGGAAATGATTAAGTGGAGTGATCACACAGTGAACCGCATGTACCTGCAAGTTCTGTCATTCAGATGGATGTTGTTTCACTCTGAATGAACACTGAAATGAGAACTAAAAATTTATGGCTGTCTTTATCTATGCATACATTAGTCATTCCAGAGAAGAATTTCTTATTTAAAGACTCACATTGACATTACATTCCCAATGTATTTTTTGTCGGAAGTCGGACGAAGTGTTTGTCAGCGTTTCATGAATCCTACCTGTGTTTGTTAGTATGGTCAGTTCTGTGTCTGCTTGGTAAATATATCAAATTAAGAACTGAAGAACTACCATTGACAAACACAAGCACTAATGATAACATTCTCATGAGACCAGAGGCTACCTATCATCTGGTCTTTAGTTTAATTTGTTCACCATAATTATGGTGCCTGAAATAATTAGAATTTTTGATAATGATACAGAGGATGGAGGGAGAATAGAAATAAAATTAGCTTCATCATACATCATTCTTGTGTTAAAATAATTCTCCATGCAGCAGCTTTAGTATTCAAATGTGTTCATTTGTTCCATTTTAGCTTTAGACAGCTGTTGGCAATCACCAAGATAAAAGCTGACACAACTGACATCATGACAGGCTGACAGAAAACCCCAAAACAAAACAGCTGTGGTTCACTGCCTTCTATAAGTATGTGATTTGGATGTTAATGTGGATGAGTGTGCATCCCATCAGCATATTCCTCACGCTTACGCTGCATGCCTGTCTACATGGGGAAGCTCCACATAAACAGGCAAATGCCACAAGCCTCTAAATGTCAATTAACTGTGATTCATCTCTCTGGTGCATTGGGAGGGAAGCAGAGTGTGACCATTCATTTAACCGCCTCCCCTCTTTGACTTTCCATTTACGTTTAGCTGATGCTCCAATCCACAGTGACTTCCACTGAGTGCAACAGTAGAACAAGCTGCAAATTGTGGGATCATTGGGGTTGTGAGCAAATAATGGAAAGGATTGAAAAGATAAGGGTCATAGTGGAGCATTGACACCAATTTCACTGATAGCAGAACAGGCGTATGTGTGATACGCTTCTAGGGAAAAATAAAGAGCATAAACGTAGTCAACAATTACATGTGATTTCACAGGGCAGACGGTTTGCCCCTAATAACTGTCTGCAACAATTGAGAAAGTGTGTGCTTTAGTTAAGTTTGAGAAAAATATGTAGCTGGACTTGACTGTTGACCATGAGGCTGTGCAGAAATCTAGGTAATAACTTTTCCTCATCGCTGATCTTTGGCTGTAGCTGAAGAGATTACTGCTGTGGCTATAGTGTAACTGAAAGTATTGTATGTGCCCTCTGTATCTACATACAGTAAAATAAGGTCTCATATTTACAGCTCTGTCGTCTTCTTAAAGTAAAATACAGTTTATTCATCATCCTGGACATTGTTTCTATCAGTCATGACGATCTTGTACTTTCTACTGCTTGACTGACAAACTGGTCAAGATGATACACTGGCTGATATTGGATCAGTGCAAATATATCAGTATCAGTGTTATTGGTGTTGGCAAAAAAGCCAAACTCAGTTTGAAGTGGCTTAGGACGGTGTCTCCATTACATATTTTGTCCCCAGAAAGCACTGACAAGCTGATTGTTCCACTGTAAAATGTCCAGCTTAGTATGTAGAGCTGAAAAATCCAGTACTGGTTGGCAGATAATTCACCAAAGTAACTGCTGCGATCCGGGAACATGGCAACGTTGCTAAAAACAGTGTGTGAAGTGGTATGGATGTTTGCAACAGAATGACGGTAATATTTTTTACATTTCGTATCCTTGGGTTTCTCTTGTCTTTTATTCTCTTTCTGATCATCTTCCTGCTCATGTTTCTGACCTTTTCTTAGCAGTGCTATATTTTCAGATCTCAACAAGTACTTGGGTGAATACTGTGTTATCATAACTAGGTTTCAAAACTCCTTCAAAGCATGTTAACTTTAGCTATTGTATGTAAAGTAATGTAAAGTCAAGTCAAGAGGGATTTCTATAAAGATGACTGCAGCTCAAAAATACATACTCCAGATTATGCACTCATCTAGACAGATGTATTATTGTCTATAGTTGTACAAAATCAGAATAACCAAATGGTAAAGTTGAAAGCACACGTGAGCACAACATTTTATAGCAACAAAGTATTAGCTCAGATGCTTGATCCCCAAAACACCCAGCAAAACGCCCACAAGTGGCAGCTTATTTGTGAGTGAGGTGGTCATGTAGGTCTGTATGAAGCGTAAGAAGAGAAACTTTCTTCATTCTCATCCTCTCTCTCTGAGCCAGTCGACTTAGTCTCCACAGGGCTTTTTGGAGTCAGGCTCTGAGGAAATGAATCATTTCTGATGTGATCTCATGCTCTCTGCTCTCCTCCTTTCTCTCGTTCAGTGTTTTACTTTTTCTCCTCATATCTCTTTTTGGCCATTTTCAAACTTCCCCACTCTGTGGCCTCCTTTCATTCTTCTGCACTCTCTCTGGTTTTTAGTCATTCCTCTTTATTCCCTCTTCCAGTCTCCCCCTGCAGCTTCATCGCCTTCAGTCTCTCTTTGATTTAGTCACTTTACTTTTACGAATCTTCCTGAGATTCTTTGGCTGTTACTCTTTTATTCTTTTGCATTTATTCTTCCCCATAGATTTTTCTTTCCTTCAGCTCCTTTCATACCCTTCTTTAGTTTTTCTCTTTCAGTATTTAGCTATTTAAAGATTTAAACATCTCCCTTTTCTTTCTCCTTCATCCCCCTCCCCCTCTCTTTTCCTCTCTGTCTCTGTTTTATTATTTTCCCCTGCGTCACAGAAGAGATTTCATTGACCACTATGAATAACCAGAAAGTTAATGTGATTCATGGCTTTGGTGAGACGGTCTGGTGTGTGTGTTTTTGCATTTTAGCTTCTTTATGAGTAGTGGGAAATTAATTTGTGTGTTTGTGTTTAAGAGAAGAAAAGAGAAAGAATGTGATGGAGGCGGAAACAAATAACTGAGACAGAGGTGAAATCTCAGTTCCCAGCTGTTGTTCTTGTTGATTCAGGCCATGGAAAAAGTTGTCTGGGAGCCAGTAGTTTGCATTTATGTGTTTTGCATGTGTGTGCATGTCTGTCTTACAGTGGGAAAGGATAACTGCTTTGACAGCCCATTGTCTCCCTCAGGGTAGAGACTGTGGTTCAATGACTGAGTCAGCCTCATATGCACTCACATTACAATGAGATGCTCTGATTTATGCACATGCACACACACACACACTCAGATGTACAGTAATTACGCAAGTGCACACGCCGTTAAGCATGCATATGCCTTTACACACAGAATTCATTCCTATACACCTGGGTGGACACGTGGATGCATGCATGCTGTAAATCCAAAACACACACACACACACTTCACACTCTGTTAGTGTGACTGTGTTTTACAGCTGATTTGCAGGCTAAATCCCATTCAGCCCATTCACCTCCATGCTGCGACATGTAACATATTGTCCTAATCAATCCCTCACACACTAAGAGGCTTTTTGCATTGGAACCACCCGGGGCTAGCTAGCGGTTAGCGAGTGCTTATCCCCTTTCCTTGTGGAGAGAGTGAGAGGCAGGCTCCCCGCAAGAATTTTATCTTTACAGGCACAGAGGCTGGCTGAGAGGGCAGAGAACAAGGGGAGGTAGAGGAGAAAAGATGTGGCAAAATGACTTGATTTCACCGCATGGACAATCAAAGACTCTTTAAAAATGTCACAGCCTCATATGATTGTATGTGGAAGCTGCCAGACACATTGAGCTGTGAACTTGGTCTAGATTAACAAAGGATTACAAGTTGACTGTTCCACTCTCTCTGAGCCATCCTTTCTCTTTTCTGTTGGAGACATTTTCCCTCTTTCTCTCTCTCATGATTGTAAGGATTACAAGTTCATTAAAGTTCATTAATTTCAAGAAGTCTATTACAGCAGCTGTAATTTGTTGGTTATATATGCATATATTCATATGATTTTTGAAGAAGGCATTGCAGTAGTTTGTCTCAGTGGTTGAGAGCTGCTTGTTGACAACTAATCCAAATAAAAAGAGCCATTGCTAAGAGGCAGGGACAATTCATGTCAGCAGCTGAAGTGCTTTTAATGAACACATTTTTCACAAGGTGGTAGACAACAAGACAAGGCTTCCATGTAGTTTAAAACAAGACAGTTTTGAGGAGTGCTTTTGTAATCCTGTTGTTTAGCAGAATTTGTCCTGCTTGTGGTTTCCTGCAGCTCTCACATGCAAATTAGCTTGAAGTGTCTGTTGAAAGCCTCAAATGCATTTTCTGCTACATCAGTTTTATTTGTCAAACCCGTCTGAAATTCAGTAGAAGCATGGCTCTCCTGTGGAGTGTATTTGAATGCAGAGACCTGGCAGAATGGGTGACAGTGCTGGCTGATTCTTGTTTGGGAAAAAATAGGGTATCACAGCAGCAAGGTGACATTTTATTTTTATTTTTTATTTTATTTTTTTTACAAAATGGTAAAAAGAGAAAGTATGTGTTCAAAAAAACTCTTGCAACTTGATGATTTGGGCCTCAGCAGCAGACTGCACATAGTTGAGTCAGCCGACTGCGGAATAAGAAACTCATTTCACTTGTCCAATTTAAACTCAGAATTCTGACACAGCCTGCAGGTCAACAGACACTGCACAATGTTGAGACGCTGCTTGGCTCTGACCATCCGCCTTTCATCTCTGTTTAAGTTTGAACGGATGGGGCAGTTCTCCAGGCTTGTTTTCGGTGAACCTGCGCTGGCCTGTCTGACTGACCGTGCTCTCTCTCAACACTGCTTTTCATGCTGAAGAAAAGAGACACAGGTTCCTTCAGCTGAATTTCAAATAGATTAAAGAAGAAGTACTCGAGTTGCTGGAGTGTTCCTAGAGGCACGCCCCCTAGCGATGCCTCCTGGTAGACAAGCTTTACTGTAATGAGAAGGGCCTAGCTAAAGGAAGTTGGCTGAGACGCTGCCTGAGGCTTGCTATCAAAGGCTCATGATTCAGATTTTTTCTCTTTCTCTTTAATGAACTTGTCTCTGTTTTCTCTCTTGGTTTCCATCATGCTCTCTATAACCTTGTTTTAAATCATCGACAATGCATTAAGGAGGTCGGTCCTCCTGTCTGACAAAACAAAATGAGTGGGAGGGAAAAACATCAATCACAGACACCAGATTCATAATGAAATATTTCTAATACTCCATGTTTACCAGAGTGTTCCCTGTCTCCATCTTCTTCCTTTTTAGTCTCTGTTCCTCCTTTAGTTTAGTTTCAAACAAACAGATGTTTAATTATTCAAAACATATTGGTTTTGTGGATGATTGCATAATCCCCTCTCCTCTTTGTCTCCCCTTTTCACCTGCCTTTAGGCGTCGTGGCTCAGAAAGTGCGAGTCGAGGAGGAACTGGAGGCGTATCCCACAGAGTCCGTGGATCTCCGTTGCCAGTTCATCGATGGAGGAGGCCGAACCAAGCTCACACAGGTTGGTATATGAAAGGACAGCTCTGTGTTTTTAGTAGGTTTAGAAGCGCTGAAGCTCAGATTGTCAAAGTAAGATTGACAAGGTGGTTATACCTAATGGAGTGAATTCATTCATTGGAAAATAATGGGGAGAAGACTGGCTTATTTTGAGGTCATAAAGGTCAATCCCTGCCCGATGATCTTTCGTGCTAGCAAAAAACAAATTTGGCTTTGGTAAAGGAATACTGTGAGCACTTGAAGCATCGGGGAAAGGTCGAAAAAGGTTGTAGAAGTTTCACTATGTTAACATTGTTACTTTGGAATTGGTGGAATGCCAACGTTAGCTGTTTCCTCTTCTTCAAGTCTTTGTTCAAAGATAAGCTAAGCACATCCTGAATCAGTATCTCAGTACACAGAGGTGAAATGGACTACTCCTCTAACTCTCAGCAAGATAGCATATAAAAAATTACTCCAAATGTCAGAGTAGTGCTGTCTGTATCTGGTGTGCTTTCACCTGACTAAACTTCACACATGTTATGTGAATTACATTACCTTGGTAATATACAATGAAAATCATCTTAAAAGTCAAGTCTGTCTGAGCAGTGTTTGAATATTTTGTGAGAGTTTTAAAAAAAAAAAAAGGATATTTTTTTGCTGTCATTGCCAGAGTTTTCAAATACGGCTCCTTTCATTTTAACTTGATACTACCAGATGGAGAGGGTTAAGCGTACGCAACAGAAAAATGAAAACCTCTGACTGTTTGAAAGTCAATTTATTTTATCAAACCCCCAGATGACAACTTATCTGACACCACTCAAACTGCTCTGATGTACTATCACACAGTCAAGTAGACTAAAACAAAACGCTAGGAGCAGCTTGCTAGTTCAGTTTGATCCTGGTGTGATCTGTCCTCCTCTGAGTTGTGGATGGAATCAATAGGCAATTTGTTCTCATACAAAAACTGAATTGCAGACACCTAAATCGCCCTCTGATATTTTCCCTACAATCTACACCTAACGAGGGAGTCTCATCCACTAATTTGTGCTGACATCTGGGTTACAACCCATCTTCCTCCTTGCAACCTTCAACCCTCTCTGCTTCCTCTCCTCCTTTTCCTCTAGATGCCATGAATGTAATGGACGTTTACTAAATGTATATTGATGAACTTCATTCCCTCTCTTTCCTGGTCTACATCTTTAGCCAGCAGTTTGTATTTGATGCTAGGTGATGTTATTCCAAATGAAAATCTATTTGGAATAACATCACCTCCCTCGTGATATAGTCTCATACAGCCATAAAAGATTGCACTATCTTTCACATATCAAATCTTAGGAAGAAAAGCTTGTAACATCACTCTCTTTCAAACTGTGTTCTTTAAAATGGCAATGGGGTCCTTGAGAGAGTCTAAGAGACCTTTAATTTCATTTTATGATAGATTCTTAGCTCCTTACTCAGACAGCTTTAATTGAGTTTGACATTTTGCAAGTGTAAGTGAAATTATTTCAGGTTTTGTGGAAGATGGAACAGCATATGTTCAGAGAAATGTAGGAAATCATTGTGTGTTTGTATGTATATATAGTATACTGCTGCTGCACAACAGCCTGTTTATTAAACATGAGGTGAAATAGACAGGAGCATGCCAGCGTTAAGAAAACATCAGTTATTGTAGTTTGGCTGTTGATTTGGCCAACTTAACCAACACTGTCAACTGTTGGAGCTGAAGCAGTTGCTGTGATACACAGCTCATGGAGGCAATTATGGTGCTTTAAAACCCATAGCATCCATTGCTTCAATCTGTGGTAAAAATCCCCACTCTGTTTTCTCACACTCATAACTTAGTCAAATCTGAACAAACAGTGTGACTTTTCAATAATATAATTATCTCTGATGTCCACTGGAAATAAATATCCATACATCTGCTTAGAAAAGATTCTCTTTATAGCTCCAGAACCTTGATTTTAAGTTAAGTTAGTTTCAAAGTAATCCAGTAATAGACACAAACAAAACCTCATTAGAGAGAACAGCTTACAACAAAATTGTACCTTGAAAAAAAAACAGACAAAAACTGGTTTTCACAACCTCTTTTCTCTGTTCTTTCCAGGTGTCTTGGATATGGGAACCCACTGATGGCCAACGGGACAACATTGCTGTGTACCACCCAATCTATGGACAGAGTTTCCCCAACCCGTCTTTCAGAGACCGAGTTGTCTTCCTGCACAACAGTCTGGAGAACCCGTCCATTAGGATTTCTAACCTAAGAATGTCCGATGCTGGTCGTTACACCTGTGAGTACGCCACCTATCCCTCTGGAAACGAACAAGGCACGACCACCCTCATCATGCTTGGTAAGTACAGAGCTCCACATGACACCATATGAAGCCTTGTTACTCTAACAGAATTACCAAACTGCTGTATGTTTCAGTTATATTGTAGCTGATAATTTTTCATCTTCACGTGTGAGAGTTTAGAGCAGCAAAAGGTCAACAGTATTTCCGCTCTTCTGAAAAAGACAGCCGTGCTTTCAAAAGCTGTTCTGCTACATCAGCCTTGACAAGCGCCTCCCTAGCCATCTGCTTATCACTGCTTTCTATAAAAGAGGCTCCCACTGGACTCAAAGTCTAAGAAGAAGCAATTTTAAACATTTGACGAGTATTCTCGGGGTATATCCTGGTTAGATGCGGAATGAAAAAACAAGGAAGAGAAAGATTCAGATTCAGACATGGCACTACATGTAAAGTATCAGCCTTTGTACTGTATATAGATGCGCTGTTTGTGTGTGATGTATTTGATCAACAGACACTGAAATAGGAAGATAAGCTGGAAGTCTTTATTTTCAGACCTCACTCTTAAGGTAGAGCCAACATGTTTTTTAGCTTGTTTTGTGCTTTATATCAGTGACCTTTGCTTTTGTACACCAGTATAGTTATAATGATATTAGAATATTAGCAATATGACAGCCTGTCAGCACGTAAATATGAATGCAGATGGGACTCATGTTTAGGTAATGGATCTATATAGGCACAAAGTACTCTGTTTACAATGCAGATTAGGCTCACTTAAATGGCTTGTATTAACATATTTTCAAACAATGACCGGAGTTAAAGTGGATTTATTTGACAGTTGAATCAATTTATTAAGAGAACGATTGGGCGTAATAAGATAAGATAAGCAGTAATATGGTAATGTAATGGACTTAGTTACACAACATAGTCTTGTACATTGTACTGTCCTGGTGAGTGGTTGAGGATGAAAGGAGTTTAATAGATAAATCTCTGTACACAAACACACATCGTCAGGGTTAACCTCTGCTGTGACCTTCATGACATACAGTATTTTAATAGATGAAAATTTCAGCTTTAATTACAATTAAGATCTGCTTTGGCCAGATGACTGAATTAATTTCTTGTTAAGGACCCTTTTTGTGATAATCAGATGAGGGTAATTAACATAATCTTGCCATAACCTTGTATTCACGCTGTTCTTGTGCATGGAAATGTATCCAAAAGGAGTGTGAAAACAATTGCTAAAAATTTCTTTCTGAGGAATTCTGCTTCTGACTTCAGTTATGTCTGATATACTGAGAATTTACACCCGTATCACATTGAATATAGCTGTCTAATTATACTAATGGAGGCATCAACACTGTTTTCACTACATGTCTGGGTCACACTTGCAGATACTGTAATATCAACTACTGTGCGCTCCTTTCCTGAAATCATAAAAGACACAGAGCACATAGAGAGGATTCACAAATTCTTAGATGCAGACTAACTGGAACTTACTGAGGATGTCCATCATAAATCAGCATCCATTAATCTGCTTCAATTGTAGAAAATAATACTCATTACCTTTTTAAGTATCAAAAATTGCAACAGTAATAGCTAACAGCTAATTTTACATACTTATAATGGTGCCAATTTGCCTTTGTATTTACAACCTTCTTGGTTGTACGTATAACCAAGTCCAGTTGCCAGTTCCTCTTGAATTCCCCCCAAAGCCAACAAATTATGGGAACTGCAGTTCCAAAACTTAATTATCATAACTATGCTCCAAATAAAAGCCAGACAAAGAGTAGGAGAGGTCATAATCCATGGCAATGATAAGGTTCAGAATGGGCGTCACTGGTTTTGGGGAATGCAGTTGTCATGATTTTGGCAGAGGGGTGGCCCACACTGTCAGACTTTAAAACCCCCAGTTCTAATTAGATAATAAGTAGTATAATATGTAATTGGCAAGATGTTAAGATACCCCTACACACCTGTTAGCTGTTATTCTCTGAACAGTTTAATTCCCATTTATCAGCAGGCTACATCACTGCAAACACTTAGCAAGCAGTGGCCAGAATGTGAAATCTGGAGAACTGCTTTAAGTTACCTCAGTGTCTTGATTTTTGAAACTGAGTGGATGTTTAGTTGCTGTTAGCAGGGGACGCATCCTGTTTGTAATCGGAGACAGCTGGTGTTATTCATCCACCCACATGTCCTCCCATTTGCACTCCGCTTACAAAGGAATCAGATGCCTGGTGTCGTTCTCTTGCAGTTAACAGCACTGAGGAGGTTTCATGCTTGAATGTGAATAACAACAGTTCCCTTGATTGTTATATAGAAGTGCTGTGCTTACAGTATATGGCCCTTAGCATCAGTGCTCATATGATAAAGAGGGCATACATTCAGTATAACAATGGGCTCAGGGAACAATCTGAGATTATATATTTTGAACTGAAATACTGCATTTACTGAAATCACATTCTACTGCAGTTTAATGCAGTTTGACAGGTACTTTTTCCTTTTTTATTGTGTGAATTTAGTTTGTCAGGGCGAAATCTGGAAGATTTTTTTCCTTTTTTCATCAACTGGGTGCAATTTCATATAATTTTATATATTTGGTCCTAGTACAATAATAGGAATAACTGAAAGACAGTTGGATTTCTGAAAGAATCTAAAGCATTCAGGTGTGCTGACACTGTGTAGTTAATTTGTTCCTGCCTCAAATGTTGGTCTGGGGATTCCTTATCTGCTACGCTAAAATAGCACGCATAGACTCTCCTGTAAGTCACTGTGGAGGTGCTTTACAATAAGTGGGCAATAATTAAAATATATTGATTACAGTATGCCAGTTGTTGCAGCTAGTATGGTTCATGGAAAGAAGTGCTTTACAATTCCTTTCATGTGTTTTCCCAGCTGGGCCAGCAATATTTTCCTCAGTAGTTTTTCTAAGTAAACCTTCACACAACAATACAAAATCCACTCTTGAAGCTTCTCTCACAGAGAACAGAGCACACAGGAGATGCAGAATTTGGCTGTCTTGCAGAGAAAACACAGAGCGATATTCTGGCGGGCCTGCAGATGGATGTGGGCTAAGCCTTCTAAACTGCTGCTTCTGGCACAAAGCAGAGGTAGACTGGGAAATACCTGCTGGAAAGCTCACTGACTCACCTTTTGTCAGGAATTACAGCAGTGCCAATCTCTCTGGGACAGATTGTCGTCCATTAAAAAATGCACTTTGCGAACTAAGAGTCTCAAAGTCACAGGAAAACAGTTACATTTTACCTTATTGGATATAGAATCCATATCAGCCAATCACATTAGACCTTATCAAATCCACAACTGCTGGCAGCCAATCATATTACATATTATTGGATATAGAACCACCAGCACCCCAATCATATCACAACTTATTTAAGTATGAATACATAATCTTGACAGCCAGTCGTATTATAACTTATTGGATACAGCACCACAGCCAGCCAATCTTATTACCACTTATTGGGATGTGAATAAAGAATCACTCACTTGGCAGTGATATCATATCGTCTTGGATGGGGACCATACAAAATGAATGGTAGCCAATTACACTGCATGTTATTGCATATAGTGTAGCCAGCAGTACAGAAATACAATTGCAGGTGAGGGAGAGTCTAGTAGATCAGTAGCCTCGTGTTAAGTGTTTTTAAGCCCTCAGAGTGAAAAATTATCCTCATAGTTTTGAATTGGAAGAGCAAGGTGGTGAGAGTCCATGCATCAACAGAGTGGATAAGTGGCAGATCAGAGTGTAGCTTCTGCAAGCATTTCTCTCAGCCAGAAATGACTCAATGGTGGAGTTGACACTGATGGGTGTAGCTTAAGTGTGAATTTTTCTCTATTTTTCCTGGCAAAACATTAACATTATTGAAGTCCAGTGAATAAGGCAACAGGCAATAAAATGAAGATTAGCAATCTGGCCACTGCATTAAAAATGTAGTTTAGCCTTAAGCAATGTCCTGATTGCATACTCCATATTCTAGTTCAGTTTTTCAGTCTAGAAAAATGACAATACAGTTCACAGTACTGTAAGTGCTTATTATGTGCATTAACCACAATCATGAAGTGCATATAATTATTAAAAGTCTTACGTGAATGAAATGCCAACATTCATACTGAATTGATGTCCTAATTTTTTAGTACAGGGCTGACAAGTATTAATATGTCTCACAGTGTACAATAATGTGGAGATGAAGGAGGTGTGAGCGTTAGGAAAAAGTCCTAAATTGTACATGATTTATACACTTTTTAGTATTTGAATAATATCAATATGGAATTGGCTCACACTGGAGGTTTTTTTTTACTGAAGCGGTTTGTGACTGCTGCCCACAGGATGGTGAAGGTTATCACAAATAGTGGCAGTGTCATGTTATACAAATGGTTGTTGTACAGGGCTCTTGCTTGTTTGTGCATTGGTAATTAGTTTAGCATTTACTTTGATCAATGAAATTCTTTAATATTAATGTAAGTTTTCTCATGATCTATTGTGTTATAGTCTTAATGAGAAGAAGACAGTAACTGCCACCTGTATTTTTCATGTCTAGCACAGCATTTCCAGGTTTTTTTTTACTTTCATTAAACTCAATAAATTAGACTTTTGACCTTTGGGGCAGTTCTGAGTCTGAGGTGTTTTCTATTCATTCGCACAGGTGATTCATTGATTGCAGCTAGTGAATATAGGAATAAATGCTTTTCTCTACATCAGCTTCTGCAGCCCCAGTAGCTGCTAAGTTGCCAGCAGCAGTAAGAATGTGGTTGCAGCTCCCAGGTGAAAATGTTTGAGAGTGAGAAGGGTCTTGCTCTGAAGAAATCATGTGTGCAAAGCAAACCTTCCCTGGATGAATAAAGGTTAAACAGAAATCATAAGTAATCCCCTCGGCCTACCAGGACAGTGCTTTCTACCTTTTAGGTTCCAGCAGTGATAACACACAGCCAGTACTTGTTCTGCAGCTTGTGTTTATTGGTGTTTTTCCAAAAACATGTCCTTACTGAGTTGAACTACCTTGACTTTCAGAGTTAATAATCCCATTGACCTTATTGATTGTCAGTTACGGAGGGCCTTTATGGCAGGAAAGGACAACCTAAACAAAAAAGGAACAGAGCCATTTTCCAAACCCTTAACATTTGATTCACTAAAACTGACAAAACTGACCAAAACTTGAGATGTTGATAACGGACAACGGAATGCCCTCAAATAGGAGCACTGAATCAGTAAAATTGCAGTTTAATGCAGCAGCATAAAGTGTCTTGAAATGTGAGGCCTTCAGGCTCTTTTTTTATTTGTGTCCAGAGGCAAGTCTGAACTGAGTTTAGATGTCAAAATGATGTGTTTTCAGCTTTTAGTTTTTGCTTTGGATACTGTTATTTATTTAGTTTTCTTTATTTTTTTCAACTCTATTTATTTATTTTACATTTCTGACACTTAGCTAGTGCTCTCAAGCTTAAATTAGCAAAATCACTCTGAAGCTTAAATTAATGCATTTTGTCAACATTTCTAGCAGCCAATAATGAGTTGTCAAAACAACACACACAGCAGAATAATTGCAGTATAAACTATTCCTCTGTTCCTTGAATATGCATTTACTGTTAACAGTTGAGGAGACATAGAGAGCCAAACAGATGTTTTTCCAACAATGTCTGGAATTATTCAGCAGCAGTGTGTCAAGCTGAGAGAATATGTTTACAAACCTGGGCAGCTGGTGAGACATGAATTCCAAAAATTTAACAAGATTCAGAAGCCTTTATTGATTTTTGGCTAATGTATTCAGCAAAGTAGAAAAAAAAAAAAAAAAAAAAAACATCACTTGGCTGCCTTCATCAGAGTACAGCAGTGAATAAATCCATGTTTAGAGAGAGAGAGGAGGAGGAAACATTCATATGTGCCACCAGTCAGTGCTGGTAAATCCAAATGTCTGCTGTGCAGCCTCAGTTTCAGTGTTACCAGACATTGGTTGGTGATCCTACTTCATGTTAAAACCCCAGCTGAACACTGGTGACATATTGTTGCTGTTGTAGGTAGTAAGGAGGATTTAGTTTGTTTCCATTTTGCACTTAAAGATTTAGGTAACAAAGCCAGATGCCCTCAGAAAGTGATCAGGTTTATTTTCAGTGTTTTTCTTTGACCATTTCCTCGTCTGGGGAAGTCTGCTGGATGAATTCAAAACGTATAGAGCTGTGTTGATGGATGACATTGACAGACAGGGGCATTGTATGAAAATATCAAGAAGCAGAGTGTCAAAGAGCACTTAGAGGTTAGACTTGTTTTTATCAAAGAATAAGTCTAAGAGTCTAGAGCCTCTCTAGCAGCTCTGTAAAGCTGGAGATAGTCAGGAGATCACCAAATTACCCACTGTTATTGCTATCCATAGGGTATGATCATAGTGAGCAGCTAATGGATTTAATCAGTGTGTGAAATTTGGACAGATTGCTTCAAATGGTTTCAAGAGCCGCACACAGCAACGCAACCCCGATAGGAGATGATTCTAGGTCAAATTTGGTTGATTTAAGGCAGTAAATGGGTCACTCATGGCAATGGTGAGGGGGGGTTTGGTCCAAAAATGTCTCATCTCTAACAAGCCACATGTAAGAAAAGTGCAGCATTGGGATTCTGGGCCAAGTGGAACAAACTACCAATCTGGTTTAGAGCTAAGTCTTCAAAAGACTCAAGTCTGGCTCTGATTTGGCCCAGTTCTGGTCTTTATCAAGGTTAAGTTGGTGTCCATCCAGCCAGAAATGATGGTTTCATCGCCGGTGCTGTATGGCAGAATGTGGGTCCAATGTAAGTGATGGTGTTGGTCAGTACCAGGCTTCACTAATTTACTGTCTTAGAGTCTGGCTGGTTTCAACACAAAGTCTGTGGCTATGACAGATGTCAGCTGTTCTGTGTGAATGCCACCTTAATTCAGCAACAGCCGACTTCACACTCAGTTACAAATCTTCACACTTGGCGGATATTCCCAGGTTGTTTGGGATTCAAACTGGAAATCTTCCAGTCACAGGCCTTGTTCTGTAACTGCCAAGGTGACAAGAAAGACTGTCTTAAAGAAGTCCCAGCTTAAAGTTAGCGCAAGCACCTCTACTGAAGAGTCCTGAGAATCCCCGGCAGCTACAGGGGCAGTTCCACAGCAAATGACTCAGCAAAATTGGAAATGTGAAGTTTGGAAAAGTTTATAACTGTAATATCTCTGGTATTAAAACTACAATCCTTGGTCAAACACTCATCAAAATGCTATTTGAATACTTAGAATCAAAGCATGTGGTGAATATGAGCTCTACAGAAATGCATTCACCTCTTAAGCTTTCTAAGTGATTGGTTTCATAAACCTAACACACCTCATGCAGTTAATGGTGTTTGGAAACATTAGTGTAATGCATTTTTCCTGTCTCCTTGTCAGTCACTGGCATTCAGCCTGTTGATACTACCACAGCGGGGTAGAGGGCGGGTGTGAGGGGTGCAGTGCTCATTCAGCTCTGTTTGCATGGCTTGCTTTCTAATTGCTCTGTATTCAGAATGACTCAGACCGATGTGAGGAGCTCAATTGGATGCAATGTCACGAAACACATCAGGGACGGATACTCACGACTTGTTAAAGTCCCCAGATCAATCCAAACCCCTCTCCACCACCCTGCTTTACTCTCTTCTCCTTTCTGCATGGCCATTCTCTCTCTTTCTCTCATTATGTTTGTTTTAACTCCTCTGTTGTCCTCTCTGTTTGTGTCCACTCTACTTTCATTTGCTTATCTCCTTCATGTCTGTTTCCTCTTGTCTTCTTTCGTCTCAGCTCTCCATGTCTATTTGTGTTATTCTGTCTTAGGTTATCTTCAGGTATTACAGAGACAATATTTTAAGACTTTTTAATGCTGCCTGGATTTGGATTTTAGATCAACTTTGAAGCCAGTTGCAATGGCAAAGCCGACACTACTGTGCATCATCCACAAATAAACATAGCTAATGACTGACTATAAATTGACATAAGAAAGAAATAATGATTAAAGGCAGTTAAAGGAGAAATAGAGTTGCAGATACAGTGGATTTGTCCTATTGACCCATCTTACATAATACTTCTAAAAGATTGAGAAACATCTATGCTGTCTTTTTTCTATTTTCTTTTTTCTAGTGGCTGAATTCAAAATTTGCCTTGTTGTTCTGCTCTTAAAATTCACTACCAACTTGATGTATTGCTGTCCTGTAAACTTATTAGTAAACTGAGCTAATGAATAAAAATGGAGGAGCACATTAACTAGTGATTGGCACCACAATCAGTGGCACAGCAAAATTCCTCCACAAATCTTTGTTAAATAATAGGTTGTACTAGAGAGGAGAGGATTTGAACATGTTGTCTGCTTCAGAAGTCAAAAGTGTTTGATATTTGGCTCGGAGGAGTTAAAAGCTTTCCATCAGAGAGAGCGCCGAGACGCAGTATCATTTAAGTATGGGGATAAAAGTGCATATTTTTAGTCTTTCCTGGAAGCCATTCATAGTGTTGGCCAGAGAGAGCAGTATAAACCCATTCTGATGCTGTAGCTTTGTTTCCTTACAGGTCATCGCTCTCAAGACGAGTTGATATTGGTCAACAACTCAAATTTGCAGGTCACCAAAGTTGAACTCAATGTGACACATGATGCAGATTTACTTCATCCCCCAGAGCAAATTCTTGATTTGTAAATAGATTTTGTGGTAAAATATCACCATTTTAAATGCTGGTATGAAGGGGTCAAGAATATGAGACCTTTAATGATTCAGTGTTTCTAATGCCTTGATGGAAAACATTTCAGTATACCTAGTATTTGTAGGTTTTGTTGGCTGGTATTATATTTTCCTTATTATCATGGATGAATTTAATTGGAGAAAATGTTCAACTACTTTAAAGGTTAATAGAAATATAAACTTGTCGGTTCCTTAAAATGGTGGAAAGAAATCCACCAGAGAACACATAGACAAGCAAATTTCTCCAGTGGTAGTGGCCTTGATAAAACAGTAAGCAGTGGCACTTGCCATCACAAAATAATGGAACTCACTGACATTTACAGATTGACTAGTGGTGTCAGAGGTTGGGTTGTTGCTTAAAGAGAGGAAGGACACTGTCATGGAACATTGCCACTTAATAGAATAAGTTAACTTAGATTTAACAAAGCTAATGTGACACGACATGGAAAGTAAAGTTTTGCATATCACTATTGCAGTGTGAAAGCCTTGTAACTATTGGTTTGTGTGATGTTTCACTTCACTTGAGGGATTACCTGCAAAAAATTATTTGATGATGGATGAAGTTCATTCAGAAGCTATTGGTGCCAGAAACTGCATGATCACTGAGTCAAAGACAAAGCTGTTAAACAGTTTCAAAGGAACAATGTATGAGGCATGTGTTTTGTTGTGGATTAGTATAAGAGCATACAGGCTGTTGTTAAGTGATGAGAAACTTCTAATAACTGGATGTAAACATTGTAATGCTTTATAACACCTTAGATTTAGATAAGACTTTTTAGGGATCTGTCTGTACTTTCTCTCTCTCTCTCCCTGATGTTGAGTGGCCTAGGGTCACACCAGAGGGCCTCTCCCTCCTCTGAGTTTCATTACAACCACAGTAGGATGCCACGGTGTATATGCACAACAAACTGATTGAACCTCCTCCTCCTCTGCTGTTTCCCTGCCCTCCTCCCTCTCCTTCTCCTCTGCCTCATGTTTGATGTCTCTTTCCTTTCACCCCCTTTATTTATTCATCTCTTTTCCTCTGCTACGTTTTTCATTTTTCTCTGTTCTCCTCATCCCTTGTGTCCTGTGTGGATTGCTATCATCTCTTCCCTCTGTCTATCTTTCCATCCCGTTTTTTTATCTCCCTCTCTGTCCTTCCCCTCGTCTTTCTTATCCTCTCCCCGCAGCCAAGCCTAAGAACTCAGCCAAGGTGGTGACAGTCCAGGCCGGCACTAAATCGGTGGTGGTAGCCCAGTGCGAGGCGGCGGAGGGCAAACCAGCAGCCACCATCAAGTGGCTGGCGTCAGTTGGAGGCAACCACTCAACCAGCACCACAAATGGCCCGGACGGGACGGTGACGGTACGCAGCGAGTATCGTCTGGTTCCAACACCGACGGATAACGGCAGAGAGGTGACCTGCATGGTCGACCAGAGGACACAGGAGCGGCCGTGGGTCTACCCTGTTAAACTCTCTGTGGAGTGTAAGGAAGACACACAAAAACACAGACACTGATATTTCTTTTTCTTCTTTTTTTTCTTTTTGAGCATAAACAAAAAACACTGCATAGCCCCTGAGGATACTTTCTCACTATCAGGTGTCATGGGTCCAGCTAAGGATACAAATAGCTTGGCTGGATCCAAAAGTGCAGACTGCCAATAACTTTAGAGACAGATCAGTGCCTTGCCAGAGCCTCTGGGCTTTAACTTTGGCAGTCACCTGCAGACCTTTTACCACTAATCTATAGACATTACACAGAGTGCCAACTATAAAGACAAACAGTCCACACCTCTATCAACACTTTGAGACAGAAATGATGAAAGGGTGATACTTTATTATGTTAGTGTGCAGCACTTTATCCATACACTCTAAGTCAGTTCTCTAATAACCTACAGTGTACAACGAAACTGACTACACAGTATCTATATACAGATGGACAACAAATTAAAGGAAAAACATCTGTATTTAAACTGAATATATGGGTATATAGATATATACAAAATATAAACAGCATTTAGCCACAACAGAAAAACCAGTAACTGGTTTTTGGCTGACTGGCATACATACAGTTAGTATATATAGAAGAACCAACTGCAACAAAAGTTAGTACACCCTTCTTCAGTGAGATTTGATTCCTTTATTTTTTTCAGTCTTGTCTATGTCCAGCTTTATTTTTGACAACAGATCCAATCCTCCTGGGCATGGATTATACCAGTCTTGTACAAATCTGTAGGGAGATGTTCTGCCATTCTTCACAGATAATTCTTTTCAGATGCTCTTTGCTGGAGAGGTTTTGTTGCTCTGCCTTCCAGTTTAAAATTTAATACAGTCAGGGGACATACTACCTGCTCAGAGTTTCTAAAAATCACACGTTTGTAGTGTGTGTAGAATCATTAATCATTATATCATCATTGACTTTTAACCTTGTTCATGCAGTTTGCAGTGATCACAGGTAAAATGAGTTTTGTTGCAGTGGTAACCGGTTTGCTCACTATGTTGCATAAAGGTTGTACTTTAGGGCCATATTTTGAAATGTAGTCTATCTAACCTGTTTTTGGTGCCAGTATTTATATATTTGGTCTTTGGTTGAAACTCTTTTTGGTGAATTTGCAAAGGAAAAAAACCTTAAAACCACTTTTAAAATCAATTCTGCCTTGGGTAAAGTTGTTTTAAACCTTTACTCACCGAGCACAGTAGTCTCTATCTAAGATCTTTTTTATTAAACAAATGATCTGACATACTTACATTACAGTTATCCTATATTTATGATGTACCATCTATGTTTCATTCTTGTTATTGTGATTCTGTACAACAGCAGGATGGTACTTGTAGCAATTGTAATTGTAGCATCCTTCAAAGTCTCTTTGTTCACCACCACTTCTCCTTTGTTGTTAATTTTTTAGCAGATTGTGACAAATGCATACATCTAGAATTCTGTAATTACATACAATCGGAGGGCAGACAAAACAGATGACTGTGGTAACATCCGATCTTAAACCTAAACCCAAATTTTCAACGCTGTACTGAAGAAGTAAGAAACGCAAAATGTTGGCACTTGTGAGAATTTTCATCTTTTTGTTCTCTCAGGACTTCTTGCCCCCAGGACTATATAAAATCAAGAACGCACATGTTTACACACAGATGCACGCACACACATTGCTTTCATTTGATCCATTAAATTCCATTCTAATTTACGTGGGATTAAAATATTACACAGGTTCAGCATGGCTTTACAGAGATTTAGGCATGCTGACAGCATCGTCTCAACTGTATGACCTCGCTGCCGTTTACTGCAAAGATGGAACTGATTGTCTTTGTTCAGCCTCTTTTTTGTAATCTGCAATTTTTAGACTGCATACGCACACACACAAACACTGACAACATACACACACAATCAAACTGCCTGTCAAGCTGTCAAGCTGTTACTAGAAATAATGAGGAAATATATATCAAGAAACTCTTGTACCTGCACAAGACCCCTGGCTACACACACATGGGGTCATGCCTGCCCATCAAGCTGTCAAATTATCTTTGCGTATGTCTTACAACCCATAGCATAAAGACAGGTGAGATCACTCTGCCTTGTTTGTGTTCACATTTGAGCATATCTATGGTTTTATGTGTGCACGTACTGTACATGTGCATATTCTGTACACCCACACACACTATGTCTCTGCATATATACAAGTAGATTCAGCTGCTGTGTTTGTGTAGTGTCTAATGTGAACACAAACAAGTCTGAGATCTCTCACCTGTGTGTATGCTGTGGGCTGTAAGACATGAGAATGTTTGTACTCCTGTACATGTAAGGCCAATGATTCCTTAGTCTCTAACCCTAATTTAAACCTTATTCAAACTTTAATCGTAAAACCAACCTTTAGCTGAAGTGAGGACTGGCAAAAAAATTCCTCACTCTCAGAACTGGTCCTCACAAACATAGAAGTATCAGAGCACACACATGCACACACTGTGACTCCTCGCTGGGCATGTGTTAGTTTAGTGATGGTGTGGGGGATCATGTCTCCTGCTGTGTAACTCAGATCAGCTTTTATAGGTCAGCGCTCTCTAGGAGGACACACATACAATCACACAGACTATCACGGCACACGCTTACCCTCCTGTCCTGCTGCTTGTCTCTCACCACCTTGACACCCTGTCACTCCTCACACACCTCTCTCCGTTTCTCTCACTCTTTTTTCATTTCAGTCTCTCTGTCTTCAGATTTTTAACATGGAAAACATGATGCTCACAGTTCACTGTGCACAGTTCATGGTATGAAATGATGTGTAACTGTGACCTGCTTTCAATCAAGTTGTTAAATACACTGGTCTGCCGTGGTTTACAGACATTATGAACCACGCAACTTGAAAATTGGACTTGCTTCTGGAATCGGCATCCTCTACAACCCTGAAGCAGGAACAGTGATCTGTCCAAGCACTGTATTCTTGACACAATACAGAATAATATCTTTTTATTCCATTTTTTGTCCCGATACCAACTGTATTTTCTCTTTGTCTGTCCCTCTCTCTCTCTTTCAGACCCGCCCTCTGTGTCCATAGAGGGATACGACAACAACTGGTACGTCGGCCGTTCAGATGCCGCACTCCTCTGCCTGGCCAACGCCAATCCTGCACCCACCACCATCACCTGGACCGCGTAAGAATCACACTCTAACCATCTGTGCAGTCGATTTGTCTCCCTCCACCTACGTCTGAGAGAGTGACAGAGTTTCTAATTATTGCTATAATCGCGACAGAAGCGTGCAATCTTTCTTCTTTAATGATAATTTCTTAGTGAATTTTGATAAACACGAATACTCTTAACATCTCATCCTGATGGACAGATGGTGTACTCTGTGTGTGTGTGTGTGTGTGTGTGTGTGTGGTTTTCTTGATGAATACTGATCAGGGAGACAGAGCGGCTGTTCACATGTCTGTGATTTCTCTCACATTAATGCTGTCTTTGAATATCACAGTCACAAACAGTGTCTTTTTCAACTCTCTATTTATCTTTCCCGTCTTTCCTCTTCTCTCATTTTCCTCTCACTCGCCCTCATATCGATTTGTCTTTTTGATTTTCTTTTGCTTCATCTTATTTTATGCAAAACGTATGGTCTCCTCACTGCTTATTCTTACATCTTTTTCTCTCCCTCCCTCTGTCATCTCATGTTTATTTTTCCCATTATTCCATTATTCCTCATTTCTCCTTTCCTTTCTAAACTCTCTCCCTTTCTCTCATCTCTCCTTCATCTTTAAATTTTTCAACTCACCAAATCCTCCCTTCCATTCCTTCTTTTCCTTTCCAGGGCGTCTGGTTCTTTGCCAGACACGGTGGTGGTGGACGGCAACAAGCTGATCGGTGAGGAAGGTGGACGACGCAGTCAACACCACATTCATCTGTGAGGTCAAGAACAAGCACGGAGCCAGCAAGCACCAGATCACCACCATCGTCATCGGTGAGTCCATCGACCTGCAGGCAGCACACATTCACATACATGCTGCACATGTGTGGAAGTATGCACAGATGCACTGAACGTAGAGACCAGTGGAAATGCATGTATATTTACCAACAAATATGATGAACACACTTAAATGACACAACGCAACATCCCATTAAACACAGTGAAACTATTTTGTCAAGCAGCATGCGATTACTCTACCGCATACACACATATACACACACTGTGACTCATGCTAGTAAGCTGATGTTACTCAATATATCATACTGTGCACAGGTGTATGTACACAGTCTGCTGTGTATGCCTTGGCACATGATCACACACACACACACACATGGACATTTGCATGCACATACAGTTCACATCCCTCCTCATACATGCAGGTACACTTGCACACATGCATGCACAGAAACATAAATCTCTCTCTCTCATACACACTCACACACACATGCTGGGATCAGGGCTGATATGAGAACTGCAGGGATGCTGGTCTCTCTCAATCTTCACATTGGATTTTTTCATGTTTTCCTCCTCGCTGGCCAGCTTTTAGCAAGGCACGGCGGAGGCTTTTGATTGACCCTTTCCCCACAGCAGGGCCAAATTGCAGGACAAGGGCCAACTCGAAACTCGAAATGTTTATAACTACGGGTCGAAACCACTCTTCTTGAAACTGGAGTCTATATGGCCACGCTGCGTCTGGGAAACTGTAGCTCAGCCGAACATAAATTAAATGTGAATTGTGGTTTATGAGTCTGAGAGTAGGCCCTCGTTAGAGTGTTTTGGTCCTGCGGTGGATGCTATGGTGTTGGGATTGTTGGAGGGTTTCTATAAATTTTTCCAAGGGGTTCAAGTTGGTGTGAGCCAGTTTGCCCAGGTTTGTTTTTCTTTCTCTCTTTTTTTTTAGTCTTTTGCCTTTTTTGTATTCACTTTTTTTTTTTACATAACAACTAACTCCTCCTAAGCATAAGTGCTCTTTCTTTTAAGTTTTCTTTCCTCTTTTACCTTTACATCTCCCCTTCTGTCTGACAGAGTATGACCACTTTGTTTGCATGCACTCTTGATCTTTCTGGTGGTTCTTGACTTTTGACGTTTGCTAGTCCGGTGATTCGGCTGCTGTTGCCATGGTGTTGGGCCAGGGGTTTTTCTCTTCCTCTGCCCTCTGACGCTTTCACACATCGATCCGACACACACACATACCTCTGCACTCACAAGCACATGTACACAGGAACATGTCCGCATGCTGAAAAGCCTCACTGCACATCAGCAGGCAGGCCTCAAAACCTGTTAGAGAGGCTTTTTTTATCACCGTGTGTGTTGCACTCCACACTGCCTGCTTGACTGGTCAAAAATGCTTTCCTTCCTTCTTCTACAATTCTTCTTTTTGAGGAATTAGTTTGAATAATCACTGTGTTGAGCTTCATAACAAAACAAAGCAAAACTTCTACTATTTTGCCAAAAGATAGAGAGAAAGCTACATTTAGAAAATCCGTGGGAAATCGGAGCTGGAGATTTGAATTGTCTCCTCTGAGAACAAAGATGCTTTGTAGCCAGGCGGTGTGTTGGGAGGGATGTGTGGGAGGTTCAGAAGTGGCTAAGCTGCTACTGTTCTTGCTGGAAGCATAGCATTGTGACTGACTCAAAGTATCAGGGAGGGTACTCTTTCCCCTGCTAGCACATACACACACATAAGCTCAACACACTGAAATTACAGACCCAAGTAAAGTCCACACATTACTCACAAAGTACACACACACATGCTTAGAGGACTTTGAGGGCTCTCTCTCTCACACACACACACGCACAAATGTTTTATCTTTCCAAGTACCTGCGATCAAGCCCAGGCTTTGTGATTCAT
Source organism: Lates calcarifer (assembly GCF_001640805.2). Lineage (NCBI taxonomy): Eukaryota > Metazoa > Chordata > Actinopteri > Centropomidae > Lates > Lates calcarifer. The sequence continues at coordinate 19,605,040 of NC_066835.1, read as the reverse complement.
CCTCTCCTGTGTTAAATGTATCCCGGTGTTTCATGGTTTGCTTGTGTTCGACCACAGTAAAACGACTACATGGGTTTAAAGACTTAATCTCTCAGTTTAACATGTTTACTTATAGAAGGTGAGTGCCAGAAATCAGAATGAAGCAGGTGAAGTGTGGGATGACGGAGCGCTTTGTTGAATGAACAAACAAAATCCATGGCTTTGCTGTTTTTTTTTTTCCCTTTTCCAAAATGACTTCAAGTGACTACATAGGGAGTTTGTGTATTGCTAAAGGACACTTAGATACACCTTGACAGATAACTATTGGTTGACCATTATCAAACATTATGTAAGTAATGTAAGCAAACTGCCACGAGTTTGCATTGCTTATGTATCTGTGGCCATAAAAATAAACATTAGCCACTACAACATAGACTCAGATGAAGTTCTAGTCCTGTAAAGGAAATGTGACCACATTCATATGTGCATTAAATAACCTCCTAATTGTGGTGAAAGCTTGTGAATCATGACCTATAATGAGAGCCTTCCTCACACCGAATTGGGCCACCAACTCATTCCCCCGGGCCAGTTAACAGAACAACAGCCCCTGATTATTTAGATTCCTTTTCTTCTGCACTGGCCCAGTTCTAAAGCAACCTATCCCTGAAATCTCCCAACACTCCAGATGGCCAGTCTGCCACTGGTAGTGAATCATAACAGGACTGGATCATTTCATTCACCTTTGTGAAAATTATCACACATGAGGCTTAATGATTCATTCGGTCTCACACAGCAGGTTAGTTACTAATTACAGCACACCAGCAGCTAAACCAGTGAGCACACATCATGAATTAATCATGTACCCTTTGACCAGAAGACGCGTTGTTGCTTCTCCATCTTAGCACTTCTTTCAGTCTGTTACAGAACATTAACACCTCGCTTATACGAAACACAAGTCACCAACTTGATGGTTTAGGTTTTGCTTTGGTGTGAAATATTTAATTGTTTGTAATGTGTGGCATTTTCCAGAGACAAAAGCTTTTTACCTCGATAACAAGTTGGCGTGTTAACAGCAATAAGAGTGTGCTAGTTCTTTTTACTTCACCAGCTCACTGTGGCCATCCCTTCCCTGCGATATTTAAAAATCACCACTGACAAAATAACTCGGGTATATCTTCCTGTGTTTAACAATATCGCCACTAACAAAGAACACTAACTCAGGAGCCTTGTGCTTTGCATTTCATATAGCTGGTTCACACTTCACTGTGGTTCAACTGCAGTTCAAAAACTCCTACTGCTAAGACAGTGCTGAGAGCTGAACACAACATTAGTAGACACCTGCAGTACCATGCATGTATTCAGCCAATTAGATCAGCACAAGATACAGCCTTGGTTGAGGTAGGAGACCATTACAGGCTGGCCTCAGCTGACCCATTTAGAGAGCAGGTAGACAGTATCAAAAGGTCAGTGCAGTTGTCTTCTGCTGTGAGGCTACTGTCAAAATGCATATAATCATAGCTTGCTATGCCTTGGTGCAGCTTAACTGTGCTCTACTGAGAACTTGAGATTAGTTGGTGACTATAAGCTGATTAAGGTTTTTTATTTTCAAATACAGCTGGCATGGAAGTCATCACCATAGAAATCATTTTCACAATTTTCTCCAAGTTTCACTGATATAAAAGTGGCTTGGTGTCTCACCTTAAAACATTTCCTTCAGTAACTGTGTGTCTCTTCGTTTTGGATCAGAGTGATCACGCTTTTGTTCAGAAGACATCTGCGTTTCCTGAAGTAAAGCCATTATGAGTAAACCACTTGTCACTAACTGTAGTGATAGAAGCCAGTTCCAGTTTCTCAGCATGAGATCTAAACTGTCAGGCGTGGAAGACCCCGGCTCTCAATAATGTAACAGTTAATACCCTGGCACTTTGTGTACACGGGCCCAACACTCTCCACTAATTTCCCTGCTGAGAACTGTTAATGGCTCCTCTCTGTTCTGGTAAATGGTAGATGAAAGCACTGTGCTGTCTGGCTTTTCTGCTGCTGTCAAGCAGCCGTCACGTGTCATGATCATCCCCTTAGCCTCCACCGGGGCCACGATTTAGAGGAGGAGGAGGAGCCTGAGGAGGAGGTGTGGGGTTGCATGAGAAAAAGAAAGAGATTGGGGGGGTAGAGGTGCGTTCAGGAGAAAGAAGAGAGCAAAGGAAAGTGGAGTAAGATGGGGAGAGGAAGGAAGTGGGGAGGGAGGAAGAGGAGATAGGGGATGAAGCAGAGTTGAAGAGGCATTAGAGGCATTTTGAGAGGCCTAATAAACACACGCAGTCCATTCCTCTCTCATGTATACTGCGCTCTCAGGAGTAAACGCTGTTGTAAGACAGCAAGAGATTTTTGCAAGTGTTTTGCTGACTAGAGTGAAACACCCCCCTCCCCTGAACTCCCATCCGTTAACATGCACATGATGCCAGCTATGCATGAGTTGCTTAGCTGCCACAGTGCCAGCTGGATCTGCCCAGTGCACCGTGCACAGAGAGCGGGAAAGGATGTTGGCAGAAAAAAAAATGATTGGAGTGGAGGATGGGAGGGGATATGAGTAGGGGGCAGCAGAAAAAAGACAGCGAGATTGCAGAAGGGCTGAAAACTGAGATAAAGGCGAGTGTTGGGGGTGGAGAGAGGGCTGGGGAAGCACAAACAGAGGTAACAGCAGGAGGATGGTAGCAGGAAAGTCCTCTAAAAACTCTGATGACTCCTGGTCCACTTTGAAAGAGTGAGCTGGCAGGAGGCTGTGACCCAGTCTGTCCTCTACCCCTCCACCCATCACTCCAACCCCCCCATACATCCAGTCCTTTCATGGGGAGTCCAGCTGGCACTGGGCTGGGGGCGGTTGTTGCAGTTCAAATACACATGCACACATGCGCAAACACACACCCTTTTACACACTCAATACACAGTCACATCTGAGTGGACCAGTGGAGAAACATTTCCTGGATTGCCTGCGGCAAGCGAGATAGCTGTCCACTGGAAAGACACATACTCACTTTGTAGACACACACACATAAATATATACACAGTGTTTCACACGTGCACACACAAACAAATTGGACCATGCAGCTCTGTGCATAAAATAATCAGATGATCTAGCCGTGGGGGAAAACGCTGGACATACACCCCCAGCTAACCTCTGCACAGGCTAAATGAAACACACACACTGTATGCAGATACACACAGACTGGGCTATGGAATAAAGGACTAGTTGTAACAGGGTCATATATTTAATTTGATAAAAATGTAACTCATTATATTACTCTCAAAAATATCCTGAGAAAAGACATAGAGCTGCAGCTAATGGTTATTTCCATTATAAATTAAGCTACTGGTTATTTTCTTGATTGATGGATTAATCTTTTAGTCTTTTAAATTTGCATGCCATGAATCCCAGCTTCTTTTTGTCCTGACCAGTTCAAAAACCAAAGATAATCAGTTTTCTATCACAGAAGACAAAGAAAACTAGAGGAAAGAGAGAAAAGATGAGCTGATTATCAAAATTAATTGACTGATCATTTCAGCTCTACAACATGAAAGGTAGAAGATCAATATTGGAATATCACTATTTGAGCTACTGCATTAGCAAATAGTAATACTCAGAGAAATGGACTTGACTATGGTTTAAACTACATTAAAATATCAACATAAAAAGAAGAGATACTGATTTGGTGTCTGATTCATTCATGTATTGTTTCCTCTGCCTGCCTTTTCTCCTTTGTCTCCCTGTGGTTCTTGTGTTACAAACTTGATAGAAATCTCCCTGTTTCAGTTTTTTATCATGCTCACATCTCAACCTCAAACATACAAAGTAATATGAATCCACTACTGAACGTTTCTTGGTTAATATTACCAATTTTGTTTGTAATTTGTTGCAGGAATATGCCCAATTCTGCAAATACGCACTGGTTGAGTCATCCATATGTAATTCTCACTCACTGTCCTCTCTACTCAATTCCTCTCAGAAACACAGACATAAACCTGCAGCTAACTACCATGTCTTTGTAGTTCTTCAGGGCTTAGTGTATGTGTTGCTACAGTAACAGACAGGAAATGGCTGCCTGTTTAGACTACTAGTCAGATCCCATCTAATCTTCTCGTCCTGATGGAGCTGATTTAGTTTCCTTTAGTTTGGGCCCCAGGCCACAAAACTGTAGCATCTGACTGAGCAACATGCAGAAGAAAATACTCAACATGCCTTCCTCCTCCTAGATGTGGGAGGTGTGGATATTATGTTAGATTCTGGTTTATTTGTGGATCTGTTCACACAGCAGATGTCAAACCAAAATAACTCAGAAATTAGAAAATCCAATGACAAGACAAAGCGAGGTGCAATTCCATAATAGAATAATATTAGATATTTGGTAAGAAATCTATTTGCTGTATTTTGTCTGCAGAGGAACCTCCTGACAAGAGTTATTAGCGCTGTAATATTTGATTATTCAAAGAATTTGGTGAAATCTGGAAGCCTTGCTGTTTTTTGTTGCTGCTGTATTATTATTATTACTACCTGTGTTGAACTCACCAGTCTGCGCGCACTCATACAGCTGTGATTTATCAAAGCTGTTTGTCTTTCAGAGGAGGTTGGATCGTCCAATGCTGCTAAAACAAACAGTGTTGTCAGAGCTGCACTGCAACACAGTACGTTGTGTCTATGTGTGGTTATTAACAAACATGTTGCTCCATATAAAATGTGCTTAAAAATGATAGAAGATAACAAGTCACTAGGAAATAGCATTTCAGTCGTGTCTTGTTTTCAAAATCGTGGTTAAATAGGATGTTGTGGTGCAATTATTCAGAGATTATTCAAAATAAGTAAATTAAATCCATCAGGATACAGGCAGGATGTGAGGCGAAAGGATCTGCTGTTTTTATGGGTGAACAGTGCTAATAATGACACTTTTTCTCATTTTGTCATAATGAACTTTGCTATGTTTCAGATTTTAGATTATAAAATGGGTTTATGTGCAGATAATCCAACCTTTTACCTCATAGTATGGTATAGGAAAAGAGATTATAATAGGAAAAATAGGAGAAAATGAAATTACTTTTCAGTTAGTTAATTATTTATTTATTTATTTTGATAAATAGATCGATTTAAGGTGTTGAATGTTAAATACTTAAAATAATAAATATCATTTCCATGGTATGGAAATCTTTTTTAATTTCATTGTGAGTTTCAGTTTACATAATTACTTATCTCCTATCAGTTCTGTTACCCTGACAGCTCGGGTGAATCAAAATTTTGGCAGAGAGAATAGGAATGATTTCATCCAGATGAGTTTCATTTCCACAGCCAAGTGATTTCCCAATGAACTTTATCCCCCCAAAAATGGGAACCAACACAGGGAGGGATGCTCTGGCTGTGTATAAAAAATATTTCCCTGTGACAATCAGAAACAAAGCTGAAGAAATCTGATAGAAACTTCCAGAAATCACAGAAAGCGCTTCACTGTTGCCCCCTTGGTGTGACTCTTGGGGCCATGGCCACGCAGGGGTAACGTCTGTCAGGGAGATAAGAGCCGAGGAGAGAGCCTCCAGGCTATGGCTTATCACACACACAGACCTGGAGGGAATACACACACACACACACACACACACACACATATATATATACATGGGGTGGAGGTGTGTGAAGAGATTTGAGGTGGGGGAGGCTTATATCTCACTTCTGTATCACTGGGTGCCCGCCAGTGGCAACTTCAGTCTATTTCTCTATCTGTCTCACAGCAGGATGACCTTCCAGTCAACAGATTACTGCCACCGGTGCAGGGACTCAGAAAGAAAGAAACAAAGCTGTCTGTATGTAACATTTCCGCTTGCACATGTTTATGGCTGGAGCTTGTTCAGTGTCTCAGAAAGGAGGCTGACCCGGGGCAATCAGAGGAAACACTCACAGTGGTGTTTGTATTAATAAAGCCGTGGTGAGAAATAATCATCCCATCTCCAGTCGTGTGATTTCTGGTGGTCGATGACGAGACTCAGTTGCTGATGTAGAGTGGATTTGCAGCATCAGGAAATATTGCCTTGACTATAAACTTTTAAAATTGATAATCTTACAAAGCGCAATTACTACAACTGAGACATAATTATACAGTACTCTAATTGCAGATACCAGACCAATCATTCAGTATTCAGCTACAGTATCATCAGTAGGTGTCACCTCCTCAGAATTTAACACCCAGTGCGTATTTCTTCTTTATAATCATACAGAGGAAATAACCAATTTTCCTCTACTTATAGCAGCTCAAGTAGACATTACTGCAATGTAACCGCAAGACACGTAGTGTTTTAACTGGACAACTCCCTCTTTTTCTCATCTTCACTTTCCTGCTCCTTGTTATGTCATCTCTAATTTTCTCTTTAACTTATAGCAGAACCCAAAGCTGAATGAAACAAGTTCATTCCCTGTGTCTGTGGGTTGTTTTTAAAAGCACTCTGGGAAATGCAGGAAATCGCAAACAGAAAGAGACGAGAGAAAATAGTGACAGAAATGGTAAATTATAACACTAAAGTAAGCAATTATCTCCTGTGTCCCTTGCAGTTATGAAAAAATGACATGTAACGCAGAGACTAATTACCCCTGATGCAAGGCAGCGGCTCAGCACAGAGATGGTGTTTTTACGAATGGGTGGGAGTAGACTATCCCACATGTTAGCAATTAAAATGGTAGTGCTGTTTATTCTTATTTTGGGGCCATGTGCTCTTTAGTTTGTGTATTGAATTAAAATTAATACAAGCATCACTTCACTACTCCAACACGTAGAAGAAGCTAAACCCTAGTAACAGCTGAGGGTAGTTGTTTCCAGCTGTTTTTTTTTTTTTTTTTAGTTTTTAACAGTTATTAGGCTTCTATATCAGAGCCATGGTTATTATTTGAAAGTAAAGCACATCAAGCCAGTCACAATCAACAATTGGCTGTTGTCATGGCTAGAACCAAAGGTATATCTGTATCAGTGCAGACCACAGATAAAGGAATAAACGTCCTGTATAGTAGGCTACTGTTTGGCCCTTCTCTAACATTAGTTGATCTACTGTGTATTGTCCTTCAATATGTACTGCCAGACACCAGCAGGGGGAGAATGGTAGATGTGAGTTAAGGGCATCAGGGTGGCCCGGTGGGGAGAAAAAATGTCTCATTACTGAAAGGTCAACAGTTCAGTCCCAGCAGCCGCTTGTGAGTGTACCAGCAGCCATGTGGCTTGTATAAGACAATGCATCTCCACTCCCTCAGTATGTGTGTAGTCAGTGTTAAAAGACTAAAATGTCAAATGTGGGTCTCATAGTTTTGCCATGTAAGATTCACTGCTGACGTTTGGTGTTAGGCTATTTTCTTGCACCCTAGATTCATGCCACTAATACAGAGTTAGTACCAGCTTTGTTCTTGCGCAGCAAAAATTGGAACTGCTGCATGTTAAAGGTTGAACTGTGATCCAAAGATGAGCCAGACCATAATTAAAGGAAAGCGAATTGAAGTAGAACAAAATAGGTGGATATTTGGGTGAGTTTCTTGTTCTGTGGTAGGTATATATAAATGACATCTAATTAGGATAAGGCCTATAATTAGCTTAAAATACAAAATACCTCCACAGTGTAATAGCTGTGAATTTGGTAAAGTGCCTGTGTGGTACAGGAACAAATTAGCAGAATTAACAGAGGGGATTAGGCCTTTGATTAACTGAAAATGAACAAAAATAGGGTTCAAGAGGTGAAGACAGAGGAATGGGGAGGGTGCTGGCTGCACTGAATAAAGAGTGGTTATTTCTACCAAGTCTCATTGCTAGATTATTTTCTGGGAAGCCAGCCAAAAGTTGGTGTTACATTTTCAGCCGGCGGCGGTCCCTTTTTTGTCCTTCAAGACAGTCGCAGTACCAGAGACAAAGGAAAAACTGAAATGCTGCGAGACCTTAAGAACAGAGGGCCATTTTAACAAGCAGACACTGGAACAATGGCTCCTCTCTTGGAGATTTTACAGGTGGCGTTTGTGTTTTGTTCATCAAGGACTATTTTTTACACTTAAAGAGGAACACTGAGGAGCCACCACCAGCTGAGAACAAGTAAAGGTCTAGATCAGATAAAGGAAAAACTGAAAAAATAGTGAGCTGGGAAAGAATGATTCATCTTTCCTTACTCACAACATGCATAAAAATCTTTTTAAGAAGAAATGGCTAAGATTTTTCTGATGTCTGTCTTGAAGAGGAGGGTCTGCATTATATCAGAATAGCAATTTTTATTGTTCAATTTTGGTTTGATTAAACTGATATTTTATGATCCTGCAGGCAGTTTTGAAACTCAAAGTGAGATATTGATAAGGCTCTTTCTTGCTGTGACAGTATTCAGTCTGAGCTCTGATCTGACCACTGGGAGTCTTTGTTGGTTATAATGTGTAGAACAGCAGTGTTATCAATCAATCATCAGTGAGTGTTAAAATGCCACCCATATCCTCATGTTTTACCCCAGTGTTCAAAGAACCCACTCAAGTTCGACCAATGTGACTTCCCAGTCTAAAAACTCCCCAAACTGGTCTGTGGCCTATTCAACTTCCCATCAGCCAACCTCGGCCCCTACTCTGAAATTTATCCATCTTGTCGAAACAGGATGCATTATTGATACACAGCCAGCAGAGTTGGAATCGGAGCAGAAGGGCTGAGGGGGTTGAGCGTTGCGTGGTATATAGTCTAAATATTTTAAAGAGAGGTACTTGTTTCTCTACGTTCCTTGCCTAAATATTTCACGTTTGGGGCCTGCGCGGGTTGATGCAGTCAAGATTTCAAGACTTTCCCTGTTACTGCTCCAGTCAGAACAGAAGGGTGAGCTCATTGATAGAGCTGAGCCGAGCCGAGGCACTGCTGGTTTCAATCAGGGAGAAGCAGCGTGTGGGTGACCCATGAATGCACAAACGAGCACACGCTTGCACATTGACTCGTCTTGTACTGTATCCACCTCCCCTGGGCTTCTTTCCAGTTCTTCACCCCCCTCTTTTCAGTAGTTGTGGTTTTCTGAATCCGCCAACCAAGTCCCAACTTCTTCAGCTGTCTGGCTCCAGGCAGAATTACATGTAATAATTTAATGCACTTACACAGAAAGATTGTATACTGCACATTACATACATCAAATGTAGTCTGTGTGCACTGAGCATAATGACGTGGTTTTATGATGTGGTGCTGTTGCACAAATCGCCCTCCTGCAATTTACATGCACAAACTCACGTCTCGTATTTGCTTCTACACACAGAATTATTCTGTTATATGCACATTCGGCACTGGACCCATGCACAGGCTCATTCTTCACCGGACTCACAGGGTCAGATGTTAGTTATGTTACCCACAGCTGAAGCTTGGCGAGGGAGTGGTCCATGATTACCTCTGCTCTTCTGCTACTGCTTTCCATTTCAATGTTAAAGACCCTGGGCCACAGCTCAGCTGCTTTTCCCCCCTCTTTTTTAATGCAGTTCATTCCCACACACAGGTACAGATACACACTCACGAATACACACTGACAATCACACAAGGACTTACATAAGCAGATACAGTGCATGCACGTAGACACAGCCTTGAACTCTACAGAGGCAAACAAACACATGCATGCACACACACACATACAAACACATACAAAACATCCAATTTGTGTTGAGGGCTTAGTCACATTTCTCATTTCTCTCCGTGTTGCAACTGCAAGCTATTCCCTCCTGGCCTGACACATCCAAAAACCTCAATAAACCGCCCATCTCACTCTGTTTGTGTGTCCGTGTTTATTTGTGTGTGTGCAAGTGTGTAATAATGGGCCAGACAGAGCAGTCTCTAATCCTGCAGACCAGTGCGATGTCTTTCAATTAGCCAGCAGGGCTTGTTCAGGGCCAGCCAGGGTCAGACTGCTATCACAATCTGCAGCTAATCCACTATGGACTGATCAATGCAGAGAGAGGGAGGAGGGGGAGGAGGGGTGGAAGGTTAGGAAGAAGGAGAGATGGAAAAATGTAGGTTAGAGGTTTCAGGGAGGCAGAGAGGAAAGGTCAGACCTTTAGGCAGGCAAGAGAAGGAGATATAAGCAACATGAAGGCAAGATTGACAGGAGAGAGGGAGAAGAGCAAGGATCGAAATCAGGCTGGTTCCAGACCTCTAAATCACTGTTCACATCTCCACTTTGTTCAGCAGTTTATACAGGGCCGGTGTTGTGGCCACTGACCACAGAAACAAGTTTGAGGCTAAAAGCTACTGTAAGCAGGTGGGTGTGTATTTGTTAGTGCTAAAACAGTGATAAAAACAATGCTAGGATGGTCTTCGTCAAGCAGAAACACAGATGTATGAAGTGATTGATATCTGGTACCATGTTACTACATTTCCAATAAGCCCTATTACTTCCTGCAGCACACGGAATATTACTGTGTAAAATTCACAACCCCATTGTGTTTTGTGCCATAGAGAAATTCTCGGCTGTGCTTTAAAGCACATTTCCTGCTAAATAAGGCCTGCTGTAGTGCCAAATTGGTGGCAACACTTCAAACACCATCTTGAAGCAGATGAGTGTTTGTGGTGGTAGGTTGCAGTGGGTTTGAAGTGCAGAAGATGTGATTAAACCTGAACTGAAATACAGGCTTTCTTTTTATGGATTATCTTTATCTTGACGTAACTGTTGTGCCCCCCGCCATTCAAACACACCAAGCAAGTGCGAAGGTGTTTTGTATTATGTAGTTGTGAGGGCTGCCACCATTGCCATGTTGTTCATTAGTGCAATAATTTAACACTCAGAATTTGGTCTCTAAACTAAACTGGCAGACAGTAAATATACGATAAATAAATTCATAAATCTTTAGATTACAGGTGTTTTGTAACAGTTGAATTGAGAATTGTCCAATTAGTTTTCTTCCTTTTAGCAAGTTAATTTAGTTTGCAATGACCGTAACCTTAACCTTGTAATCACACCAGTTAAACAGTCTAAATTTTCCTCTGTGTTATGTATTAGTTTGGCCCTGTGATGGACTGGTGATCTGTCCAGGGCGTACCCCACCTCTCACCCAGTGTCAGCTGGGATAGGCTCTGGGACCCCCACCACCCTTAACAGATAAGCGGTATAGATAATGGATGGATGGGTGGATGTTATGTATTTGTAGCAATAATTATCAAGTGAAACCAGGTACAAATAAACAGTGTACAGCTGCAGTGAAATGAACGTCTGTCTATTGTATTCATGGATTTTGTTTTGATGTAACAGCCAGTGGGAGTGCATTTGCAGCCATTTAACAGCAAACAGTTTGCTGACATTGCTGTAGTTCTTTTAGATATTGTCTGTGTCAGAAATTCTGGTTCAAACTTACAAATTGGTGGCTGACTTGAACAGTCCTTCCCACTCGGCTGCTTGTAATTCTGGTTGAAAGAATATGACGTGAATGCTGCATTATACCGGAGCTGTTGTCTGAAGCTGTATTGTAAGTAGTGTGCTCTCCACTGTAGGGTGCCAAAAAAATTCCACAGTGAAATGGAAAAACTAGCATCCATGGCATGTACAATGTCATGGACACTGCCTCGCCTAACAGTCCTATAATGCAATGCTCCACATTTCACACTAGTGCTCACCACAAAACTCCTCTCCACCTGGCTACCTTACCCTTCAATCAATAACCAGAAAAGGACATATACTACAAACCTTTTTCACCGCGGTGTTAGCACACACAGACTGAGTAGTGCATATACATCAATCCGTATTTAATAACCATGTTTCCAAAGTATGAGATTGGAGTTTCCATCGACAACACATGACGCAGGCATGAAGTAAATCTAGGTTGGAGGGTATTATTGCTGTCTTGATGTTTGTTTTTCATTTTCTTGGTCCTGATCATATTCATGAACAGGGCAGGAGGAGGAAAGAGGGGGCAGTGAGAGGTGGATAAAGGAGCAAAAAGAGCAGTGACTTTAGAGAGCGGCCTTAATCCTGTCCACACTGGGTTTGCTGTTTCCCTCTCTCGCTGGCTCCCCCATCACCCTCTTCTTCTCCCTCTTCCCTACTCTTTTTTCTGTTTTGAAGGGATGGAAGTGATCCATCTGAAATGAGCAAAGGCACACAAGCACATACTCATTCCCTCCCCTCTCTTTTTCTTTCCCCCTCTTTCTTTCTACTCTCCGGGGCCCCTTTAACCCCCTACTTCTCTCTCTCTCCCCTCTTGTCTTTCACTCTTCTCTCCTCCACGGTCCAGATTTGCTTAGAAATTAGTCACCCGGCCACAAACCGCCCCATTTAAGAGGGAGGGAGCAGTGGAGAGGGGGGGGTGACTTAAAGAGGGAGATGGATTGAGTGAGAGTGGGCGAGAGAGAGAAGAGGGAGGCTGATGGCTGTTTTTCACTCAGCTGGTTTTGTTGATCAGTATCAACAGCCAAGGTCTGGATCCAATCAGCTCCCTGCATTCAGCCAAGCAGAATAAGACTAAAAATATATTTGGCAGTGCACAACACTGGCATGCACACACACACACACACACACACAGAGTACAGTGTCTGAACAACACACATGGAGCAGCAGCAATGTAAATTCAGTGCATAATGCAGTACAGGCAGGGTGTGAGAGCAAGAGCACTTACCAGGGTTTTGGATTATGACATGAGTGTGCTGGTGCTCATGCATGTCCGTGTGTGTGCACATGCCCATGCATATTAGCTAGAATCTGCACTGAATTAATGAAGCCACAGATATGTAGGTGTGAGACATCACACTAATTACGCCAGCAGTGCTGTAGTCTCACCATCAATAATGTTCATTAAACTACTGAACCCACTCAAGTTGACGGCTCTGTGTACGAGTGTGTGGTGGGCTGATGTGTGAGTATATGTGGTGTGTATGTATGCGTGCGTGTGTGCATGTGAAAGTGACTTGCTGTGAGTAAGCACCACAGCTGGGTGATGGATCACCACAAATTTGCATTAAATGCTTCTTTATGTGGACACGGCTGGCTGACAAAGGCCATTTTTTATCATCTCTGCAGGTTCAAAGTTTCCAGAGAGCTCTGAAGATAAAAAATACAAAACATCATCCCACTCATAACTTGGCATCATTCAAATAATTTACAGTACAAGTGTCAGAGCAGAGTTGTTTTAGTCAACAAGGTAATTAGATTCTTTCCAAATGAGCCTGAGATAAACACATTCACACATGGGTGGAGTATTTTATTAAAACTGTGACATGTTTATTCATTTAGTGTAGTTGGTTTGGCTAAGTAGGTGAAGACAGTGCCATTAAAACTCCAACCAAAACCCTTGAAAGTAAGAGCCTCTGTCCTCTTCCAAGAGCCATGTGGGTGTGAGCTTGTATAGTGTATTCCAACTGTGGGACCCAAAACTTGAAGGTTGTGGTGTATTTTTACACTGATGTTGTGTAGTTTCTCATCTCTTGAAAGCTGGGTGTTAACAAATTGAACCCATGGGAAACTGCAGCCTGGACAGATCCTCAGTTTCTTCATGTGTCCTCACAGAGAGGGGAAATTATGGCAAGACACAAAAAACTTTAAAGGAACTGGAATCACTTCTTTTCCTGAAATTATCTGGCCTGGAAGTATGTCAGCTTCTCAAAACTGCCTGGTAAATGAGCTAGTTAGAGTCCTGTGACTTTTTGTTTACAAGCTGTGGTTCTCTTGTAATCAGGCAGTGAGAAAATAAATGAACCATATAAAAAACTGTAACAAAGTAAATTTGGTTTCAAGAAAACAAACTGAAAGTGTGATTACATCCTTAAGCAGAGATCTGGAATCAAACCCCCTATCTTTATATTACAGGTTTGTCTCTGTAATTACAGGCCACCCTGCTGGCCCAGTGGGTAGTGAGTGCTCATTCTGTGAGTAGCAATCGGGGTTTGATTAAATCAGACTTACAAAATGCATGCACCGCTTGACTGTCTTCTACCTGTAATAAGATTTAAAGGGTAATTGTAGAACTGTGCCTTGCAGACAGTTACGGTGAGCGTGACAGCGTTACAAGACATCCAGTGATCCAGAGGCTCTCGACCCTTTTTAAGGTCACAGCACTCATCTTACAAGTGAAACACATTTCTAAGGCGTACCTAATTAGCCACTGCTTGAGGATGTCACCCAGCCCTGTATAATGATGCAGGAGAAGGTAGAAAAATGTTCAAATCTGCTAGCTGAGGAGACATTTCCATTACACCTTGGGTTATGTGTGTGGGCTCACAGGGGTGTTCCCATGGAGTTGTTGTCAGCTGAAACTATGCATGCATGTGTTTTCAGGCCTTTTACTTGAAAATAAAAGCAGTATTTCCTGATGAGCCACCATGTATAAACATCACAAAAAACTGAAATACTGAAAAACGCTGGTGAAGGAGTAAATACCTTTAAAGTAAATACAGCCTCTGGCTTATTGAAATATGAACTGAACTGACCTTGATTATCTATGATTGAAATGTGTTATTCAAATATGGCTGAATTAAATAACAAACTACAGTCTTTTGTGGCGTCATTGATGTACAACTACAACTGTTAATAGTCTCAACTTTTAGAGTGTAATGCACACTGCAGGTGGTTATAATATCTGGATGTACATGTCCTCAGAATCAACATTGAGTCCTGTTGCTTCCATTTTGTTGCCTTGCAGTGTGTTTTTATGGCTGCGTTTTACAGCTGTACAGTTAATCTGCACTCAGTAAAACTGCTGGCTGGAGTTTACTCCCTCTGAGGCCTTACATTCCTGTGGTGTTGTGTCAGAGTAGGATTTGTTGCAGTTTTTTGTGTGAGTTAGTGTGTATTTGTAAGAAAAAGAGATCAGCTCTCTGGTTGTGTGCTAATATACACATTCACTGCAAAATGCTTGTCAAAGATGAGTTAACTTGCTTTTTGTATGTTCATACTCTCTTGTGTGTTTTGTGTACGCAAGCTTGCACAAATGTGTGTGTATGGGCCGTAATTTTTGTGCATTTGCACTCTAGGCTGAGGGTGGTTATTAAGGTGAATGGAGCCAGAAGTGGGGGAAATCATCTGCAGAGTGTGTATGTGTTTTGTGTGTGTAAGTGAGTCATTTATTGAGTGTTTGTATGAGCAACTGTGTGTGCAGCAGCTGGATGCTAAATGAGTGTAGAACTCGAGGAGGAAGGTGGAGGGGCACTTGGGAAACCTCCTGAAGTTCATAACTTCTGCAGGGGGGCAAATAATGCAAAAAATTAATTAGACTGAGTGTGTGTGTGCGTGTGTGTACATAAGAATGGTTTGCATTAATGTGTGTGTGCTCATGCATGTAGATGTAACTCCCATGTGGGCATTTTGTAAGTTTGAATGTGTGTTTTCTGCAGAAATAAAGCAATGCAGATGAGCTTTCAAGGTGAAAAGGGGTAATGAGCTTGGAAGAGATGAATCCACCCATTTATCTCAACTTCCATCCATCCATCTATCCATCATCTATCCATCCATTCCTTTATCCACACCCACTGCACCCACCCCTTTTCCCTCCCTCTCTTTCTCTCTGTCTCCTTCCCGTCTGTCTGTGCTCTTTAGTTTTCATCCCATCTGCTTGCTCTGTGTCAGAAAGCATCCATTTAAAATCCTGAGTCTCAGAGGAGAGCACAGTGAGGCTCAATGGGCCAAGAATAATGCCAAAAACAAGATGCTTAAAAAAGTCATTCTGACTTTTTCCTCTCTCTCTCTCTCCATGTCTTTGTCTCTTTTTGTGTGGTTTACAGTTTAGTTTTTTTCTGTCTTTCTTTTTTTCTTTCTTTTTTATACCACCCTCTGATTATTTCCTCGCTGATGAAAAGCGAGGGGAGAGAGCCGGAGATGAAAAGCAGCGGCTAGAATCCGTGATGAAGAGACAGAATTGAAGATGATTTAGGCAGGAAATTTCCTCTCTCATTGCAACAGTAAGGGGTTGCATGAGGAAATGATTGAGATCGTCATGGAAACACCGGTGGTTGGATGCAGGGGGGGAGGGAGGGCCTGTGTAAGATTTTGGTTAAGGGGTAAATCCAGTGTGTGTGTGTGTGTGTGTGTGTGTGTGAAGATGGGGGGGATTCAGGGGTAAGTAAATAAATATACAGTGTGGCGCTTCGTGTTTGTGTGTCTGTATGTGTGCAAGTTGTCTGTGTCATCAAGGGTAATTAAGCAGAGTGTATGTTTGTGCACAGCTGCTGTGGCTGGGTTAGAGATGTGTCACAGATACACACTGAAGGCTTGTAGTGTCCAGTGGCCAATAGATGCTTCTGAGGTTTGTGTGTTTGTACATGCACGTGTGTAATACTACTTATCTGTGTGTGTGAGAAAGAGAGAGTGTGACTGATGATGTTTGGATGTATGGGTGTTTGTGTCTGTAGAGGTTTCTGTGGGTGTTGGTCTATAAAGAAGATAGAAGAGAACTGCATGCTGAATATTTTTCATAATAGAGCAATAATTACCGCACAAACAATGACATAAAAAAGTAACTTAAAGCTCCATTAAATGTAGAATCAGTGACACAGTGAGATGGGAGTGAAGTCCTACATTGGTGGAGAATTTCTTAAAGGAGAGAAAAGGCTGTTGTATTTGATAACAGTGGACAGAGGAATTGCAAGTGGCAGAATAAGGTCGACTATTTTAGATGATGTTTAGATTTAGCAGAACATTATCTGAATTGGGTTATTGCTGTGTATGATAATGGCAGAGGTTTAACAGGTGTACTTTTAGTACCAAACCTGTTCCAGTTCAGTTCCTTATTTGGCTGTTATGACATTACACTGAAAGAAATGGTCATGTAGTTTCCTGTTTAAATTGCTCCTTCAATCTAAAGAGTTTTTTCACCATGTTCTTACTGAGTCAGATTCACATTTATGGTATATAAACACCTTTAATGGCTGCAATGTACTTTGCCGATATAGTCTGCTTTAGAGGAACACTATGTATTGCTGAAAAATGGCACCATCAGTGTGCTTTGTCATTCATGAATAAATGCTAATCAGATTCAGTGAGATACATAAGTAGCACTCTGTGCTAGATGCTACACAGGTGCCTTTTGTGTACACTGTCATCTCACTGGGAAATTGTTACCCATTATCATCCTTGCTGACGCATGTCCTTCTTTTGGACCTGTATTTTATTGTGCTTTATTTCCACTTGTCTACTCAAGATTAAAGCACAAGTTTATTTTTCCAAGTGTAACATGCAATCCTTCAGAATACACCTTGTCAAAGTCAGCAGTAAGATTTTTAGCTTCAGCTTGCTGTGTCAGGAAACAGGTTACCCTCAAATCCTCTACCTACTGTACATCTGTGATGTCTTGTCTCTGTTGCCTCCGGGTGCCATTAACCCACCATGATAACATTTAGCCTCGGCCTCACCTCCCCCACTGCCACTTACGTCTCCTATGATTATGAGTCTGTGCCTCCCAGACACATAGTTTATATATGCAATCATGACTTAATTCTTTTTTCTACACTTTGTTTATGGCTTACACAATATAACACAAACACTGCGTGAAGCTCATGTGGGTTATTTATTCCTAGGAAACAGCACAGAGTCTTTAGTTAGTATGTCTGTACAGTCTGTGTATACTGACTAAAGCTCATGTTCATGGATGTAGAAAACTTCCACAAGCAAAAAAAATCCAAAGGTTAAAGGTGTTTTAAGCACAGAAAACTTATAACAAATGGCAACCATTTTTCATTTATTTATGTTAAAACTGGGATTCTTTATTTGTGCCACTGGTTTAAATTTAGAAAGAAAAACATGATAAAATTTGCATCAAGTATAGAAAAGCCTGCACTCAAAACACTGTTCTTTGCCAGATGGAAAAAAAAGTATTTACTGAGTTTCTGAGTGCAAGCTATTTTCAGTCTATTCTTCACCACTCACGATGATGACATTCATAATCCTGTAGGGTCAGCACACTAGCTAAGTATAGGTTGCTGTTACCTGAAAGGCTGATGACTACAATTACTACTTAGAAACTGGAAATTTGAAAACCAACTCGGCTGACAAGCAGCGATAGATATCATGTTTGGATAGTAGCACCACTGTGTCCATATCCATTTCTTACATTAGGTTTCAGTGTAATCCCACTGAGTAAAATTGGCAAATTGGTGATTCTTTGAAGGTTTATATGGCCAACATTTCAGGTTTAAGGTAATCCTACTCACTGTATGCAGCAGACACTTGTTAATTATTGTGGATTATTTGCACTGAACCCTGGAGGCATTCTTCTCTACAAGATGCTCCATCTGAACGTCCTGCTGACCTTTGTCATTATACTGAAATTACCCGCACCTTGTTAAATGCTCACTTCATGAGCCCACCAATAGGGATCCAGAAGCACACAGTAGATATTCTGTTCAATAACACATTCAAATGATAACTCCTGTCTCAGGTGTCTGTCTAACTGGAAACCAGTACAATAAAAAGAATGAATATTTTTTTTCAAAACAATCAGCTCTTCTGTCTTAGTGGGTGGTCTTTGTCAGGGACAGATGTCTGGTCCTTCTGTGCTTTGTCTTTAGGAATAAGGTGTTTTGATGTTTGCAGCATATTCATGGGTACATTTTCATGTCTTGTCCTTGACCAAAAGCTGCTTTTAATGAGATTTCCCACTGCGCAGCTTTCACAGTCACTGCCGCTGGCTTATTATTTGACTGCTGAAGCAGCTCCCTGTGTTTTCAGGCCTGATTTCAGTTCTGAGCATGAAGCAAGGAGAGAGGTGGTGAAAGAGATCAACAAAAGATTATTTAGATTCTACTATTTCTATATCCCTCAGACTATTTTCCTCTCCTCTCCTCTCTCTCTCCCCATTTGTCTATCTCACTCCACCCTTCTAACTCATTCCCACCTTGCCTCCCCACATCCCAAATCTTCTCATTTAGATTATCCCTACCACAGTGAATGTAACTGAGTAGAAATGGACAGTTTTCATGGATCTCTCTCTCTCTCTCTCTCTCTCTCTCTCTCTCTCTCCTCTCTCTCTCTCTCTCTCTCTCCTCCTAATCTCCCCCATGTACATGACACTAATACAGAGACTGATATAAGCTCCCCTGCCTCTCTCTATGACATTTATCACAGTGCCTCTTAATGCAGGCAGGCTGCTGCTGTTGATGAGAAATCAGGATGACAAGCATGGCCTATTTCCTTGCTAACGATAGTCTTGCCTTTTTTTTCTTCTTCTTTTTTCACTTTTTTGGGGAAAATATGTTCAGAGAACAGTGTTTACTAAAGCGTCTCATAAGGCAGTTGACAAAGATTTGACACTGACATTGATCATGCATCTGGCACATTTTTGTCGGAGCTGATCTAGGACCCATTAGTGTTTTAGATTGGAATAAGTGATGTCAGAACGCCTGGAGAAACCTTGTATCTGACAAAAATGTGTTTTTCTGCAGAGATTTATTTTTAGGATTTTCAAAAGGCATTAAACATGCTGAACTCATATGCCATGACACGTTGAGCTCAGTGATATGGAGACGTACCCATTTACCATGCTCTACTGAGTGTGCCTATTTCAATGAGAATAAATGTGTGTGTTCTACAGGTATTTGTCCTGACACTATGTTAAGGAACGTCACACTGGAAACTGGCCAGTCAAGAAATGGTCATGTCTTAAAGGAATAGTTAGGCACTTCTGGAAATGTGCTCATTCATGTTATTGCAGAGAGTAAAATGACAAGATTGGTATCAGTCTCATGTCTGTGTATTACTGTGAATGTTGAGCTTGAGCTAAGAGGTGATTAGCTTAGCTTATCATAAAGTCTGGAAGCACGGGGAAACAGCTAGCTAGGCGCAATGACTTATGGTCTCTGGTGATCACCTGGCAACCTCCCTGTAACGATAAGACTCCTGGAAATTACTGCACCTGGCTGCGTGAGATTAGTATCAATCCTCTCATCCAACCATTGGCAAGAAAGTGAATAAGTGCATTTCTCAAAATGTTGAACTATTCCCTTAAAGTTTGTTTCCGATTGAAAAATGTCTCTTGTCTTTGCCCTCAGTAAACACCCAACCAGTTTCTCTACCAGTTTCGACTGAAGCCAGTTTTCCTTCAGAGCTTCTAGCGCTGATCCATCCCACTTTTCATTCAGCCAGGTACAAACCCTGGCAAAAACTTCCTGGTGAAGTTTCTTTTTTGTTATGGCAAAGATAAGTCTCAGTAAAGTTTTACTGAATCTGAAGTACTTAGATATTAGCCACCACATATTGAACAGGTAGTTGCTAACTAGGCCATATTACGTCGTTATAATATAGATTAATCTCTGGTTTCACAACATGTATTTGTCAGCTGAGTTACCCAGGCACTGTCACACAGTTTTAATGACAGCAGCCAATATTAGCTGTATTCATCAAGTTGAACCCACTCAGTAAGACAAGGAGGAGGAGACAGCTGCCTTCCAGTCATCACACAAAGTTCCTTTGCACAAGATCATTTCTGTTTAACTATCAGCCTTCATCCCTCAGTTTTAGACTGTGAGAGAAAATTGGAGAGAAAATCAAGCTGCTCCCGCATGTGACCCAAGATTTATTGAAAAATGAACATGCCAACTCTAATGGACCTTTGCAGGAACAGTGTTCTTTATGGCCTATGCGGAATAATAGGTTTTAAAGTACTTGATTAACAGAGGAACGACAGCCACCAAAGACCCTCCACAAAAGGCCATTATTCTGCCGTCTCTCACTCAGGCACTTGATGAATGCCACTAATGCTTAAAATATAAATGGCACAGTAAATATAAATAACATTTTGGCCTGCACGTTGTGTTTCCATGCCAGTCTGTAAGTTTGCAGAGAGAGAAAAGTAGGACAGGGAAAGTTGGATTCATCATCCTTAATGCCTTCTGTCACTTCAGTTGGATATCACCAGACACTGTCCCCTAATTTAGACATCATATCCTGTCCCAAGAGCCCCGCCTCATTCGCCCAACCCGTCTGTCTCACCCTGGCATAACCCTCCTGCATCCCCATGTGAGACCAGAGCGAGCTAGTGTTTGAAATCAAACTGAGACCTCTCCTCTTAACTCTCCTCTTTTCTCGTCTGCTCTCCTCTCTCTACCAAAACACTGCTTCCTAGTTTTCTCTCGCTCAGTTCCTCTCCTCTTTCATCTCCTTTTCTTTTCTCCCACACCCTTAGAATGAACAGTTTGTATAAATCACAGGCTCACTTATAGTGACAAGCCTCAACTGGTTTTGTTACCATTGCTCATACTTGTCAGCTTCAGAGAGATCATTATTTGATGTCCAACGTGATTTCACTGAATGAAAAAAAATTGTAATTCCTTCACTGGTGCTGCCCTGGCTCATAACCCCACACAGCGCTCATTTCAGCCAAGCTCAGATTGTTTGATTGGCATTCACTGCTGTGTTTGCCAGGAGTGCTGGCAGAACTGCGCTGTTATTTGCATAAAACAGGAAGGGACTCAGATTTCCCCGCTGTTCTGCGTTCTGCTGCCCTCGCTGCAACCCAAAGAAAAATCAGCATGCAATGCACAGAAAAAAAATATTAGCTGGCCTGGTGCAATTCTGCACGATAGGTGCAACGGTTCTCCTTGCCTGGTTTGACACATTCTTTTCTCCTCTCTTTAGCCCAGCATGAATCCACTCATACAAATCCTACACTATCTGAGCCAGGCCTCTTTTCTCTCTCGTATTCCTGTGGAGAATCCTCTTAAAAATGTCTTAGCACGAGTCTTGCTCCACAGTGTGAACCTTTTACCTTTGTGCGCTGCTGATCAGTGAGATCTGGACTCAGTCCTGGGTTGACAGCAGGCCATCGCTCTGCCCCGTGGTTTGACTAGCTGACCGATAAGAGAGGCATGGGGAGGAGGCAGGGGAAGCAGAGGATGGGAGGATGAGAAGGACGAAAGGGGATGAGGAGTGGGTATAATTAGGAGGCTGGGAAAGAAACACAGGCAGAAAATGGGAGGGCTCGAGGGATGTCAAACATTGTGCCATTTTCCAGGCACAACTGTGTGCTCCTTTCCACTGACCCTCTTCAAATAACCCCTCTGCCTGTCTGTCCTGTGTGTCTGTGTCTGTGTATGTCTGTGTGGCTCTACTGGGCCAGTACCTCTAACCCATGGCAAAAACACAAAACAAACCACTTTTTGCTGATGATATAAACCCATCTCTCATTTTTGTTTCAATCTTCGACTGAAACAAGAGTTGAGAGGCAAACTTGGCTCACACCAACATGAAGTATAGAACAAAGGATCGTTACAGTAGTAAAGGCTTTTCCCCAGCTGGCAGAGGGGGGCGGGGCGTCAAAAACTGAAGTGCCAGCAGCTGGACAGACATGTGTATAGAGCAAAATATCTGCAAAATGCAGCACAACGATCCGCTGGGAGAGAGTGAATGAGTCCCATTCAGCCTGATCCCAGCAATGACTGACTGCACTCTTACCGAGGGATTACACTGAGAAGAACATTACTACACACTTGTAAGAGGATTGTAACACACGTAGAAGAAGACACTACTACTATCACTACAGCACACTTACAATACAAGAAGAACTGTGAATACCTCCTCCAAAACTGAGCAAGACTTCCTTAAAAACAGTCCACATCAATTCCTTCCCTTTTATTCTTTTCCTCCACCCATTTTTCCATCCCTCCTTCCAACCCCTCCATCCCCTCTACAGAAGCCTTGGAGGATCCACCCAGTGCCGGAGTTGTGGTGGGTGCCGTGATCGGCTCCCTTCTGGCCCTGCTATCGGGTGTCGCACTCATTGCCGTTCTCCTGACCCGCAGCCGCCGACAGCAGAGGCGTGGTTATCCCAGCAGTGGGGACTCCATAGCAACAGGCAGTGGCGGCAGCAACGGTGGAGACTATGGCAACAAAGCCCGTCTGCTTTTCAGTGGGACTGGCAACAACAGCAGCAAGAACGGAACCGGGGCAAACAACAACGGGCCCATCTACACGTATCGGGAGGGCTGCGATGCCACAGGTACTCTGACGGAAAAGGCCAACGACTACCACCATCATCATCTCCACCACTCCTCAACCGGCGCCCCGTCCTCTGCCCACGACATCCTTCTTAGTGGTGAGATGGGTGAAGCTGAGAGGAGGAAGTTCGACCTGGACGACAGCATGGAGGAAGAGGAGGAGCGATACGATAGGTTTGGAGGCGTCGGGGGAGGTGGGAACATGCTACCCCCAGCCTATCACGTCCGCAGAGGCCATGGTGGTGAAGATGAGATGGATGTGTACCTCGACGACGACATGGAGTCTCAGAGAGACGGCTCTGTAATTTCCCGGACTGCCATTTACGTCTGAGGAGAGGAAAGAAAAGACGAGGGCTGAAAATAGGGAAAGGAGTTGGTGGAGGAAGTGGGGAGTCCGAGCCAGCCCCCTTCACCACCAGATAAATCAACATTGCCTCCATCAGCTAAACACCTACCTGCTTAATATTTCAACCAGATTAAAGAGATGCCATCAATTATATCCTCTCTGCTTTACTCTGACTGTATATTTTTTCTAAAAAGAGGATTGAAAGAAAAATGATAAAAAAGGAAACAGAATGTCAAAATGAAGTTGTGAAGCTGATTAAGAGAAACTTGTGGTGGCAATAGTGCACTGTGGCTGAATATGTGACTGTGTTTTTTTCAGTGTCAGCCAAATATGACAAAATGTAAAAAAAAAAAAAAAGAAAAAGAAAAGAAAAAAAATACTGCAAAGAGCAAACAAAAACCACAGCAACTCTGACGCAATGCTGCTAACTGCTACATTCTTGTTTCTTCAGCTTTGCAAGTGTGTGAATATGTGCTGAGTGACTACATTGTTTGTATTTTATACCTTACAAAAAAACGTAATCTGCAAAGCCGCAAACACCATAACCACTATACAAAAATCGCCTTCCTGTTTCAAAATAAAAGAAAGAAATCCTTCACCAACATGTTGAACTCTACATAAAACTGTCAAGGCTTCTGTGGATGTCGCCGCTGTGCTGCCGACACCGGCTCCTCTGAGATGCCTGACACTTCACCTGAATCATTTTGAAACTTGAAAAGGCCAAACTTGTCATCAGTGTTGGACAATGATGGATTTTCCGTTCATCCCGGTGATGACTTTTTGGGGGCTTAACAGTGACTCGGGGTTCCTGCCTCACCCTGTGACACCACCTGGTTTCCTGATGGGTGCAGCTGAAGCGAGGCCACTAAACAGAGTGACATAACAGACTTAACAGTGTGTGCTAATGTGCGGCTGGCTGTGGTGTTAATGATGTGCATCATCTATATATTGGGCGCCATGTCAGTATAGCACAATTGTTGTTATTGTTATTGTTGTAGCTGTTGTTGTTGTTGTTCTTGTTGCTGTTGTGTAATGGTGTTGATCTCGCTAAGGAAAAGATGCACCGGGAGCCTTGGGGGTTTCACACAGTCCCACATTGGGTCGGTAATGACTCATTTAATGGGTTAAAAAAAATTATGTGCTTTTCTTTGTTTGCAACTTTATTTCTCTCCTTTCTTCCTTAAATCTCTTCGCGTGTTCTTCCTTTATTTTTCTTTCCTCTGCCTCTCTTTCTCTCTGTCTCATGTCACCGTTTGTATGTTTTAACGCTCGGTCCCCAACACAATACACATCTCTCTCTCATTCTGCTCTTTCGTTATTTACATAATGGGCGGCTTAGATGAGTCCCGCCATGACTGTGTGCCGGGAGAAGGGGATAACTCGTACTTATTTCCCTATCTGGGTCGCATTCAACAAAATATTCACCGGCTTTGTTGGAGGCTGCTGTATTTCATGTATTCATTTTCCATGTCCCGCAGAATGTTCTTAGGCTATGTACCGGATTATTCCATGTTCTGTATTCTGATTGGACAGAAAGACATGGTCCAAGGCACATTTCAAGAGAGGATGTGAAAGCAGACTAAATGAAATCCTAAACCAAGTCTTTGTTTCTTGTACATTGCAAAACTACAGGTAGACAGTCCACGTTTTCTTAGAGGGAGACATGACTGTGTATTTTTCACAGCAATTGAAAAAGTTGCAGCTTTTAATTTTAGTGATTTGGAGACTCTGTGCTTAATTAAATTTCCTGTAAGAATGGATATCTTTGCAACAGATATGCTAATGCATAACAAGAGTTGGGAAATGAGACATAGCCCTTATGTTTCTGGAACACATTTGCCTTATTGGTTTCCAGGTTTTTCCTGCTCATCATTTT
Source organism: Lates calcarifer (assembly GCF_001640805.2). Lineage (NCBI taxonomy): Eukaryota > Metazoa > Chordata > Actinopteri > Centropomidae > Lates > Lates calcarifer. The sequence continues at coordinate 19,579,932 of NC_066835.1, read as the reverse complement.
TCTCAGAGCACCAAATGGGCAGTTTTTTAATTAACCGTTGAATTATTATATGACTTGTCTTCTTTATGTTGGAATGGTTGTGAGGTGACACAGGGAGGCTCTCAGCAGGGAAAACCACAGACTTTTGAGAACAAGGACACAGTTTAAGAGTGATAGGAACAGACCAGACTGGTGCTACATGCTTCAGCAGCTGAACTGAGCACATCCTCTGCTTTTCAAACTCACTATGTCACATCACAACCTCACACTTAGTTACTTTAGACATGCGGTGTGATTGTGTGGTGTGTGTTCAACTTTGGTGGCTTGAGTCATTCTGCAGTCAAGGGTACTGTGAGTAAAATCAAAACAGTGTGGTATTAAAGGTTTTGTATAATCTTAGTCCATTTCATTAAAGTGTTGTAAATGTCAACACAAGTAATATTTATGAGAATGAGGATCTGATAAGGGAATTGTAAAGGAATGTGATAATCTTCAACACAGGAAAGGTCAGTGCATTTTGAGTGGGTAAACAGGCCGTATAGAAATTGAAAGCTAAGATTTTTGAAATTTGAAGTTCTGAACCTCAGTTGATTGATTTTCTGGTGTTAAAGAAGTCCTTTTCAGCTCCTGAGCGGGTCCCTCGTTGTTGATTGTTGTCAAACATTATACACTGTGCAATCTGTTATTATGTAAATGAGACAGTTATTCAGTATCATCTATGTTACAACAACACATTTCAGTGGAGACATTTATCACATTTCACAGTGTATTTAGACAGGTTGCCAGTTAATCTCAAAGTACAGCCATACTGTAACTTCTGTTGCCACACGTGTCACATGCTGTAGAAGTTGTTTATTGTGTCACTGCAGTACAGTTTGCATCAAAGTATTGAAGTGTCTTTTCAACTCCATAGGATGCATGCATGCTCCAAGATTCAAGCTTTTAAACTCTGGAGAACAAAAATCATTTAGAAAAAATGATATGGTATAATGTACCTGGTGTATAATTTGAACCTGCAGTTTAAAGCTGCTTACAGTAATTCTGTTTCACCAACTGGAGAATATCTTCTTTCCTTATTAGACTTAATATGTTAATGATTTTCACCCTAAAAATAAAATCCCTGACTTTTTGGAGGCATTCAGTTTCTATCCCTCTCCAGTACATTTGCCCTCAATTTGGCCATTGTCCAGCTCAGCACATCTCTTCTCCAGGGCTTTTTCCACAGCGCCATAATTCTGAACAGTTGACTGTAATCACAACTTTGGTGCCTCATTAGTTCCAGAGTCTTGTAGCTTGCATGTATCCTTAGTGAGAAAACTCATCGTCAGTCATAACTTTTGTTTTTGCACAACCCATTTTCAATAAAAAAAAACCTTCCTCAAACTATTCTCTGTGGAAAAACTGGTAATTAATTAAGCAGAGCTGTGTTATCAGTCTATAAATACCAGACTCTGTCATCTTTTTCTTTCCTCAGCGCATTTTACAGCACAATGCAGTATAGTGCACCTGATATTAGCCTTCTCAACAGAACTGCTACAGGACGTGCATTTTTGCTAACTTAAGAGGAAGTACACTCGCTTTGTCACAGCCGTGTCCCTCAAGTTTAAACACAATCACACCTGGAAGCTTCCCATTACCTCAGCCCACTGTGAAGCCCACAGCTGAAGGCCCCATTTACACATTGTTCAGTCTGGGTTGAGGGCCACAGTGACATTAACTCGTCTCTCTTCAAATAAGACATCCAGATACAGATCGTGTTTTTATGCCAGAAATGTGCAGTCAGACAAAAATCCATGAATGGAGTGAGCTGAAGACTGAACAAGATAAAATGAGGCCATTATTTAAAATATCTGACCCTAAAACTAGTAAAGATTTGATATAAGCAGTGAAACTTTAGAAGTTCAAGATAAAGGCACTCGATCTTTTCATTAGTTCAGTTTCAGAGAATGGAATTAAAAGGGGAGCTCAGTGAAAGATCTGAAAACAGATGAATTTGTCTGTTTCCTTATGTTGAGGAACTTAACAAGAAGGTTAAAACACAACCTTGAATCTAATCTAATTAACTAATTGAAATGGTCCTTTGATTAGAGTAAATACGATATAATCATCCTAGAGTAAGATAACGTGGCTTTCTTGAATAGACCTTTTCACAGTGAGTGAAACAGACTGTCCCTGCAGCCTGTCCGTTGAGTTGATAATGGGGTCGTGTTAGTTACAAGCGTCCCTCTCTGATCTTTACCCCGCTGCCCCACCTCACATGCTGTGTGCTCTGGGAGGTTGCAGTCCTGAGTGCAACCCCTGTAAAGTCTTGTCCTTGCTGCTGTGAGTGTGGCGCCCATGCTAAGCAGAGGATGCTGTAACAGGTCACTTGGCTCTGTCAGAGGGAAAAGAGAGTGGAACGGAGGGAGAGGAGGATGCAGGATGAGGGTGGTAGCTCACTGCTCCATCTCGGGAATACCAAATAGGCTGGGAGAGAAAGGGAGACTTTTTCTTCTCAGATCAGAGAGATCTGGAATTAAAAAATAAGAGAGGCAGAACAGAAACTGAAACCTCAGCCCCTGCCGAGAGGATGAGAAGACATCATCAGGGTTTTTTTTTTTTTTTTGGTAAGCCACCTGAGGCAGAGAACGTTTGAAACACTGTCAATTATTCACCATTGAGCCTACAGTTAGAGATGGGCAGTTTTGTTACTGGTGGATCTCAGTCGGTTGGCTACAGCATAAAGATGACACGGAGTGTGTGAAAGGAACAAGAGATTGGCAAGATGGGATTTACAGCTCTGACAATGAAAGCTGGAGGTGGGTAGAAAGCCTCAGAGGAGTATTTTTGAGTGCTGTACCACCCCTCCGCATAGCGATTGGCTGCTTCTACCCAACGACAACTGACAGTCCTTTTCAACCCGGCCAATTAGTGAAAAAAAGGCTGTCCTGTTTAGCTTTCCTCAGTGCAGTCTATCGGTGACAGATCTTTTTAATTGTAAAGAAATGTTCAGCAGCACTCTAGGGACCCCTGTGCAGGGGTGGAATAGATATATCCTCCTTTTTCATATTCCCTCTCTCTTTGCTTCAGCTTTAGCACCCAGTACAAGCTGTTCTCTCTATGTTTAATTCAGCAGAAGGCATGAAAGTGTTCTGCATTATCTCTCTGCTTCACTCTGAAGGAGGAGGCAGACGGCAAGATAGAAAAAGAGAGAGAGAGAAGAGGATGGAAGGGAGCGGAGTAAAGAGAGAGGAGGAAGAAGAGGCCTATTAGTTATTGAGCTCAGCTTTTGTTGTTAATCCAGTTAAAGCTGAGCCTCTGCCAGGCCAGCTGAGACTCCAGCAGATGTGGATGAAGTTTCCTCCTCCCAACACTGGTTGGAAGAGGTCTCATTGTACTCTGTAACCAATTTACTTAACACAGTGCTGTCCTGCTTTCCTGCTTCTCAGGATACCTGCCTCCTCTCCCACTGTGCTGCTCCTGCAGTGTGCTGTGCTATACTTAGTGATGTCATTCGTCATGGCTTTTTTTTTTTTTTGTTTGGTCCAGGTTATTTCAGGTTTTGGGTATGCATGTTCATGTGAATGGCCATTTCTTACCTGTTCTTTTCATGGTGTGGAGATTCAGCATTGAGGAAAATGAACAGTTTAAGATGTGTGTGTGCCTGTATAGCAACCTTTTTAGTCTGACTAACCCTCATAGCCCTGTTAGATGATCTGATGTACCTCTTCACTGACACCACCAGTAATGATGAAAATCAGTGTCACATCAGTTGGCATCCTTTTTGAGCAACTATTTTTCTCCTGAACACAGTTATTTGGATATAGTTTATTATTTTTTACTGAGCCATCATTTCTTCCTCTTTTTTTTTTAAGAACAAAAAAAAAAAAAAAAGCAGAGCTACTTCCAAGTTCTGTCCTGACAGCTGCTGTAGTACTCTCTGTACATACCCCTGGTTCTGAATCACTGCCGTGTACGTTACAATATTTATGCACACCATGTTCTTTAGGTCAGTTGAAACAGGGGAAATTTAAACCTGAAATAACAGATTTTTGTCACTTGGGTGCAGCTGAAATAAAGCTGTCCACACAGCTTTGACTTATTATCGCCTTTCAAGCACATTTGCACACAGAGCAGCCTCAGAGAAGCATTAACATTGATTTGGAGTCATGTTCGGCCAATATTCACTCTCATTTCTTCATCTAAAAAACACTGGTTGTTACTTTCAGTTGGTAAAGACTAGCAGGTTGACACTGACTGCCAGCAAAAGAAAACCGTCTTCGTCAGCCTGTGCGGCTGGCTGTCTTTGTGTCTTTGTGCCCGTCAGAATTCAGCAGGTCTCGTCGAGGAAACTTGACTGCTTTGTTAGTTTTTTCATCTTTGTTTCAACCCTCCTCCATTTTCCCTCCAGTGTGAGTGGTGCTCTGCCCTCCTTCCTCTCATTGGGATATAGAGTCATCTTTTATTCAGTCATGCCAAACTAAAAATGAAATTTAAACTCTTTTAAAAAGAGACCATTTCTTTAATGAACTGGGTCTAAAGAGCTCTTTACATCTGCTGTTTCTGACCTCTGAGAGTTCCAGATAGCCAAGTCATTAACTTGATTCAGACTGAATGTGGCACTGTATAGATAGAAAGTTGGCAGCTAGAGAGGCTAGACTTTGATGGTGACCTCAACATTGATGTCAAGAGAAAGGGACCTGCATTGGGTTGTTTTGTTCATTTCACCAATAAAGCCATTTTATTCCATTCATCTTTTTGAGACATTTAATCTTTTATTTCCTGCTGCCTTTTGACCCCACCTCTGTTAACTTCCATCTGAATCAAAAGTCTCTTTGACGTTTGAATTTGTGCAAGAAACACTTTTATGTCAGTTCTGGCATCACTTTACTGGTTTTTAGAAATAATCTATCTTTTCAACCCCTGTGAATACAAGTGTAACTTAAGATCTCTGATTAATCCTTAATGTGAAACAGCATTAAAGACGAGACCTCACAGAGGTCAGAGTTACCAGTCAATGTTTTACATTTTGGCAACAGTCAACAAGTCAAGGGAGTTAACTTTGAAGACGTGTAGCTTTAGTTGCATCTTTTGATCTGTGTGTAGACCTGTGTATCCTCCCTGTCGTCTAACCTGTAACTTAGCAACAGTTAGTATCATGCTGTTGTAGTTATGGTTTTATTTCTTTATCACTTGCTACCATAGTTTTTGTTTGTTTCAGGTGCACAGCTGTTATCTCTTTTGAATCAAGTCAAGTACTCAAAGACAGCATCTAACAATTGTGTTCATCATTATTCATCTGTAGAATATTCATTGAAATACTTACTTACTGGAATAGTCTTGTCTGACCAATGGACAAAAACTCAAAGATATTCCATTCAAAATGATAGACAACACATGAAGCTCACAACTGAGTAGCTGGAACCAGCCGATAGTTGGTGTTTTTAGTGTGATTAATTGGCTTATTAAATGACTTTCTGCTTACTGTAGAAATGTACAATCCTTAAATTATGGACTGATGCTAAATTCAGTCTTTCCCTGTTCCAGTTCCCTGTAACAGTCTGACTAAAGAATCCATTAATTAAGATTTCACTCAGCTATACTATAACTTCTAACTACAGTTCTCACCTTACAAAGCAAGACATACTGTGGTCACAGCAGAGAGACGAGAGGTCGAATTAGTTTGATACAGTTAGTCAGACTGTCATGTTAATGCAGTTTAGTAATGTATTAGAAAGTCTGATTAAACTATGCACACCTACACATACAAAGCTCTCTGAGACTAAATTGATTTGACTACCAGAGTTTTTGTGAATCCTTGAAAGAGGCTGAATTTGAAAAATATTCAACAAAGCCTTTAAGGTTTTTTCTGGCTTTACACTATAGATAACCTTGGCAATACTTGGAGATGCCTCAGCTCTGTGCCACAGATCAACACAGAAACCAGCATATGGATTAGTTTTCATACAGCAGAGGTTTAAAATGATTTCACCAGTATGTTGCGGCAGTGGTAAACACTGGAGCTTCTATGATGTACCCCACAGCGTGGAGTTTTTTGTCCTTTTAAGTCAACCAGTAATAAATCAATACTCAATACTGATCAATAAATTCTTGATTTTCACACTTCTATCTATCCTATTCAAAACAGCCAACTACAGCCAACGTCACCACAAAAAAGAAAGAAAGAAAGATTATTTTCTCATCAGGAGACGTCCATAGAGGAAAATGTATCTTGGCATCCATCACGCATGTAGACTTGTTTTTTGTTTTTTATTTTTTTGCTATTGAATTTTTAATTTATTTTTTAATAAGAGGAAAATTCTCAAATGGTAATGATTCTTTTTTGTCAAAGCAAAACTTGTTTTTCCTTTTCTCATCAGTCAGCATTGTGATAGAACAAGATGGATGATTTGCTCAGTTTAGAGTGGCTGTGACTCATTTCAGGGAGATTTTAAACTTTTTTTTCCTCCCCCTCTTCTTCCAATGAAATTCTGCCTTTTTGACTGAATACCAGATTATAACACTTACTAAGACAGATGTTTTTTTATAGCACAAAGCCTTGCCTGTATTGGACAGCAGCCCAGCCTCAGGATGAGAAGGAAAAAGCCCACTCTTTAACATATTCAATATCAAATCTATAAAAGAATCTATTTATTTATAGGCTATTGATCAAGGTCTAAAATCAGGGATTAGTTTCCAAACTTCAGCCTCAATTAGCATCAGAGAATATGCACACCTCACTTAATATTATAGACATGTACACAGCTGAAATTGACAACAAAATAACCAAACCAAAAGCTCAAGGCTTTAAAAATCCTGTCAATAAAAGGTGAGTCAGGACATTTCAGTTTTTTGCCTCTGTTTCAATTTTCTACTTGAAATTCTCCCTTCAGTACCTTTAAAATACAGTGTGTTCAACCTGTGAGAGCGGTATCATTTTGCCTGGCAAACACCAACCTACCTGCTTTTTTTATTAAGAATGAAAAAAGAAATACAATTTCTGCAGAAATCGAGTCAGATGACAGATGTCTCATTTTGGGCAGAAACTCCTAAAGTGCTACCTGACATTCATTTTTTTATAACCTCAGATAAGCCGAGATCCAAATCTCTGTGTAGGTGTCAGACTTTGTCACTTATTCGCTCATGTTTTCTCCTTCCTTATCAGAACTGTACATATCGCAGCAGGAATCCTCCGTCCCCATCTGTCAGGTCAGCGCTGATGACCAGCCAGATATTTGGTTGCCGTGGTGTTTTTCCTCCTGGGGAAAAGTGAGACGGATGGGGGTTATGTTTAGCTGTGAAATGAGCAGATCACTGTTTGTCCAGAGGGAGAAAATATATATTTGTGTGTGTGTGTGTGTGTGTTCAGCTTGTGTGATGACACAGAGTTTTCTGGAGCTACTGACCAAGTCCAAAAGCTGTATGGCTTACAGGACTGTTTGGCCTTTGATGCAAAAGTTAACTCCCTAACTTTGCTAGAGCACAGAGTGGTTTTGGAGTATTCCTCTTTAAATATCATGCTCTCAGTCTTTGGTGGAAAATTAGGCAAAGAAGTCACATTCCCACTCAGAATGAAAGTCCATGTATATTACTATGCCGACAAAAAGCAACTTCACTGCTGTAACAAGGCAGGAACTTGTTATGTCCTAACATGTCTAAAAATATGTCTGACAACTGAAGGATTAGTTTGACATTTGAGGAAATATCGCTTTTCGCTTTCTCACTGAGAGTCAGATGAGAATACTGATTATAAAGTTACATACAGCCAGTAGCTAGTTATAAGCTAGCTAGGCCATATATTTATTATAACAAGAAAGTAAACAAGTGTATTTCCCAAAATGCCGAACTAGACCTTTAGTTTTCACCAGTGAAAATTAACTAAATAAAATGAACAAATGTTTTACGGCTTTACAATTTTCTAAGATCATCAGGGCTGCTGAACCCTGCTGTACAATGTTGTTGGTGTGTATTACAGTCTGTATTTGTGTATCTGTTGTGCATTTGTGCACTGCACTGTTCCCTACTGCAGGATCAACGCTCACCTTAGAGTGTCTGACAGTTTGGTTTGTTTTGTGTGTGAGAGTGTGTGCGTTGCTGTGTGTTTATGTGAATATAAGTATGTGGGAGAAAGTGCAAGTGTGTATGTTTGTGTGAGTTGTGTGTGTGTGTGTGTGTGCATTTGCAGTCTATGTGTGAGTTTTTGTAGAAGAGCTTAAACGTATACACTGTTTTACAGATGACTGGGTTTGATTGTGAATACTGCGTGAGCTGTGTTTTTACTTGATGTATTTGTACTTCTCAAAGCATTAGTGATGACATTATACAGCAGCAATTAACCAAATTTCATGCATGCATATGTTTATATCTGTTCATCAGTCCTCCACTGATTTTTTATGCTGTGACCTCCTGACAAGAGAGAGGAGTCAGAGGCAGAAGAGAGAAGGAAAAATCTACAAATACTCACAAATTCACACTTTTAACTCCCAAAAATATTCCTATCACTGCAGGAGACATATTGCTGCTCATCTCCACTTTTTCTCACTGGCTCAGATTTCTTTACTTGGCTCTTATCTGTCAAAGTTGATCTTCCTCGATGTGCAGTTTAAGATGAGAATAGTATTGTTATCTTTTCAGGACTTTGGAATCAAATAGATTTTTGAATTCTGTTTGGATCCTTTTTTTTCTGCCTGTGGCCAAAAGATGAGGATTTCTAATCTCTTCTCTCTTTAGGGATTCTTATCAGAAAAATATTTGAAGCTTTGCAGAACAAGATAATCTTAACTTATCTGCAGGAGTTATTGATCAACACCAATGATGCTGCAGTTTCTTTTCTTTTATGACTTTCACAAAATCATTATTTTAGGAAACTAACTCCATGAAACTTTCAACTGCTCAGCTATGGAGGATGGAGCTTTAATGTACAAACATAAAATAAACTGAATAAGTTAGTCATGTTAGCTAATTTACTTGTAAAATAACAGTGATTGGACAAAAATATCTGACAGTACTAGACAGGATGAAAATGCTGAGCTAAGGATGTATTTCTGCTGATGTATTGCTGTTGAAGCTCTGCTCTTCAACTCTACAGCTTCTAACAGTGATTTAAATTCTTAGATCTATAAAGCTTCATCCTGCAATCACCATCTCCTCATGATGTTTTATGTCTACTCTGGATTGAAGACACTGCAAACACAACTTTTATGTGTCTGTCAGAGTGATCAGGTGCTGTAAACCAACCACAGACTCCAGCCTTAAAAATAATTTGCAAGTGCACCAGTAGATACTGACATTGAGTGCGTTATACTGTTTGTGGCTTTGTGATGGACACAGTTCTAAACCACGTGATAGCTTGCAGTTTTTGTACTTTTCAGTGCAGCTTCAAAGGTATATTAGGTCCACAATTCAATCATGGAAGTCCATGGAGCACATACTAAGAGAAAGACTGTGAAGTAAATGTAAATATTAGCCTCAGACATCTGAAAAACAGTGAGGTCTGTGCTCTCTTGTTGGTGATAACGTGCTAGCTTCACATAGTAGTCATTTTAGAGCACTTTGGATAAGATCATCCATAGACAGCGGCCTCCAGCAAGACAAACTATCCCACTTTATACCCACAAAGAGAATATCTACAGAAACATACAGAGAAGGAGCAGTGTAATAAGCAGTGGATTAAATTAGCAGGAAAGTGGAAGCTGAAAAGTTGCATCTCTCACAGTTCAACCAAAAGAACTTGAGTCTGATTTTATTCTGTGGCCTTAAGACTTCTCAAGAGGGAGGATTTGGAGAGTCTATGATATTCTGGGTTTTATTTCCTTCATAAAGACTCATACAAAGAAGGTAAATGGATCTCTGTATCTGTTTCCTATTTCTTTACTTTCTCCTCTTTAGAGACAGTGGATTGTTTGAGATAACTGCTGTAAAAGTTTGACCCATGAGCTTTTGGTTAATTCAGACTGTAGCCTACCAAGGTACTTCAGCTCCTTTCACTGTATCAGTATTTGGTTGATGTTTGGTGAAACATCTTATTTTTTCTTAATACTGGTTAAGAGTCTCTTTTTTCAACTTGTCCAGAGCTGACAGAGTGTTGACAGCCTAATTTTCACAGACTGTAGTAGAACATTCAGACTTGAAATGCAGCGATAGGAATTTCAACAAAATCTGACTCTAATGATTTGCACAGTGAGTTTTCAGTCACTGGTGAAAGCATTTTATGTACACGAGGCACATGTGCCAGCAGCAATGGTGATAAGTATATGATAGCAATCAAACTATCACACAGAAGTAGTTAATATGTTTTTCATTATCAGCAACACAATTTCATAACAGTGTTAGTTTGCTATTTGCAGGAGTATTCAATTATTTCTTGATTCATAGTGTGTGGCAAGACGAAGCAAACTGATTCACTCTGAAAGTAACAAGCCCTCAGCCATCTCTCTCTCTCTCTCTCTCTCTCTCCTCTCCAGTATGACTAAAGAGAATACAGAAAGATAATTGAAAAAGTTTTCAATTAATAAATGCAGCCCCAGTCTGCAGCCGCGGCCTTCATCGCTGTCTCGTGGTTACACATTCTGCCTCTACGCCAAATCCATTGGCTCAAATCTCACTTTTCATTTCACTGCCAGCTGTTTCGTTCTCCGCAGGTCCCTCCTGTATTCTGCTCAGCTCCATTAAGAGAAGGGGGAGAAAAAAAACAACAAAGGGAAATGAAGGAATAAAGGGAAAAAAGATGATCTACATTAAACATAATTGCCACCATTTTACATTTCATCAAGACTTCTCCTGGCAGTTACTGTGTGAGAATGGCTGTCCTACTTTTCTCATTTCCTCTCTTTTATCTTCTCTCTCTAACTAAATCAAGAAAATAAGTGTTTTGCCTTCGTGGTCAGAAGGGAGTCAACTGTGTATGCATATCTTAATTGTAGTGATATATCAGTTCTGATATATTCATCATTTATACTTGCAGTTTAACAACTTGAGTGTCCACTGTGGGGGCAATAAATTGGTGCAGTCAGCCCATAAGTACCAGTGAAGTTTAAATTCAGTTTCATAAAGGCAATTTCAAAATATATATTTAGCCGCCCGACTCCCAAACATTGAACCTTTGCTGCTGAGGACACAAGATAAAAGCTGTAATGATTGTTGAATTACTATTTTATGTAGTTACAGTATGAACAAGGAAAACAATCCTTTTTATTTACTTAAGTCTTTTCACTATAACCCTGTAAATTCAGTCAAGATCTTTGTGCATTCAAGCAGCACGACACATGGTGTAATTGCTGCTGTTGCAGAGCTGATTGAGTAATTACAATCAGAATCAGAGACACTTTGTTCACCAAGTACAATGAATGTACAGAAATTTGTCTCAGTGAAAGTTCTCTGAGGAATAATACCCTCTATAAAACCTATTCCCTGACATCATTATGTAAGCCATCATCTCATACAGTTTTAATTTGCCAACATGATCAAGTCTCTCCAGAGGCGGGAAGCCAGAGATCTCCTGGCGAAGTCTTCACAGACAAATCTAGAGCCGCTCACCAAACAATTACTGACAAGAGATGATTTATAAAGCACCAAACCACAAGATATTCATTTTCTGTTGTTTTTCTGTGATGTCTTTGGTGCTAAACATTCATTGTTTCTTCACTGCAATTCCTAGAAATCACCTGTCAGTCATACACTGTGAGCAGTACTGTAATGTCTTTAATTGTATTTTCTGTTGGGGAAGATCTGGCATCTGAAAATGTTTCTTCTTTCCCTGTCTGGTAAAATGTTCAGAATTTGAATCGCTGTGAGTTGGGCTGCACTGGCATAAATCAGTTTCTACGTCTGTAAGTTAAGAGCTTTTGTTCTTCGTCAGCCCTGTCTCCTAGAAATTATGTTTACATTCAACTCATTTTCTAAAGTAAATATGTTTTAAAGGAAATGTGATGCTGGCTGTATTGTGTTCTTTGTCAACATAATGAAGAAATGTTAATTAACATATCAGACAGGTCTCAAAATTGTTGATAGTGAATGCCACAGTATGTCAGTGCTCACTGACAACATATTTCATTTGTTTTCCACCAAAGTTTCAGTGCAGTGTCCACTCATATATATCATTACACTTTTCATGATTGTACTGGCAACACTTGATTAAAGAGAAAGATCATGGTGTTGGTTTAATACAGAAGAGGTGTGCAGTGAATTGAATCGTTTATTAACATTCAAGTGAAACCACAGCTTTCCTCACCCTTAGGCCAAAGTGCTTCTGTTACCTGAAACTAACCACATGCAGGACTGGGACAGGATGCAAACCCCAGTCCCTGGTGTCAAACCCCTGCACCTTGAATACCCACCATCCACCCGACCACATCACTGTGACTCCAGTGCATAAACACAGCACCTTTTTTATTCAGAAAACAAAAATAAACAAAAGCTGTCAGGACATAATCCAGCCAGCAATTACATCTGCCATCTCAAAATAATGGGGAAAAAACTTGAGTAATTTTAAAATGGAATTCCTTGGAGACAGGGTTGCCCCTGTAACTACTTATTAGTTTCAAACTAGTGATTTGCTAAATTCGGTTGCACCAGTAAAACTAGCCTGGCCAATCATAAAACAATGGGCAGTGCAAACACAGGTATAATTGTAGCATTCTGGAGAAAAATAAGAATTTCATTCACTCACCTCGATGAGTTTGCTGTCTTTTATTTATGTGTGCATACATAGAAAAATGTTTTCCAGAGTTAATAATGGTCATTATGGGTGCGACTGACTATTGGTGCTACTGTGACCCAAAAAAAAAAGAAAGAAAGAAAAGAAAAGAAAAAATGTTCCTCATGTATAAACCAGGCTGCAGTGTCCTGATAATGTCAGGGTGATCTTTGTCATATTTGTCTTTCATAACCAGAGTCAGCTGGTAAATTAGCAGCAGCTCAGTCGTCCTAATTGTTTTAACAACATACCTAACCAATGTGTGTTAATGTGTCTCTCTAATTAGAAAGGATTCTTGTTTTAATAAGATGAAATGAATAATTATGTATGTTCTAAATATGAGAATTTCTGTCATTATCACAAATGTCTTGTTATAAAAAGAATCTAATTTTAACATTTATAACATTTTGTCTTTGTGAGGACAAACTGAGCAAAGTCAGTCTCAGTAATTCTGCTGCACTCTAACTCAACCATTTAGTCTAACATTATTACAGTGTGTTTTGGACCACATTGAGATATGATTTTTAAGTTGCACAACTGTGTAAAGATTGAACTTTAAGAGCATCTTGTGTAACCAGCAGTAGCAGCCCACACATGATCATACGGATCATATCGGTTCATAGTGGGATTCATCTGTCCAACCAGGTGTTGGCTTCTCTCCCTCCAGGCTCCCTGACTTTTCCACTGCAGTCAGAAAAGCTGAGTCACTCCCATCTACAACAGGTTTAAAACTTATCTCAAAAAACACCTTGTGTTACCCTCTCCTGCTCACTCACACATTCTTTTATCTATGGGCAAAAAAAACAATCCCTCTCCCTTTCTCATCTGAGTTTATTTTTGTCTGTATTTCTATTATTTAGTATCTCTACACCATCATAATGCTTTTGACCCTGCACTCATTACGGCTGGATATTTGTCGAGGCATATTCACCTGTTTCTCTCTGTGGAAAATATCAAGTTAAAACAAAATCTTAACCTTAAAAACACAACCAGGAGCAAGTAAATACATTTTCTGGGGCTGAGTCCCTTTTTATGTTAATGTGGAGAGAGTAATGTTGCCTTTGGAAGTGTTGACTGATAAACTAAATAAAAGATGTTTCACACTACAGAGACTGACAGACGTAAACAGAACACTTCTGTATGAGCCTCTTGCGTTGACTTCATTTAGCATCTTAGAAAGATTTGACTATAACTCACCTTTTAACCACACTAGCTTTGGTCTTAGGGATGGCAAGGACAGTGAGTCAGTCTACCAGGTCAAATTTTCACTTATCCTGTGAGATATCTCGCACAAAATTCTTCTACAGACATTCATTCTCCCCAGAGAATGAACTCTGATGTCTCCTCTCGACTTTTCTTCTGTTGCCACCGTGTGTGGTTTTCTGTAAAATGTCCCAACAACACATGGAAGGGTTGCCATAAAATTTGTAGCTTATATTCATGTCGCCCTCAGGATGAACTGCAGTGTAACTTTGATGATCCCTTAACTTTTCATGTAGGATCATGTCAACAAATTCAATTTGCCCAAATATGGGGTTTATGACTAAATACTTGAAGCCATTATACTGGCTAAACATCAGTATGTTAGTATTGTCATTGTGAGCATTTTAGTGTGCATGTACAGCATCACTGAACCACTAGCATGGCTAAAGACCTGTAGACTTGTAGACTGTGAACCCATCTTGTGCGCCACCCATTTCTCTTTGATAGCACAGGTGGTAAACAATTGCTGCAGATCTCCATTTTAAAACTTCCAGATTGTTACATTCTAGGTGTTACTATACCAAATAACTTTGACATCTTTTTCCTAAAACTTTGACAGTGCTATAACACAGTGGATGTTGCTGTTTAAACATGGCAGATTCCTCTTATTTACATGAAATGCTTGAAATAGGGTCTGACCTGGTTGTGTTGTATTTATGGATGCATTAAACTTCTTATTGGAGGGTACTTCAGGTGAACAGAGGCTGAGCTGTGAGACTCTTCTTATCATCACGCAGGTTCCCACCTCAAAGCTGAGCTCTACATCACAATCTGCATTAAAGATGTTTCTCCTGTGTCTCTCTCAAGCCGTCTCTTTCTGTCTCCCTCCTCATTATTCCTTCTTTCAAACCCCTCTCTCCCTCTCTTTCAAACACACAAACTAGAACTCGTTATCTTTAATCTCACCCAACACACCTCCCCTCTCACATTTAACAAGAACAAGATTCCTGAACTATCTCTCTCTCTTTCTTCTTCTTAGTTTTCATCACTCGTTCCCCCTCTACATCTGTTCTGCAGATGAGAGGAGGCTCTGGTCTCTGTCTGCAGGGGTTTAAACATCCTTTTTGATTTCTGTTCAAGGAAGGAATTATTTCAAGGAAGCAGTCAGACAGCTTCTATCTGTGGCAAGATGTATCGGAAGTGAAAAATAAAACGGGAAACGCGTTACTGTGCGTTGACCAATGAGCGTCTATCACTCACAGTTATTTCAAAGTAGGTTTAGAAGGGTTGTTTCTTATTTGATATGACCAAATAAATCGCTAAAAATCTTTAATATTCCAACCCTCTTCTTATATTCTTATGTCAGGTAAATAAATATGTAAAAATACCTCCGGGACAAGCCAAAGTAATCATTGACACAGTCTCATCAATCACACGGTCCATCTGTTCTGAACATCTGCAGGTGCAGTGATATTGCAGACATTGCTGAAGCTACTATTTCCAATTTTCTGGTTGCTTTGGATCCTCCACTTTCCTTGTCTGGGTTTTTCAGGCATGTTACGCAGCTTTGGACCTGTAAATGTTCATACAGGTTTGATCTGTCCTGAACTTACAATGGAGAGGAGGAAGACAATAACACACAAATTGGTTAATTATGGCATGCCAACAAGCTGTCGTCCAAAGACGTATGAATGGTAGTTAACAGTGGAGTATAAAGCCATCATCATTATCAACTGCCATACTGTTGTCAGTGTTAACAATAGTCGTAAGAATAAATCAACTTCTAAGCTAGCTAAGTATGATGCTTTCTAACATGATTCATCCTCCCAGTGGATCACACAGTAGCTGTAAAGAATACATGACACCTGCATAAACTACAATTTGGATTTGTTCTTATCATAACAAACAGTACATTTCTCCTGTAGGAGAATGGCACCACCCAAGTTCAAACAGTCCCGTTCTCACAAAAAACTACTGTTGAAATTAAGTGCTGCAAGCATGCTTGGTGTTTTTCAGAATATGTTAGTACACCAATTTTCACCTGCTTAAAGAGGTTATCACTGTAATCATTTTTGCTCCTTCTCTTCAGGTTGTTGTCATTTCTCACTTGGCACTCAGTGTGAGATGTACCTGAGAGAAAAACCTGCTCTATTTCACTTAATCTGCTAAACATTTGTATTTTTAGACTAGATTTAACATGTTTAGGAATTTTCTGTTTTTCCATGACTGAGGCTAATTATAGCAGATTATCATCACTGTGGTGATCACTTCTGGTTTACTTTTTGTTTTGCATGTGCTACATATGGTAAAATTTTGCCTATTGTAACAGCACAAGAACTGAAGACTCGCTAACATTAATATCTGTTCATTTCTAATGTTAGCAAACAACTGCCTCCTCACATGACAGAGACAGAGTAGTAAGGGCAAACCTTCTTTCATGTTAAGTGTCAAATGCATTATCCCCATTACCAGCCTCTTGCTTTCTTCTTCTGTTTTGTGCTGGAACAAAGACATTGTGCTGAAAGAGGCAGACTGCAGTTTTGATGCTTGGTAGAATTATCAACACTTGCAACCCTTTCTACATTAACATCAAAAACATCAAGTAATAGAGCTTTAACATTTGAAGAAGTCATGCTTCGAACATTAAGAGTAGCTCTTATAATTGCGTACAGCCTATATCATATGATCAGACCCACCGTTAGTTATCATCCAAGGTGATTTCAATCACTCTTCTCTGTCTGATCTTTCCTGGCACCTTCAAAAGAGTCATACTGTACTTCACTTTGATAAAACCAAAGTTTTAATCAAGAGTTTGACTGAGTGACTGACACAGGTTTGTGGTGAAATGACTTCTGTCAACTGCAGCAGGCCTCAGTGCAGCCTATTCAACATAAATATGCATATTTTACAGAGCACATCCACTACTGCTGTCACTGCCTACACATCTGAACAACTGCTCTCTGTATCTATCAATCATTATACTTACTGCAGAGGCAGGTGATTTCATTGTTTTCCTTTCTGTTTGTCTTCTCTTTTTTCCTTTTCATATCTTTCCGCTTTACCCTATTCACATTATTTTTGTATTTGAGCGTTATTAAAGTTGGGTGGATTTATAAAGAAATTGGTTCTGAGTTTATACTACAGACTTGATGGTGTGAGTGGCACTGATGCGACGGTAAACAATAGGAAATTGGGTTTTAAAATAAGACACCAGGGGATTTGATGCATGGTGGAAAACGACTGAGTAGCTTCAAAGAAGGAATGACAGAGATCTATATCTAAATGAAAGCGCTGAGACAAACCTGCAGTGTGTACATCACCATTTCCTGTGGTGTTTCTGCTGAATCTGTCTGGTGTATTCTGTTTACTGGTGACCCTGGAGGGTGATCTTCCATTTGAAACCGAGTTAACCCATAAATGTCTTATTTCCCACTTTTATTTTCCCTTGAGTGGCTTTAAGATTGGAAAAATCACCATATTCCACAGTGTCTGACAGGATGATTTACAGACTGTAAGTTTTCTGTCTGCCTGCACAAGAGGACTCCTTTCTTAATCTCAAGAAATCTTGATTCTGATCTGATTGTTTTCCACCTGGGAAAACAGCAGAGATATGGACAGTGATTTAGAACCATGCTGTCAAAATTCAGCCTGAGTATTTGGTATTTATTGGAAACATTTTCATCTCCTTTAGTTAAAGTTCTTGTCAATTTTTAAAATGTTTGGTAGTACAGTATGAGTGTAATGGAATGGAATAGAATAATTGGAGTTTGGAGGAAGTTTTGATTTAGCTTATGCTGCTTGTTATTAATGTTTGGTGGCAGATTCTTTACTTAGGTCAAAGAACCAATACAATAGTCTAAGAGTACTCTGTTACAGGTTAAAGTCCTACATTTGTATTCTTACTTAATTAAAAGAAAAAATGAACTGAATTTTGTAATCATGTGAGAAGTTTGGAGGAAAAACGTCTCATGAGGCAGAACAAGGAGCCCTGACTACACACTGCTTTGTTTGTAGGGTTCACCAACCAAAAAGGTTGAGAATCAGTGCTTTAATCTGTGAACAATGCATTGTTTTTTACGAGCTTATTATACATCTTTTTGTCTTTGAGGATTCTCAGTCATCAAACTTTGACTGAACCATAATGCGCTCATCTCCTAAAAACACAGATACCATTTTTGCATCTTTTTAACATAAATTACATTTTTTTTCTGTGCTCAGTGTAGCGAGTCTGTTTCATGACCTTTTGGCTGCAGGAACTCCCATGAACATGAATAAATGTGCATCAATGAGGGATAATAAGCATTCTTCATTTCTGAAAGGCTTACCTTTTTTGTACACACATCTTTGATCCATCAGTAACATCCAGGAAGGTTTAATCCTCTAATCTCTCCCATTCCTCGCTGTTATGGCAGCCAAATATTTCCTATGATCCTCCCTTCTTACTCAATTTTAGTTCAGTGCTGTGGGATTTTTTCTCTCAGCGTTTTAACATTTTAGTTCATGTTGTTGCTGCTGTGATTTTGATCCATCTGTGGCTTTGACATATGAAAGATGTTGGGTCTTTTCCCAAATGTATAAACACTTGACAAACACCGGAGGATACGCTAAAATCCTCAATGTTGTTTGCAGTTTGGAAAATTATTTCAATACAGCTTCCACTCCAGTTTTAATCCCACAATTGCTGTCTTGACATATTTTATTGTGCATGTGTTAGTTTTTGTCTGACTCGTAAACAGTCCCTCATGCTCTGCTAAAACGATCTGCCATTATCTTAAAAGAGCAAACTTTAAAAGGACCTGTCTGAGTTTCTGTCTCTGGTTCCGTTAATAGCTGTCCTTGCAGATACCACTTTGCATCACCTTGTGTTTTGTTTGTGTGCTGATCAAATGCATTAACTTTTAAAGCATACAGACATGTTTTTCAAGGAATCATAGACAGATTTCCAAATGGTAGATGCCATTTGTTTTTGTGTATGTGTGTGTGTGTGTGTGCCTTGAAAGATTGATCCCTTAATTTTCTTAAGGCATTTATTGGCATTCAGGTACTGCCAGCACAGAAAACCCAAAACAGACAGCTGACTTGAAAAATACATATAACTATGTTGCATATATAAACAAGAATAACTTTTGATATCACTGACTTATTACCACCAATTTCCTAAAGCTGCTATAGTCACAGAAGAAAACAAACAACACAAACAGGAGATGTCTCTGCAGCTGCAGAGGGAGTATGACCAGCAGTTACTGTGCATTGATTATGTCTCCACTTGACAACACAAAGAACAGGATAATTGATGTGTGTAGGTGGACAGGCACATTTTATATTTAATTTAAGGTATATAAAGTGAAGGACTCCGAGTTATTTTTTTATCATATCTAGGCAACATCGGCGTTGAGACGAAGTGAATGTTGTTGATTAATTTTACCCTATCACAGCCGAGCTTTGTGTTTTATAATTCTATCACTGTGGTTTGAAAACAACTGTTATTTCTTCTGTAGTGAGTGAGGAGGTTTGTAATGTTCGTTTTGATCATTCCGGTTGTTTTCTGAGGTTCGAACCACAGTGCAGAAACCTCATTTGTTTAGTTTCACAATGTTTGAGAAGTGTACAAGAACTTGTAAACAAGAGACACATGGAATCTCAAGCTGCTTGTTTAGTGGTTGTCACCCCTCCAAGTTTTGTTGTAGGTAAACATGACAGACTTTGCACTCTTCTTCTCTGGTGTATATATATATATATATCAGTGATGAACAGAGGTAAAAATAGTTTAATATTAGCATCAGTCTGTACTCTTATGTTTTGGTCTCTTTGGTGGTGGGTGTCTCTCTGCAGGTATTTGGAGTTAAAGATTCAAAACATATACCAACAAATAAAACTCATTCAATTCTGAACAAAACAAACTGAAAAAAAAACTCCAACATCTGCCATTACTGAAACAAGCTGCCCACATATCTTTGACAACTTATAACGTTCATAAATATTTACGCCTGCAAACTTTAAAATACATAAAATAAAAACAGCAGAAGCATCCATCAGTCACTGTGAGGGAGATACCAGGTAAACAATTATTTTGAAATCTCACCCAACCCAAACCAAAAAAACACAAGGACAACATTCTGAACAGTCAGTTTACACTTTATTTAATTTCATTACATCCAGCTCAGTCATTAAACTACACTCAGTCAAAGTATTCCTCCTCCTTCTCTGCCTCCAGACTTTGAATGCTGCTGTCCTCACATGACAACATGAAGTGAATCTGAACAGTTCTAAACAGGCTTAATGGAGACCTGCTCTATTGGGTATCCATCAGTGCTTATCATCAAGCTCTCATTAAGGTTTTTCCTTATTATCATTTTAATGTTTTATCGAGAAAAAACCTTGATGGACCTCACATACAACAGGTGTCTGTATTTATCCACACGAGGGGGAGGAAGGTTATATGGATGGTTCATTGTAACTCTGTGAGTTTTGGCAAGACTCCTAATTAAGTGCTGTAACTATTGTTTGCCGTATTATCTACACTGCTATATTAAGAGTTATAAGAATTTATTACTATGACAACTATTTGATTGGATTTTGAAAAATAGAAATCTCTGATGTCTGCACAGACATTAAGATCACAGGTTAATTTTAGTAGATTGTAGAGATCACACACACACACACACACACTGTTTGATGATTATCTTCATTAGAGTAATGTAATCATGGTATATCAACGGTATAATAATTATATTATATACAGCGTAATCAGTCAGTATAACACGATTAACTCATTGTTTGCTGCTGAACTTCTTCATTTTGGACCGTGGCAAAGACTTTTGTAAGTCAGGAGACTGCGGGAGAAAAGCATCATGATCAGTTTCAGATCAGTCTTGGTGTGTGTTTATCAGATTGATTTGTGGCATCAACACCCTGAAGCTTTCCCTTGTTTTGTGGGGTACACCCTGGACAGATCGCCAGTCCATTGCAGGGCCAACATATAGAACCAATGCAGGCACAGGAAGAACATGCAAACTTCACACAGAAAAGCCCAGTGTGAACCAGGGCTCAAACCTGGAACCTTCTTGCTGTGAAGCTAACCACTGCACCACCATACTGCCCATTATTTTGTTTTATTATCAACATTTTTTCTTCGACTTCTGCAAATGTTTAATCCAAACGCAGCGATACTGTGAGTGTGTACGCTCCACTCGGTTCTCTGCTTCTGTCTTCTGCTGCTGACCACAGCATGTTGTTCAGAGCACAGAGAGAGCTTCATTCTTCACGTTCTTCTTAAAACGGTCTGATCAGTCTATGATCGGAAATCTGAATTCTCTGATCTCACACTGCTGTTGGTAAAGTTTGGTTAGTTTCCAGGATGTGTCCAGCGTTGATTTTCATCAGACAGGCTTCAGTGGTTGTCAACACAGTTTGATGCCCAGTAAACATGACTTCAAAGTGAGGGCTCAAATTACATGCTAACACAGGTTCTATGTAAAGCACAGCGAGTAATTTTCTACTGTCAATCTTAAAGAAAGAGTGTAGGTGTCATTTTTCTCTTCAAATAAAAATGGATTTTAAATCTCATCATGACACCTACTGTCTCTTGAAAATGTAAAGTGTAATGTTTTCATTTCTGTGTAGGTGCAGATAAACTCTAGAGCTGTAGTTTTAACATGCAGAAAATATGACAGCAGTTTATGATTATAATATATCCACTCAAAGTGTATATTGCTTTTATATGTTATGAGCTCCATGGCCTTCTTAAAACCCTTGTCTGTGATTCAGTGAATAAACAGGCAACACAACAAAAAGGCAAATTAACAAACTCTCCTTACTGCCTGAAAAATATAAACTGCTGTTACTGGACAGCAGAGTCAAAGAAGAGGAGATTCAAGGTCTGCAGCTTCTAACAGCCACAGGTCCAGTCTCTCCACAAAACTACACTGTTGTCAGTTTTATTTTAGTTCAACAATAAAAGGCCAATTACAGTCATAGGAGAAAACAAAGAAAGGAGGAATCCACATGAGAAATGAGTAAACCCACAAGAGCTTTTTAGACAGCCTGCCTCCAAGTCTTTCATTGAAGGGTGAATTTAACTTATTTGCTCATTTAACTTGGATGTATTCTCATTCAGTTTGTATTGTTTTTCATGGAGACACTGATAAAATGATAATAAATGACTTCATATAGGTTCAATAAGTGTCGATTTGCAGCTGCCTTTGTATTCACTTAGAATAGCTGAGGTGTAGGAGTGTGTGTACATTAACTACTAGCTATAAAATAGTCTGAATGCCTTTTTCACATGTTCTGTATATGTGCGCGAAGCTCCCTCTCAACCTGGTGACTGTGTGTGTTCAAGCTGTAATGATGGAGACACTGCTGACTGAATGAAGAGAGGTTCAGCAAGGTCGAGGGAAAAAATGGATTTCATGAACTGTTTTTTACTCTGAACCCACTCACTGCTGTGGAAGAAAAGAGTGTGGAGCTCTGTACCTCCAGGGTGAACTGCCTAATTCACTGTGAGGATTTTACATGAGCACACTCTTTACATGTTTGTGTTTCTAGCTGGTCTCTCCATCTATATATACATTTATTTAAATATGTATTTCTGCATCCACACTTGACATTTACTGTCAAATAAGAGCTGGTATTCAGATACAGGAGGTGCTCAAATAATGGGCAGCAGTGTGGTCTGTATGAGTTAAGGCCAGTCATGATCAATTCATCATAATCTCCATTTCCACAGAACTATTTACATCAGAACAACAAAGCTGTCACGCCGTATTTGCCACTGAACGCTGCTCTGAATTAGTTTTCTTATTCCCTGTTAATTCAGTTCAAGCTGACTTTATAGTGCTGTTTGTTTCTCGCAGTTAATGAAAATCAACACTTCCTGTAGATGTTTCACAGTAGATTGCTTCAGCGGAAGGGAGGGGATTACATTTCCTGAGCGGCCAGAAAATGTTTTAATGTGAAACAGATGGAGGAAGTGTTGAGTTTGCACAAACAGCAATCAACAGAAAACAGCAAATTAACACAACAGAGAAGAAGGAAGAGAGACACAGATAAAAGAGTAAATAGCTTTCACAAAATTTTCCAAACCATAATTGCAACTCTCTTGGAACTCTGACCTTTGTGAAAGCTCTGATATATTACTTTATCATATGGAAGCACTTAAAAAGCAGATGTTGATGCCTCCTGTCAGCCAAAGAGCATCATTCAATGTAATTAAACTTTAATGGATATAATGTTATATTGTCAGTGCACCATATTTTAACTCTCCCACTTCATTTGAAGATAAGATTGTTTAGGGGAATAAATCATGGTGTATCTGGGAAGAGTTGTGTGACTTTTTAAACTATAATGGACTATTAGTGATCTCACAATGGTCTACGCCTTGCTATGTGTGCAAATTCAAATTCCTCTATAAATAAATAGAAATTAAATTAAATGACCCACCACAGATTCAGGACCTGGACATTCAGCTAAAGTAAATAAAGGCACTGGGCACAGTTTGAGAATTTACAAACTTGGCAGGTGTTGCTGGACAGCCTGGACTTACTTCTCCTTCACCTCCGGAGGCCTTGTCCTCTCCGCCTCTCTACTTAGCAGCGAAGGCGATGACTTGGTGATGATGGTTTTTATCAGCACTGTTGATATTTCCTCACCCCTGAGGACATTTTCCCACAAACATGAACACCCTGTATGTAACCCTGCTGACCTGCTGAGGTGCGATCACCTACAGGGGACCAGTCTGGCGGGTCTGATCATTTCTTCCTTCTTTTTTTTTCCTGGCTGTGTGCACTGTGTGCCTTTCCATGTTGCCATAAGATGAGTTTTTCCTTATCCAGATCAGATATATAGAAATAGATTATCTTTAATCCACTGTAAATGGAGGCTTGCTTTCTCTCTCCTTATCACATCCACTTTTTCCCCTCTTTCCTGCGATAGATACACCTGCAGTTTGCACAGATGAGTTTTTGTTGAACTCTGTTAGCAGTCAGGATCAAAAATAACACTGCAGTAAAAAACTGCAACAGTCAGCATCGGTATGGCCATGATGTTTCAGGAACATTGTACTCTCAGAAATCAGTAGGAGTCAGACAAAGTATTGATACAAATCATGTACATGTAAATTATATATATTGCTACAGCATTATGTGAGGGAGACCCTCAGTAAGATGCTGCCTCCAAATACGTTTTATTTGCCAAACTTGAAGCATTTCGTTTTGCTCTTCTCTGATAATAACTTGTATCTGTATGTTAATAGAACATGGTAAATGGTGATTCACAATTTGTTCTTTATGACTCTAAAATTGCCCGAAGGTGTGATTGTGAGTGTGAATGGTTTGTCTATATGTGTTGGCCCCGCAATGGACCAGGGTGTCCAGGGTGTACGCTGCCTCTCACCCAGTGTCAGCTGGGATGGACCACCACCCCCCTTCCTATTTAGACCTCAGTAAGTCTAAATGAGTCCTTTCACTCTCTGTTTCTCCCACCCCCACCCCCACCCCTCCCCCCCTCCCAACCTCTCAAGCCTTTTGAAGAGAGGGATTCTTTTTAACGTTGTGTAGATAAGCTGTCAGAAACGTTGAGTAATGAAAAGGTGCGATAACTGCAGCCTCGCCCTTCCTCCTCATCAAGCTGCAATGGCAGCAATTTGTTTTTGGCACAGGCGGCTCAGACGGGCACCTCGGCCACATCAACTCGCAGCAGAAACGACTTTCACGGCACTTTAAAAGATGAGGCGCATCTCACCCCAGAGGGGAATTTTTCATTTAAACTGTCATGTAAAAAGCTTATGTCATGTAAAAAGCACTTCAGCTGTCCTCATAGGGTACACAGGTAACCCCCCCATCCCCTCCTTTTCACGGTGCTTTTAAGCTCTTCAGACCACTTTGCATAGATAATGCTGTCAGGGAATCTTTACTCATAATTCCAAGGTGGCTTAGTTACTTACTGATCTGCAAACTTTTTTGCAACATTACAGTTTCCCCACTTTTCTCCCATTTGAGGTGTTACTGATGGACATGTTCATGACTACCTGTTTTCTTTATATAATGATCTGATCTGACTGTGTGACTGCAGAGGATAGACTGTCTATCAGTCTGTATCTGTCAGTCTCAGCTCTGATGATATGATCTCAGTGAACTCTTTGATCTGCTCTTAATCTTATTGACATTCCCCTGATAGCTACATTTTCCCTGATTTAATGGACCAGAGAGCAGCATTGCCTGAGGCTTTCTGTGGTGTGTGTGTGTGTGTGTGAGTGTGCGCGCGCATACACGTCCAAGTATACATTCTTTTCTGTCACCTCATCTCCTTTTAAAAGTCCCGTAAGCCAGCCAGTTACAGATATAGCCACTGTAGGAGCCACTTTGTCACTTATTCACTTTGGCTCAGGGGAAACGTCAAGAAAAACGATGTCATATGCCAGACAGGAATGATCTGCAGCCAAATATATAAAAATGTGCCTGTGTCCCATAGTAAATGGTGGAAGGAGGAAAACTATATAAAATTGGAAGAGCGTCTAACTCAAAACATAACCTGATTTATAAAACCATGTGTAAACTTTAATCACACAAGTTTCCACTTGTCAGTTCCAATCAAGCTGTAATTTTTAACATGAGCGCCTCACATCCCACCTTGTTAACTCCAACAATTAGCCATAAATAGTTAATGAAACGCCCTTCATAAATACCAAACTGCATATAAATGTGGCTGTCATTCTGCATGAGGGGAAAGTGGAAAAGATGAAAAACAAGACTAAAACCAGAAATGGTGTGGAAATGAAGAGCTTGGTGAGAGTTCAGGGTGAGGCCAGAAGTCTTGTTTTGATGGTTTTGTTTTGCATATGCGCAACAAAAAAAGAAAACTGAGAATGTGTCATGACAGCAATTATTGCTCCAGCTCTGAGAGCAGGACCCTGTTAGAAATGTGTAAGTCTGTCTCCTAGAAATTAAAGTTTCTTCAACTAAACTCTAAAAGGTTTTGAGGGAAACATAATTGTGACTGGGATACATTTTCTGTAAATATTATGAGCATATGTTGTTCATTTATGTATTTGGCAAGTCACAAATGTGGTGATACTGAGGGAAAGATGGTGGCCAGACAAAGTTCACACTGACTTCAGACACTACATGTTTATTTACATTCAACAAAATCCAAAAATCTTATCCCTAACCTTAACCAAAGCTTACGTTGCCTAAACCTAACACTTGTGCACTGCCACTCCAAGTAGCACCTGAGTCCACTGCCGTTAATAGATGTAGTGTATTATTCATCGAAATGGTAGCTACAAATTGTATTTGCTGTTGTAGTTTAGTTGTATAGAAACATAAATTCTAGGTGGCAGGGTACATCTAAGACGACACCAGAGATTTTTCTTTAATGTGTCACTGCTGTTGTTGAAGGAACCTTATTTGTGGCAGTGTGGCAAATATCAGATCTTTCAAGAAAACTGAGACCTGTGCCTTTCCATTTTGAAATCATGTGTTCAGCATTATAGCTTCACTGAATGTGATAAAACAAAGCAAAATAATAATAATAATAATAAGAAGAAAGCAAACAAACAAAAAAACAAGCAAGTATTTTCTGGTTTTGATTTGAGTCTCTTTTCTGTGTCCTATGAGACCTGCCATTAAAATGATGGATAAACATACAGTATCATTGCACACCCAGTCCCTTAGGACATTCAGTCCTGCTGTGCCACCCCTCACACACAGCACAGCCCAAAACTTAACTGCACTTAATATTTCATATATTATTTTATATTATGTTATTTATTCAATGGGTAAATGAGGGGTAGTCTCCGATCCTACATTTCCCATTATGCAACTCGATAGCATCTTTCATTAAACTTTCCTTTCCTGGTAAACAACTCCATATCCCTCAGTCTGTAACATAAGGTCTCTTGCAGATATGAAGTCTCCAAACCTAAGTAGCGATAACCCTGATTGCATTGACATTGTTAGGGTTATTTTCTCACTTTAGACAACCTCCTCCAGAGCCAACAGAGACATCATACAGCTGTTTTATGGGCTGTGTTGTGGTCTTAATGTCAAGGAAAGTGAGCTTGATGTGTGTAAAGTCAGTGGAGTTGCCCTTTAAAGCCCAAATTACTGTATTTCGTTATTATTAGATGTCTATGTAAGTCTATAGGGAACATAAAAAACTGACTGAAAGGTCATTACATTATGTATCTTTCCCTGCTCTTGGAGTCTCTCATTTGTCAGTGTCACAATGTATTCGCACATGGGTCACAGATTTACTGGATATACACACATCTAGTTTGTTATAAATTCAATCTTTTCTGTAAAAGGAGGCCAACACATCTTCCAAGCTCTAATTTGTTAACATTAAACAAATAAACAATGATGCCCTTTGTACGGAGTTGGATTAGAGACTGTTGAGCTTTGTTTAACAGTTTACGAGCAGTGGATAAATGCAGGATTAACCAAGAAAGGGGAACTTGTACAAACACAATGTAGAGACGCAGGTGGTCCAATGGTGTGCCAGAGCACTTCCTCTAACTTGGACACTTAAACGTTTTGAACACTCACTGTAACTCTCAATGTACTGGATTAAAGCGTAATAGTTTTGTTTACTGTTGAAAAAACATCAGAGAGGAGAAGTCAGATGCAAACGGTTTCAGCTCCGCTCTTTCAAAAGGATAATTAGAATCAGTATCGTCTTGATGTGCCAACTACAACGGGTGCAAACAGAATTTGACTGGGTTAATTGGCGGTGATGCATTACAAGAAACATCACAGCTGACACAGAGAGTGCGGGACAAACTGTAACAGGACTTCACACTTAGAACAGACAAGACATAAGGAGTGTCAGTAAACTAATCACACACACAAAGCATGTCAAAGTCAAACAGCTGCCTCGCCGGAGCAGCACTGTTATAGCTGGTGACAGTGAAGGTGAGTGAGTGTCTCTCCTGAGAAACAAACCTTTAGGAGAGAATCTTTTCATGTCAAAAAAACATTTTAACAAGTCATGGAGTGATTTTAACAAAAGCTAGACTTTCATATGTAATTTGTTAAATAATGACTGATTGAAAAATGGTCTTTGTTATTGTTATTTTGTATAATCTAAGAATAACAGGTCAAACCTTTTAAATCCTCCTCAAACAGCAGTCAATAAGTCATTCATCAGGCCTTTAATATTCATAATAACTTCAACCATGACTGATGTTGGGTAATGAGGTCTGGCTCGCAGTCGGCATTCCAGGTCATCACAGAGCTGTTGGAAAGCATTGAGGTCAGGGCTCTGTGCAGGCCTGTCCATTTCTTTCACACCAAACTGGGAAAAACATTTCTTTATCCACCTGGTTTCATGCACAGGGGGCAATGCCACGTTGACACAGGAAAGAACCTTCTCTGAACTGTAGCCACAAAGTTGGAAGCAAAATTTTTTGTGACCCAGTTTTTTCTAAAATCAAAGGGCTACTTGTCAACCCACGTCACAGGTTGTGACTTTAATGTGGACATGAGTTATGATCTGATTAACCAGAGGGACTTTTCCTTCTTTTACTGTTTCATTTGGAGGAAGTATCCAGTATTTCACAAGAAAGAAGGGACCCAGGCCAAATGTTGTCCACATACTTCTGGCCATAAAGCTCTGAAATCTTTCCAGTCAGTTATCTGATAATCTCATAAACTGTGTAACTGTTGATTAATCCATAATTCAGTCTGAATCATCCAATCATTTTACTGCTGTTTAGCAGATTCCAGTAAGTATTGGTCATCCTGTCATTCAGCCAGGTGATCAGTGCCATAAAAAGCCAATGAGTAGAGTGATTTATAAAACCAGTCAGCCATTCAGTCAGTCAGTCAGTCAGTAATCAGACAGGGATTCAGTCAGTCAGTCAATCATGAGGTCACTCAGTCAGTTTGGGCTGCGGAGATTGACACAGATGGACTCAACTCTGTGTCAATCTCTTTATTCCCTCCAGGATTTACCTGCTGACTTCTAACCTCCTCTGTCGGGTTTTGTCTCCAACACACACACATTTTCTCTCTCTGCCTCAGTCGCTCTCTCCCTCCCCCCTCTCCTTTTTTCCTTGCTTTCGCTACCATTTCTTATTGTCTCCCTCCTACCATCATTATCAGGCAGAATACACAGAATCTGTACCCACCTGCATCCCAGCTGGCATCTCTTTTTTTCCACCTCCCCTCTTCCACCTCTCTCTTTCCCCCTTCTTGTCTCTCCCCCATGAATAGTGTTGTTGTGTTTTAGATTGTCACAGCGGTTGAGCTTTTCCTCACCTATTCACAACAACTCCAGACAAGGGAGCAGGTGTCTGCTCGAGCCTGCTGCCCAGCACCATGTGTGCACATGTGAGTGTGTGTGTTTATTCTGATGTGTGCAGTGAAATATTCAGCTGCCTCTGACCATTGTTGCTAAAATTGGAAAGCATGTTTTTCTAAGATAAAGAACCTTGCCAGGAAAAGGTGTTGGATTGGACACGATCACCTACCTGCTCACCTTGATATTACTATTGAAATCGATAATAATTATTCCATCTGTGTGGTGAAGAAAGTGTTTTTTCCCTTAAAACACTCAGATTTAAACATTTGAAAATCACCCTGGTTGTAGATTTAAAATGGCTGAATTTACACAGTGCCTCTATCCAAAGCATGTACAATTTTCTCATTCACCCATGCACTCACACATCGATGGCAGTGAGCCACCATGCAAGGTGTTCTTCTGACCGTCACGAGCTATTTGGGACTAAATGTCTGTCACCTCAAAGCAAGAAGGTTACGCGTTTGAACTCTGGTTCGCTCGGGGCTTTTCTGTGTGGAGTTTGCACGATCTTCCTGTGCCTGTGTGGGGTCTCTCCGGGTACTCTGACTTCCTCCCACAGTCCAAAGACATTAAGGCTAATTAATGACTCTAAACTGCCCTTAAGTGTGAATGTGAGAGTGGATGGTTGTTGGATGTCCTGTCCAAAGACACATTAACACACAGGCACAAGGAGTTGAGGACCAAACTGCCAACCGCACAATGAGTGGGCAGCTTGCTTTACCTTACAGAGTGATGGTCAACACTATCGACACTATATCCATGAATACCTGACATAACGTCAAGTTGGAAAAAAGCTAACTAGCAGAGTTATATCGTCTCATTTAATCTGTTGAGAAAGAAGTTTGGTTCAAACAGCAGTGAAACTTTTGGGTTGAGACAGTTCATCCAATAAACCAACATGGCACTGAATGGTTGCTCTGTCATGCATGAGTTTTATCAGATCCCCATGTCTTACTACAGTTAGTTAGAAACTGTAGACCTGGTCTGATGGTCTGAAGTCAGTGTCACCTAAGTGCTCAGTGGTCAGTTAGCAGATCTTCCTGAGCTCAGTATTGTTTTACACTAATAGGTTGTCACTAACGCTGACTTGGCCACTGGAGATTAGGAGGATGGTGTCTGATGGTGAGCATCAGCTGCTTCCTCAAATTTGTGTTTCTGTGTGTGTGTGTGTGTGGGTGTGTGCGCACACACATGTAAGTGTGAGATAGATCCGGTCACTGACACACTGACCATGTCTTACACGCCTCCCTGCACATTGCTGACAGCACTTACACTCTCTCTCACTCTCTCTCTCTCTCTTTTCTGTCTATGCCTCTCCCCCCTCCTCACCCTCTTTCTCCCTCCCTCCCTCCATCCATCTCTGTCTTGCTCTCGCCTTGTCTCCCGCTCTTTCTTTCTGGCCTCAGGAGATAACTCTGACACCTCTGGGATGGATGCTCTCTAACACACACACCTCCTCCACACACATATAACACTCCTCCATTTGTGGCCCAGTATATATACTGATAAGCAGCCCAGGTCCTCCCTGGCTGCCTCTCATACACAAGGTAGAATAAGCTTTGTGTGAGTGCTAAGCGCCTGAGGAGCGCTATCTCCCACCTCCATAGTCTGAAGCCTGTTGTATAGCAGGGGAATAATGGGCTATAACTCACCGCTAAGCTATACTGGATTACAGTCAGGGGATGGCAATTTGTGCATGAGTTGGAGTGCGACTGAGGTGGGATGTGTGTGTGTGAAAATGTTTGTGTGTGCAGTGGTGGGAAAAAGCTAAGTACTTTTAATGGAATTAGTACAATTTTCAGGTTCTTTTTTTCTTAAACCTGCATTAACTATTTTTTTGTATCTGTCTGCTGTAGGCTACAGATACATCTGACCCTTGCTTTCACTGAAAACTGCTGCATCTAACAGAAAGATACCATGAGAATGAACAGAAACAGTGAAGCTGCGGTGAAAACCAAAACAATAAGCTGAAAGACGGTGACAAGTGAGGAATACTAAAGCCTCAGCACATTAGGAGACCTTGAAGAAAGTAAAACTGTTCAGTAAGACCAAGTGCAAGGAGATCGGGTAAAGAAGGGCACAGTGAGAGCTAGTTAGGCATGTTAAGTGTTAGGAGAGGAGGTGCCCTTGGAAGAGATGAGTCTTCAAGAGATTCACATTTATGTGCTCAGAAAAGTAAGAATTGGGTCTTTATGTACATTTACTGACAGAACCTTTTCTTTAATATTTGAATGCAAAACTTATAATTGAGTTTTTTTGACATAGTTGTATTGCTTCCTCTATTCACCATCATAAATTTCTGTCACCGCTGTACTGTATGAGAGTGTGTAGCATCCTTGCGTAGCAGCATTGGGTGGGTGGAAGGTGGGATATCACCCTTTTCCATGTGATTCATCTCCCCTCAGTGTAGATAGAGGCAAATAAATTGCAGGGCGCAGCGGGAAGTGCAGATTGAGCCACAGATCAGCGTGTTGCTGGATTAGCTGAACAAGTTTCCACACAGCGCTGTTTCTGTGCCGCTCGAGGCAAGCGGAGGCTGGCTGCAGCAAAAATGGGAAATAGCTTGATTGAAATGACTCCAAAGTATAATCATTGATTTTCTTAAAGAGAAAAAAATCCACCCTCAGATATGCTATTAGATATCATCAGTTCAAGACGCTCAGCGCATTCCAGGCTTCAGCTTGTGATAAAAGCTGTCGAAGAGGGCGACGCATTTCACTCGCTATGACTTAAGATCTATAAAGATGCAAGCTGTGGCTGCAATGCATTCTGGTCTAATGGGACCACTGGTGTGGAGAAATTGCTTGTGTATAGTACAGTTCTACCTGTTGTGAAGCAACAAAGCCTAGCAACTGAAGAAAAGTGTCTTGACACTTCACATAGTTGGGTTTTAAGTGCTTCAAGCTGGAATCACATCCAGTTTGTTCTCTGTGTGGCTGCTATTTGCATAGTCAACTCTAACTCTAATGTACTCCCATGCACACATGAAGTCTGAGTGAAGGTGAATGAACAAGCCCTCAAGGTACACAATCATCCTCTGCCTGTTGATTTCGCTGTGTTCTTGGGCCACTGGTGAACCAATATCCCATATGTCAACATTCATGTGTGCGTGGATTTCTATTTACATGTGTATGCATCTCAGAGAGCTGGCTGAGAGATTGGTTGGGTTATGTTTGATAAACATACAACATGATTTAATATTTGAGATATCCAACAATACGATATCAAGAAGGTTAATTAGAATGTGTGTCTGTGGGTGGGACGGTTATCATTAAGTCAAGTATTTCTAATCAAGATACCAAATCGTTTAGCCTGTGAATGAATTGTACATATTTGGATGTGTGTGCTTTATGGGGAGGATCTGTCCTACTTCCATCAAAACAACAAAAAAGTTCAATATTTGCTTTGATTCTACTGTGTAATTTAAAAGTGGCAATCTCCCCAACATACTTTATATAACTTCATAAGTTTGACAACAAAGTATTCCTCTCAGCAAACAATTAGTCACGGAGATAGATTTACATTATTTAAAAATGTTATTTAACCTAGTAGAATGTAGCGCTGTGTCGCTGCTGCATGTACTGTTCAGTGCTGTGAGAGATGTAAGCAACTCACTGTTAAAGTGCCAACTGGAGTTCAAAATGGCTGAAACCCACGACTGTTTCCCAAAGGCAGAAACCTTGGGGAGAACAGCAGAGAGTCAAGGCAGATATCTGAAGTGTTGGAGGTTTCCTGTGACTGACTCATACGCCACTGCTCTCGTTCAGTGATAAAGGCTCACACCAGTTCAAGTGTTAAATGATGAGAAACAGACCTGATTAAACCTGTTTTAATCATACACAGCTTCTGGGTTTGTCAGATGAGGCGTAGCTGAATCCAGACATTCATTTATTTTCCATAAAAATCTATTCAATTTCATTTTCGTCACATTTTTTGAATTCAATCCCTCATGCACCTTAAATTCATTATGTGTCCTCTTCAAAGTTATGTCATCTTTAAATTCATTCTCTCCCTTTTAGAGATAGGCGAGTCTCCATTTGTTCAGGCACCGTTGCTCGGTCTAAATTAGCTCTTATGACTTTACGACAGCTATTTTAGTCTCTCCTGCTGCTTTCAGCTCTGCCTCCCCAGGGTCTGAGAGCCATATCCAGCCCTCCCAGATGGAGCGGAGATGTGAAATAAATACAGACGATATGAGGGAGGGAAGAGTATGGATGTTTACCATCTGTGGGTTATTGGTTTACAGATCTGAACATCCAGCTGATCTCCCTGTCCTTTATTTAAAATGAAATAGTGCCCAATTAGCAACATCTAGAGCATGACACGTTTTTACTGTTTGTCTTGAAACCGTTGTGTGTATTATCGATGTAAATAAACATCAGCATTGTCTCTGGCATTAGTTAGTGGTGGATTTATGTAATAATAATTATTAAAATAACCATCAATGTTTAAATTAGATGTAGAACTAACAAATTTATGGCAATCATAACCAAAGCCTGTATTTGAATTATTATATAGGCCTTTATTATTCATTTAACTTGATTTAAATCACACCTTTACGACCCACAGTGCACGTTAAAGCCATCATTTATGACTATTTGATACCTTTTTAATCAATTTGCAAAGGAAGGAAATATAAATGTGCAGTAAATATACTCTCCCCTC
The DNA here is from genome assembly GCF_001640805.2 of Lates calcarifer. Classification (NCBI taxonomy): domain Eukaryota; kingdom Metazoa; phylum Chordata; class Actinopteri; family Centropomidae; genus Lates; species Lates calcarifer. Next base: position 19,546,112 of record NC_066835.1, on the reverse strand, counting down.
AGAAAAAGGGAAAAATTCATAACCCTCCAATTTTTCTAACTGCCACTCACCCCCTAATAACTCCCGTACAGTCTCTGAGAACATAGTTATTAACATTCATAATGGTTATTTGATTAAACACATTCCAGGTTCCAAACCCGAGACTTCCACTCCCTTCCTCCCTCTCTCTATTTGGCCACTTTCTTTTTACCTCCCTCCTTCTCCTGGCCAGACCATAATACCAGCAGTGCCGTCGTCATGGCAACTGCCAATCTAGCCAGCCTTAATTGGACCTCCTTAATGAAGTTTTCTGACAGGAGCAGAGAAGATTGATGAAGGGAGGGAAACACGGGCAGAAAACGGAGTGAGGGGGTGAAGAGGGACAAGCGAGGTGGGTCAGATGTTGACGAGGGTTTATGGGCCTTTCTCGCAAGATATTGGCTTTGTGTGTGTGTGTGTGAGTGTGAGGGTGTGTGTGTGTATGTGAGAGAGAGAGAGAGAGAGAGTGTGTGTGTGTGTGTGAAAGAGTGTGTGAAAGAACAAGGAAGGGAAAGAGGATATTCTTGTTGCTAAGAATAGATCCTGGAGACAGAAGCAACTGTGACGTGTGTGTGTTGTGGTGCAAGAATGTGTGTGTGTGTGTGTGTGTGTGCGTGTGAGTTCGTGTGCAAGTGACTCGAGGCATTCTGCGGATCATTCAGTGTTTAATCCGCCGCTTCGCCGCCCTCGTCATTCCCAAGTGGCAACATCCACTATCCGCAGGATCCCCAAGGGATGGGGTGGAGAAAACGAGAGGGAAAGAGAGGAGCGAAGAGAGAGAGAGAGAAAACATGGAGAAGAGGGGGTGATGAAAGCGATAGAGAGAGGTAGAAAACAAGATAATCACTGATACATGAAGAACAAGAGAGTTAGTGAAAACAGAACAGATTTAGTCGGAGAAAAAGCAGCAGTGAAAGGAAGACAAACAAACAGAAATGAATGGAGATAGAGAGACAGAAGGACAGAGGGAGATGGAGCGATAGAATGGGTCTCTCCTCAGTTCACTGGATTCCTTTCATGTTTCCAACTCATCATCTCCGCAAAGGGAATCAAAGATGAAATGAATAGCGTGATCCAGGGAGAGCGTGGGCGGACTGGAGAACGATTGTGTGTACGTGTGTGTGTGTGTGTGTGGGTGTGCTTGTGTGTACACGTTCACTTGTTTTTATGAGTGTATGTACAGTGCTGTATCTGTATTGTTGTGTTCCTGTGAAGTTGTATCGCAAATTGTACTTCATGGTACCTAGGTGGGTTTGTGTTCATGCTTGTGGGTGTGTTGCAGAATACCTTCATCACATATGTGTGTGTTCTTGTGTGTATTTCAAGCCAGTTTCCCACAAAACATGTTTAATACTAATAATTTCATTTGCCATTTATGTTATGGAGTTATTGCTGCTCGGATGTAAACTCCATTGCAAGAGAAGACTACTTGAAGTCCTCCTCGTGGACTTGATGTTCAGTAACCGGTCCTCCATCACAAAAACACACAATTTTTGTCCTGTCCACAGAGGCTCTGACTTTGCAGCCTAACCCCAAACAGCTAACTGAATAGTCTCAAAAACACACAGCTGATATCATTGAGCAACACTGGAAAACTTTCTAACTCTCACAAGATACTAGTCAAAGGATATCAACTTCACCCCATTTCTCCTCTATAGACTTGACTTGACTTTATCAGTAGCAGCATGATACCATCTTTCATCACACCACACATGTTGCAGTCCAGAACGGTGCTGTTTCACTCAATACAAACTGCAGGCTGGTTTATATTTATGCTGAGGGCACAGTTTGGGTTAACTGTACAGAAAAAGGCCAGGACTTTGTTACTTTTAACCAAACTTTGTAACAGATGTAAGATGTCAGCACCACTGCAGTAACAAGTTAACACTGCTGACAACCACTCACACTTACACACAAGGTGCTCTAGTGCTCTCTCTCTCTCTAATCACCATCTTCAGATGTCTAGATATAAAATCTGACAGACATCAAAGATTCATACAACTGTAGTGTTACATGTGAAACTACATTAGTTTCCTCCCCAGGTCTCTGTCTTCACCAACAGACAGATGATGGTTCACCGCCATTTGAACTGCTAGTTTAACAACAGCGTAGCGAGGCTTCAGCAGAGGTGGCAGAGGCAGTGGATAGTCACAGAAGAGGGGATATGAATGAGTGGTGGTGAAGTTGTAAATTTGCCACATACATTTAAACACATATCAACACTGTAAAGTAGTAGCTTGAAAATAGTCAAGGTAAGTTGAGTATTTCTTCTACTGCTGACAGGTCATTGCTGTATTTTTATGTTAGTAGGAGACAGTGTGGGATGCAATTCAACGGCCAGGGTACTTGTGTGGTATTGTCAGTATGTAATATACGAACTCAAAAAAGTTGACTTTGTGTGAAGTTACTCTGCTGTCCTCCATGTGGCCCTCTGTGTTCTCAGAACCAGCTGTCCTTCTAGCACAGCTACAGCACAGTGAGCCAACCACAGTGTCTTCACTAGGCTGACTACTTTCATAAATACCATTAAAGAATGTTCTGTTCTGTAGACAAAACAGTTTTAAAGTAGACTACATGATATACAGGAAGAAAACAAGTGTTGTTTTTTGATTACACCCACCAAAGCTTTTATACTGTGTGTTCATAATCAAACCAGAGCTGAACGCCTTAATTGATCATTGAAGATTAAGTAAAAAAAGAAAAGTTAGCTGTAAACTAAGTAGTAGGAGATTTATGGGATTTGAATGGCTGCCTGTGGAGATTACGCTTTACCAGGCACTGCAGAGGAGAATAAATAAACTTGGAGGGTTTCATCTTCATGCATATCACACAGGCTTCTTTTTGCAGTTGGAGTGGATTATACATTTGTATAAATGGAAGCATATCTGTTCTGTGAGATGTCAAAAAATCTCCAGAAATGCTTCAGAAAATGCTGGCAGTATGATTTGCCCTTGAGGCTCTTGGTTATGGTTGGCAAAATATTGTACAGTCCTGTCTTCAGCTACAAGTCAGTGGTAACTTTCTCAACATTTAGTCAAGTAAAAGTTTATTTGTATAACCCAAAATCAAAAATTTGTTTCAGGAAAAACACAGGGAAAAAAAGAATATAAAATGCTGTTGGTTGCATCAACAAAACCATCATGGTTTAGTTTCCAGGAAAAGTTGTAGGAGAAACTGTAGGAAAGGCTAATAAAGTATGTTGACAGTGAATGTTGTAAAGGCTGAATAGAAATATTTTCTTGTTTGATTAAAATAAGAAACAGGCAGCGATACATTTTATAAAATATACGCTGTATTTTCCTCTGCAGAATGTTCAAGTGACTGAGTTGACTGCTTTTGCATATACTCATCTATAGGTTTGTGTGGTGGTGAAGTTATTATCTATGCCCATACAGTAGATACTTGTGGAGAAGTCAAATATTCTATCTGTCAATAGTTAATTAAAGTGAGTATGTGTTTGTGTCTATGTGTGTATTTGCAGCTTTATTGGATGTGAGTTTTTAATCATTCTTCTCCTTGTTCACTGAGCAGCAGCGTGTGTGTGTGTGTGTGTGTGTGTGTGTGTGTGTGTGCGTGCGCTTGTTTGCTCAGAAATCAATAGGCCATCTTTGACGCGTGTGGTATTTAAAACAACTTCGAAGCAACCAAGTGGCTTCTGGTTTATTTACTCAACCCCTTCATCAGCTAATATTAGAGAGACAGAAGGAGAAAGAGATGCAGAGGGGAGGGAAAGGATGACAAAAGAGAGAGAGAGAGAGACAGACAAAGAATATTTTCCTCCTCCTCTTTCCCCCCTCCTGTCACATCTGTCTCATCACTCTCCTCTTCTCACCTCTCACTCCCCACATCATCTACCTTTCATCAGTCTCCATCTGTCAGTTTAACCTGGACACACACACACACACACACACACACACACACACACACACACACACACACCTGCACTCTCTTTCCTCCTCGTTCTCTTTGGCACGATCACACACTTTTTCATTTTAAAAAATCTCAGCTTCAGAGACGCCGTCATGTCTTCCTTTATATTACCTGCTGTCTCACCCTCTCTGTCTCCGTTCATCCGTCTCCACCTGGCAGACTAGATTATATATCTGCTCTTGTCAGACCAGGAGACGTCTTCACTCAGGTTATAAGTTTCATTTCCTGTCCATCCATCCGTCCACCCATCCGTCCATCCACACATGCATCCATCCATTTCCTTGAGCCTCACATATCTGTCCATCTCTGTGCACAGACATGAATGTGCTTTATCTTCACATTTCACACTTGGATCTGTCTATTCTTTACCGCTGTTATTTTTTTTTTTTTACCATTCTCACGTCTTTACCTGATGAATTCTTCCACACTGTTGTGTATATGTGTGTTTGGCACCTATAGATGGATTCACAGATAATTGCGTTAACACAGAAACAAATAAAGTTACTCTCTGAATTAATAGTCACAGTAATGTTCTGGTAAAAGGAAAAAAAAAAGATATGCCAATTGATTTTTTTGATTGATTGTTTGCCATTTGGCCTCTCTGCTGTGTTTTAGCTGGGCTTTGTAGTATTTCAATTATCGTACATAACATTGACCTTGGTTACGATCTCTACTACGCACCTGCCTCTCCTCTGAGACCTTGTTTCCCATCGGTGATTTTGCTTCGTCTTAGTCTGTTGCTCTTCATTTTCATCTACAGTAAATAGTTTTTTGTTCATTGTTTTCTCAGTGGTGTCTTTACTGAGCAGGATGAACATGTTGAAAGCTATTTTCAATCAGGGTTTCACTGTTCCATTGTCTGCCACTTTCAGAAACTCTAACATTCCTAAAGAATCATGCTGGTGTTGTTCCATAGTTTTGGTATTGTCAACAAATCCCCAAAGCAACAGTATGTTAATCAATTTTCCAATATTTTCTGACCTGTTTGTGGCATTCAGCCCCAAGCCCATTGATTCCCACTGAAAAACAAATCACAAATAATATAGGTTTATTTTTAAAAAAGGCTTGGTAACTTCCTAAAACAGGTGGGCTCTGTAGTTGTGGGCAAACGTTCCTCAAACAGGAGTAAATTGTGCATTTATTGTGGATTAATACACATTTAATGCATTAATGGGAACTTGTGGCACCCGGACAAATGGAAGCACCCATGTTTATCCTATTGAAGAAATACATCACCCAGTGCAATGGTGTGGCTCATTGATGTGTTTTTAATAGTTTTTACAATGAATCTCTACAGTACAGAGGAATACAATACACCAGTGATCCTTGTTAGTGGGATCAATTCAACTGAAAAGTGGTTTGGGTCTTTTAATGGGATTTGCTGACTGTAAGGAAAATATAGATTAGAAAAAGATTTGCCCTTTAAACTCTCTGCTGGAAAAATGTATGTGAGCATTTATCATAGGCTCATTGTGAGTTTAATTATACATTTTTATATCATCTTAAAAATGTTTTTAAGTATTTATCAGATACAGATACAGTAGTGTAGAAGCAGGAATCCAACCCATGGCAGCCTGGGTTATTTACACCAGTTAGCACCATCTGTATCAATATATTTTATAAAGCAGTGGTGCTGTTTAAAACTTTGTCACCTCCCCATGAATTTTAATGAACAGTGAATCACTGTGTTTTTTTCACTCTTGACTAACTTTCACTGGGAACCTCTGACATGTGCAAACTATTTAGCATTGTGTAGCGGAGTGCAGTCTGTAAGAACTGTATCTGTGTGGTGATATATTTTCTTTTGTCATTTCGGCTCTGTACGCCAGAAGTTGAATATGAGTTGAATCAGTGACTCTGAGGTGAATGTACTGAATTCCAGCTTTAAATGTGTTTAAGGTTGTTTTCATTCACTGAATTACCCCCTGTAACTGTGAAACTGTGAGATGTTTTTGACCAGTCGAGTCACTCACCTGACCCAACTGATCGTCCCTCTTACTTTCTAAATGTCAAACTCACAGCCCAAGAATCGAAGCCCTTTGCAATTAAGTCCTGCCAGAACTTCAGTGTCTTCTGCAGTCTGTGGTTTGTAGACTTCACACAGGATATGATGAACTTTAACTTCTTTCTTGATGTTGAAGTTAAGTAACTTAATTAATTTCTGTCCCCTAAAACTGGTGTGAGTATGAACAGAAAGACCATAGTTTCTTCATGTGATAAGACAAGAATCTGTACACTAATTAACAGGTGTGTGTGTGTCTTCTGCACAGACACTGGACAAGCTACATGCCCATCCACCATCCTGACCCCTACACCCCACATATAAAGGGCACCATCAGTATTAGATGATTTGAGAGGTGCAGAATCATGGTAACACCCTTAAACTAAAGCTGAAAGTCAGTGCTTTAACATCACAGTCATGGTTTTATCTCACATCCAATTTGCTGTAATAGAGCTAACAGAATAAAAAATGTGTTTCTAACTATAAAGGCTGCTCTGTGATCTCAGCCAAGCAGTCTCACTTGTCTCTTGCTGTGTTTTGTTCTTATTTATGTACGGTTCTTTAGGGAGAACCTTTCAGACAGGACACAAACAGTGTTATAATCCCTGGAAGGATGTGTTTTTCCTGTGATTATGGGCATTTTGGTGTCAGTCTTCCACCTGTAATCCCAAAGAATAACATCCTCCTGGGTATTATTTTTATATTTCAGAGTGCCTTACATGATAAATTACAAAGGCGCTTGTTTTTCCAAGAATTTATTGTGTCACGTCACATATGTGGTCCACCTCTCATGAGGCTACACATTTTATTACTTGTTAAATGAGAAAAGGAAATGCACTGAGTCATATTTATCTACAAAGCTCTGCTTTTGAAGCTACCTCTGTATCTAAATCCAGTAATTATGGGATTACCATACCATAAGGGATTACTGATCACGGCACGGGGTAGTCTTAAATACTCCATGCATAAACTCAAATGTTGGCAACTTCATATAATGAATGTGAGAAACTTCTGGTCTACTTCAGTAATTTTAGAGCAGTTTTATAGCAATTCCATTTTCTGTGATTCATGAGATTGGCTTGTACTTTATTGTACCGTATGTCCTTGTGTGTTCCTGACTTTCCTTCGACATTGTCGTGATTTTATTTATTTTTTTCTTCTTCTCTTTAAAGACGTCCGTCTCAATGGTCAACCAAGAGAATAAGAAGATAAAATGATAGAATAAAAGAAACATTCTTATAGGAAAAAAGTTAAGACACTGAAGGTCACAGTTTCAGTTCATTTAAAATTACTAAAACTAAAACTTCACAATAACATGACTGCTATTACAAATTCATTAAGAAAAGACAGTGAATGCTCATTTTTGTGTTGCTGTGCTTCTCACTGTGTTTAAACTGATGTTACTGGCAGCAAGTTTGCATACAAAGACAATGGAAAGAGGCAGGTGAATATAAATTGTCTCTATAGGCAGCTCAAACTGAGGTAAAGACATGTACCTGAGAGATGAAAATGGTTCAGCTCGAGTAAAGCTTAATGTACCTGACACTTAACTGAGCTGTAAGCTAAGCAGCCAAACAAGGTTATGTTAGAATGACAGATCAGAGTCTTATCATACTGACAGCAGTACTATATTTTATCATTTCTGTGTCTTCCACATTGATCACGGGCTGGAACATGTAGCATATTATCATGTATTTAACCATCCAGTGCATATTTAAAACAACTTAACAAGTATTCAAGTCACCTGGAAACATATAAAGTAAAATGAAGATGTTGTTATTTCAGCTGACAAAATTTATAGGTGCCAGCTAGAAATGAAAAGCTGCTTTTGTCTACCTCTGTGTGAAATCCAGGACCCTCTGATCTACAATTTTGAGTGGTAAGTCTGCCACTACTTTCATTGTGAACTGCTACAAATGATCAGTTGTCCAGCTTTTCTGTTTTTATCCAGGATTTCAGAAAACAAAAGTACCCTACGTCGCTTCCTTTTCACCGGTTTGCCAATGTACTGACTTAAGCTTAGTGGGTGTTTAAAGCAGCAGATACAAGAGCTTATATGACAAAAGATTGAATCACTATTGTGTTTCAGCAAATGGAAACAGAGAGATAAAAAGAATTATATATTTATTTTCAACATTATGTCATAGATTATTGCCCATTATTGCTAAAAATGGTAGATATGGCCTTAAAATCCATCCTCCTCCACTATCTCTTTCGTCATTTTTCTCCTTTTTCTCTGTATTTTTCTTCCTGTCTGACTCCTCCGCTCCCTCCCAGGCCCTGGACTGGGCTCAGCTGAGCGCTGTCACGCACTGTCACTCCTTTATTTCATCGCTCCATCATTCTTTTTGCCCCTCTGCAGATCTGGGTATTCATCTGTCCATCCATTTGTCTGCTCCCTTTAGCCTGACAAGTGGAAATGACGAGGAGAGACAGCGAGGAAAGGAGGGCGATCAGAGAGAGGGGGAAGAAAGAGAGACAGACAGGGTAGATACTTGAGGGAACGACTTAAAGGCATTTAAGGCAGAGAGAGAAACAACAAACAGAAAAGGAAAGGTGATGAAAGAGACAAAAGGACACAAAAGGGGCTGTGAAGAGCGGCAGTGGAAGAGAAATCTGTTAAAAATAGGCACGTACTGACAGGGCGACGTGTTGTTGTTTCAGGTACCAATAGGATGATGATGAATGGTCCAGGAAGTCCAGTTCTGACAATTTATTCATGACTTTGGATTCTTTTTATGTGATGCTCAGCACTGCCAACACTGTACATTGAGTTACAATATCATAAGACAGGATTTTACAACTCTGGAAACTTCTCTCAGTGAAAATTAGCAGAGGGTAAACAGCAGAATACGTCACATGTAACCTGCCAGGGATATGGAATGATTTCATTGGCCAGTTCAGTGCTTTTCATAGATGATGTTGCACTGAGTTGCAACAAAAGTTGAGCAAGGTTTAACTTTGTTGCAGCATGACCCTGCATTTTTTTCTCTGTTTCCACCCCAGCTACATCACTGGAATGCTTCCTTTGAAATGAATGAGGGCTCTGCAATTTTTTTTAATGTAAAAAAAATGCCTTCCAAACCCTGATTCAAAAGCCCTGCTGCAAATACTACCTTTGTTAAGCGTGGGATTGTGATGCCTATTACTTTTCTCAGGATATCTGGAGATCTGATACCGGTGCACTCTTTTCCCAAATTTTAAATCTGTTTTTATTTAAGGAAACATGAAGCCAGAGAGTTCTGTGGTGCTAAAACGAGTGGCCCACCATGATCGAACGAATGTAACTCAGAGGAAACTCTGACTTTTTTAATGACGCTGACAAACTGTATTTAATGTTGATCACATCATGGTTGATGCCTGATAAGGTCAGTATAGACACAGATACTGATTCAGTTTGGTCTAACTCTTGTTATTTTTAAGCAATTCATTTGTGGTTTTGTTGTATTAGATTCCATTATAATGCCCCATTGTCATTTTTTAAAAGGGCATTTTTTTATTTTATTTTTTTATTGTATTCATCCTGTGAAACACATTTGGACTCCATGTCCCTTAACAATTAATTTCCTGTTCGTTTTCTTGGTTGCCTGTATTAAGTTTCAAGACTTTAATCAGCTGTATTCAGATGATAAGAGGCTGCTCTGAAGCCTTTAATTATTCCATTTCTTTATTTTATTATTTTGTTATTTAAATTGCTATTGAATTCGCTGAGGGTCAGAGATTAACAAGGCTTGAGGCAAAAACCTCACAATTTCACACACTAAAAACAAGGGGAACAGGAATGCAGGCCAGACCTTTTTTTACATTCTGCCCTTTTCTCCTGAAGGCAGCCACTGTCCCCTGTGGGCCACCGTAGATGATTCATGATAACTTATGACTGGACGATTCTTTCCTGTGTGCTCCTGGGTGTGAAAATGAAATGGTTTCTGAGTAGAAAACAAACTGTTTGCAGCCTGAAGCAGAGGAATATATCTCTGTTTATGTGATGGTATATGGTGATTTAAAATAAAACGAATGTCAGTGACAGACTAGAAATAGATTGTTTACTTGCCATCACACAAGCCGATTAATTCATAGGTCAACAAAAATCCCCCCAGAGAATAACGAATTCCTTTAAAATCAGATAGAGATGGTAAAAAATGTCCTCTGGAAGAAAATGTACTTTCTTACCTGACTGGATGGTTTTAACAAGGTCTTAAAAAAAGTCTTAAATTTGACTTTGCTCCCTGCAGAAAGAGACAGAGAGGGACAGAGACAAAGGATATATATAGCGAGAGAGATAAAGAGCGATAGAGGAGAAACACAGGGAGCAGTGTGTACCTGTTTTTGACGGATGTGGGGTGAAAGGCAAAGAGAGTGGGCGACCGGCCGGCCCCACGGCCCTGATGCACTGCCTTGTGGGTAATGGCCACTGATGCGTAGCAGCCTGGTTGTCATTCTCAGGGGTCCAGCTCCATTAGAGAGAAGAGAAATGGAAGTGTGTGTGTGTGCGTCTGTGTGTGTGTGTGTTTGTGTGATGGTGCAAAGGTGCATGTGTGTATCCAGTATGTGTTAGAGAGATGTTGCATGTTTGACAGGATCTGGTTCCATTAGAGAGTCGTCTATAAGATGCTGGTGTGGAAATAGATGTGTGTGTGTGTGTTTGAGTGTGTGTGATTGGTCTAGTCCATTAGGAGCTACAGTAATATGGTTTTAGATGATCAAACAGCTCTCTTTCATGTCCCCTATATTCTCTCTCTCTCTCTCACACACACACAGATCTATATCAGCAACCAGCGTGGAGGAGCTACTTTTCTTTTTGACAGAGGGCTAATGGGACTTTCTGTCTCGTCAGGACAATTACCCACCTGTTGAATCTCTATTTCACACACAAACACACACACACACACACACACACACACACGTGCAATAAAACTCTTATATTATACTGTCACCCTCCCAACCGCAATCATGTACAGTGGCACTAAAGTTATCATAGCTTATCAGAGCCCTGGCACTTATTTCATTGTGTGCGCATGTGTGTGTTTGTGTGACTGCTATGTGTGTCCATGCATACAGTATGACCTCCCATCTCTATCTCTCTCTCTCTCACACACACACACACACATACAGACACACACCCTAATGCCAACACATCTATAGGTTACACTATGGAATTTGCGAACACTGATTTCTGTGAAGAAAATTTTTATTTCTTGTTATTGTGAGCTGTCAGACAGACAGCGACCTTGAGAGAGGTGGAGAGGGGGAGAGGAAAGGAGAGGGAGGGATGGGGCAAGGAGAGGGGGAGAGGGGGGGAGCGGGTGAGTGAGAGCTTTAATGCAATTCAGAGTTGATATAGTGAGACTGTCCTCCACTGTGCTGCATAATAGGCTATAGTGCTTTCCATTTAAATCAAGGCCTCAGTTTATTTGAATTAAACCAAATCCAATCAGAGGCAGACTGTGGGGAAATCACCTCTGTGTATAGATCGGAGACACGTTTACACACACACACACACACACATGCACACACACACTGAAAAATGCCAAATCCCAACAGTATGTGTGTACATGAAGATATTTGAGTCCAAAGACTCTATGGAAGCAAAGTCTTATTTGTTGTTCATGCTCAAGTGTGTTTCCCTCAACCAGTCTCCTAATAACTGCATCATATACAACTAGATTGCATTAGTAATTTTTTTCTGAAATGTAATGCTGCCCAGATTATGTTTCTATCAGTATAACAAGGAAATACACTAAATATTATCTGTGAAATGTTTGTAGTCAACATTTTTCATTGATTTTCCTCCCATATCTGCTGCTGGTAACCAAAGGAGGGGAGCATATATCAGACAATGTATCCTTTATTTTATATCCAATAATCCACACAGCTTCATATCTAACAGAAAGCATTTTGTTTGCAACTTGTTTTTACTATTTTGCAAAAAAAATAAGAACAGCTAAAGGTGGCAACTTTATTACATCCAAGTCGTATATGGGTAAAATATTACCTAAAAATGTAATATAACTTCTACAATTTACCAGACAAAATCTAGAACTGTGATAGAAAGATAGAAGATAGAAGATAGAAATGTGCTATCAGGTGCAGACAGATCTTTTTGCAGCATTTTAATGTTACTTCTCATTTTTTTAAACACAAGTCAGTATCAGTATCAAAAGTATTCATTTGATCAGCAAAAACTTTTCCTGGATGAAGGTAATAGACGGTATAGAGTCTTGTAGCTAAGTTTAGTCAACTTAGAACTCTTGGTTAGGGGACAGGGAAAGATCGTGGGTTTAGCTATAAACTGAAAAACATCAAGAACTGACTTCAGTACAAAGATATTTAAAGTTGCATTCATTGGTTTTTTGCCACTTGAGGGCAGCAAAACAAGCTTTAAATCCAACACTGACACAATATCACCTTGTAAAGTTGTAAGTAAACAGTTGCTTATTTACACATCCAGCAGACATGGAGCAACATTAGCATTCATCTTGGGTCTTGTCTCTGGCCACCTGATGTTGCTAAATGCTCCACGATGTTCCCAAGCTATTTGCCAACTGTGTCTGTCTGCTGTTTGGTGCTGGGCAGGTAGTGTACAGTGAGTATATCAGAGCTTTTCAGTGAAAACAGCTGCCTGCTGCGGCTGGAAATGAGGTGAAAAGGACAGAGCTGTGTGCCAGAAAATCAGATAATTCTGTGTGGGTTCACTACAGCGAGCAACACCTCTCATATTACTCAGAATTTAGTCCAGAGTCAATATAAAAACATTAATGAGTGCAGGACTAACCAAGTGTTTTAGAAGTCTGAACCCAACAACACCATCAGAAACTGGACAGGAGCCCTATGCTTCATGTGACTTGTGACATGTACACCACATTCTTGCATTAAAAAAAAAGAAAAAATAACTTAAAGAGCAAACAATCCCTGCATCAGTTTTGTTTCCCTCCAAACATATTTGCCAAAACAAATTTGTAGTATTTACACATATTTTGTAATTTTCTTATAATGTTATGTTTAGTCTGTGTGTTTTCCACCCCACAGCAGACGAGAAAAACACTCTGACTTTTAAAGCGAAGAGTTTTCTCCAGAGCTTCTAAATTCTAAATGAGAGATCTCCAATTTAAAAAGGAATTTGTCTCCTGCTATTAGGTAGTTATTGGCAGCATGAGGGAGAAACACTCTCTGGGTTATGCTTTTAAAGCCATGAGTCATGCAAAGACCTTTTCATTCAGGAGTGACACAGAGCATTTGAAAGGACCTGACCCCATTTAAAAACTGACTGATGGTTTGAATATTAATCACTTCAAACACTTTTAGGGCTCAGAGTCTTTGTAAAAAACATTGCTTGCTAAATGGTGATAACCTTGAGGATACAATTGTCTGTATGTTTCTGAAATATTGAAATTCTGTTAGCACCATTTTTTTAAATGGACATGGTGTTTTGGCTTTAATGGCTCATGAAAAACCACACGAAGAATTCATGCCAAATACAATTAAGCTGCACGGTCCACATCTGAGCTGAGCCCTCACATGAAAAATTCCCATAGAAGCAGTTAAAAGCACTTGACCGATGACCAGGAACCCAATCTGATGTTGAGGAGATGCTCAATTTGCATGTTAATTTTCAAACTGGCACTTAGTCAATCAAATGTGTTTTATTTCTCTAATGAGCTTTCAGCAGTAATATTTTTGCTGCCATCTCTCAGTTGTGCGCTGATTTGGAAGAGTGCCAGTTGTGATGTTTTTCCCAAACATGTTGTACAGATTGTATGTGTTCTCTAAAATGAGAACAGCTAAGAGATGCACAGACACATAATAATGTGAGATGAGGTGTCACTTCAGTTTTTCTCAAATCAGACTGAAAGTGTTGACATTATTATAAATAAATCTAGCAAGCACATAATTAGTACTGTATCACATTACATTGATTTTGGCAGACGCCTCTGTCCAGTGTGACTTACATGGTTCTTCCCGCATACACACACATCAGGAGCAATTTGAGATTCAGGACAAGACTCAAGGACATTTTGCCATGTGGACAGGAAGAGCTGGGATCAAATCCAACAACCCAGGTCTGGGGTTTACATGCACAGTCCCATATGTGGTTGGGTTTAGGCAACAAAAACACTTTGGTCGAGGTTGGTTGAAGAGTGTGGTCTTGGTTAAATATACGTTCACATGTTGTGTCTAAAGTCAATATCCACTCAGAACATATATATATATATATATATATATATACACCGTCACAATTACCTTTGTTTCAAAATGTTTAGTTGTAAAGTTAGTTGTAAAAAAATGTCATGTCTAGGAGATGGCGCTGGCTCAGCAGCCCCTAAGATCACAACATTCATCCAAAGAGCAGGAAACAGATATGAGTACTGAAGGCCTCAACAAAGACCTTTGGCCCACAATGCCTCGCAGTATCATGAATAAACACATTTTCAATCATGGTTTGGAAGAAAAACCTCTAACCCTGGCAGTAGTGGTGCTTTGCTCCTGTGATTGATCTTCACCAGAAAACGAACCAGAGTGTGACAGTCAGTTGATGGCTGCTCGCCTTTTTGTGCACTTTGTTCCAGGAATTTCTGAAACGTTCCTTTTTTTTTTTTTCCTTGTGTTATTTGTTGCCAACAGCTTATAGACTGTTGAGACCTCATATGTTCAACACACACACACACACACATATTAGTGGGAGCAGATGCCAGCCTACAGGCTCTTCATTGGGTTAGGCGGCGCTGTAAAGGTCACTACAAATTACAAGTGGTCAGCTCGCCTCTGTCTACAGCAATCAGAGCAGTCGCACTGACTCTGTCAGCAAAGAATTACACCACTGACCTTTTTGTGTTTACGTGTGTGTGTGTGTGTGTGTGTGTGAGAGGGAGATAGTGTGAATGTGTGTGTTTGTATGTGAATGTGAGCAAACGTGTGTTATGTCTTTTTCCATTTTGTTTCATTTCCATGTGGACTTGTCCATGTGTGTATGGTCATGGATGTATTTATGTTTGTGTGTAAGTGTGAGTGTGAGTGTGTGTTGTTGTGGATGTGCATATTTATATATATTTTTGTATTTGTGTGTGTTACTGTCTGTCTCCATCTCATGTGGCCGTACCTTTAGGTCATTGGCATTCTGTCTGGGCCTCAGACTCATAGCGACACTGAGATTATTACTGTTTCTGCCCTATGTTATTTACTTCAGTCTGCTGTGCCTGTGTGTGTGTGTGTGTGTGTGTGTGTGTGTGTCTGTGTGTGTTTACAGGGACCGATTTAGATCTTGAACTTGAGCTAGAGATTTTTAGGATGAGCAGCAGTGTGAAGAGATATTGTTGTATAGTTTTATTTATTATCTACGCCATTTTATGTTTATGTCAGTGGTTATGTGTTTTCGCCTCGCTGCTTGATTCTGTGTGTTGTCTGTGTGTTGACTTACGAGTGTGTCCTTTATATGAGTGTGTATTTTACGACGTGTGTGTCTTTTTGTGTGTAAATGATACAGTTGGGGAGTAAAGCTCTTAGTGTCCACGCTGACATGGAGTTGAGTGAGTGTGTGCGCAATCTCTTGGCGTTTGCTTATCGCCGTTGGAACATTCATTGGTGTGTACACAACACACACTTCAATCGAGGTTGTGTACTCGACACACAAAAAGGAAAGTCAACTGACCTGAACTCAGCTGCGACTCAAAATCCACATAATCTGCTGAATACAGATGAGTGTGTGTGAGTTCATTTGAGTTAAATGTATGTATGTGTTTTGAGTGTGTGTGATTGGATGTACAAGGTATTTTAGCCGAGTCATGTTTATGCAGTTGCACCTGTATGTTTATATTTCTGTGTTTGATGGATCTATCCGATGTAGAGTAGATCATGTTTATTCAGGTGTGTGTTTGAGTGTGTGTGTTTCTGTGATTGATTGGGAGCTGGAGCAGCGTAATCACCTAGGGTGTAATGATTATAGCTCCTCAGCTCAGTCATTTTCTCTTTTTTACCCTTTTTGCAGCCCAATTATTTGTCTTTCTTTCTTTATTTCATTCTTTCTTTCTTTTGTTCTTTTCTTTCTTTTGCACTAACTCCTATACTTCTTTCTCTATATCTCCCTGCTTTGCTCCCTCTTTCCCCACCCATGAATAATCCATTTACCCTAGGCTGCCTATGAAATAACAAAAAGTTATGTAGCACTTTACAAATTCCCCTCCCCCTCCCTCTCTCCCCTGTTTTAATCAGGATTCCTCTGCAGAGTTACACCCGAGTCTGAGGATCTGCATCTCTCATGAGGATGTGTGCGTGTTTGTGTGTAAAAAAAAAAGAAGAAAGGTGTGTTAGTGTGTGTGGTACTGTGAAGCAACTACAAAAAAAAACAGTAAAACATGTTAAATGAGGTTATTTCCATGAACAGCTTTACCCAGTGAAGCCCATGTTGTGTGACTTTACATTTAAAGTAATGTGTACGTGTGAGAAGGAGAGAGAAACTGACAGAATGAGGGCGAAACACCACTTCATCAGAGGTCCTATGGCATGCATACATGCCTGAAGGCACAAACACACAGCATATTCATGCTCATAATGTATATTACATGCTAAACCTGTATACATAATAACAGGGAGTGACATAAACACACGTACATTCGGTACATACAGTATATGGCAGATGGTACAGACAGTGAGAATGGCAAAGTGCAAGAGAACAGGAGAGGCAGGAGGAGGAGGAGAGAGGAGAAGCAGCTGATGGAGACAGATGGAGAGATGGAGGTGAGGAGCGCAGAGGCAGCTCAGCTTTTTCGTGACACCCACTAGGTCACCGTTTCATTGCTCTGTTCAGGATGTCAAAGTCCACACTGGGTCACAAAGATGGTGGGAGAAGGGGACGTTTGAGAAACAGGTCAAAAGGACCTTAATGCTTAAACTATGGAGGAATCCAAAGTTTTTATTACAGCAAGAACATGTTAACTCTACCTGCTCTCTTCAGGTGTTATTTCATGCCACGTCAGGTGTGTACTGACCAGCCCCTAACAGGAATAAACCTAAACAATACAGCATTAAATGACCTGCGAAAAGCTTTAAAGGCATTGGCATGATACACAAAATGTATTTGTTATAGACATGGCAGATTCATGTAGCAATACGCAGGTGTAAACTGGGCCAATGACTGAACACCTCTTACTGTGCTCTCAGGCACCGGGTTCTCAGCAACTGATACACTTTTCTCATTTTGCTTTTATACCCTGGTTATTTGTTGTCTGAGACTTTGTCTTTTTCGTCATTTATGTCGTTTTTTTACTGATTTTTTCAAATGAATTTGATCACAACTTGTGTAACCTCATTGCTAAGTCTTAATATTTGTTATCATAAGGCATTTGCTTAACAAACTCAGGTTTCCCATGGTCCATAATGTTGCAATCTGTGGAGTAGCACCCAAAATAATACCTCAATACATTTGCCTCTCAGATGCTTATCAATTCAGCACAGCTCACTAGTTTTCTCCATTTTATTTATTGAAGAGAACAGCAACAACCTAGTTTATTAAAGGGGCAATAGGTCATGCCAGGGATCATAGTTCCCTCCTGGAGTATAAGGCAAACTCATCTGAACAGATCATTAGTGACTAAATTTTTTCCCATGTACAAATGAATAAAAAAGGGACAGCTCTACTCTCAAATCCAATTTTGGCCAGAGAGGAAAGGTGTGTTCCCAAAGCTGCAAAATCAATCAAGAGTTCCTGGCATCTCAGTAATACGTGGACACAAATCTGGCTGCAGTCTGGATATTCCAAGCAGCATCATTCATTCATCAAGCTCCCTGCTGGTGAGCATACATGATACACAGTGAGAAAACATGGAGGAAAACAAGTCAGTGTTGCTGAAAATCACATCTTCCTTCCACAGCAGTTCCACATTTGCACACATTTCTGTACACAGTGTACAAACACAGGAACTCCACAGGAACCAAAAGGCAAAAGCAGCATGAGCCCATCCCATCTACACTGTGAACTAAACAATAAACACCTGTTTTAGTCCTGGCTCCTCCTGGAATAAATTTGTTTCTCATCCTCAGATCCATTTGTTTAAGATTATTTATTACGGGGCATGAGAAGGCCCCTTTAGGACTCCACAGACAAAGATTAATAGATTAACAGTCGTCTTAAATCCCCACAAAAGCAGCAGTAATTCATTTTTGGCCATTTGGAGGCGGTGTAACAAGATGCAAACACAACACTGACATATTATCACTGTGTTGACTGTTGACTTCGCGAACACCTGGCACATCCAGCAGACATCAAGAAACATTTGCATTCATGGAGTCATGTTCCTGGCAACCTTGTGAGTGTGTGTGTTTTTTGTTTTTTTTAAGAGGGAGAGTGTTAATTAATAAACTCCTTTTGTTCTTTTTTGTCTCCACTAACTCCTGAGGGAAATATATGGCTTAAGCTGCTAAATGCTCCACTGTTCTCACCCACTAGCTGTTAACTTTGGTTGAGTACAATCGGTTTGGTTTATCCAAACCTTTTCACTAAAAAAAAAAAAAAAAAAAAAATAGGTCAGTGAGAGTGAATTCCATAAAAGATCATAAAACTAAAACAACGAGCTGAAAGATGCTAAAATGTTCCGCAGAGCTGAGGAGAACTGAAAGTAACTCTTTAATATAAACATCTATTATTGCAGCTTTAAACTGCGGGTAACCATAGCAACAGTGCTTCTTCTAGATTCTCTGTTAGCAGATAATAACTCAGTGTAATAGACCTCATGTGTAAAACTGATTATAAGCTTAAGCTTACCCTGGTTTCCTTTTGTATGAAATGTGATAATAAACATGTGTCTTGATACACAAAAGTAATAGACCTGCTTTGCATCATAGTGCTCTTTATCTCTGCCTTGTCTCTTATTTTAATAAAGTGTATTAGGATAACTTATTGTGAATTATCACTTTTGTAACTGCTGCAACACCAGTATGATTTGATTAAAGCTGGAGTTAGGCCTGTATGTTATGAGGCTGCCTCCCTGAGGTCTGAGAGTGGCAGCTTTTTAACGCTTTGTCACATCAGATTAGATACTTGCCTTCCAAAACAATTCTCATGTTAAAGGGAAATATTTGCGTCGCTCTCCACTTTATCTCACTCTTGTTTGTGGAGACAGAGTCAGGGGGGAAAAAAGCAGGTGTGTTGAGAGAAACTGTGAGACAGAGGGATTGAACAGGTTGAAAGACGTTGGCCTAGAAAGGAAACTGCAGGAGAGGACATCTGTCATCCACAGAGACGTCACTGCAGCCCGCGGTCACAGCACTGTGTCGTTTTATCTGCATAATACGACAGAGACGAACAAGATGCTCGTCGGGGCAGGACAGTCGCGGCTGCAGCTCTTCATCATGTATCTTTACACTTGTGCATCACGTTGAATTTCACTGTTTGGTGGAGGCATTTATCCACTTTACAGAGCGAGGGCTGTGCACGTTGTTAGTATGGGCAGCCAGAGTCAGAATGGGAGACCTAACCTTGGCAGTGTTAAAGCTGCAATTACTATTCATTTCATCCCCTCCTCTCCTCTCCTCTCCTCTCCTCTCCTCTCTTCTTCTCTGTTCTTATTTCAGCTCCCTTCTTTCATCTGCTTTTCTCTCATCGGCTCTTAGTTCATCACCTTCCCTCCTCTTTCAACTCTCTTATCTTCTCATCTCTTCACCTCTTCACTCCTTCTTTTTTCTTCTCTCCACTTTTATCTCCTCTGCTCTCCGTTTCTCTCATCTATCCTAACTTCATCACCTTTCTCAATTCCAAATTTCTCTCCTCCTCACCATCACTCTTCTCCTCACTTCTAAAACCGTTGTTGCTCTTTTGGCAACTCCCCCCGCTGGGAATCCAAAAGCTGAGGGTGTGTTGAGCTGACAACCTCACAACCTCAAACAAAACAAATCTTTAGATATGCATTTTCAGCCTTAACCTGATATACTCCAACACACATTTTGATATACACCAGGGTGCTGCACACAAACATGTAGGACTCCTGGTGCTCTGCTCGCTAGCAAAACTGAACATAGCTTTGAATTTCATCCATAGTTACAGCTCAGCAGGCAGGACCGCAGAGAGGAAGCCTTCACCTGCCCCACCTCTCCGCCTCATAGTACTCCTCCTCCTCCCTTCATCCTTCGTCCCTCCCTCTCCCTCAGCTAGGCCATGTCAACAAGCACACATATAGACACATACATACACACTAACCTCCCACTCAGTCTCCTCCTGTCTTTTGTGGGTATTTGACACTTTGTACCATCCAGGTACTAAGCTAAGCTTTTTTTTTCAGTCCTTTAAACCAGGATCACACGGGAAACCCACACAAACACACACACACACACACACACACACACACACACACACAGAAATGCACATACCAATGAACACCCACATAAAAATCTGCACACAGCACTTTTATGACACATGGTTGCATGACTGTACAACACACACAGAACTCGCAGTGTTTTCATCTTGCTGGAAGCTCTGTTCTTGGTCAGATGGCCGTGGCCTTACACAGTCAATTGAAAGAAATGACTAAAGAAGGAAGAAGCTTGACTGAGAGAGAAAGCTGCACTTCCTTCTTTCTGCGTCTGCTACACTTGTCTATATACTGATTTCTATACTTGCACCAAAAAATGCACCAAGGTTTATTTTTTGCTTTTGTTATTTCTACTGCCAAGAAGAATTATAGTGCAGCAGATTGTGTCTTGGAAAAGAAAAAAATGTTTTTCAGGCAGAACGGGAGGACAAATAATTCATGCAAATGTTGCAATCAACAGTTCATATGCTGCGCACACAACACCCCGACCATCTGCCGGGCAGAAATCTCATGCTGAATTTAAATGCGGTACACGGCATGGTGGCAAGCGGGCCGTTTGCAGTTAACTTCAGAAAAAAATCACAGCGCTGTCACAGGGGGGAGCAGTTCATGGCAGATATACACGAAAACCTAAGCTGACAAATTTTATTTGGTTTTGGATCACAAATGAAATACCAAATGTGCCTTGATTGACTGGCAGCTTGTCCAGGGTGCACCCCTGCCTTCTGATTAATGCATACGGGGACTCTTTGATTCGCTCCGTGAATAAATGAATGGGTGAAGCGCAGGATGGGTCAACAATAACAAAGTCATTATGAACCGAGAAGTGATGATTGCCACTTTGGGAAATATGCTCATTTGCTTGAGTTAAATATGTGGATTGATACCACTCAGAGGAGCTGGAAGGCAGATTTTTTTGACCTTTTTGAAAAAGCCATCCTAGCTGTTTCCTCCTGTTTCCAGTCTTTATGGTCTTTAGGCTTCTGGTTGTAGCTTCATATTTAGCATATAGGTGATAGGTGAGTGATATCAGTTTTCTCATGGCAAGAAATGCATTTCCCAAAAGGTCTGACCATGTTTCAAAGAGGGTTCCTATCAAATATTTATGATTTTTTATTGTAAAGTCTTGTGGCATCTCAGGAGAGTAGGTGTAGTGGAAAACCTCCCAGCATGCACTGTGACCTCATGTTTGTAGACATCAGTCTTTGCTTATTCATGTTTCTGGAACATTAGTTGTGTTAATTGTGTTTGACATTTTGTTGTGTAGTGTTCCCACAGTGTTTCCACAGCTCCTCTGTGGTTATTTTAGTCTGTTGTAGGAGTAAATATGGTTGGACTGTTGATGTTGCAGTTAGGTTTAGTTACACACCCTCAGATTTAAGAGCCAAGGTAGTCTGTTGATGTGCTGATGCTCTGCTCTTTGAAGCTTGTAAAGCTCCTTGTTGAATTTGAAACTTTGGCTAAGTTCCTGTGAGAGAAAACACTGGCTAGCCACACATATTTTTTTTTTCCAGTATTGATAAACCTCTCAAGAGAAATCATATTCCTATACCAGCAGCCTGTAGTTGCTTTGAGGAGCAAGAAAAACAGGATAACTGCACTGAATGACAATATTCTGATGAGATCATTTAATATGAGGGTCATACCACAGTAAACAAAAGGAGTTGTGTTCATCTTTCAAACTACAAAAGCAGCTAAATAACAGAAACAGTGGCTGTGTAGGTGGACTGATGTTGTCAGTGGCGTTCTTGTTATCTTACAGTAATTATGCAAATATTAGTGTTGTTATGGTTTATTGATGCCAAATTGCTACAAGTGGCACCTTTAAAAAACCAGGCGAGGATCTGAAACATCTCTGCTCATGAATCAAACATTTTGCCACCAGGAAAACAGAACAGCCTGTTTTGAAATGTTGTCGACATGAGGGTAAATATAACAGATGGTTGTGTTTGTGTACTTAATGTAATTGTGAGTAGTGTGCATCTGTGTGCATGTGTTTATGTGTGTGTATACCATATGTATAGGTGTTGAGGACGTAGTACATGGTACACCCGAGGCACTGTGCAGTCTTGTGGGTGAAGGAAACATCCTGAAAGAAAGAGGGAGGCTGAGGATCTCATGTGATGTTTGTGCTTGTGATTTATTCTTCCCCCTATTTTTTGCAGTGGCCATTGGCAGCATTACCTGCTTGAAATGCAGCTGCTACCTGTGAAGCCTGAGGTCCCCATCTGTGTGTGTGTGTGTGTGTGTGTGATTTTTGTGGGTCAGCTACCAGCTATAGAGAAAAGTTTGTGTGGTGGATTTGTGTCCTAAAGCACTCTGTGTATCATACCTGTGACAGGCATGTTGTTTACATCAGCATACTTGTGTGTTTGTAGACATATCATTGTGTGTTTGTGTTGTACTGTGTGCATCTCAAACAAAAACGAACATGTACCGTTTTGCCGACAAGTCTGTTCTCGTAGAGGCACATGTTTTCAGTCTGTTTGACATCCTTCCAAGAATTTGCCTCTTTGTCTGTGCTTGTCTGCTGTGTATGTATCCTCCTGTTCTGTGTGTGTGCGTCATGTTGCGTTATCATGCCCTGTACCTGCAGAGACCGCAGGTAAAGACATTCTGACAGGCTTTTCAGGAAACAGCCAAGTCTCGGGGGCTTGTCAATGTTGTGCTTTGAATTCCCTTACATTAATGTGTTTATGTGAATATTTAGCCTTTACACATTGGCTCTTCGCCTCTGTGTTTGCATAGCTAGTTTCCAGTCTGTGTGTGTCTGTCTGACTACATAGACATCTCCTGCTGTGTGTGTGTGTGCATGTTAAATCTGTGTGTGTGTGTTGTGTGTGTTTTTTTCATGTGCCTCACACAGGTTGAGAGTTGTGATTACAGCCTATACAAACTGGCAGTTTGAACAGCTTTCACCCTAAGGGTAGAGCTGGAAAAAACTTGTGCCCACACACCTGCATACTAACCTACACACACACAGTTAAACACACACACACACATCTGCCCCAACAACTGCATGCAAACACCAGCTAGGAAGTAAATGTCACAGGAATGAAAGGAGAGGAAAACACCTGAGCCCACAGCGGTGCACCAGCTCTGTTTCTCTTTTTCTCTTTTCTATCTGTCACTCTTGATCTCTTTGTCTTTTTCTCCCATAAAAGAACAAATAACCACTCAGTTAGCAAAAATGGTTGACATTGCCTCTACATTAATTCCTCTCTTTTCTGGTCTCTCTGTCACACACACACACACACACACTCACACACACCTTCACACATGCAGAGACCCCTAACCTTCCTGGACACCCTCTGTCAGCAAGGTGACAAGGTGACCAGAGGATAAGTCAGCATACATTAGTCCAATTGACACCACACCCTTTTATTATGTTAATGAACCATCTAATTAGCATGGGCAGCATATTGTGTGTGTGTGTGTGTATGTATGTGTGTGTGTCCTTCTGTGTCAACTGAGACTCTCTACTAATGCAGACCTGCTAATTTTCATATAGATACACCTGTGTCTGCCTCTGCTCAGATTTACAGTTGTGGTTTTATTTTATTATTATTATTATTATATTATTCAGACCTCTGCCTCTCTACTCACTGTATGTTTACACTCTGCAAAGCATATGGATTCTTCACAGATGTGTAAACAAAACCCAGCAGTTACAAAACATTACTGTACATATACAGGTCATGCCTGCAAAGACTCATCCAGCTGTGGTGTGCTTTACATCAAAGGTGTTAAATGCATCAAACATCAATATATCATTGTCAAATTAGCTGTGAGATCTCTGTATAATTATTGTAAATAAATGAGACCCTGGCAGAGAAAATTTCACACCTTTATCTCACAATCCTCGTATTATCAGTGCTGATGTTCCTCAGAGTTAATGCCACATTTCCAGTAAACGGCTTCACCACTGGCCTCATATGGCTGGGAACCACAGTCAGTGATCTGCTGATCTTTTCAGCGTCTCATCTGTATATCGTAATAACACTACTGCCCCAATGAAAGCAGTAATGATTTATTGATGTTAAAATGCTACACTTAGCAGATATAACTGCTCTAATAAGGGCTTTTGAAGCAATGATGATGCTACTTTAAAGCCCTGATATGTAATTTATTTAAGCACAAATATGAACTATGTTCACACATATCATTGAAGGGGTAGACTGACATTTTCAGTTATTATAAATCATGGTAATATAGGCATGTTTATTGCTTTTCTGACAGGAATTAATGATATAAACAAACAAGTCTTCAAAGCCACTACAGCCTCTTTAAGATTGTTCTGATAGTTTTTAATTTTTAGAAACACATTGCTGTGAGCAGAGTCAAAGTACACAATATCATCAGTTCTGTATCAGTCCGTCTTAAACAACCTGTCAATCAATTTGAAAGTGACAGCAAGTTCTACAGATCCTTTTGATATTTAGATCATGGATTGTGACTTTAAGGTTTGTTGATTGGTTCGCAGCCTTTGCTACCACAGTCCTGGAATATGCAGCACTGCAATGTCTGTGCAATGTGCAGTGATTCTACCAGTAAATATTTCTGGAACAGCATTAATAGCTGTGTGAACATTTATTATTCTTTATTTTATTTAATTATTAGACCAAAATAAAGATCAAGATCTGAATCTTTTCTGTAGCAGCCAACATAATTAGCTACGACTAAAGGAAGAAAAGACCTGTGATCTGTATTAGCTTTTTGTCCAGAGGGCTGTGACACCCTCCTTGATCAAAGTGCACAAGTGTGCTGAACATTTGTTGTGTGACTGTGGTTGAGGGTCTGGAGGGAATCATGCTGTCGTGCATGTGTGTGTGTGGAGGGGTATATATTTCTGAGAAGATGCCTCCCTTCATGGTAGGTTAGCCACCATAACAATTATAGTCCGTATCATTACCCCCCATTAACATCATACAGGCCTTGATGACACACACACACACACACAGGCACTGAGTTAGTGAGGGCTCATCAAGTCCCTCATTAATAACAACTCTGGAGCAGTGCGCGTGGTTAAGAAAACATTAAACAAGCTGGTATCTGTATTTAGACAGCTACCAAACAATTACAAAGCTTGATTTTCCTAAATCCTCTCTGTTGTTTTTTTATATATAGTTGCATCAGTACCTGCACACTGTGTCATTTGTGTAACTGTGTGTCTGATTTGTATGTATGTGTGGGTGGGTGTGTGCCTGTTGTCTGAATGCATCTAAATCGTGTCAATGCACCACTCTTTTCCGCTCCTTTAAGCAGGCTGAGGCTGTCTGGCTGCCTAAGTGTTTGTCTTCTGAAGTTGAAGAGCTAATTACTGTCTGCCTCCTGCAACATGAGATTTGAGCTGCCAAGGGCTTGAGGCAGGACCTGCTCTCCTTCTGCTGTGGCGAACCGCCTCTGTGTGATGTTACCTAAGCAAGTAAAAAGAGCTTCTCATGGGTGTTAAAATGCTTTACAGGGATTTTGGCAGTGCATTTTGGGAGAGAGTCCAGCTCTTCATTTGTCTTGCCTTCCCTGTGGTTCCACTTGTGTTGTGTTATAATGCAGAGCTGCAGGTTGTGCAGAATGTGCTGCCCTGCTCGGTTTACATTTTGTCTTCCTATTATTTGTTGCTGTTTTCAGTTTGTGCTCTTTCACATCAGTTTCTATGTTCATTTATTTTATAGTCCAGAGTGACTTGTTCAGGATCACTATGTCTCTGAATTCATTAGCACTGTGCTCTGTAAATAATCATAATCAGCTGCTGAAGACATATACATCCCTGATTTCTACGTTACAGGATAAATTTGCACCTGCTTCCCTGTAGTAACACCTTTGGCTGACTCTAAACCCTCAGAGTCTGAGTTTGTTGTCATCCACAGCATGATGTTATTACCACAAGAGCAGCAGCAGTAAGCCACTTTCCCTCTCTCTGTTGCTGGGAAGCTGTAGTGTAGAGATAAGCAACAGTGCTTGATTTGAACAAATTCAGACTTCTGAATCCTCATATTAGCTTCAGATAAACTTTAGCATACATTTTTATGCAGAACAAGGACTGCAGATTCTGTTCCCCATACCTTACAATGGAAGCACATTAGGAAGGAGGCCAGTATGAACAGGAGGAATGATTACAGCAAGCAAAACCTGCTTGAGATACACTTAAAAAATAGTGAACCTATCCTTTGATATTTGCTCCCCAGTACTTTTCTACAGTCCTATATCATTCATTCAGTGTTACAGCCATATTTCAGTATATAATCCAGGATCTTCTCTTTTGTTCTGTTATTACTTATTTATATACACTTGCTTATTAGACTTCATTCCCTCAATTTTATTCTAGATCACAATATTCTCTCAGTCTTTTCCTACTTGGTTACATATTCTTTCTTTATAACAGTGGCCGATGCAGTGTCTTGTTTTCATCTATTCAATGCTTCTGATTCCAGTTATATATTCAGTTCTTACCCTCACAGATCTCAGTCCCACTGTGTGTTGTCTTCGATGTGTGGTCTATATATGTTCCTGCTTTCAAGCTGATTACAATATTCCTTCTAATGTACTCTGAGCATGATTAATGGACTGTTTCTGTTTACCCTCAAAAACACTCAGCATGCCTGTGTGTGTATAGGTGTGTGTGTGTGTGTGTGTGTGAGGTGGAGCATGTCGCTCTGTATGTACAAGCCTGTTGTGGTTGTGTGGGATGTGTGTGTGTGTGTGTGTGTGCATGCAGAGTGTTTAGCTCCACTGTGATTTTCATTCAGTTATAATACAGCCTGTTGCTCTCTCTCATTTACAGACATTAGTGAAGGCCATTGCTGCCATCTTAGTAGCAGTGAGCGTGATACAAAGAAAGACAGATAGTAATAGATATGAAAAACAGAGGTGCAGGAATGCAGATATTACCAAGCAACTCTGCCTGTGCTCTCTGCATGATAAATAGTTACTTATAGAGGCAGAGGGAGAGAGAGGGGCAGAGAGGAGATAAAAGGTAATAGGATTGAGATGCAGAGATAGAAAATGAGAGAACAAGAACCAGATGGAGAACCGGTGAGGAAATGGACTTCTTGTCTTCTGTGAGATTGTCCCCACCATAAAAACATTAGTGCTCATCGTTTCTTCAAAGGGTCTAAAATGATCCATGTTTATATTTTCCTGACAATAGCCCTTCCTAAGCTCATCTTGCAAATGTCCTCTCCTCCCTGCCGTTCCCAGAAAAATGACAGCATGTTTACAATGTTTACATGCAGTCGTATACCAGGAAGTGGAAGTAGCCCAATGTTTTTACAATGCTCTAAAAAGGTGACCTGGTAGACAGGTGTGTGAGGGACTCAGGATCCACAACCAGTCTCTCACTAACAGGCAAGGTTGGAGTAAAGGTTGAATGAAATGACTTGACCTGAATGATTACACTGTATACAGGATACACCTCTTGAGATTTATCATCTCATTTTCAAGTAGGTCTTGACCCATCATTAACTTTTCATTAACCTTAATCTTAAAGTGATGTATTTTCTTTCGAAACAGGGTGATGGTGCGGGACACAGGGTGGGGAGGAATTAATCTTAAGTGTAAACCAGTTGGCTATTGGTTATAGAGACAAAGATATATAAAAGGATGGATGGACCAGCAGGTGGTTGAATCATTAAGGTGCATACCACACATCCTCAATGTCCACAGTTCAATTCTACCCAATGGACGTATTGTCTCTCTCTGGAGAGACAGTTGGACGTATTGTCCAATCACAGTTTGACAACCATAACTATAGTATTATAAACAAATGATGCTGTTTCTTTATTTTAGTGTCTCCTCCTTGGATCATGTTGGACTTTCAGTACAAAATGACTTACAAAGGCATCAAGTCCATATTTAAGAATACTTTTGCTAATGCAAATATGAGTTAGACTCTTGAAGAGCCAGAAACCAGAACCAGGGTTCTGGAACCAGCTGAACCATCAGCCTGAGATGAGAAGCCTGCTTTTGTCCATCTCTATGTGAAATCTGGGGCTCATTGTTTCAAAAATTGCCAAGAATTTCAACTAGTATATTTGCCACCATCATTGTTGTGAACTCTATTTTGTGCTGTACAAGTAGGGAAAGCTTGACAGGTGTAGCAACAGTAACTAAGAGAGTAGTGCTTAGAAAATATTCAATTGCAGTATTATCACTGAGGATACATTGTTTTACAGATACATTGTCCATTACATGGGATATTTTACCATTTAAATATAAGTAAGTGGTTTCAGTTGCCTAAAAATGGTCTTGCCAACTGATGTGGGTCATTTTGAAGCAAAGTGAAAGATGAGCTGAGATGAAAGTGGCCGTTATGTTGTACTAGAATTGGTGTCTTGGTGTGTGATATTAGTTACGTTTTACATGTAATAATTATAGTGGTACTTGTATACCGCCTGTATTAGTAGTTGTCCATTACACAGGTGATGTCATACACATAGACTGTAACAACGAGAAATCAGTTCAAATATAACCTATTGGCTGAAGCTATATTTAAGTGTACAGTGCTGCAGAAGATACCTCAGCAGAGAAAATGAATTGCGTCAGATCGTATCAGTTGATACAACCATATCAGCATGGATGTATCAAGCATTATTAAGCAGTGTGATGATATACTGCAGTGTAACTGTTACATTCCTCCATTTACTTTGTGTTAGAGTGACGATAGATAGGTCTGTCTTGTCTTGCTACTGAACCAGAGACTGAAATATTACTGTAATTAGTAGCTGAGTTAATTGTGTTTATAGTACATTCTTTTATTAGTTTGTGACAGAGAGTGACAGTTAAGTTTTGCTGTGGAAATTGCTTTAATAAATCACCTCTGTAGTGTTGCTGAAAAGGAGAAGAAGACTGGTTGCCAGTCTCAGCATCTGAAACCTGCTGACCAGTTTCAGTTTGTGTATCTTCCTGTGATATCTCAGCAGCCCTTGTAGCCTCAGCATCTACAAGACAAGGCAGGTGAGCAGTAAATATAATGGTCTTTTACAATAGTAAGACAGATTGTGTTCATTAGCTCAACATTGTACATGTTAAACACACAGCACAGCACAGTTTAGAGCACAGATTAAGAGAAAAGGTCAGGTTCAACAGCACTGGGATCACACCAAAGCCTCGCTGCGTGCATTGACTTATGTGCGTATGTCCTAATGTATTTTGTAAATTCAGTGCAATGACTCAGTGCTCTATCTCCAGCTTTGCATTTTGCTCCGTTTTCACTGTAATTAACAAGTGGAATTATTTCCCATGTGGATGAAATGTTCCGTGACCAAACCAAGCCATCGTTAATACATCCT
This sequence comes from Lates calcarifer, assembly GCF_001640805.2. NCBI lineage: Eukaryota > Metazoa > Chordata > Actinopteri > Centropomidae > Lates > Lates calcarifer. The sequence continues at coordinate 19,516,581 of NC_066835.1, read as the reverse complement.
AACGTGATAATTACATGGTCATCAATTGGGAAAATGGAGCATTTTTAATCTCAATTATACCAAAGTTCATTTTCCGGAGTCACAACTTTTTTTTTTCTTTTTCCTTTTTTTTTTTTTTTTTTTTGCTGGACTACCAACCGTTAAATTTATTTTTCTTTGGTATTCATTAGCAGCTCCTCATGCATTCCTCCTAAGAAACATGTTGATTAGCTGGGGATTGGGGTTGTGCCGGGGTGTTGATAGGTGTGTCAATACAGTAGCATACGTGACTGCATGCAGCTGTGTTGTGTGTGTGTGTGTGTGAGAGAGAGAGTGTTAGAGAGAGAAAGCAACTTCAGACCTTTCTGTGTTTTCCTCCAGGGAGGTGATTAGTGTAACTAGCCTTTGTTGAGTTTCTGCTTTAAAGACAACTATTTTGTGTGTGTGTGTCTATATGTTGTGTGCTTCACTGTAGGTGTGTATTTGCATACTTTGTATGAGCAATGTTATTTACAGCAAATGTTGGTGTAAAGACCAAGAACATCACGTAACCCGAGCTGCTTTTACTTCACCTGCTCATTAAATCAAGCCACACACTCTGAACCTTATTTATTCAGCTCTGTACTGTCCTGGTGTAATAACATCACACAGACTGAAGGACAACATTTCCAGAAAAGAAAAACACCTCTGTTCTGAGCTTAACTTTCAACCTTACTATTGGTTTCCTGCTAATGGTTTTCCATACATTTTAAATAATGTCTGGAGACTTTCTTCACATATATTGCTAGGGATTGTATTAAACCTACTAAGGTGAGGAGGGGGGCTGACTCTTATGTTTTAAACTTTAAAAATGCAACATGTCCTCCCCAGTGTTATTAATTATTTAACACATTTAACATTAATATTTTCTTTGGATCATTACATTCCAATGCCCTCCCCACAATATCTTAAAATAACACAACAGAACTGAGTTCTGTTGTGTTATCAATACATCATTCAGACGCAAACCGTTATGTATCTAAGGTTAAATATTATTATTCTACATTTTTCATAGAATAAGTAAATAAATACAAATTAGATATGTGTGATATCAAACATCTGACCATCCATCATACCCAGAATGTGATACATATGACAAACGAAAACTAACATAAAATATAGTGAGAGAAAAGTAAAGACCCTCAGCTGCTCTCCCCACAAAAAACAGATTTAGTCTCTCAGACAATATGTTAAGGAGAGGTTCATTCACAGATGCTACACTTCTCTTTGCTCGCAGTTATTTTAAAAGAACATTTTGGCACACTGGTTGACTGTAAACTGCCATTTTAGCATGAAAAGCATTTGGAAGAAGCCACTACAACTAAAAGATTAACTAATCTGTATGACTAGCATTTAAGATTCAGACTTTTCTGAGTCACCTTTTTTGTGATGGTTGTGGTTAATGAGGTTTGGAGAAGGTGTTTTTACCTCCATATGTACAGTACTAAAGTCAGGAGGTAAACACACGCTTCTCTGATTCCTGAATGTATCTTTCCAAGGAAAAAGTGTTTTGATGTTGGTGAGAACAGGAAATACCAGATTTTAAGTTCCTGGCATCCTCCCACGGAAATGATATGAAGTACAGCAGTTACAGCTAAATACAAAGCCTACAAACATATTCACATTTTTAATTCCTCAATCCAGTTTTGCTTTCAGTCAGTATTTTTGTATTTCTTTCTTTCTTTCTTTTTTTGTTATTGCCCCCCCTATTATTAATTTTCTCCGTTCCTTTATTCAGTAGCCTTCCACCAGTGCATTTCCTCAGGTTCCAGCTGTGGTGTGTAATTTTGTATCGATTTCTGTGGAGTGTGAACCTTTAGGGAGAGAAACCACCAAGTATAATTCCTTGCATGTGCAAACATGTTTTGCCAGCAACACTGCTGCTGATCTTTTTCTTTCCCCTTTTATTTATTTCTTGGTGTCCATGTTTTCTACTCTTGAAAATGGAAGTTAATATCCAAAATGTGAGCTCATAGCTAATCCCTGCAGGATGAGTAAATAACAGCCCTTCCATTAACCCACTGCTTCCACACAAACAGGCTGTTAGTATTCCACAGCTGTCGCAGGTAAACAATTACTGCAAAGGGAACATTGTTTTACACAGCTGAAGACAGCGGTATAATTTGCTGAATCTTCTAGCTCAGAGCAAGATGGGCTTTTACACCCGAGCCTCATTGCAGTGCACATTAAACACTTGACATGACTTTAAAGTGGCTTTGGAAGTGAAAGAAAGAAGAAACCAAATGGCTAGCGCGTTGTTTTCTTACTTGTTTTTCTTCTCTTTTTCTTTTCATGTTTCGTTCTGTGATCAGCGACATCAGACGCTGCACTTAATGGATCTTCCTCACCAGCATTTTCAGTCTCTGTATTGATTTTGGATTTGCATCAGTGTGTTTGTCATTCTGGCTATAACAGCACCCCTGTGTGCTCACAGACTGAGAACATACAATTCGTTGAAATCAATTTCCTCATCTGGTTTCATGTTCATTCATTGTGGCTTTCAACACGTTTCACAGCCACGTCTGATGTTTTTTCAAAGCTTCTGTTAAATGGTAAATGAAAGTTGGCTTTTTTTCTCTGTCCTCTAAACCTTTTTAACTCAACCACACACACACCTCTCACTTCATTAGTTTGAATTTCTCCTGATTTATTAGAAGAACTGCAGCATGAGCAATGTAGTTAAAGTGCTAAGTAAGATTGGAATCCTTATAAAGAGGGGAAAAGTTAATATATGTGGCTTCAGCTGTGTTTTCTCTTGTAAATATATTTTGTGGGGGTTTTAGTCTTTTCAGATGATTATCTTGTTAAATACACACTAGTTGACTTTCTAACAGCGAGTGAGCAGGCTAGCTTAGCCGGTTGCTAACAAAACAAAACACACTGACATGTCATCACCTTTTAGGTTGATATGACATGTTGATGTGTTTGTTAGCAAACACTTGCCTGTTACTATATCCAGCAAAAGCGACATTAGCACTTAGCTGGAGTTGTGTTTTTGATTGATCCTAAAATTCACTGTACTTTTAGCTCTGATTGCTCCATTTTGTTCACCAGCTTTTTGTTGCTGGACAGGTAGAGTACAGGAGTTTTATTGGAGCTTTATTGGTCAAATGTGGTGTGGTTGAATGACAAACTGAAATGATGCTGATGAAAACCATGAGACTGAATCAAACAGTAAAGCTGTGGGCCAGAAAAAACAAAACTGTTGCTTTTAAAATGTTTTAAAGCTCCTTAAAGCTGAGGGGAACTACAGAGTCAGGTGATAATTCTCTGTGGGTTCACCACTGTGAACACATCCTTTCACATACATGTAGTCATGTGATCCATTGTAAATATGTAAAATATTGATTATGGATCCTACCATGTACCATCAGTACCATCGTGTGTCAGGACTGCAAATCATGGTGCATCTATTTTGTGGAGTAGCTGATGCTCAGGCAAAGCACTGATACATAATAGTCAATTTGGCCTTTCCAGCTTTCATTTAATCCAAACTTGAACATCTGATTAGTTGTGATTGGTCAGTGACGCAAATTCACGTCAAAGCAAAGCTGAACTCTGTGCAGATTTATTTTGCCATCCATGAATGAAGCAGCTCCTTTAAAATGAACTGATCTCAGTCTGAAATGATCTTGTTTATCAGTGCTGATCTGACCAGGCTGGTTCATCTACGCTGGCTGTAAACCCTCCTCATGGCCACCAGAAGTTTCTCTCGTATCCATCGACCTTCCTCCTCTTTGTCTTTCCCTCACTCTCTCTCCCATTTTCCCTCAACAACCCCCCACCCCTCCTATTAGATTGTCTTCAGTTGTATCCTCTGGGGTCTTAGCCTTCTCCACTGCCCTCATCCCTCTCTGCTGTGTGTGTACAATCACTCTGCCCTTGGACCCTTCCCTTTAGGTTTGTGTGTATTTGTGTTGTGTATTCCCTCCATCCCAAGGCTTTGGGCTGTTAACCCTGCAAACACTATCGCTCATCACAGTACACAACAAGAGCTTAAGAGCTCTCAGGGAAGAGCTCATCTCCCTCTGCTCCCCTCTTTTCTTTTTCTCTTTTCTTCCCTCTTTTACTCACTTGTTTTTTTTAATCTCTTTTCTATTCCCCCTTCTCCTGCCTTTACTTTTCTGTCTTGCAAGTCTCTTGATCCCACTTTGGCAATCTCTGTCTGCTCTCTTCTGCTACAACTTCATCCATCCTTCTATCTCATCATCACTTCCTTCTCAGTGGACTTAGTGCTTCTTTTAGAAGTTATGGCAAATTTCTGAATGCTCCCATCCAGCTGACGAGCAAATTTCTATGCAAAGACATGAATTAAGAACCACTTCCACCTGAAACCAGAACCCTCTCAAGAGCATTAGTAGTATTTATGTTGTTATTGTTCCTTGATGTCAGCTAATGGCAGTCATATTTCATGCTTTTATCAAACAGGGAAAACAAATAAAATGTGCTTGGCAATAAAACTGGTAATAGTAATAAAAACACATCAGGTGCAGTGGAGAGGCAGCAAGTAGAGACATTTCTGAGAATTAGTGATGGACTGATATTTTACTGATGACATTTCATAACGTCCAAAGCCAATTTTCAACTGACACTGAGCCATTCATCAGGACAACAATAGGCCAGCCTACACAATTACTTACTTGAGTAATGGGTTGCAGTCACTATTTGATACATTATTTCTTTATCAACAATGATAGTGGTTCACTTAGAGAAGGTTGGAGATAGGAGAAAACGAAGTGAAGAATTCACAGAATGGAGGGAATGCAGAAAAGCGAAAGTTGAGGAGAGGAAGCGAGAGAAAGGCAGAGGTAGAGGATGGAGCGAGAGGAGTAGTGTGCAGGAGGAGGAGGCAGACAAAAGGACGAGAAGGGAGAAAAACAGAACATAAAAAAGGAGGGGAGGGAGGGAGGGAGAGAAGGTGTAGAGGAGGACGAGTGGGAGGGGATAAAGGTAGGAAAATGAGGTCAGGAAGTGTGAGGGAGAAGAAAAAGACTTAAGATGAAGAGTCTTTAACAGAGGTGTGAGGTGATGGATGAATGTGTAGGAAGTGTACAGAATGAGAAAATGGTCGCTTTGGTGCTGAAAGCGAGAGAAGAAAAATCAGCTGTTAGCCTTCCAGAGTGTGTATATGTGCATCTGTGTGTATGTGTGTATGTGTGTCATCACCCAGGAGCATTGAGTCAAGGGAGGATATTGTCTGAGGTCAAAAAGTTCATTGCTGGCTGTTGGGGCTGCAACACATCACTTCCAGACAAGCACACAAACACACACATGCACACACACACACACACACACACACACACACACGACATGACTGTTGTTTAAGGGTGCAAATACCTACATACCTGTCACATACAAACAAGATGAGGAAACTAAAGCATGCAGTAAACACTGAGTGTAATGTTATGTATGTTTTTGTTGAAGCTCTCATACACACACAACAAATCCATTTACAGGACCAAGTTATTGACAGTTTAACCTCAAGGACCTACAGTCCTTAATTCTACAGCATGAAAATATAACACATACACAAACACCAGCAGGCTTTTATGTACAGGTATCCTAATGTACCAAACTACTAGATGAGGTTATGACATCTTCACCTTTTGTCTAGAGTTGAAATATTCGCAGCTGTGAATTCCCTGTGTGTTCCCTTTTTGAGTTTATTTTCTATGTACACTTCAGAGTTTTATAGTGCTATGCAGCATATTTGAGACTTAACAAAGGCTTTGGTTGCTCTCTATATACACACATACACAGGCTGCCTCTCTCCTTCTTTCTCACAGACATATTCATCGTAGATGTCTATCAGCGTCTGTTTCCCTCGCTCAGTCTTATCTCCGACTTCTCCACATTTCTGTATTTTTGGTTCAGTTTTGGTCACATGACTTCCCCTCCCTGCAGCTGTCCCGCAGGACGCAGGCTACCAGCTTTACCGTCGTTCTTTTCACTGTTTACCTTTGTACCATTTGAAGTCCCTTTTCCTATTGTTGCTTGATTTGGACGCCGAGATTCACGCAAAATACATCTGAAATTACATTTGCATAGTTTATCCTTTTTTAAAGTTTTTAGGTGGTGGTTACACAGATAACCCTAGCACTGACCCTCGCTGTTTCTGCCTTCACTTACTCTTTAATACTGGTACAGTAATTGGGTTCCAGTTAGTGAAACATTATTCTGCACACTTAGTCACTAAAACCTTGAAAGCCCTCGCTCTACATAGTACACCTGAATGTTTTTGTGACTGTGTGTTTGTGTTTTCTATTGATTTTCTGTATATTAATAGCATCACGCTCATTAGTTTTAAGCACATTATAGAGGTTTAGGCTTACGCTTACACTGCAGGGCTTAAAGCTTGAATACAATGGGCTGCTGTGTACATGCATGTGTTTATCTGTGCATAGCGTCTGTGTCCCCTGTGTGTTGATGTTTGTGCGCACATTGTTTCTGTCCCTTTTCATATTTCTGTTTATCTCTGTGCCCTCTGTGTGCATCTGTGTGAGTGTGTATCTGTGCATGATATTATGATGTGGACTATTTTGGGAGTGTGACTGTGGGTTCGTTCACCTTGTTGTTGTATGCATGCATGGATTTGTTTTTGTGTGTTTGTGTGAGGGGGAGAGCGAGTGTGAGAGTGTTGTGTGTGTGTGTGTGTAGGTCAGTAGCTAGGGGACAGATGACCGATTGGGTTCCAAGGACAGGGAGGCCATGGGGGCCCTGGGCTTTCTGTGTGTGTGTGTCTTTGTGTGTGTTTTTGAGCGCATGTGTGAGTGATTCGGTGTGGCAGTGGATGGCAGGAAGCATACGGTTCCCTGCGAGCAGAGAAGAGTTTCACAGGGAGCAGAGCAACAAACACACGAACACACACTACTGAAACACTGACAACACACACAATGAGGCACTGACACGCAGACAAACGCACTGAAAGGCCACAAATGCACAAAAAACAAACACAAACACACACACAGGTTAACTCACACAGACAGAGGTGTGAACCATCATTCAAACTTATTCATTCACAGGGATGACTACACATCAGATAAGCACACACACTCACCTCCCTAACACTCAGCTAACTGTGCAAAATAAACAAACATGCTCTTTCTCTTTCACACACGCATTAACGCTCATTTAACACAGTAATATGAGAAATTAGCACACACCCAAAAATAAAAACACTGTCAACACATCTAAACACAAACTTGAGGAGCATGTGCATTATTTACCAAGCCCCTCTTATAATGAAGATTTTTTTTTAGCCTAGGATTGAATTTTACTTGACATTGGATAGAAGCAGTAGATGTAGTTTGGTAAGCCTCACAAAACCAGTGTCCACAAAGTAAAAGAAAAGGTCAGTGCTCACCAAACATTTTACTTGAGCAGAGGAGAACTAAAAACAGTACAAATGTTTCAGCGTCTTCAGTGTGCGATAATGTCTTTTTAATCTTGCTGTCTGTATTTACATGGTTGACATCACACACCCTCTAACAGCTGCAGGCTCTTAATCATTAGACGAATGAATGGGATGATGTAAAATTTATAATTGGTAAAATCTATTATTGGCATTTTTCAAGTGCGTTGCATGTGATATTCAGAGAGACTGTATGTGGTGGGGTATTTGCCTCAGTGTAATTTTAATCACCCTACGCACTGATATTTATCATAAACAATGTGATTTCCATCAATGAGCATGCACACTAGTGTCTGTTTTGATTCATACCTTGGTTTTGATCATTTTCAGGATACAACGTTAACATGGAAACCTCGTTATACACACAGGAGTCTAGTATTATCCAAGTTCCTTGTTGTCTGTGTCAGTGCTGGTCTGTGTCTGACTCCTCCACATCTAGTCACTGTATCATTTCTGTGATGGAAGACATTACCTCAACAGCTGAGGATGAGCACAGTTTGGTTTCTGGCCTCCCGGGCTGTAGCTTCAACAGCCTCAAAAATTAAAGCTCAGAGCATAAATAAGTATATCTGTATCCTCTGCATTACCACTAGTCAGACTTTCACTTTTATCCAATATGCAGACCATAATTACCTCCTTAATCGTCACTTTTTTTTTTTTTTTTTTTTTTTGGCTTTACCTGTAAGCTGCTATGTAACATAAAGGAGAACTCCACTGATTTTACTAAACCTAACCAGGATACTCCTGAATCTGTGGATTCTGACTAACACTCACAAACACATTATCTCTCTCTCTCTCTCTCTCTCTCTCTCTCTCTCTCTCTCACACACACACACACACACACACAAGCTATGTTGCAGTCATCAGTGTAATACCCGGTCCCCAGACAGTTTAAATGCAACAGACCATCTAAAAGGGTGAGCAGATTAGTCAGAGTGTGTTTGTGTGTGTTTGACAGTGTGTGAATTAGCGAGTGTGTGGTGCCATATGGTTGTACAGTATATTAACTGTAAGTGTGTCAGCTCAGCTGTGTGTGTTTGTGCAAATGTGAATGTTTTATGATAGTTCTGCTTGTTTGTTCTGTGATTTATGAGCGCGTGTGTCTCCTGTTTTAACTTTCAAAGTATCTGCAGAGTCCCTCCTGTTTATTGTGCATGTGTGTGTGTGTGTGTGTGTGTGTGTGTGTGTTTTGTCCTATTTATGCTCAGGCCTCTGCATTAATATGTGTATTTTGGAGGCTTTTAGGTTGGTGTCTCCATGTTTATGTATTTTAATGCGAGTATGGTGTGTGTGCTCCATGTGTGTGTGTGTGTGTATGTATGTGTGTGTCTGTTGTGCACAGAGAGATTTGAATCTCCAGACCTCCACATGCCACCTGTCTGCTTGTTTGACCTTCCACCCTCTCCTGTGTGTGAGTGCAGGTGCGCCCCTCTTGACCCCTGCTTCTCCCACAATGCCACTCCACTCTTGCTTGCACCACGAGCTCATTGCTTATGCACAGTTACCTGGTAACAGACAACTGCTGTTGCCATGGCGTTGCCGGGGCACCCAGGTGTCCAAATAGCTGTCTGAATGACGGCTGATTGGCTGTTGATGATTGGCTATCTTCTCCCTCACACTCTTTCTCACTCGCTCACTCACACACACACATATGCATATAAACATGATCTGAGTCCCAGTGATAGGAACACATGCACGCACGCACACACACGCGCACACGCCCCACCTACAGACACACACAGTCACATCCTCACACTCAGGGGCGTGATGATTGGCTGTCAGGAGAACATGACCCCGATTTGGGCCTGCGGGACTTGAAGTTGTAGCGTGAAGTGTGTTTGAAGTGGCTTGAAGTGACATGTGGTGTGTGTGTGTGTGTGTGTGTGTGTGTGTGCGCAGTGCAGGAGTGAGCGAACTAAAGCGGTGAAGTAGGTTGAATATTAAAAGTGTTCCCCTGGCCCCAGACCTGGGCAAAATAGCACTTGAATATATTCCAAACGCTTGAAATAACCCGGGGAGCGCTTGATATAACTGATCTCTCCTCCACTCTCGAGGCCATTCCAAGTTTCTGGCAAAGCTGAAATGGAGCGCACCCCAAGTCCTTCAAAAATTACTGCACTTTGCATTCTCCATTTTATGCAGGTATTACCCCAGTAGCTTAACCTCTAAACTGTGCAGCTCAGCCAGCTGGTATCGAGTGCCAAATTGACTCCCAAGTTCTTTCTCATTCCTGCCAGGTCAAAAAGAGAAAGAGGAGGACGGATGTGCAGTTGGCAAACACAGAGTCAGATATTCAGTGTTACTGAGGTCTGAGCTCTTCATTATCAGCTTGACAAAGAGAGGAAATCATTCAGTCTGGACCTCTGAGAATACAGTCGCTAAGTAATAATCCACAATATCTTTTTTTTTTTTTTAACAAGTGTGTTTATTAATTTTCAGAATAAATAATCACACTACAACAAGATATAATACAGGTGCAAAACAGAACTATCACAATAAGTCTTCAAGTGAAATACACCAAAGAAAAGCATTTCAAATAAAAAAGAGCAAATAAAAAACAATCAGACGTATAATAACTACAAGGCATTTCCATTTGTTTATGGTTTACATACAGGGGGAACATGCCTCCAATGCTTCCCTCCCCTCTAAGAACACCATAAAAGATCTCCACATACTGTCAAAAATGAAATATTTGCCCTTTAACGTAAAGGTGGGTTTTTCCAGTGCCAGTGAATCTGATAGTCCTGCAAGCCAGACACTAATATTTGGTTTAGTAGTGGATTTCCAAGATTTGGCTATAGTGTATTTGGCTTGTAGCAAGCAAAAAATAATCATAGATTTATTTGCCTTACTAAGGTTATGATTCATCAGAAAAATACCAAGGATACAAAGTTTGGGGTCTATTATTAGTTTTATACCTGTAACCTGCAGAATCACATCCATCACCTCACTCCTAAAAGGCCTGAATCTGTGGGCAGTCCCACAGGCAGTGGTATAGTGTGCCCTCTCTACCACATTTGTAGCACGTGTCAGGGTTATTAGGGTTGAATTTATTTAGCTGAGTTGGTGTTACATATATTCTCATTATCCACTTGTACTGAATAATCCACAATATCTTGATATTAGCAAATGTTATTTTTGCCACTGGTAAACCTAAATTGTAATTTTTGCCTTTTAAAATCTGGTCTATTTTGTGTTGATATTTGCTTTTTATAAATGAACCAAGAGCTGTAAGCATCAAGTCATACGACCTTAGATGTTGCTCATTCATTGGAAGAGTTTTGGTAACTGCCATCCTGTGTCATTGGTGCCATATGGAGCAATGTGGGGAAGTCAAATGTTTGTGACTGACATGAGATCAGGCAACTGAAAAAACACCTCAGAACATGTTTGAGTCTGTTTCTACTGAGAGTTTTTTCTACTCATTCTCACAGAAAACACATATTTTTGTGAAGGATTTATGTTCTCACAGATTTTATGTCTCCATTTATCAGCTGCATCAAGATGTTCACCACAGTTTGTAGTAATCAATGTTGAGCTCTTCAGCAGGGACGGCTCAGAGATGTAATTAGAAAGTCACTTAACGATAAAAGGTTCAGCTCAAGCTGCTTTAAATTGTATTTTAAAGTCTTATTTTCACCCTGATTTGTATTAATCATTTTTTAACCACTTTTTAAATTTATTTTTCATTATTTGCCCAATACCAGATCTAATGTCTCAATGGTTTTTTTTGTAAATGCTCATAACAGCAGAAGGTCTTGGCACAGCCTGAGCTCTCGAAAGTAAACACAGAAAAACATCCTTTGGACATAAAGGGGAAAAAAAACAGAAGAAATGTTGGAAGAGGACATTCAGAGGTCTCCCCTCCACAGACAACCTGGGGCACAATAGGCATTGTAGGTGTGAAACGGAAACACAGAATAAAAATCAAAATACAAAGTGGTTCTACTAAGAAGTGAAAATAATGATGTTTAAACCCTCTGAGCTGATAACAATATTAACAGTAATAACAATGCATTTTTCAACAGCTATGATTCAAGATTCATTATTTCTAATTCTCATTTCTTTAAACACATACATCTGTGTTCAACACTCTTCAATTCTCTTCTAAATCTATTAAAATCTCATTTAAGACATCACCTACCAGCAGCTTCAGTCTTCAACCCCATTCACAGCTGTATGTTTCACCAATTTAACAGTCTCACCTAAAGGTTCAGTTGTTATCTGTTTTGGGGCTTTGAATCATTATAGATTTCCAAATTTCCTTCTTTTTTTTGAGTATATTTAAGACTTCTTGTTCCTATTGCTCATGTTTGAAACTCAGTATTACACATGGTTTTCAGTGGGTCAGTGGGTTTGTGAAAAAGTGCAAATGTGTTTGGGAATATGTATTTACTAAAGCAAAAAACAACTGAAATAGAAAGAGTCATAAGTGGAGCTGAAACAACTCTATGATCACCTCACTATTCTGATAGTCAATTACATTACATTTAATTAACAACTGCCAATTACATTTGCATTTAATTAATTTACCACAGACTACTCAGCACCCTGCAAACCCAAGTTAATATTCTACCAGAGAAACCCTGGTTGTTCTCTCAGGCTAGTGGCTAAATATAATTAAGATGCCTTTTGTATTCTACTGTGTGCACAGAGAGGAGAGGGGGCCACAGCTCAGTGTTACCTCTGGGTCCCTTTACAGGTCTCTCTGTTAATCACAGTATGTTGGAAGCAGCATCACAAAAACATGCTTAAAAACTAGTATGTGTAGTTGAAAAGTTCTGACACATCACCGTGCGCACACTGTGTCCTAATCCCATTAAAGTACTGAAGAGCCACCACAAAGAAACAATTCACTCTGTTGTTGGTTTAAACAGTAGATTTTCCACTCCAGACTGAGCACGTCCTCGGCTCTTGGTCCTGTTGAAAAAGCTCTTTTGATGCACCTTCCTTTGCTCTCCTCCCTCCCCTCCTGCTAAGTGATTTGATGTAATTTGACTAGGTAGGTGACAGCTCTTTTAAGAGGGGGGACAACTCGAAATGTCAGCTCCAGTGTGTTTATACAAAGAGTGAGAAGAGGCAGAGGAGACCAGGGAGAGAGGAGAAGAGATGAATTCTCCCTCTTTATGTCGCTGTTTTTCACTCCTTATTTGTGTTTTCTCCCTCTTTTTTTCTTGCTGTCTGTCTCTCTTTCTCTCTCTCTGAGTATGACCTAGTTTGATCCTGAATGGTTTGGGGGCTGTCTGTCTCTGAGATAAACTCATTTGCTCTGGATCATTTAGAGAGCATTGCCATTTCACTCCCATCCACCACCACCACCACCTCCCTCTACCCTGGATGTTATTTGGGGAAGCGAGCAACAGAATGTGTCTGCATGTGTATGAGAGTGTGTGTTTGTTACTGTGCATATGTGTGTTTTTTAATCTGTTAAGTGGGTAGAGACATATGGGAGAGAAAGGACAGAGAAAAGCTCACACACAGAGCTGTCAGAAAATGAAAGGGGATCTCTGGCTGCAGATAAGACTGTGAAGTGTTGCATATCCAAAGATATCAGTCACACAAACACACAGAGCACTGATAGGCAGATTTATTCAAAAAGGTCATGCTGCGCTTGAGCTTGTGTATATATGTGCAAGTGTGTGTGAGCTGCACTGTGCAATGGGATTTTGAAGATCCTATCAGACCTGCTTCCCTGTTAGTGATACATGCAGGCGCACATGTGTGTTTTTTCCGCGTGTTTTGTGACTCTGCAGGCTGTTGATCACACACTGTAATCGAAAAGCCGTGGGTTGGATGGCTCTTGTCTAGTCTCAGAAGGCTAATTACACTGAGTGCACAGTGATGGAGCTGCCTTGAAATTATTTATGATTCTTCCACTGTCCCACTTGTTCCCGTCAGCCAAATCATCATCCGATATGTCCTCAATTGGCAAATAATTTCAGATCCTCATTCCTCCCTTGCCCTCATTTTCTTTTGTTTTAAAAAGAACATTAAAAAAGAGAAAATTCAGACCTCTCTTACATGTACTTGTACGCAGTTGTTCAGAATAAAAATCAGCCATGGAGAGTTTGTCTGTGGGTCAATCAATGCAGCTTTAGCAAGGGACTGATTCCAAAATCCTGACATTTACCATTGATGTTTTGGATCATTAAAACAATTTCTGTTATAAAACTCCTCTGTGCTGTGGCTGCGCTCAATGGAACTTCCACATTTAGCCTTTTCGCTGGTCTCCACAGGGAGAAGAAAAACTGGCCACCAAACACAAAATGGATCCCAAAACACTTTCTGCAAAACCAGTAGCTGTTTCAAACTGTGATAAGGTGGTTTACAGCGGATTATTTTTTGAAATCATGTCAAACAAAGCATGAAGGACACAAATACTGAATTTGTGAAAAACTCTGAAGCTGAAGGATCTCAGTTCACAGATTAAAGGGGACACACACACAAATGAAAGGAAGACAGTGTCCCATAGACTTACAATCAGCAGAAGTTATTTGTCTCTCTATTTCGAGTCCCTGTCTGCCAGTAGAGTGGTTTTCATTTCCAAGATTATTTCCCTCGTTTCTGGAATCCTCTTGAAATCGGTGCAACTATCTTTAAATAAGGCAGAGAGCAGATCACTACACGAACATAAGTAAAACGAAACTCTACAACAACTACTTTTCCTCTTAATAACAAATTAAAACACTGATTAAAGTCTCACTTCAGTATTTGTAATATCCACTTTAAATCAAAATTTCTTTTTACTCTAAGCAGTTTAATCATGTTTTTTTTTTTTCATCCTGCTTCAGCTCCTCCTCAGCATAAATCTCATCCTGTTAAAAGAGTAACTGAGCAGCAGGATGAAAAGCAGAGTTCCATCCTCTCTGGTTCAAAGTTACAAGTGGTTTAGTTTCAGACTTTATACTTTATATAAGTCTGTCTTGGAGAGTACTACTACATATCTGAAAAAAAGTTGTGTATGTATGTATATGTATGTATTTTTGTTGCTCCTAGAGGCGGCTGTGCAGAATCTGATATTGAGTGATGTCACTGGAGGCAACATTAGTTTGGCTGTTTGAAAATGAAAAAGAATCTGGGGCTGTGTTAGAAATAAGTGAACTCTGTAGTCTGCTCCTCATCTCTGCAACTACATCAGTTGCTACTAGCATAAGTCACCTGAATCTGCTGTTGAACTGTTGTTGGTCGAGCTGCACTGTGGGTAATGTAGGCACCAGTCATTGACAAGGCTGAACCTGCGTCAGTTTATTCCCTTTTTTGCAACAGGTCTCCACTGAAATGCCAGTCAAAAATAATAAACTGTCAGGAGGTGGCTCACAGCATGCCATCAAACGTGAAATGATAAATGATATTAAATAGAACTCGGGCTGGATGTGCTGCACAGACAGAACATAAAGACAAGATACAGAGACCATGATGTGCTAATGTGATCAAATTGTTGCTTTTCTCAGAGCACTGATTGGTTAGAATAAGCATGCCACTGGTTTTTCCCAGCGACAGCCTGCACAGAGTTCAATCTAATGACTTGAGTGAAGATGCCACTGGTGTGAAGGCTTATATACAGAACAGTTATCACAGGTGTGTTCAGATGTGTGCTCATCTTCCAGTCCAGCCACACCTGCTGAGTCTTTTTTCAAGAACCAAAACAATTACAACCTGAACATTTTCTCTCTGACTTCTGTTTTACCTCAATAGCAAACATTTACCTTCAGTATTTGTTTGTGATTTACAGGCATATAGTAGGAGATGGCTGTACTTGCAGACATGGTGTTGTTATTCTTTTTTTATTCTGTGGTGTTGTTCTTATTTGTCCACAATTGTTGACATTAAGACTTTGGGAAATGACAGTACATCTTCTAAATGACTTTATTTTTCATAAATAATGTCACATAAGCCATACTGGAAAAATGTGTAACAATTCAATTATTTCCTGTTTGCTGACTCACACTGAATAATTGCATGTTTAACTTTCAAAACTAAGATTTTCACTGCTGGGGAGCTGAGCAGAGACGAGATTTTACAATGTAAAACAGCTGCAGTTGTACATAAAACCAGCTTTAATATGCAACACGCTACTCAATTATGCTGATCTTCATAGTGCTCTCTCATTTTGTTTTTTCTCTCACTCACCTTTTCCTTTCTCTTGTCTGCTCTCACTCTCTCACTCTCCAGCTCTCGAGCATCTCTTCTGAAGTGCCTTGCTGAAAGGAATAAAGAAGCTTTTAGCCTCTAAGATTATAAGCATTCCTTTTTACTCATCATAATTGCTCACTGATTGCAGTAATTTTTGTGCAGTCATAATTTTAGTGGTCTTTTCAGTGCTTGGTGGCCACACGCTGCATTCTGTATTTATGGATTTATGTTTTTGTGTGTGTTTGTGAATGTCTGTGAGTCACTTTTTCTATTTAGAGTCAGTAAATGCACGTGGCCTCACTAATGTCGCTATTTGTGAGCCAGAGTTGGAAGGGGAAAGGAGGGGGCCTGGGAAAAATAGGTGTTTTTGTAAAGGAAGGACAAAGCAACAGGGGCATTTTTCATGTTGGCACACCCGCAGAGAGCAAGTGAGCAACAGACTGCGATAGAAGGCGACAGAGTGGCTGTGAAAAGGAAAAAACAAAGTGATTGAAAGAGTGTGTCTTAACTGGAGGCATATGGAAGTGCAGAGTGCAGTAGTCTGGTGAGGAGCTGAAGGACAAGCATGAGAGGGACGAGAGAAAGAAGTAGTTAGAATGTTAAAATGCAGCAAGAGTTTGATGTGAGAGCAAAAGAAAATCGCGAAGGTTACAGAGAAAGCAAAATATCAGAACAAAATACAGAGAGGAGAAAGAGAGGAGGTGAAAGGAGGATTGTTAGATACTGAGGGAGAGAAAGAGAGGCATTTGTTGTTCCACTGTCACTCATGGACTCCCTCGGGAGAGTTTAGACCTTTAAAATCTCCTCCTCTTTTCCGCAGGCCGCTAACACTCCTATCACCCACTCCTCCTTGTCATCCCTCCTTCCCCGCCACCTTTTCTCCCTCGTTTATCGCTCCTCATCCCTCCCTCCTCCTTGAACTCCAGTCCCGCTCGATTCGCTCTCCTCCTTCACTGCCTCACCTTCACACTTCTCTCTCTGGTTTCCTTCCTTCCTTCCTCTCTTCCTTTGATTTCTCTCCCTCTCTTCCTCTCTTGTTTCCGTTCCCACCGACCCTCAGATCTGCTTTTCTTGTCCTCCCTCCCGCTCCAAACCTTCCCTCCAACACTGATGCTGCTATTTATAAACTGTCCAACTGTACTAACTGTTCAGGGAGAGAATGAGGCAGAATGAAAGGAAGTATGTGAATTGTTTGTGTGCATTTCTGTGTGTGTGTGTGTGTGTGAAGCACTGCAAGACATTTCAGCAGCTCAATCTGATGATAACATTCATTCATATCCTGTCGTATTGCATCACTTGTGTCATGTTACATTTCAGGCACGTAGCCACACTGGTTTGTAGCAGAACCTCTCTTTAAGCTCTTGGACGTCGGGAGAAATATTTGTCAAAAACAACGTGGCCTTAAAAAGTCTGAGGCAGCCATTCAGTCAGCTGTGAATTTAAAAATGCTCACTTCTCAAAATGGCATTTTATGGACGGCTGAACAGCAACACCAGGCTCAGTCTTCGGTTCTGTCAAGCACTGTTTCTGTGGTTATTGTTGTGACTACAGCCCTCTGTGTATTCGCTGTTTTCTAAATGGCTCTTGCAAAGTCAAAGCAAAATCACAAAAAAGTAAACTTGACTGACTTTTGGTAGAGAACGTCTAGCTGAGGCCAGAATCCCATCCTGCAAATACAATAAGTGACCATCGCACACTTTGCGGGAGAATTTCAGTTCAGTTCACTTTGTTTTGTTGCCCTGTCTCTTGTCTGATCTCATGTGTGTTTTGTTCCCCTATCTGTAACATGATTAAACACAATAATGTGGCCATGGCAGTATCAACGAGTTTGAATTCCTTAACATCTCAAGCAACCTTTTAATGGAGTACTTGTTTTGCTGTGGTGCATTAATCTGTATTATTGTGTGCATTTGAGTGTTTTTTTTTTTTTTTGTGTGTGTGTGTGTGTGTATTTATTTTATTCACGTTGTGTATCAGGGGGAGACAGTTAAGTGCAGGCCTTGGGCACAGTGTGTTGCTCTGATGGCTAATACAGCCCACACACTGGAGCGGTTGATATGAGAGAGCAATGGAGCGCTTTAGATGGGGATTGTTGTTCCAATTTCATTTAAATTGCATGTGATACAGTGGCAATTTCTCACCACTTGAGTGTCACTTAGATAATAGCATTATATCTGCAGATTTGGGGTGTTTTGCTACTAGACGACGGAGTGAGAAATGAACAGAAATAGATCGAGCTAAGCAGGAATGAAGGTCTGCTGTAGTGCGTTCGTGTACACCAGCGAATTCCCACCCACTCATTTTTAAATCTAAAAAGCAATGCTACAGCATGAAGTCTGAGCTATTGATTTAACTGTATAAATGTTTGATAATTCATATAAATATTCTACAACTCCAGCAGGAACCAGCGCTGACTCGCTGACGAGGAAATCGAGCAGCATGTTAGATAAAGACAGAATCTAATGGGTGGAGGTGAATGAAAGTTAAAGGTGCAGTTGTCCAAGGTTTGAGTGTGTAGCAACAGACAATAGATGAGGGTGTGTTGAGTCTGGGGAAAACAGGAGGGGTCAGAGGGTGTGTTGACTCTCCGCTAATGCAACCTGCACATGGGAGATTTAAAAAGTTGCTGTGGAATAACAACCAGGGAATCATGTGCTGCCTCCTGTCGCTCATGGATTCAAGGATGAAAATACATTTTTGGTTGTTTTGCTGCACATGTTTTTGCTTTAAACTTAAACCAAAGTTTCAGCTGAAGCAAAGTTGTGAGAAAGATTGTTGTTATTGCAGGTAAAGTTGGTCGAGGGAAGGCAACTAAACCACTGAGTCAAGGTGAGGGAAAGACTGTGAAAAAAAAAGAGTAATATTAATGTTAAATGCATGAAAGTCAGACACCTTTTCACAGCCATTCACCATCCACCATCCACCATCCCAACATCCACACCCTGACATCTGGCTAAACTCTACCTCCTGTGTTGGGACCCAATATTGACATAATTCCTAGCGATACTGATCTGCCTCTGTAACATCAGGTTCACATTAGGTCACAGCACTGCATTAATGCTTCCCTCCTGACATGGTAGTTTTGTGTGGAAAGTTAATTAAAAGCGGAACCACTGAGGTATAGGAACAGATTTGAGCAGTAATTAGTCAGAGTCAGGGTTTGACAGGTTTTTCTTTTTTTTACAGATTTGTAAGTGCAAAATCAGTTTTATAGAGAGAGTGATAACACAGGTGTTCATCTTCAAGCAAGTTATTATATTTGAGAGACCAACATGACTTCAAGTCATATTCTATCTATATAGTCCAGTATCACAGATGACAAACTGTGCAGCATTCCGACAAACTCTGTCCTTAGACCATCGAACTGGACGAGGAAAAACCCTTTAACAGGAAAAAATGACAGAAACCTCAAGGAGGGACCCTCTCCTCCAGGACCGACAGAATACAGCAACAAAGTC
The DNA here is from genome assembly GCF_001640805.2 of Lates calcarifer. Classification (NCBI taxonomy): domain Eukaryota; kingdom Metazoa; phylum Chordata; class Actinopteri; family Centropomidae; genus Lates; species Lates calcarifer. The sequence goes on along the minus strand of NC_066835.1, from coordinate 19,497,561 downwards.
ATTTACAGTACAATCAGGATGACAACATTATAGATTGTAAACACTAATTAAATATATGGTCTGGGATGTCAAGCAACTTCCAGGTGCCGCCAACAGATAGGACCTCTCTACAGACTACAGAAACACACAAGAGTCTAAACTAAGCAGCGCAACATTCACACAGATTCAATTGTTCCAACTGTGAATAGAGTAAAATCTATTGGATTTGACTTGGAAGTGAAGCATCATCCTGTTAGACCCTGCGTTTTTACTACCATCAGGCTGCAGTCCTCTGTGTTCCATCAGCTTTTTTATTCACCAAAGAGTCAAATGAGGCTGTGTATATTTTGAAACCCACTGGCAAGATCCCTCTCAACATCTCAAGTGCTTTAAGTCTAACAAAACAGATAAAGTCACATCCATCTGGCATTCACTGCCCTTTTAGTTCTTTATTTCTGGTGGCAGGTGAGCTATGTCAGCTGGTGAAACTCAAACAAAAAAAGGCAGAAATTGGTCCCGTAACAACATAATTTATTAGAAAATCTATTCTAATCTGTAAGCCAACTTTTCAAACAGCTAGGTATAAAACTTTTTTGAGTGATACTTATCCAATTATTAAAATTTCTAGCATTTACATTCAGGGTTTTTCAGCTCATCTTCATTGCACTCAGAAAAGCAGGTGGATGGGAATTCACTTATTGTTACAATGTGCTATTTAACACCTCTGGTTTGCCTGCAGTGAGAAGAACAGGTGTGTTTTATGAGGATACGGCCTGGTGCTTTCTGTCTGTTCAGGGATGTAATGAGTAGGAAAGGCATGAGCGTGCTCTCGAAGAGATTATTAACATCAGTTTGCATCTGCTCTTAGAGAAACTCACTTCCTCTTCTTGTCCATCTTCACTTCTCTTAGCTTGTCTCCTGGGCTATACCCTGCTTTTCACACCCATTTGATGACCAATCAGATTGGTTTTCCTGCAGCAAATCTTCCCTTCCAACTCCACTGCTCCTCCTATCCCGCCTGTGTGGCATTTCTTATGCAGCACCACGACTCATTGTTTATTGAAAATGCAGTTTGTTATCGACCACAAACATCAGTGGCAAACATCGCCATTGTGAACTTTGATAACACATCAAATGGACTTTGGATGTACAGTGCACACTCATGTTCACACACACACACACACACGGAGGGAGGAAGGGATTGGTCCAACTCCCATGCTTCGTGTGCGTGCATGTGCATTTCCAGCTGTTGTCACTCTCTCTTTCTCTCTCCCTCCTCCCTCCATCTGTCTCTGCTTTGCCATCATTGTATATTCGTCCTGTTTACTCTGCATCTCCTCATCTTCAGCATCCTCACTGTTTTCCTTGAATCCATCCTGCCTTCCTCCCCTTACCTCCCATTCTTTCCTACCCTCATCCCTCTCTCCACCCTCCCCCATTCTCTCCCTTCCGCCCTACTTAGTCTTCAACCTTCTCTCTCCATCCCTTTTTCATTTTCTCTTCTATTCTCTTGCACCTTTTTCGTTGCATGTTTGTGCTCATGCATAATTGAGACTTACTCCCTCTTCTGCCTGTGACCATAGTGGCAGACGTGATAACTAAACTATCTCTCTCCCGCTCTCTCTCTCTCTCTTTCTCACACACACACACACACACACACACACACACACACACACACAGGCCAGTCTTTTCCCAAGGGATTTACCAGACATTGATATGCAAGGCAGAAAGTGCAAAACTTTACCTCATCTATCTATCTATCTATGTATCTATCTATCTATCTATCTATCTATCTATCTATCTATCTATCTATCTATCTATCTCATTGAAGAGTATAAGCTTGGGACAGAGCGCCACCTGCTGGCAAGCAGGAAGAAATGCAGTCAGGCCTCGTGATCTGAGACACAATCTCACAAATATTGATCAATCATATATTATCAGTAACCCTCCTATTTGTCTACAGGAGGGTTTCTTCTTAAAGGGTTAGTTCATCTCAATAATAAAACAAACACATTGTTAGCATGTGTGACCACCCCACTATAATGGAGTTTAATGAAATTAAGGGTCTTCTTGATTGATGCAAATGCATTTTTTTTACATTTCAACATGGTTCAACAGCTGTAATTTACTCAAGCTACTGTGTGTAGAGTTTTTTTTTTCTTGCAACAGCAGTAGAAACATTTGGCTTCATTTGTAAGTAAATACTAACCAAAAAATAACAAAAAGCAGCTAAATATGTGTATTAAAGCTAAATGAGTGGACATCATAGGTGTAATTATCCTTTTGTCATCTCTGTATCAAACTCAGTGAAGTGCTTTTACTTTAGTGGTAGTGATGAAATATGATTTCATTAAAAAAAAGGACAAAACAACCTGTGAAAATCATTCAGTCTTTGTTGTTTCTGCCAATATCCCTGTTATAGTCAGTGATTGTACAGAACCATCCACGGCGGCTGTTACGTGCTGTGTGCAACTGCTGTCAGCCTTTGTCTTTTAAATAAAAGCAATACTGTAATGAGAGGCTTTTACAGTCAATTTACACGCCTCGCCGCCCTCAGGAAATCATAAACAGACTCTTAATTGAAGGGAGATGTCAGGGTCAGCGTGAGACTCAGCTGATGTGAAGCTGCGTTCCAAAGATTTATGGCATTCACTTGTGTACAACAGAGAGCCGAGAGCTGCTTTCATTTTACATGAACTTCTATAAATTCATTATATTTACATGACCGCGCTTCAATGTCACATCATAATAACACATACAGTGCAGACACTGAGTAGAAACTTGACTTTTGATCACCTGCTTTCACATTAAATTTCCTCTGGGGATTTCTTATGATGGCTCATTTTACTCATATCCCACTAAATTCAAACTGTTTTCTGCTTGTGTGTGAGTTTGTTGTTTGTTTTACATGTTTTTCTCAGCTACAGTTAATAATGAAATACTGCTCACTCTCACAGCCACAGATGATTTTCTCTCACACAAACTTCAGCAGCAAAACACATAAAAATGCAAATATTGCAAGTGAGCAACATTAAAGCACCAGAAGCAGTCACATGAAATTTAAATGAACTGGTAATAAAACTCTCTTCTCTCTCCCTCCTCTCCCTCTCTTCTCTGTGTCTCATCCATTCAAGCAGAAAAGAGACAAATCACTCCAGGCCCACCGACAGGTGCTGTTATTGGTGGTATCCTGGGCGCCCTCGCCTTCATCGGCATCATCGTCGGCATCGTCTTCTACATCCGCAAGCGCCAGGAAGACGGAGAGTAAGTCTTCATTAGCAATCCCACATCTACTTCATCGTTTATTTAACCTCCTGAGCAAAATTAATCTCTCCCTGCAGGGCTGAGGCTCATTAAAACTTATTACATGTCATGAGAAGAACCAGCAGAGGTAGCTCTGTGGCAAATCCTGACCTGAAGTTTATAGTGTGAGACCGCCTGGAGATTTTACTCCCAAAGTGTTCGGTCCGCAGCTCAGCATTCACCCCTGCTATTCCTCCCCTGGGCTGCAACTGCTAATAGGAATTTATTAAACCGTCCCTGTTTTAATTCCAGTTTTAAGAGGTGATTTTCCAAACTGAGGTTCCCTGTAGGACAACAGTAAATTAGCTAATATACACCTATTGTTTCCCGCCTACTTGCTGAGTCAGAGGTTAATCAGATTCACACTTATGTTGCAGATATGTTGCTGATGCTCTTATGATGAGCCACTTAGGGTAATGCAGCACATGAACATGAAAAAATACAAACAACTAGAAATAATGATTGCAAAGTTCAGGGTCACAGCATATATAAACAATACAAATAGCCATAAAATTATAGTTAGACAGTCTTATAAAACCTCTGACCTCTGCTTTGAGCACAAATTACTGGTTTCTTAATGCCTCAAAACATGATTTATTTCCAGCTCGTCCATGTGGTTCCCACAGAGGACCACTTTGTAGGTTTTACACAAAGGTTACAGTCTGTTATATGAGCTACAGTAAGAGGGGTATTGTGCACAATGAGGGACACAAAATTAAGTACACATGGAGAACTGCATTGGCAAATGATGACACTGGGAGATATTTGTAATTTTGCTATCGCTACATTGCCAGTGTTAGTATTAATAGCTGTTTACTTACCAGTCTACAAGAAACATTGCAAGTTCAGCATTAAACTTCATTCCTTTTCTTGCCAAGAGCTGTCTCCAGGGGCTGAAAGCAATGCCAAAGTTTTGCTTCTAGTTCTACCACTTCTTCTCTTCTACTGAAGTCAGCATGCTAACCAGCTAACTCCCAGCTTAGCCTGCCCGTCTCATTACTTTCCGATAGTAACTCACTGTAACACCCAAACTGCCCAGAAGAAGTAGCTCTGCACAGAGGGTGATGGCTGAATCTCTTGGCAAGCGACCATCACCACCAACATTTCCAGGCAAGAAACCACATTCGACAGCAAAACAACTTGAACAGTCAGCTGTTTCCAGCATTTAGTCCCTGACATACTTTACACTGCTTTTGCTGGTCACTTTTGCTGTGTTCACACCTCCAAACGGTAGACAGGCGAAGTTATTCACATCTGTTGAAGAAAAACATCTAGCCACTATGCAGCCATATAAATATTTTGGTCAGGAGTCCGTGGAAACCAAACCAGAGCTTGAAAAAACGGTGAATATTTGACTTAAATTAATCAGGTGACCAGAAACACGACTCCAAATGAATCCTGATTTTGCTTTATGTGAAGCTTTGATTGAGGTTTTCCTGCCCCCTAATTAAAACTTTGTTTGTAAAAAGAAAACAAATGAAGTAAAAACCAAGAATGTCCCTTCTGTGACTCACAAAATGAAATATGAAACTGCATAATAACAGCCAGTACTACCTCTGTGGTTATCACTGAAGGCAGAGAAAGTGTTTCTTTTCTTTTTTTTTATAAATATTATTTCTCCACCAGTAGCAATACTGCCTCTGATCTCTAGCGTAAAAATCTTTAAACCACACAAAACAGCACTTTCATTAAAAATGTGTCTTTTTTTCACAGTAATTGTTGAATTTATTTTGTATCAAATAATGAACAAATAGAAGTGAATTGAATTACAGCCAGGTAAGATGTCCTTAGAGATGAGTATTTCAAAACTTTTTATTTCTGTGCCCTCTCAACAACCCAACTTGTTTCTCAGCACAGTACAAAGAAATGTGATGTCTTAACGAAGCAGCGATCAATACCACGTTATCTTTGTCTTTCGTCCAATCAGAGGCCCTCCCAAGCACAAACCCCCTCCCCCTGTGAAGGCAGGCAGCTCAACAGAGATGGTGAGTGGTCGACATGGCTTCAAATCAATCTTTATTGTCTCTGCGATTATATTGTAGACACACACACACTCACAAATGCACACACACAGTCCATTTGGGCAGTCATAATGGGGCTAATGGCTATTGATTGGAGATCTGAGTTGGCTTATGTGTGTCGAAATAATTAGCTTGGTTTGTAAAGAGCTCCATTAGAGTGCTCCTCTCCTCTCCTCTCCTCTCCTCTCCTCTCTCCACTTATTTTATTCCATCACTCTATCACAGTTTGTTGTGCTTGTAGCACATTATGTAATGAGACTAAAACTCTGCAATTTTATGTTGATTAGATGTATAAAAGATGTCTAAATGGCTGTAAATGCCTTGGCTGAAATGGGGTTCACAGGGTTCAGCAGAGAATGTTTATTAGACGTCTGTGCAGTCTCTTAGAAAGCACCATCTGTGGAACGTGATAAAAAAAATGAAGCATTAGTCCTGTGAGTGTGTCCAAATCGAGCCTCTTGTCTTTGAGGGCAAGTTTAAGTCAAGTCACGGGTCTTCACAAGCAAGTCAGCTGCAAGCCTTTCAGGTCTCTGAAAGCAGGCTATTGTAACAACAAAGCCAAGAAACGTTTTGCTCTCAAAGCTTCCAATAGTATTTTCAATAACAAGTGCTAGCAGTTATGTATTCAAGTAGTGCGCCTATGCAAACCTCATTTATTTATTGTTTGGGGATTTTACCAGGTCAAAACTTGGGAAGACTTGAGAACGTTTTAGCCTCAGGTCAAGTCTTTGGGGAGTCCACTCTCACAGCAGTCAAATCCAAATCAAGCCCTCATTTTTTAAGTTTGACTCCAAGGCCACGTGTCGAGTTTACAGTTCTGTTAGCTTGCTTAAGAAAAATGACGCTTCATTAAGAGCTGGGTTTTATTTTGGCCATTGGCTCTGTTGATTATGATACCATTGTACACAGCAGAGTAACTGTATAAACCCTGGAACATGTCAACATTGTTCAAATAAAATAGTCAGATGATCATACAGGTTGTAAATAAGCTGACAGTTTACCTGCATTAGCTTCCAATTTATTTGATGGAAAAACTGAAAGTGAGTGCACCCGTAATGTCACTAATAGTTCCTCATTAGCCAGGAAAACTGAATGCATGCAACTACACTGAGTACAGTATTGTTTACAACAGACCATTTTGGATAATGATTGTACCATGCCTTCATTTTCTCTTCCAAATACATTTGATGAATCTGACAGTTTATCTACAGCCTCTGCTGTTAGTTACCACTCAGCCAATTGAGGCAGTGGTATTTCAGCAGCTCCTGTGTTCTGCTCTGTAAAATTACTGTTTTTGTTTATCTTTCTGTTTACACAAAAGGGATTGTACTCTCTCTTTTTTTTAATACTCAGACAATTCTAGCACTTTAGCAGACATACTTTGACATGGATTACACTGCAGCAGCCATCTTGCTCAGCACTGCACAGATTCCAAAGATTTTTGTCCCTATCAATCATTAACACCCAAAAACATCGGAAAATAAGGCCCAGGTTCAAAAATACCGGAGTCATCCTTTAACACCAGCAAGCAATAACTCCTTCTGTGCAATATAAAGTGTGTCTTTCCAGGACAATATCTACTGGCTCTGTTGCAATAATCACACGAATTCTTGTGCCATAATTACATTTATGTATTTTACTTATTATTTTAGAATTTGCGTCGTTGTCTGTGGTTGTTTACCTGCTCAGGTTGCTTTGTTTCTCGTTGTGTTGAGTCTTTTAATGAACTAATCAGGAGTAGCGCTCCTAATTTCATTGTATTCCATATAATTATAATAAAGGCTTTTCTATTCTATTCTATTGACATAAACTTATTTGTATGCAGTGTTTCAAGCTCTTCTCTTTTCCACTCAGCTATATTTCATAATTTTGTTTTCTGTTTTGTTCTCCCCCTTGTTTTGATGTGGTACCTACGTATGTAGCTGAACAAGCCATCAGAGCCTCCCACGGCCACAGAGACGGCACCTCTCAGCCCAGGAGAGGTTTACTATGAGCCCACGGGGAGAGAGCCTGTCACGGTGACTAACACACACATACACACACAGATGCAAAGGCATGACACACAGTGTGTTTCAGGAACATCATGGTGGTTTTACTTTGTACCAGTCAATCAACTGTTATTAATATTTAGCTTGAAATAAAACTTAAAAATACTCCAAATACAGAAATGCTACACATATCAAAACAAATAGAAATGGGGAAAATACTAGCAACCAGCGACGTCACATATACTTCTGCTTATGTACCTAACCTAACTTTTTATTCGATTTTGTCACAGTCTTATCTCGACAGGCTCTTGGGAAAAACTCTGTTGTGTTGTCTTATGTGTTTCAGTAGGCTCTTTGTTGCACGTCTGGATTAAGATTCAATCTTCTTTAATGTTGCTTTCTTTCTTGTATGTGCGTTGGCCACCAGGCATCTGATTTACATACATTATTAATGAATAAACACATAGAGTGTCACCTGGAGTAGATAATAAACCTGGCTGTGTTCAACCCCTGCAGAACCTGGATGATGAGACCACTGGCGCCTTGAATGGCGGCGCCCCTCCAGTCCTGGACGATTCGGCCAAATACGACAACATCAACGAACTCAAAGACCATTCCGCCGACGGTCACCACGGCAACGACATGGATTCATCCAATCACGAGCCACCGGCTGCCAACATCTCTCGCGGGGAGAGCTTCGTATCTCCCGCCATGTATGTGTAGCCGCGGCGACCAGAGCACCACATCACAGGCAAATGGGCAAGTTCCAGGTCACCTAAATCTGCATGAAAAGCAAAGTTGAGCACACTTGTTTCCACACTAGAAGTCCCTTCTATTGTACATTAACATTTTTTAAATTTCTAACTTTTAATTTACATACAATGACGTTTTGTATCTTGGGTTTATTTTCTTTTACCAGGCTCATTATGGGGTATTATGTGTCAAAATGTTTTCAAATCTCTGCATGAAAAAAGCCTTTCAGCAGTGCTTTCGTTTCTGATAAAGCGGAATGGGTAACAAGTTATTTATTTATTTTTTTCTGGCTTTAGCAAACTGTGGTGTCACACAGAGTTTAACTGGTGAAGAAAAACAGAAATAAAATACAAAACGTTATTTAACACACAGTAGCTCATGATATCTGACGAGCAAGACAGCCATTGAAATCATATGTGTGTTGCATATGATGAGGCGGGCTTTTATGGTTGAGAGGTGTTGCAGTGTGGGTGAACTGGAGCACTTCCCTCAGCTAATTAACGCAGTGCTCTGCCTGCGTACTGCTTGCAAACCTAAATTTCCACCAAAAATCAGCAAGACAACATCTTTTTCTGTGGATTCAGTATGAAATATTATATGCAACATTTTGTGCCATGAACATAACAACGTCCTCATCGTAGGATTATTGTTTTATGTGAGGCTGCCAGTCCTGGGCTCTTCTGTTTACAGTCGTGGAAAGTGATTTAAACTTCTTTTCCTCTCTAAATATGGATAAAACGTCAGGCTCCTGTTGCAGCCTTGTGCTACAGAGAAAGCAAAAATACCCCCCAAAAAAATACATTGAAATCCTTTCAAAGTTCTCTTGTTCCATGCTTGGTTGGGTTTGAATTACATACCGCTGAATTTGGTCCCAGGAAGTCCAGAGCCTGGTCATCTGGCTCTGCAGGCAGCTTCAGTTAATCACTGAGGATGTTTGAAAGTATTTCAGTTATTAATCGGCTTCTACAATAATTCTAAAAACAGCCTTTCCCACTCTTGTCCAGGCTACAGTCCAATAAAGAAACATTCCACTTTCCATTATGTTGTCAAAGGGCCTCATCTGTCCCTGGACCACAGTAACCATCGGCGTACCGCGCTGCTCATTAGCGCTAACGAAGGGGAAGTGACATCGTTTTGAGCCTCTGTAACCTGGCAACATTACATGATAAAGATTCCATGATTCATATTTTGCTGTTGTTAATTGCAAGAGTTGGGAGGGCTGTGAGTTGGGGAGATGGAAGTCGGTTTACAACAAAGCACACACACACCACAGGGTTCTTACATGTGCGCAGACACACACTTAAACACCAATGTTTGTATTCAGTCCTCCTCTAATAAATCACACTATTAAGGCTGAGAAAACATAACAAGGAATGTAGTCTTCAGAGTGTGAAAATGCTCTGCATATATCAGAAAAATACTGCCATTACAGCCATTTTAACTCATTAAAATGGCCACACACTCTGATATATGCAGGACATTTAAACATACATTTTGCATTTTAGCCAAAAAAAAAAAAAGAAAAAGAAAAAAGGTGAGCAACAACTATGCCTGGCTGAATCAAAAATTGGTCTTCATAGATGTCAGATGGTACCAAATGATGAACAATGTAAATAGTATTGATAATATTGATGAATAATATATTGTTGGTGAAATGTGTACACATAAAAAAATAAACAAGTGTAGGTGTTATCAGTGCCTCTGTACAGGGGATGGCAGTTTGTTAAATGTCAAATTGAGCGGTTAAAAAAAACAAAAACAAAGTGTATATTACTATTTTACTTTTCATGGGTACACCGAGGTTGTCACTTGATACTAAAATATTTTATTTGAGTATATATATATATATAAAAAACTTAAATGGTGTGGATTTTACTCCTTGTTCATATTACTCTGCATGGCATGATTGGTGGCTTGTTGAAACTTTTCCCAAGGCTGTTTGCAGAATAATCTCTTTCATTTGTAAAAACATTTTTGAATGTCAAAAAAAAAAAAAGCCGTTTTTTAAAAAATTTCCATCTTAATGCATCTGTCACAGTCACGCACACCATGAGCACAAGTCCAATTTAAGTTGAGAGAGCGGGATTTTTTTCTTTGTGTGAGTGTGTGTGATGGTTCAGCAGACTGTCTGTTTTTGTTTTTAACGCTGATCCGAAAATGCGGTCAGCGTGGAATCGTCATCTCTCATGGCCACAGAGATGCAAGTTTTTCTCTCATCATGCTTAATCTTGAGCTCTTGCTTGAGGCCTCAACTTACACAAATCTTCCAGAGTAATCACGTTGATAGTTGGATGACAGACCGCAGCTGACCGTGCCATTTTAAATCATCCACAAAAGCAAATAATCAGGTGGTGGACAAACTGCAGATTGGTAAACAGTTAGAAACAGGTGTAAAAGCTGATAGAGCTGGTAGAGCTGAGCTGATAGAATAAGATGATCATGGGAAGGAAATGCTACAGGACTGAAAATTAGCCTACAACAAGTTAACATAAATTTCACATCTGTGCTTTTATATTTCTGTGAGGTCAGCACCAAATGCAATATTTTAATTTTTCTGATGTATGACAATCATATGTTAATATTTAACCATCACTGGCTTTGGTGGAGACATTTTTTTGTTGTTAATGTTGGTGTTGTTCATGTAGTTGTAGTTATTATGGAAGTTCCACTTAAAGTGCTGCACCTTTGATCCATCACATTTGATGAAAAGACAAATTTAAAAATTACAAATAAAGTTTAACACAACCAGTTTATGATATGGAAATAGGTTGCTTAGCTGCAACATCTGGTTCTCTTATATAATGTTAACCAGCAATATAAACTCCAGACAGGTGCGTGGTAAATAGGGACTTCTACAGTAGCTACCAGTGTAAAGGTTCCATTTGTATGTCTGTTTTTGTTTTTGTTTTCTTTTTTGTCTTACTTTGTTAAAGGGAATGTCTGCATGCTGCATGGACCTATGGGAAAAAAGCTACTTCCTTGTTTTGCAAGAAGAGTTGTGCCACCATGACAAGTATATGGCTTTTTGACTCGCTTATATGGTGCAGTGTCAGACAATCACATATAATGTACTTTATAGCCCTGCCACTGAACAAAAAGGGGAATGAAATGTGATGGTTTTGCTCTTTTGCCTGTAAATTAATTTCCCAAAATGAATGAATATTTAGTTTCTTGTGGATTAATGTGTTGAATGTGTTTTGCCAGTGGGCAGCTGTTGATAGATTGAGCAAAAGGAAAAAGACAATCATTGGGACCCATTATATCAGAGACCAATGACTCAGCAAGCATTCAGTTATGAGTTTCAGCTCTGCCGTCTCATTTGGGGAATCATTCCATTTCACCCAGAGCCTTACGTTTAATAGAGTTGCTTCATTCTGAGGTATCTTGAATTAGAATCTTAACATCTCCAGGAATACAGTCATGAATCTGCCTCCTGAAGCGGAAATTGCAAAGACGTGGCCCAAACTCAGTTTACAGATTGAATAGCATGAGTCAGCAATTATAATATGGTGATGTGCAGTGAGTCCAGATGGATTAGCTGTTAAATCAAGGCTCTGGGTCCGTCCCATGCGTGCGAGAGCTGCAGTGTTGCGTTTCGGCCGAGCTGCTTTGCTCCGTCTCCCTGCTCCCCCTGTTACAGGTTCAATGCCAGAAACACAAGCTGTGAATGTCAGTGATAACGCCGTTCAGTCTGAATCCTCTCCCTCATTTGCCCTATTTCTTTTAGTTATTTTCGCCCTCTCCATTCTCTCTCAGTCATCCATTGTCATCACAGCTTTTCATCACGGAGCCAGACGTGCCTTCTTTATGTTATTTTTAGCTTTTCAATTCTCACATTTCTTTTCTGACAGTAGGACAGATGATGAAAGAGGGAAACACACAAACACAGGATGGGTATGATACTGGTGATGGCAATGCTGAAAAAAAACATACTCACTGGAGATGTAATCATATTTTATTAAGTGTTTATCAATTTTCTTTCACTTTCATTTTTTAAATTTTGTTTATCACAGATCAGTTATTATTTTGTATGCTTTTTGGGAAACCTATTGTACATGTTTTACAGATCATTGTCTTGTCAAATAAAATGTAAACCAAAAGTTCAGGGGGTCTTGGTGGTTATTACCCCTGTCAGCTTCCCCAAAGCAAAAGTCAGCCTGAAGAAACAAGAGAGCAGCGTGCTGGAAACCTGGCAACCCCAAACATCTTGTTCATATCTTCAGGTAATGATTAAATTCAACTAGGGTGAGGTAACTGTGTTTGTTTGTTTGCTTGTATTTGAGAAAAGCAGACTCTAAACTTTCAGCTCAGAGGTATAGTTTGACATTATTCGTCAAATACTTAGAGAGTCAGGCCTAGTCCACATGAACACAGGTATTTGTTAAAAGGGTTTTTCTTAAAAAAATCCTCATCTTCATGAAAACACAAAAAACACACTGCCACGTGCCGTCAGGAGCATGCCAGACCAACAGGTGGCAATATAATCCTGGCCGAGAAGCCATGTTGGCCAATCAGAAGACAACAATGGCATAAGCATGTGGACAACAGACCTATAATACCATGAGAACTGGGCCTTAGATGAGAAGATTGACACCTCTGTTGTGGTGCAACTCTCTGAAGCTGACAACCAACTCCATGAACTAATGCTAATGCTGCTTCTGTTTGCTAACATGAAACCATGAAAGCAACAAGCTAAAAAAACAAACTTACATTTTACACTAAAGCTTATGTCTGCAGTAATTTCAAGTGAAGAGCTAGTTTAAAACGAATCCAGCAGGAACCAACATCCGACAAGTCTTCTCAACATGTAAAGGTAACACCCACACTGAGATACTGTTGTTCTCTAAATGTAAATGAGAGATACATTCAGTCTGTGATGTTCACTGCAATCAGAGTTATTTTGTATTTTCCTTCCTGCTGCCCTCTTTCACTCAATCTTTTTCATTTATTTCTGCTCACAATGTGCACTTCATTGGCAACATGTTATGGAAAGAGAACATCATCTTCCATTCTACTTGTAAAAGCAGCTCCGCTGAGCACTTAACACTGCACAAGGTCAAAGTCTGTTATGCTCTTACTAAAGGGAAGTATCAGAGAAGTAACAAAAAAAAAACACTCATGACTCATATGTCTGAAGTTGGATTAAGCAGACCTGAATGTAACACAGTAGCTATGTCAATTTGGCAAACCTCAGTAACTAGAAATCATCAAATGTGATGTAAAATCTGTTAGTGAAGAGGTTCAGCTATTGTTGGTGAGTTCAGTTTGCTCTCTGCTGGTTAGGATCATATCGCTTTTAAGTTTTGGATTATCACTGAAGGGAGCAGACATGAGTGCTTTGCGGCACCATCAAAATAATGATTATTTTTACAAACAGAAAAATTCAAAGGTTTCTGGCATCATTAAATTATGAGCTAACGACGCAGAGATAAAAGATGAATTCAGAGATTCATTTCTATAAAACTCTGTGTGCTAGCATCCATACAGTTTCAGATTTCCATCCTGTTTTAGCAGGTGAGCACTTTATTTTAAGATTTCTGCTGTGTGGTAGCAGGTGTACATTTTATTCTAAGCCTATACTTAAGCTTCTGCTCTTAAGCGGAGCCTTGTCAGCTCAGATGAGATGAGACACGCTCATTGTCAGCGAGCATTTGTTCACTTTTGTGGCTAATTAACCGTATCTTTAAGTTCATCCTGGTCCCTGCTGGGCTCTGCTTTTGACAAAGATATGAAGTGAGTGGGGAGAGGGTCGGGCATCAGGAGTGGTTTAATTCAAATCAAAGACACGGACTGTCTTGAGATGGACGATCATATTAAATGTTGAACAGCATGGATGATGAAACCACAGGGCCACAGATACTGTAGAGAGGCTGCACATTAACCAGATTTATGCTCTCCATCCAGTGACATCAGGTATCAGTCAAAGCTGAAATATCAGGTGGTATTTCAGGCTTGAGTTTGACATATATTTGAGGGATGATGCATCTTTACAACTTGGCCTAGTCACAAAAAATTAGACTTGACTGTTCTGTGTAGAGCTAAGTTTGAATGCAGAGTTCAAACTGAGATGGAGAGGAGAGGACAGATTAATGGACCCTCTATAACAAAGGGAAAAAAGCTTTAAACAAAACAGGTCATTTGACACAGTACAATTGACAGTCATAATTGTGCAGTCTGTGTTTATTTGCCAAAACAGCCAATGTACCAACTGTACAGACACACAGACGTAAGCTAGGAAATAAGAGACCGTGTGCATGCAAGTGTGTCAGTGTGGCAGGTCAGCCTTTCTCTGTGTTAATTTCCTCCATTTTCTCTCAGCTTTTTCCTTTCTGTGTATCTCTGACGTAATGCTAGATTCATGACGCTCCAAGTGCAACATTTCAGCTTATGCAGATTTGTCTTCGCCCCACTGTTCGTTCATATGTTCGGTCATATGTACAGATAATGAGATGAACTATGCCATGAAAGTCTAGTCTAGTCTGGATTGCCAATGTCAGCGCCATGATCTCCATGATAAATGAACACATATGCTCATAGTACTAGTAGTTTGTCATTAGCAGTGCTAACAAAGGTTTCAAAAAAGTATGTGTAAGTATGAATTTTCTGCTAAGTATTGTTAAGTTATTGTGTTAAAAAGAAAGCTAATTAGCTTATTCATCAGTCTACTCTCCTGACTGTATCATTTATGAGTTACTGTGTTAACAAGGACGTGTGTACACAGTGCTACACACTGACTGGATAACACCAGCTAACGTTAGCTGTGGGTCTACTGAAAACATTGCTGATCTGCTCTAAGGACTTTGATATAACACATAGACCTTGTGTTGGTGAATGTATTCTGATGAGCCCAGGCTGGATTATCTGCCATCTTTGTTGGGATCATTTCCTCTTGTGGCCGTGAATGAGTTTTTACATAAACTTACAGACGTCTGCTTTTAAAGTCTGTATTAAACTTTGTTGCTGCAGTGCAGCTTTTTGACATATATGTTGTAAATTTATTCAATTTGTAATTTTCATTAAATCTTAATGAGGTTTATCTTTGTAGATTTACTTGTATTAAATACAGTTTGTATTTTGTAGCGACCAATCTCTGCCTATTATTATTAGCCTGCAATTTGTCACGTTAATGAAACCACTTAGGAGTCTGATTCCCAAAGCCATGAGTGAGGAGAAGGAGTAGAAAAAGGCAGAGGAAAAGGAATGATTGCTGAGATGAAGACAGAGAGAAAGCGTCTGTGATTGAGAATATAGACGTGAGAAGGGAAAGAAATTGCAAGATAGAGGGATTAGTGTAAGCAGGTAGAGAGGTAGACTCAGAGAGATTAAGAGAGTGAGATAGACCAAGGGAGAGTGGACCGCTGAATCAATGAGCTAGTCGATAGTGAGTGTGAGAGATGTGATGAGAGAGAAAAATGGCGTGGAGTAGGAGGAGGAAAACGCCCCCTGTTGTGTTGGAGCCCCGCCGAGAAAAATGGCCCAAGAGAAAATGAGAATCCACGGTACTCCACAAGTGATTGAAAAAGCCTGTTTTCTTTTTGCTTATCACCTGGAACAGGTATAGATTCAAGATTTGGTGACAGTTATTCTCCTAGGGATCCAGGAAAAATAATCAGGTAATAGAAGTTTCATGTTTGATTTGAGAAATTACCAAGATATACATTGAATAAATCCTCAATCGCAGTAGGAGATTAATTATTGTGGTTAGGATGATAGACAGAAAGATGAAGAGTTAGGATGGATGATGGGTAAAATGTAATGAGAGCTGTGAAGCAGAATGCCTGAGATTATTACACTTGACAACTGATAATTATAGAAAAAACCTTTTTAAAAAGCGTCATTATCAAGAGAATAAAAATATAAAGCTGATTTTAAAGTGCACTTTTAGTCTGTGACTGAAAATAACTAATTGCTGAAAACACATTTTACACCTGAGAGAGCCATTTTGTTCTGTCGAGCTCACCACCATTTTTAGCTTGTAGATCACCAGTGGCCATGCTTGACATTTCAACTGTGTTTTTTGAAATGTTTCTCAAAGGCTTGATGTGTACTGCTGCATTTCCATCTCCCTCATACAAGAGACTGTAGAGATTACAGTGAGTCATGCCTAACTTTTTTAACAAATGGTTGCATCAGTTTTTATATACCGTATACTATTGTGGATTCCTACTGGTTCAAAGTTTCCAGTGTTAGAGCTTTGCCATTGTTGACTCTGATATACGGCTGTTACTCTTTTCTTTATCTGGAAATCATTTTAGTGTCTGTAATGGCCAGTTCAAATTAAAAATTCAGCAGTTCAAGCACAACAGGCTGTGGTTTTTAGTCCAGTAGGTGGCGCTTCACAAACTGTCACTTTGATCAGTTGCGTGTTCTAAGTTCCCGTCAGTGAACGAAGCACTGAAGATGCATTGAGAGGAGACATTTCAGATCTCAAAATTGTGGATAAACAAATGAGGCTGTTTGTTGCCTTTTAAAATGCCAAATGCTTTACATCACATTACTACAACATAAGTTAGGATGAGGCCAAGTGTTTTTTTTAATATATTATTAATTTGAACAAATAGGTATTAGAGCTCATTCCTATGAATGTAACATTTGGAAAGAATGAGTGTCCACAGCTGTATTCACAGTAAATGAATTCACTGATCACACCGTTGTTTTTATTTTTCTATTTCTTGGCTCATATACATGAGGAGAAATGACCTGTGACATGTACAGCAAGGAAATTCAATATATTGTTGTATAACTAAATCATCATTTCATTATAGGATTTCATAGCTGAAACGAAGCCTTGTTGTACTTAAAATCGAGGATGAATCATGTATTTTGAATAATATATGTTCCATTTGCCCTCCAGTCATGTGAAGCTCAATCATAGCAGCTCAAATAGACGGTCTATTATTTAAACAGTACCATAAATTGCCTGCCACTACTTTCACCAGCATCATCACAACTGAACTTTTGCCACCTCCCCATCTTCCTCCTGTATCACTGGCTGGATTTCAATGATGACTCAGCACACTCTTTCCTCTGATGCAAGCTTAATTTATCTGTCCAGTCGTCTTAAACGTATATCTTTGGTGTATCGAGCTCTGCCAGGGTTGTTTGTGAGATCAGAAAGTAGTATCTGCTTATATCTTGACAGGAAAACAAGTCAGAGTCTACATCCACGCTAGCGGCTTTGTGAGACTGTACTTTCTATGGACACAGCAGTGCTTTAAATGTATGTTTGCAGGTATAATGTTTACCATGTTTACCATTACAGTTTAGCATATTAGTACAGTAACGAGCCAGTTAGCATTAAGCAGAAAGTCCAGCCAAGACTGTTGGGAATGTCATTAGTTTTAGTATTTAGACCAATTTCATGATAATTCATCCAACAGTTGTTGAGATGTTCCAGTCTGGAGCAAAATGGTGGACTGACAGACTGATAAACATAGCCTTCCAGATTGCTGCCATGGCTAAAATATGTTTGTGAATGAGAGATTAGCTTGTCAGACAACTTCTGTCATTGATTGATATATACTTTACATTACTCAAAATAGTGGAGGCAACATTAGTTGAAGTATTGATTGTTCTTTTTGTTTTTTTCCCTACTTTTTCCAGCTGGGTATCCTACTTTCAGTTTTATATTAGAGAAGTGATTAATCAAGAAAACCAGTCAGTCGATTAGCTGATAATATTCATGAGCTGCAGCCACAGACTGTATTAGCTGGCCTGAACCAAAGAGGTGACAAAGCTGTAAGTGAACATGGCCTCATCTTAAAAGCCTGGAAGGTCATTAGATTTACAAAGGTCTGCTTACTGTCAAGTTCTGTCCATACAGGCCTCATAACCTATTATAAAATGGTATCAGCTGTAACATTCACACTTGCCGGCTGACATTTTCTCTCTCTCAACACTGACGAGACGAATGACAGAGAAAATGCTGCTGTAGTCAGAACAATAGCCGCTCCTCAGCACAGATGCTATCACCGCATCAGAGTCCCCAGGCGGAGGAGGACGCAGTCTTTATCTGAAAGTTTAAAAGTCCTTCTTTTAGCCATCTCCTGCCTGCTTTTACATTTCCCCGTCATGATTTAATAGGTAAAAATCAATCATGGATTGTGGACTTTGTTATGATTTGAGGGTTTAGTCTGTTTTTTTGCAGTCAGTCCCAGTGGCTTGTGCAGTGAACCTCCCCTTCAAAAAACTGCAAACAACACGTCTGACAGATACTGACGTCTCTACCTCTCTCAGGTGTGTGTGTGTGTGTGTGTCTTGTTTGAACAACAGTGAATTACAGATGTCTGGATACAGAAGTACCAGCAGCTCCTCCTCAGTGTGGAGGAAGCCGTTCAAACTGGAATTGAATTTAGACAACCTAAACAAAGAGAGAATGTGTGTATTAAGCGTCTTAATCCTATTGTAAATTATAATTTAATTCAGTGGGTGCCAAGTATTCGAAGTGTGTGTGTGTGTGTGTGTGTGAAAACATGGTTACCACAGACTGGGATGCTGGTGTTCTTTTTCTCTCTGACAAATCCAGATAGATTAGTTCTGTCTGTCACAGCAGGAACAACATGTGAAATCATTCGAGCACAGGAATCTCTCACATGCAGTAACACACACACATACACACACCATGTTGACATTCAGACTCGCGCATAAAATCATTCATTTTCATAAATGCACAAATACTCCCCCTAACACCCCTCCACACGCCTGTTCACGCACTCTCCCATGCACTTAGCAGCATTTATACACACACAAGTACACTTTATCACACACACACACAGAGACACACACACACTCCATCTACCCACACATACAGCAGCAAAGCACACTTATTCACATTGTGGAAAATATCCCATGCACATGCAAATATCCACACAGTCACATTCACACACACTAACATACACATAACTGTGGCTTTTTTTTCTCTCCTGCAGGAGCAAGTTGAGTAAAGAAAGGAGAGCGAGGGTGACGCACTGTCAGGCACCATAATGGACCTAAACACAACAGCCATTATTAAAGGTGCATGCACTTGTGTGTGTGTGTCTGAGTGTGTGTACATGTGTGTTGGAATTGGCAGTCAATCCTCTCAACAGCCACCTGTAGTAACACTGCCCCCGTGTGTCAGAGTTGAGGAAGTGCAGTTGGGAGCGGCCCCCACCCTGAGGCGCCTTACATCTAAATGTGCTGTCGAATCACATTTGTTTGAAGTTTATATTGCACTAAAGTGTCATGATGTACGAACAGTGGGAGCAATAAAGAAAACAAAATGAGAGATTAAAGAATGTAGTGATCATCAATCATATCAGGGAAAAATAAAAACAGGATCAAGCCAGTCAGCAGCAACACGATGCAAAGTGTTTTATGGTTACAAGTCTTACAGCTGAAAATGATAAATTACTATTTGTGTATCGAGCTTCAGTGAAATGTTGCTGATATTAGGATCAGAGCGAATGAAGTCACAACCTAGATGTGAAGAGTGCATGCCTCTCCAAAGGTTAAAATGATAAGAGGTTAGAATAGAAATGAAGATTTATCTTTCCTTCAGCTAGCAAGCAGTTGGTGTTAAGGAAATGAACTCATGCACAGAAGTGTTGCATAAAGGTTTTCAGCAGATGAAATAAGTGCTTACATTCTTATTATTTATTTATTGTAACTGTAAGGCACCATGTACAATATTAAACATAAATGTTACCATTTGATGCATTGGACCAGAGTTAGCTTAAGCCTGCAATCCCCAGGCAGATTCTTTGTGGTGCCCTTTGGAGATTATAAACCAAGCATCAGTAAAAAAATAATAATTATAATAATTTATTTATATTAAATTGCAACAGTAGTATGACTGTGTATCTCAGCTATACTAACTAGAGAAAAAAATACATGAAAAAAATAACAGGGACTACAACAGTGTGCCAGTTGAAGCCTGACACTTGATTTTGAGTGCAAGTGAAAAAAAATAATAAGTTGAACTTTAGGTGGAGAGGAGCCAGGTGATGTTTCCTGTGGTTGCAGTCATCCTCTGGGGATTCATTTTAATTTACTCCACTTCCCTGTGAGACTTAATTAAAGGAAATGTTGAGGAATATGTTTATTTTGAACCACAGCCTTAGTCCTGGTGCACATAGTTTATCAATTATGTGTTTTTAAAAATGAAAAAAGTTTTAGCTGTTCAGCTGGCAGCGATGGCTTTAGGGCTTTAGGGATGGCAACGTCAAGTCAGTTCACCATCGGTCCAGACTGACATATCATCCACCCAGTGTAATTATGAAATAGACTGATTTTGTGCCGACATTCACCGTGCCCAAAGAATGAATCCTACCAACTTGTGTGGTTCTGGATGAAATATCTCAACAACTTTTGGGAGGACTGCCATGAAATTTACTACAAACATCCCTGTTCCCCTCAGGATCAGTTGTAATAACTTTGGCGACCTCCTGACTTTTCATCTCTTTCCATCCTCAGGTGAAAATTTCAATTTCTTAAACGTTTTTTGGCGTTTGATCAAATACCTTCAAAAACCATGACACTCCCAACATCCTCAGCTGTGAGCTAAGCGTTAACATTAGCATTCTAACGCACTGAGAGTGAGTATGGTAACCATGGCTAATCAATGCTACATTAGCATTTAGCTAACCTAAGTGCGGCCCCGCAGAGCCGCTACACTCATAGCCTTGCTAAAGTCTTTGTTCATATGATTTTAATGAATTTATACTGTATGACTGTAGTTTTTTGTGGGATTTAAGCGATCGTTTTATCTGCTGACACTCAGACAGAGGTGCTAGCTTTAGCACGCTAAAACACAGGACCGCCAATACCGGGGGACACCGGGTCACAGGTCGCGGTCGCTGAGTCAAGGGGGGTCCAAAAGGGCCCTCTAACCTTTACAAAACCTGCTGGAATAATTGGACAGAAATGCACATTTGTGAAACCTTACTAGCCTTTGTTAGTCACATCAAAGCTTGCTGTTTTTATCTTCCTCATTTTCCATGGCATAGTGATCGAGAATAATTTTACTTTCCCTCCCTATTATCAAAAAATGGTTTGGTCTGCCACACGCCGGCGCGTCTGCATACTGCAAAGAAGCCAAAAAGTCCGCCAACCAGGAACTAACTTTTTAAAATACGTGACACCATCACCATCGTGCTAACAACGCTGTACCTGAAGCACCTGTAGACACCTCCTTCCTCGCTATGTACACTTTACACAGGTAAGTTTAACTTCTTCTGCTTCTAGTCGTTGTTTAAGTCGCTTAGTCCTCATTTCATATGTTTGTGTTTTACGTCCACGAGGAAGTGGCGTGCAGGAGAGTTTTGCACTGGTATTAGTTAGCTTGAGGAGCTGCAGTTGGATTATTGGTCGTGACTCTGCGGTTAAGTGTTTTGGAGCAGGTTATTGGCGTTATTATACAGATCTGTGCGGTGTTTTATTTGTATATGAATTCGTAAAATGGACGCGTGTTGCTTCATGCATACTTTAATACTGTTGACACTAGGACGCTAGTGTTGCATTAGAGACTAACTCCGCTAGCACTTAATGTCATGGTTTCATATCTCGCAAAGATGCAGAGATGGTCCTGAAATCATACATAAAAAATCATATCATATATTACACCACATACATCAGCCTTTGCCATGAATATGGATCCTGAAAGAATCCTCTGAACACATGTAATGAGCCACAAGGCTTTTTTAAACAGAAGAGAAAAAAAAGTATGTGAATTAACTTCTATTTCCCAGATTTTGATGTTTCAAAAGCATGTGAATCCACAGTAATGTTTGCTGATATTTGCAGGATCAAGTAAAATAACTGAAAGCTCATCACCACATTTTAAACTGCAACCATTAAACAGTAATTCCTTCCATAAATTAATTTTCTGACTGGTGAATATTAGTTTTAGCGGATCATTTTCAGCAGGCATTCATACACAGACTGACACACAGGCTGTGAAGTTGGGAGTTTTCTGATGGGTCTCTCGTCTCTGAGGCTTTGCTGCATAGTCATTCCTGCCATCTAAGAGCCATTACAGTCTACTGATGCCTCCATGTTTGCTAATTTCGGCTGGTTAATTGCTCTCTCTGCTTCGTCTTCATAGCGCAAAGTTTGAGTCATTATCATGGCGGTGGTAATTCGCATTCTGTCTGCTTGCTTGAGCTGTTACTCAGCTGTAAACTAATCAGTCAGCTGTATTCAAATGAGAGGGAAGATGACTGTATATTTCATGAATTAGATTTTCTGCCTGAAACAGTTGCTTTAATGACTCTCTTGGGTAAAGGGTTGCAGAGGGAATAATTCACAATCTATGTCAAGGTTAGAGAACCATTTATATTGGTTAATCCAGCCTTGAATGAAATTATCATATTGTGAAAAAGTAATTTAGATTGCAGCTATAATGCATGCAGAAAGTTTCTTAGTAACAACTCTTAGTAAGAGCTGACAGGCTCTGTGATTTACATTTAATTTTCTGTGCAGCACATAGAAAGGATGAAGGAAAGAAAGCTTTGCTATCCCCTGACCCTCCCCATTAGTGCTTTTTGAAGCCTGAACTGAAAAAAGGGAACAATTGCAATTGTGGTGAACCTCAGCTTGGTTTAAGGTAAAAGTCACTGCTACTGTTACCTGTAAATGTAGAATTCTTGTCTGAATTATGTTACACTGTCAGGTGTGATCAGCAGTGGGTCTGCAGGTTGCAGCAACAACAGGCAGAATTATTTACAGAGCAATTCAGGGGGAGTAAAAGGCACTAATCGAGCTCATTCTCTTTCTTGCCAAGAGTTAAATGAGAAGATTGATACCACTCTCAGGCTGGGGCCAGCAGGTGCTACGCTAAGCTTAGCATTAAAACTGGTAGCAGGGGAAACTGCTAGCCTGTCTCTGCAGGTCATCCTACCAGCACCTCTATAGGCCACTATTTAACATGTTAGATCTTGTTTGCTTCTATGCAGATAATCAAGTGTGAGAACATAAAATAGCTTGCTGTTTTACAGGGAGTATGTGCAGATGTAATTGCACAGAGTCAGGCTAGCTGTTTCCCCCTGTTTTCAGTCTTTATGCTAAGCTAAGCTAGCAAGCTGCTGACCCCAGCTATGTATAGACAGACGTGAGACTTGTTTAGTTAGTTTCAGAGTGAAGCTTTAAATTGTGAGACTGACTTGTTTTTGATCTGTAATCACTTTGTCAATATTTAGATGTCCAAAGAAACAAATCACTATGGTAACTGAGTCGTAAAGTCTGCAGCCACAATAAAATTAGAAAAATATGATTCAGAATCATTTTTGATTTAAAATTACACATGATCTTATATATTCAAGATCTTTTAGATTCTGCTCCCTCCTTTCCTCCTGTAATCTAGAGGTCAAAGATGTTGTTTCAGCAGTCCTCCAGCAGAGAGAGCAGTTAGCTACTGAGTAGATGGAGACACACATGGAGTATCAGGAAGAGAGAGACAGAGAGAAGGACAGAGAGAGAGAAGGAGGGAGGAGGGGGAGGATAAAGGTCAGGAGGAAGGGGAGGAAACGTGGGTGAGCTCCCTCACACCTTAGCAAACTGTGAGTGAAAATGTCTCCTCAGGTTTGCCTGAAGGTCATCGTTTTCACAAACGGGAAGGACAAGAAGGATTCTCCTCCTGTCTCTTGTTCATGTCATTATTATTTTAGAGCCACCTACAGTCTACATACTACTGAGGACTTAACATCTCAGAGAGTAATACAAGCTAAATTGTGAAATTAAATTCACCCTTGCAGCCTGACATTTTTCTGCAGAGCAGCAAAGTCATGGCTCCACCTTGTGATGTAAGACATTATGCAACACATTTAACTCACATTGTTGCCAGCATAAGGCACATTTAGGAATTTGTGCTCTTACACTCACGGAGGCAAATCATGAATTGATTTTAATATCTGTCATGCTAATTTAAAAAAATGCTGTTTTTTATAATATAAAGCCGTAGAGCAGTGATGAGCCTTTAACTGCCTACACTGACCAATTTCCTGATGTCTCCATCTAGGGTTCCAGGAAAGGTCTTTTACTAATTGCACTGTTGGGATATAAGTTTGATTTAGATCACATCATAGTGCAAAAAATATGTTCTTCTGAAAGTAGTGGTTCACTTAGTTTAAGGTAAAATACCTGCCAAACTGCACATAGACAAAATTAGCAACTAGCTTGTGAACATAGTGGAGACATTTAGCTGCTAAAGAGCCAGAAAACTCCCTCAGGAGTTAATGGAGGCCAAAAACAGACATAAAAGAAGAGTATTATTAATGTTGCCCCTTATTTAATGGATGTTTAAATAGGCAACATGTTGGCCATATAAACTGAAAGGGTGATTAGGTGTCAGTGTTGTGTTCCAGTGGTCCAGCCTCAATTTAGCATGCTAATATGCTAACTTTATTTGGAATAGTCTAAAGTAGTAGCCAGACAAATGGCATTCTAGATATAGAGCTTAGATCTAAAATGGCCTCTATACTGAGGATAAACCCTTTAATAACACACTCTGCTTTTCTCCAAAACAGAGGTTTAACCACTAACTAGTTGTAATAATCTCAGAACACTCAGAAGAAATTCAGAACAGTTTATTTTTCCCTATGCACAGTGAGTATTGTGACCTTACAGTTCTGCTAGTAGCTATATAAACCTTTAATCTTGTTCCTGTCACATTGGCTTGAAAGTCCAGGTAGAGAAAATGAGTAAGCAACATTTCCATCCTCCAGAACAATCACCAACAAGGTCTGTGTGTGCATCAAGGCTCTGCAGGTGCGCTGCCTGATGTCTCATCAATCCATGCAATTAAACATGGACTTGTATTTTAACAAAGCGAGAGGAAGGAAGCTTAAATTCAAAGGGAAATTGCATTCAAAGCATGCAGCAGACAGCAATCACACATGCTATATGTCAAGCATATAAATCAGCACTCAGCCATGAATTAGAAAGATTGTGTGTTTGTTTTGGTGACACTAAATCAGACCTCTGCTGAGACTTTTATTCAGCTGCTGTCAGTCAGTAAATATAGACTCTTCCTCTTTTCTTTTGCACCTTCAATCTCTCTCTCACCTTTCTGTAGTGTATCATCGATCACTGCCTCCTGCCTTCTGCTTATCAATTCATCCATATGTCACTCCCAATCCCTCCCTCTATGTTTTATCCTTCAAATTTCTATGAGCAGCTGTATCAGCGGGTTATATTGTTCTTGACTTGCCTGAAACAGCTGTTGGTTTCTTCAGGGTGCGATGCATGGTGGATTCAGATGAATCGTACCTAAAATGCTTCATTACCGAAGGGATAGAAGTTCTGATGGAGGAAATGGTGCTCACAGAGGAAAGATGGTGATGGATAAATCCAGCCAATGATGGTGTTACCTAAAAGACTGAAAACCTTGCTGTGATCATTCCTCATAATTTCTTCTTTTTAAGCACTAACTTCAACTGTCTCTAACTGAAAGAGACTCTCAGGGCACCAATTGATGTGGGCTGGGCTCCTCTGTTGTCTAATATCAGCACATTAGACACCTATTAATCTGATATACGTGCAAGTATAATAGCTGAGCTCATCTCTGTGGTGAAAATAGAGATTTGAGAGTGCATGATTTATCTAGTTTTCTTGCCCAATTGCAGAAACTATAGGATGTCTGATACTTCTGTGCAGACACATCCTTGTGAATGAACCTGTAACTCTTTGAATGCTAATAATTTTCCTTAGTGCTCTGGTGGAGGAGATGTGCTCTGATTTCCAGGATTAAGGAACAGAAAATTTGTATGTGAGAGCACGTCTGTAGCTGACTGTGTACAAATTCAGTATGTTGTATTCTTCATGAAGAAGATTAGGATGCAAGGTGAGACATCATCTCAGAGAAGTGCGCCATCTTAACTGCAGTAATCCCAGAATTCCTCACCATTTAATCACTCTGTGTCCCCCTCTACTACATTTTTTACATCCCCTCACAGCTTCACTGACTTCACTCTGACACACACACACACACACACACACACACATCTCTCATATTACACCCTCATTCCCTAATCTAATCATTCTCTCCTTTCATTGTAATCATTTGTCTCTCCTTCCCATCCTTCTCTTTCCCCTCTCTCTCTCTCTCTCTGTATCTCTGAGGATGAGGCGAGGGAAAACGGTGATAGTGATCTCCATGGAAACAGCCCAGCAACAGGCTGGGTCCTGGCAGCCAATCAGAGCCTGCTCCGGCTCCGTCTCCCATCCAATGGGAGAGGCAGGGGAGGGGGGGCGTTGAGGGGGTTTGTGGGCTCGTCAAGGTGAATGCTCAGGGAGGTGTGATCAGGAACACTTACTTCCTGGTTGGACTGAGGAATGTCAGCATCTTAGTGTAGAAAAGAGACATATTTCTTAATTAAAACCATGCATTAGAGCAAGTTTTCTGTTATAAGGGAGCAATTGGAGAGCAGCGTGTAGCAGGTTAGAAATCAACATGAGAACTAATGGGACTAATGGGAAAATTGTTACACTGCCTGCCAGTTAACAAGATGGATGATAGATATTAGAGCTGAGATTTTATTCCTCTCAGGCTCATTGAATCCCATTCAGTCTGGCTGGGACTGGGATTGAGTAATGGCGAAGCCTTGGTAGCAACCACTGACCCATCTGTGGATACAACACCTAGTTAGCAGTTTGTGTTGTGTTGCTTTGCATTTATGTGCGTGTGTTTAAAGTTAACAGTGTACAGTATTTGTTAGCATGACCACAGGTGAAACCACAAGCCTTTTCTATCTTTTTTTGCTCCAAAATAGTCATATGGGTGTCTTGGAATTATGACCACAGAGGTCCTCCTAACCATAACCAAGTGGTTATTTTACCCTAACTAAACTTTATGCCTAAACCAAACCAAACCTTAACCGTAGCAGTGTAAGATCAGAAGTCAGCTTTATGTACAAAACAGCAATGTGGCAGAGAGCATGGACCAACAGTCTATTTTGTCATTTAATTTGAGGACTTCTTGTTCCTTGAGTTGCAGTACATGACACACACAAGTCGTTAAATGTCAGGCTTGGGCTCGGAAATAAAGATCAGCAAACGTGTTTTCATGGATCCAATTACTTAGCTTTCAGAGTTTTACACAAAATGACCAGAAAAAAATCCAAATTTATGCAGACAGCAGTCATTTCAGACCGTGAAATTCTAGGATCGATAGACAATGAGGCTAAAAGGCAGCCAATTAGGGAAATGGCAGGGGGCAAAACTGGCATCTAATTGTCCAGAGTTCAACTAGCTGTCAGTTATGCCACTGCAACTGTGGGATGAAATTGATTAAACATCTCATTGAGACTTGGGAATCAGTAGATAGAGATGATCAGTCAGGAATAACCAATTAGGAGGGAAGGAGAGACATATTATACCATCAAAACTGCATTTAAAGGTCCCATGTTACAGAAAGTGAGGGGTTTTTTTCAATTATAAACCAGGTCTAGGTGCTATATGAATACCTTGAAAGTATAAAAACAACAGGCTGTATTAACAACACAACACTAAGCGATAATTCTGTAACTGAGCTAGAAACCAATATATATCATTTCACTGCCTTCCCAATGATAGAAATGTCACAATACCAGTGTCTAAAGTTTATGATTTCCAAAATACTAGAGCATTTTAGTCTGGATTTGTCCATCTGTACAGATTATTTTAGTTGCGACAGCTTAACATTTTCCTGAATGAATTTTAAGGAGTCTTTTGTTCAACTGTTGCACAACCTAGGCACACTTAGATTTACATAACAACCATGATCCTTTACGGTTTTTATACCACCAAAGTTAACTGATATCTGCCTCCTACTAAATAGACAACTGCAGGATTTCTAAAGAAAAAAACTGCCTGCAGCTCAACATACACTACATACATTTTTGTGTAATTTGTAATGTAATAATCACCTTAAAGTGATTATCACAGGACTTGTCACTTTGCTGCACATATGTAAAATGAAAAACATGCTACCCCATCTGTAGATCTCTGCACTGATGTGAAGCTACTGTGGCTCATTTATAAGTCACTTTGTGGTTTAGGGGCAATATACTGTACATTCATAATTACAAGTACAAGTTAAATATTTAACACCCCCCAAGACATCCCTGGAATAGAATTGCTAAATCTTCCTTGAGTTAAAACAGAACACAGTGAATCAGCATTTACTTATTCAGCTACATGTTGTTGGAACAAATTGCCATAGCATTTGTGGCTTGTAGCTGTAACTGTCTATAAATCCAGCCTGAAAACATGCATTTACATGCTTTGTGAGCATTTTAAAACAAAAACCTAACCTTAAGTTACATCATCTGTCAGTAGGTACCTGCTAGCAGTTTTTATATCAATGAAACTGAATAATCCATATTTGCAGTATTTTCTCATTTGCATAAACCACAGTGATCTGAAGTCCATTGTATTTTAAGTATAAGTCCTGTCTTCAGTGGTACATTTTGACAAAGTACCTCCACAATATAGTTTTACTGACACCACACCGTTTTAACAGTTGGTGTCACGCTTTCTTTCTCCCGTCGGTTACAGATTTCATGTCGTGTTTCTGAGTCGGAGGATAATCTGCTTTCGAGCAGAACTCCTCTAAATGTTATTTAGTGAGTGAAGTGATGTGTTAAGAGGCTCAGGTGCTGCACAGGCAGTTCTCTTAGTCGTCCATTAAAGGAGCATCACACCCATGATCCCTCCTCCTAAAAGCCTTAAGTCTCTCCCTGTTACATAACACTGCAGCTAAACCAGACTCTGAAAGCATCAGGCAGTCCCAGACGGACGAGACGTGTCTCTGTCAGTTGTGTGTCATTCTGCCACTGCTGTATCTCGCTGAATTAACCATGACTTAAGAAATTAATGGCTGTCGAGGCTGTAATAAGTGTATGAATACAGGCTACAGGCCATATTGTACACTGTAAGAGGAAGGGTATTTGTGTGAAATCCTTTACATGTACGTTTAATATCCTGTTTGTGTATGCGCTTGAGTGTACATCAGTGTTGGCGGATCTACTTAAGTAAAGGGACAAATACCACAATGTCCTGTAGCAAAGTCCTGCATTAACATGCCGCTTGTGAGTGTTAAATGCTACATCATTTGATTATTATCACTGATATTTTAATATAAAAGGAGTGTACTGTTGCAGCTGGTTGAGGTGGAGCTTATTTAACTATTTTGTATAGAACTGCAGCTAATGATTATTTTCTTCATGGATTACCCTGTGTTTTTTTTTTTTTTTTAATCATTGTGAGACCAAAGCGATGTGATCTGTGGTGTAGAAGTGTAAAGTGGCACGAAAAGAAAAGACTCAAGTACAAGCAGCTCAGATTTGTACTTAAGAATAGTACTCGAGTAAATATACTTACATTCCACTGCTAGTGTGCTTGCATGTATCTGTGTGTGTATGTGTGTGTGCCCTGCTCCCAGGCATAAGTGTGTGTTACTACCACATCCAGTGCCAGTCATCTCCCGATCACATGACCTGCCAAGTCAGGATACGGTTGCTAAGCAACATCCTCTCATCTTCCCTCCCTCTCCCTCTCCATCGCTCTCTCTTTGAGGCCATCAAACAGTGATTGCGTGGGTGGAAGGGGTTGAGAGAGAGAGAGAGAGAGCGAGGAAAGTTTATTTATAGAAGCTGTGGCAAAAGAGGGGGAATTACGTGTTGAGTCTAAAATTAAACTTGTGATCTCCCCCTCTCCCTCTCTCTCTCTCTCTCTCTTTCTCTTTCTATATCCATCTCTCTATCTCTCTTTTTTTCTTTGCTCACTCGCTTTCTCTGGCAGATTCATTCATATATGCAGTGAGGAGAAGGGTGAGATAAGATGGCAAGGATCTTGAGGAGTGTGGGAGTGAGAAGCAAGCAGATCCAGTTGTGAGATATTATCCAATCCATATACTGTAGATAATTTATTTTAGATTCAAATATCAGCATTTATACATCATCCAGGTGTAGTTTCCTATCTACATATTATTATAAATATGTAAATGATACCATATAAATGCTGTATACATTCACATTATTCACTCTAACCTTCATATTAATATGTGATGCTGCAGCAGAGCTTTACCACCTGCCAACAAAGTCTCTAAAACACAAACCTTACAACACTAAATCATAGACTTTCCCCATTAACGTTCCTGTCATAGCCGCCTTTGCCCAAAGTTAAATCACCCTACAGCTTCTACATCCCACGAGTCCTGCGAAGGGGAACCATTTTAGACAGTGCTGTGCAGGAGCTGGTGTTAAAATGGAGAGCCCATTGGACTGTAACCACAGCTGTCCTTGTAATGGATGGATGAGATCGGCAGGATGACAGGATGAAGAAAAAGGTGTGTGGAGACGGGAGGAGATAGTAATTTAAATAACACCAGTATACATATGTTAAAGAGCCACAGCGTGTACATTTGAAGTGAATGGAGGAGCTCTGTGGTGGTTATTTGTGTGGCTAGAGCTTTTCTTCACAGGTTTGTGCTGAGAAATATTTGTCGTTGTATTGATTCACAGTTGAGTTCATTCCAGGCTGATTAGAGAAGCTTTTCACCGGGTCAGAGCCCTCATTGTCATTTCGAAAATTACTGCAAGTCAGAATGACAATGAGTTTCAGCAGCTCTTTGTTTGCTTACTCTCGTGTGCCTCTCATGCCTTATTCTTTCTCTCCCTTATCTCTCTGTTTACCAGGTCTGTCACCTTCACTGTAAGACAAAGACAGGCCCATTCAACCACAGAAAACACACTGTACAATATACAGGGGGTGAACACATGTAATATTGTGTCCATTTACAGAGTATGTCACACAAGACAAATGTGCAGACATTACAGAACATTGTCCCAACACTGCTTCCCTCTTTTACTCTGGAGGAAAGGTCCAGTAACCCCATCAGAGAGTGAGGTTGTGAGTTAAACAGGACTAAACAGGGTTAAACCAAGGCTAACTCATCACTCTTGTCTCGGTGTTTACCAGACTGCACAGCTGCAAGAAACACTACTGCTGAGGTGTTTGGAGAGACTATTCTGTAACTTAAACATCACAGGTTTGATCCCGACATGAGTCCATTTGCTCATAAACAGCCACAGATAATACATCAGAATTGTAGCTATTTGCAGACCAATAGTATGTGACATTTATAAGAACACGCTGCCCATTGTCTTCACTACTTAACAGTAAAAACACAAAGTTACTTCAAAAATGCTCATAGTTCAAACGTGAAAGCATAGCTCTGAATACCCATGGTAATATTTAATAATGAATAGCATGCAGACCTCAGCTATGACCGACTCAGTCACC
The DNA here is from genome assembly GCF_001640805.2 of Lates calcarifer. NCBI lineage: Eukaryota > Metazoa > Chordata > Actinopteri > Centropomidae > Lates > Lates calcarifer. Next base: position 19,466,258 of record NC_066835.1, on the reverse strand, counting down.
TGTAAAGCCATTATAAAAAGCTGATAAATGCACAACACTGACTGCAGAACTGTTTATATAAATTCTTAATGCTCTCACAGTAAGCTATGAGCAGTGCATTACTATAAAACGTGTGGGACGATAATATTGCTGCGCTGTCGGTGCTCATGAACTCTGTCCTTCACATAAAACTGCACTTCTATGTCTACTCTGCATAATTATATACAGTCAATCAACTGACTAATGTTCACATCTTTGTGTTAACATATTTTTTCATATTATATTAATTTATGTAACCCCCGAACGAATTTAAGTATGTGAGAAATGTAACAGATACTGTACTGTAACCTGTTAAATGTCTGCAGCTTTCTCCAGGTCCTGTTAAACCTCTTGTTGCCCTGCGGTGGAAAATCGACTGATTTCATCTCAAGGTCTTATCAAATCTCCTGCTCCTCGCACCAGTGCAGCCGTTACATGATGAATGGCCAGTGATTTCCTCTACAAGGTCATCCTGACACTTCCAAACATCCGTTTGCAATGTGTGTGTGTGTGTGTGGTTCCCAGGGAAACAGAGATGGCATTTGTTTGCAGGCCAAATGAAACATCAGCATTATGGAAGATAAGGAGAAAGAGAGACAGAGATGGATGTCTGAGGTGGCTTCATTACTCATGTGAGTAGCTGGACAGACGTGAGGGACTGTGGTCTAAGAAACAGTAAAATGGAGAGAAAAAGACATATATTATCTAAAGCATCATTTTGTAAGGTGTATTCAGACAAGCAAACTTTCACCTTGCATCATTTCCACTGCGCTGTTTTTGTTGATTCACTCCAAATGGCAAAAGTGCCAGCTCTTTAGTAACAACACATTTGATTAGCAGGTCTTGAGTTCATTTATCCAGTTACATGAAAACCAGTAGGTGCGATGGAACTTTTTATTCTCAAATCTTGTTGTTGAAATATTGACAACTTGCTTGGACATGTCTTCACACAAATCTGTACCACCATGGGCAAATTCACATCCAATCGCATCTTTCCATTGAATTTGTATGCAGTAACGTCACCTCCAAAATTCACATCAAATTCTATTTGAAGAAACAGCTACAAAGCGATTGATGTGTAAATAAGTTCTGGCTCTTTCTAAAGCGTGAAGGATAATTCTGTAATGTCACAAATTGTTGTAAAATTTAGTTGGTGTTCACACTATTTAGCTTTAAATTAATATTTTTTTCCTTTCGTATAATATTGGAAATGTGTTGTCACATGGAATTACTGTTGTCAAATATCATAATTTCAGCATTATAGTATGATGCCTGATGTGGTTTCATGCCACAATGACAGCAGACATCTCTTCTCTTATTCATGATCTATGTTGTATGAACTGAGAACACAGCTCCATTGGTCAAACTGGAAAAAATGCAATTAATCCAAAAGAACAAACGCAACAGAATAAGCAATAGAAAAACAAAGTACATCATCAGGGAAAGTTGCAGGTGTAAAATGTTTGACTGTTGGTGATAAACTATGTGGTATTAGATGATTTCAGCAGTTCAGCGGAGTGTGGCGTGCGTGTTGCATCGTGAGTCATTCTCGCTGCCGCCTCTCTCGCCCTTCCTCACCTCCCTCCTTCATGCTGAGAATTATGCAACACTCTGCAGGGCTGTGAGGAGGAGAGGAATGAAGGGAGGGCTGTGTGTGTGTATGATTGGGTGGGGGGGCTATAGATGGATGAGAAAGAAGGAGAGATTAGAGTATATATGAGCAAAAGAGAGAAAGCCAGAGAGAGAGTTATCTTCGTTTATAAACCTCTCCCTCTGTCTTCCCCCTTCATTCATCACTTCCATCTACTTTCACACATCCTCCGTTCCTTCACTCCTCTCCCATCAAGGTCACCAACAAGGACGGTCTAGTCACATTTTCTGGCCTGTGATTGGCTGTCACAGCAGAGCAGGGCCTTAAAGAGACAGCAGTTTTTTTTTTTTTGCCCGGACAGCAGCCATCTTTACCACAGCAGAGTACCAGCTGGGGGAGGCGTGACTGAGTTTGACAACTCCTGCCTCACACGCATGGATTTTCCCAAAATGCCTTTTTCCCCCCTCCTGAAATATTTATCGTGAGCAGTGAAATAGCATTTAGATTTGGCAGTGGGTGCTGTTTTTTAAGTTTTAGCTTCTGAACAGAAAAACAAGGTCAGAGAGACTTCCTGCCCTCCAGTAGTTATTGATCACTTGTTCTGAACCACAGTGTATTTATAGATACAACACTCTAATGTACAACACTGTAGTCCGACACTGTCTGACATGAGTGAAACCCAGGTCCTTAACGTGTAGACTGGAGGGAGTTGTGTATTTGAGTGCAGAGCAGTGAAATTTAAATTGAACGCAACAGTCTTTATGGAGATTTGTGTTTACTTATTTTATTCTACAGACCATTTTTCTGAAATTAGCTGCATGGAATAATGAATACACACCAAAGAAAATTCTAGATCCCTGTCAAGCATCCATAGATCAAAAAGGAGGAAATTTAAACACACGTAGTAGAGGGGTGAGAGGTAATTTTGTAGAGGGGGGAGGTGACGTATCAAAAGTCCCCAGCGGGATTTGAACCAGGGATGTTGTGGTTCATGGGTGCTTGCTTAACCTCCAACTCTCTAGATTTTCCGACAACATAATTTTCTTGCTTTATTTTTACACAGGCAAAAACGGCTAGATGAACATAATTTATTGTGGCTGTCTCAGCTATGAAATCCAATGTTAAAAATCACAGTTAGTGATGTGTATACATATTTGTGTTCCCTCCTCACTGACAAAAAAAACATTCTTGGTGTAAATCCAACCATCGCTGTAGCTACAGTTTGGCCAGTGTTTCTATAATAAGATCAGAGATCTGACTGAAGCAGAAAGTGCACTAAGCGTAGACGGGAGAAAGGGACACTCAGCTAGTGGAGCACACACATACAAATGCACAAATAGAAACTTCCATATGTGACCGTGAATTATTTATTCAACAGTGCAGCACTCCCAAAAAGTGTTGTACCCTCTGTTCCATCGGGAGTGTGTTTGTCGCTCGATGGAGAGGTAGGAGAGAATAAAGAGAGGGAGGATTACAAAATGAACCAACCTGAGGAAGGTGATCAATGTAGTGAAGGAGGTTCAGAAGAAGAAATTAGGAAGCTGCAACATATTCCTCCAAGTCAGAATAATAAGATAAATTGTCAGAAAATTAAGATGTAATGTTGAATCATTGTAGCTGCAGGATACAATAAACACGTATTATGTGTATAAGCTCATGTTTCTTGACACATTTGAGCCTTTTCAAACAAAAACGTGTCTGAATGTCATTTCTACAAGGGATTCCAGCTTTATTCTGTATCTTATCCTCCTGTTGGCTGTAAGGCACGGCTCCATCCAGTATGTCTCATTCCTATTGGCTGAGAGAAAGGCTGGTGACTGTATCGATTGTGTGACCTCTGCAAAAGGCAAATGAAACAATACCACATCACTGCAAAGAGCACCCTGATCAAAATGGTAGAGGAGGCAAGGAGAAAGAAAGAAAGAGAGAGTTTTTATATCTCTGATATAATGAAATGGTGCTCATCATTTTCTCCCCGCTGCCTTATGTTTCTGAAGTAATAATGATGAGATATGCTAGAGAGGAGAGAGATGCAAGTAGGGAGAAGAAAGTGAAGAGAGAAATCAAACTGCTGGAGGGCAGATAAGGTACAACAGAGGAGAAGAAAAGTAGAAACAAAGAGGTCACTGAATTGGAACACAGAGTCATAGTTTAATGTCTCTGGGATATTTGCTCATAAGTTATCATACATACTGTATTTCTCCTGTTTTCATGTGCAAGCGACCCTTATGTATTTTTTTTTTATGGAGATGTCTTTTTTTGATTTAATTTGCAGAATTGTTGAGCTATCCTGAAGCCAGATGTGTCACAGGCGCTGTCCAGAGTGCTGAAGCTGGAGATGCCGTCATACACTGGAAGCACTCTGATAGTTAGCTGCATTGCTTTGGTTAAAGTGTTTGGCAGGTACCACACTCAGTCATAATGACCACCACCAAATAACTAAGTTTGAGTGATAATACAGTAGTTGCCAGGTGTTACTGAACGCTTTCAGTTAGCTTTTATTTTTCTAAATTTCTGTTATCACTAATATTTGTGTTGTTTCTAATGCATTTGTTGCTTTTTATGTTATGTTAGCAGCAGGGTGCTAGGGATGGCAATGAATGTTGGTCAACTACTAGATGGACTGCCATGGTATTTTGTGCAGGTATTTATAACTTTTTTCTGATTCTTTTAAGGGTTTGTGTTTTCATTTGGGTGACTGTCGTCATGTTGTTCCCCATTTTAAATTTACCATTACATCTTACGTGTCTTATTTTTGTCTGATATGTGTATGAGCTTTGTGTGTGCGTTTGTCCCTGTGTTATAACAGTCACCAGCCACTCAAAGCTTAAGGGGATCAGAGGGGCTCCATATTCATGGCAAGAGACTTACGCAACACACAGCAAAGGATCAGTGTGAAGGAAAGAGTGTGTGTATGTGTGTGTGTGTGTGTGTGTGTGTGTGTGTGTGTGTGTGTGAGAGAGTGTGTTGCTGCCAGCACCTGTATGTCTGAGGCTGTGCAGTCATTACACCTGAACCATGCAAACACCTGTCGTATTAGTATGGTTATGTGTCCGCTCATTCATCTCAGATGTGTGTTTTTCCTGTGTGTTTGTGTGTTACCATGTTTATATCTGCAGGACATGTCTGTGCTCAGTGATGCAGTGATGATGTTCATCAGAGCACGCATGGCGTCCTGCCCATTTACAGGTGCTTTCTCACATACACACCCACACACACAGACACACACAGACACACACAGACACACACAGACACAATGTTCCTGCCACTTGCTTTTACCTCCTTTGACAAAAAAGTACCATTACTGTGATGGTTACAAATGGGATTCTTACTTTTCTACCAGTACATGTCCTAGCACAAGTGGTGTGTGATTTAGATTATCTTCATATTATTGTCCTATTTAAATTCTGTGCACAGCGACAGTGGTGTAGTAATGGCCAAATTATGGTGTTCTCATTCTTTGTATTCTTTTAAATCCCATTCAGTCAGAATTTCTGATTTTAATTTCTCACATTGAATGTGAAGACAAATGTATTTTTTCAGTCTCTCTGAAGCATAACAGTGCAATTTCAAGTCAAGTAGGTTGAAGAGCTTCTTAAAGGGTTTTGTTTTTCTCTTGGCAACTGAATTCTTATTAAACTAAAATTACTGACTGGCGATCCAGCACCAGTGCTATTAGACCGATAAGTAGGGCATTCACACATTGGCATTTACAGAGTCTGCAAACTAAAGGTTACAGCTTGTGACCTGAATCCCCAGACATCCTGGGAAAGTCTTGGCAAGGGCAATGAACAACTAACACCCTCCACTGCATCAGTGAATACCACACAGATCCCCTGAGCAAGGCACTTAACCTCACAGCTGCTTAGAGGACGGTCATTGTACTGGGAAGTTCCCCAATCTGAGTGTTCATACCTGAATGTGAAAGCACTCAATCACAAATCAATAACAAATCAACAAACAAATATCAGTAACATTAGCAGTTCTTTTGAAGGCAGTATCAGTCGTTGCATTATTTTGGTCCAGACTTGAATATCTCTGCAGTTATTGGATGGATTGCCATAGCATTTTGTACATATATTAATGCTTCCTAGATAATGAGTCTGGATGACTTCAGCAATCCCCCAACTTCCCCTCTAGTGCTGCCATAAGGTTGAGAGTTGTGAACTGAGTGAATTATCTCAAAAACTATAGAATGGATTGTCATGAAATCTGGAACAGGTTGTAAATAATTTTAAGGATGAATTGTGATCCACAAACTTTTCATCTCACAGGTCAACAGTTTAATTTGTCCAATACTTTGGTTTATGTTAGTACTAGATGTTAGATTTAGTACTAATTGGCAAATGTTAGCATGCGAACAGTGGACATGATAAACATTATACCTCCTAAACATCATTACATTTACTCAAGCATTGCTGTACAATGAAACAGATGCTAGCATGACCGTAACTCTAAACATAATCATACAAACTGTACAATACACAATCTGACTGAGCTTGAAGGAATTATGTAACTATTTACACTAACTGTTGCTGTTTGTTGATTAAATATTCCAGATTGTGTAACTGTTATTCCTGAAATTATAGTCAATGATTCTTGCTGAAATTGCTGATTCCTCTCACAAAGAAGGCTGTGAATTACAGGCTTTAGTTGACGAGATCTGTCATCAACACACACATTTTTGGCAGTCCTGGCGTTTAAAAAGTTACAGATATTTTGATTAGTTGTGATTTGTGTGTGTGTGTGTGTCTCCCTGACAGCAGCTGTCTCCTGCTGCGTGACAGACTGGACTCAGCGCTGCTAAGAAATCAATCCTCAGATCCTTGGTGATTGCAAATGAAACGCGGCTCCCATTTGTCTCCGGTAAGAACAGTGACAAAGCATAAGTCTGATTCAGTCTGGTAATACAGGTAATTAAATCATAATCAGCATCAGCGAGGTTCAACAAAGACCAGCAGGATGACCACTTTAATTTTCTACATCTTTTACCTTTGGGTCTGCTTTCATCTCCCTCCCTCCATTCATCCTTTTTCCAATTTCCTCAATTTTGTTTTGTGTCTGCCAGATGATTAGGGAGCCACGGTTACCTGACAGCTGTTGCTATGGTGACCAGGTCTCTGAAATGTTTTTGTTCTGTTCTGTCCTCTCTCCCCTGTATCTCTGCTTTTCTCTACGACCTTAAAATACACTCTTTGTAATTCAACCTTTATGAAAAGATGTACTGAGTTTTTGTCTGTTTGTTTCAGCAGCATCCAGCTTAAGGCACACACACCTGGGAGCTGCACAGAACAACAGACTGATGGAGGAAGAAAGAACATGAGGAGGGGGGAAAGGTGGGTGGCAGTTAAGAGGGACAATACACTGTGTTTTCACATGGTAATATGAAGAAGGAAGCTTAAGACTGCTTACCTAGAGGTTGCCATTTTGTAGTTACGTTAAAAGTTTTACAAATAAGCATTCCATATATAAGCATCTAATCTGCTGCCCCTACAGATAATGCATGGTTTGGCTTAAACAACTAAAACAGTTCAGGTAGGATCAGCCATCCTCCACCTCTACCTCCTCACAGTGATGTTGTCTTCAACATAACTGGAAAAAATCTAACTCTCAAGTTCATGACTTGTAATGTGCACTGACATTTTTTAATGCTGCCTTCCATAACCCTCCAGCTATATGAGACATGATACAGTATAGACCTGTTTTTAGGTGATGTCAGAAATGCAGTATTATAATTACAAAATACAATGACCCAACAGAGTAAAAGACAATGTATAGCCCAGAATTTGCAAGTTAGAAGTTGCGTCAATTGAATCCTATTCTCAAAGAGGGGAGGAATAATATGCAAAACACCAGAGAAGACTTTAACCCTAACTATTAAATGTGAAATATGTGTAAATATAAGTACAAGGCTAAGCTAAGGTGACAAAATAAATCGTTAAAGTCTTACAAATAAATAACTGTCCTCTGGGAATAGTGAGTAATAGACATAATCATAACATATTATACAGATCATATTACAAATATGTATCTCACTGGTAAACAAGACCCATCTGTATCTTTTCATTATTTCCTTCCATTATTTCATTATTTCCATTATTTTATCTGTATTCATCTAGGTGATTCATGTGGCTGCTGTATTAGACGGTCCAGACTTTAATCTTTACCTCTCCCCAACTACTTTTACATTCCTTTATGAATGTGTGAGTAATGACACAGATTTTTCCAGCTCAGTTTTAGAATTTGCTAGAAAAAAAAGAAAAAAACATGATTGATGGTGCATGCTGGAGGGATGACAAAGCAGTGCAGAAACCAGGCCACACTTCAATTATGATAGAGGGGAATATTGATCCCATCTGGACACAGCGGCTACCTCAAAGCATGGACAAATACACACACACACACACACACACACAGGCATGCGGTCATATGAGCAAGCCTGCAAACAGTGTCACAGGCAGTCACAGACAAACATTTGCACAGCAACACACACATGCCTTTGCAGTGACAACCAGACATGTAGACACACACACTTTATCGCTGTCTCATTTCCTCATGTGTTATGCAATGCAGTATAGTATGTTTCCCCTCCTTTCATTTGCTCAGTGTTCGTAGTTGACTCCTCAACTCAGGGTGTGTGTGTGTGTGTGTGTGTGTGTGGCAGCTGCACACTATTCATAGCCTCCTGCTCCATTTGAAGACTCTAAAAACAGCAGTATAATTGTCTAATCTTCCACAGCAGGTGGTGCACACAGAAATAAAGCATGTGAAGCTGCAGTTTTGCTCTGACCAACCATGAAGATCACATTGTTTCCATGTGATTTCTGTTTTCAGATTATGCTGCTTGTCCTGTGTACGTTGGCCGAGGTTTTCATTCCCATATTAGCACTGTGTAAGCCATCTTTATTCCAGTGTGATGCCAGTGAAAGTGTGACTTAGGCCTGACGTCTTGTCAGTGAATTGTCTTGTCTTCTGTGGTTTACTCTTTCTATTCCTCCTTTCTTTTCCATTTTGTCACTGATTATTTCTCTGTTCTCTAATCTCCTCTTCAGTCGTGTTCTTCTCTCTTTTCTGATCTTGATCGATCAGCATGATCTGTGAAGCAAAGTCCCTTTTTTTTTAGCGTTTACTGCACTGCTGCTTGTATGTGTTTGCAGAATACTGCTTTTCTAATGTGGGCTTTATCCCTCATTTGGAGACTAGACAGTGTGCGACTGTCTCTTTTCCCTCGATGCCATTGATGATGCAGATGTGCGCTGCTGTTTATGCTGTAGTCTTTTTCACAGCAACATAAAAGCTGCAGTCTGAACAGCTGCCAACTTAACAAAAATCCAGGAAGAAGATGGATAATTTCATCTGATTGATGATCTGAAGAGTTATGATCTCTAAAGTTTTTATATTAATACAATTGTACAGTGAAATACTGCGTGACACATCTGTAGGCTCAGAAAAAGCAACTTTTACAACCTAAGAATTGACATAATGGGAACATCCCACCATATTTCAGCTCTCATGCATACATCTTTTTGGCACTGTTTTGTGACAGACTTTGGTCACAAGCATGAGCTAAGGCAGGTTCCTGCATTATTAGATAGTTTTGAGCCTCTGCAGATGTGGCCTGTGATTAAACTTAATTTTAATTTAAGTGGAACTTACAGGACAGACACATATTGAACAGAGGTTAGTTAAATTGTTTCATATTTTTATTATTAACCTTAGTAAAATAAACCTTACTTTTTTATGTCCCTAAATACCCACAGTATAGAAGTGCGATTTGATGTTCTTGTTTCTGAGCAGTATTTATCATCTGATAGCTGAGTTGAGGACTTTTACTCTTTGTTCAGTCTTTATTCTTGTTTTTATGTGGACGCAACGCCAGCCTCTTAAGGACTTACGTGGCGCTTGTTTCATCCGCGGAGTAAAACCCAGGGAACCCTGAGTGCTGCGGCAGCCTGCGCACAACCGCGGAGGGAGAAAGCATCCGAAGAAGAAGCCTGCTGTCCGGGTCTACTTTCCACCGGCATCATTTGCGTCTTACGGGGAGAAGGTTGGTGAAGTATCACCAACGGCTGCGTCTAATTTTAACATTTTATGCCGAAAAAAATAAGCCCTTTTGATTTTCATCTAAACAGCGTGCAGCTTTGCCAAGGTGTTCGATGAAACGTTGCCTTGTCAAGTTACCGTATGCCCGCACATCTTAAAGAAAAAAGATAATTTAGGATATTATGTTAGCTAGTTAATTGTGTTCTGTCATTAGCTGTCAGCTGAAGGGGTCCATTTTTTCCTTCTCATTATCAGACAGTTTTCTGCCACCGTCTCCCCGCCTTAAAGCCAGCTATTCTGGTTGAATCAAGACCAAAAGCGGTTCATCTTTTGAGGAGACCCGACTGACTGCGCCGAAATGGGGGTAAGCGCTAAATTTATTGTTATTTACTCTGCTACTAAGGTTGTTTTCTGTTTAAAATTAGCTGCTACAGTTTGGTTTAAGTAACGTTTAACGGCTGGTCAGTGTGTCCGCTGAGGAAAGGGTTAAAGTGCATGGAGGCGCAGGCATGATGTTAGAATGACATTGAACACGGTGGGATATGTGTGACTTATCTAAGCTAGCTGTAGCCGTTAACATCACTGTTTAAAAACCGCACTGCTGCATGTATTTCCATTATCACCCAAATGGATCTAATTGCTCTCAGAAAGTCATCACATTAGGTATCTGTCATTATCGCCATTTATCACACCAAATCAGTGCGTTTCAAATTATGATAACGACTGAGATTAACGGGATGATGGAGGGGAACACTGTTGCCTGGACACTGGTCTTTTTTTCCTGAGTGAACATGCGCCAGATTTGTGAGTCAACCCGCCGCATCCAGACCCCAGCCGGTGCGACAGAACCGGCGCAGGGTGGTAACGCGTTACAGTAACGGTCCTCGGTTGGTATCTCAGTCTCCTCAGTCTATTTCACCCGCTTCAGCCAAATAAAATACATGCTGCTGTCGCTGTCATCCCCAGTGAACACCTCAATGAAGGTGATGAATCAAACAGGTATTCCTCACCCGCAAAATCAGCTTCATTAACCTCAGTGGAGTGTACTTTTATAGGGTGGAGATACTTTCACAGCCCCAATTACAATCACTCAACAGACAAAATGGACGTTTGGCGTCCATACTGTTGGGTTTCCAGATCATTCAAAGCGAGCACTCTTATTTTATTCTTCATTTTTACGCCCTCAGATGAGCTTTCTGAGGATTTTGGCGCTGTAACGAAAAAGTAACGTAACGAGCAGCTGTATCAAGTCAGAGAAAGGGCCCAGTTTGCCGGCTAACGTCATTTATTTTAATTACTAGATATTAATAATATGCAAATCTTTTAACAAGCATTTGCGTTTAAAGTGGCGGGGAGATGTGCTGCTTCGTTCGACCGGTTCCAAAAAACGAGATTACACCGACGAACATCTGGCGCCGGGCGCTGAACCCGCTGCAGTGGATTTAGGAAATTCACAGCTTCTAAATACACGATTAGTCAGACTGCATAATGACACGTAGTCCCGTCAGAAATGAAATCGATTGTGAATAATGTGCAAGTGAAAATCACAATTATGCACGGGAATATGTAGCCTACTGGTGGTGAAAACCGCAGCCCGGACTGCGGAATATCATGTCATTCCTCCAAGTCTGACTGCAGCAACTCCTCATTGCCAAATACATATATGGTGTGTATCTTGTTAGTTATTCTTGACAGAAGAGGAGCAATAGAAGGTCGTGACTTTGTTATATTATTGAGAGTATGAGAATGCGAAGTGGAAAAGATCCACAGATGGTGGGGGCTGGGAATCAAAACCATGAAGGCTTTGATTTCTTTTTTTCCCTCGTCATTTTTTTTTTCACCGAGCATTTGGTGCATTTTCATTCAAACATTACATAATGCGACGGTGCGTCGTGTTGCTGTCACTGACGGTGCTGGGCTTGGTTAGGGTGTAGAGGCAGCTTTAGGTCTGGGTACCAAATGGGCACAGACAAGTGCGTCAAAATGGTTCCTTCAGCTATGGTCACCCCCCCCCTCCATTCTTAAAATTGTCGATGGATAGGTCCTAAAGGAAGGTGCTCTCCACGAGGGTAGACACAGCCAACACCTCCACTGTCTCGTCTTACCCCAGCAGTCTCCCAAAACCTGATCTGTCAGGTCATGAAGGACATCCTGTTCCAGCCACTAAATTTAGACTCCATGATGTCATTCCTACTGAAAAATCACTGGTACATCCCTGTAGTATTATTATAAGGGTTTATCTAGTGTCCATACTCGGTAGTTAGGTTTTTCAACTCCATACTGCTTTATAGAATTTAATAATCTCCTGCAGCTTGTCTTATTTTGTCGTATAGTATTTGCATTATAGCATCAAGTTTTGTTGTGGTATATGGAGCCTATAAAATCAGGCTAACATCTACTGTAGGGTGACTGTAGTTCCATTTCTTAAGTAGTGTCATAGTCCATTCCTGCTAATGAAGTATGATGGGCAATGGTTTCTCTTCTGCTCCACATCCATGGTTTGTGGGGGAGGGGGGTTTGGATGGGAGAGCATTCAGGCCGAGTCGTGGAAACGGTGCCGCTCTGTCACGGTTTGTGATGCTGTCCACTAAAATTACCTGAGGGGAAAACCACACACAACTCTGACTACTGCGTCAAAGAGTGGAGGAGGGTGGTGTGTGTGTGTGTGTGTGTGTGTGTGTGTGTGTGTGTGTGTGTGTGTGTGCGTACATGCATAGAGGGGGGGAGTGGAAACTCCCATGTTCAAGCTGTGATTTGCCATCCAGAGGGGTGGAGTAAGAGGAGATTTGGGTGAAATGGGTGGTGGTGAGGGGTGGGAGAGACCAGAGGGAGGATCAGTTGACAAGGCAACTGGGGCCATTTGATCCTGGGCCAATCAATTGATAGGGGATGTTGCTAACGGAGGCAACGATCGTGTTGGTGGGTGAGAGGATGAAAGGGAGACATGAAACGAAGGTCAGCCACTTTAGGCCTCACAGGGACAGGCAACGTTTTGAGGAAAACTAACAAAGTGATTTACACTGAATAATGGCAGTGGAGAGACACAGAGAGAGAGAGAGAGAGAGAGAGAGGAGAGAGAGAAGGAGAGATGCCTTTGTGGTGAGTCACCTTGAGAAGGGTGAATACTGGGAAAGATGGAGGAGTGGAGGAATGCAAGAAGAGATACTGGGATACTGCTCATGTGCAGTGATGACACAGAGGAGGGAGCAATGGTGGAGTTTGAGGAGAAAATGGAGAGAGATGATCACTGAGATAGAGAAGGAGAAAATGAAATATAAAAAGATGAATGCATCTGCTGGTAACCCATAATGCACTGGGGTGCGGAAGCTTCAGGAGGGAGAGCCAATCGCTGTGGAGGATGGATGATGCGTGGTGTGGCTCTGTGTGTTCTGTGTGTGTGTGAAGCAGGCAGCTCCCTACTCCTCCTCTCGCTGTCTAATCCATACATGATAAGGCTGATGGTTCATACAGTGGCTCTTGACATTATGAGAGTGGCTCCATTTCAGCTCTGATGATAATTATCTTTGGTGTCATGCATAAAAACCAGTGTACATACTCATACAGCAGCATAAGAGAACGTGCTTTTTATTCTGTGAAGGCATCTCAATATGAAACACTTCATACTGAGTGCATTATGAATACATTTAAATCCACCGTGAATGTTTAAGCATCTCCCATTTTGAAAAATAAATAAAGCCATTATTGGAGTGGTAGCTTAGCGGCATGTAAAATGCAGTATGTCAAACTACTGTGGCCATTCACAGTTACAAATTATCTGTTTAATGTATTAACTAGTCATTAACTTAATGACAATAAGTTCACACATCATGGCTGCTGGAGCTGCACCACTGGGCTTCTTTCATACAAATATTTGCACAATTCACCTATTTAGTGTATTGTATTATAATGTATGTGTTGTATGTTTAATGTCATCTCTCTGATTTCTGACCCTAGCCTGTCTCTGTGCTGATGTAATATCTGGATTAATAAAGTCTTGTCATGGTACAGTGTAGCCATAAAGAGAAATAGCACATATTTTTAGAAGCATTACTAATTAAAACTGGTATTGTTAGAGCTTTAAACAACACATGTTCTCGGTAAAACGGAATATTTTCAGATTTAGTGCATTTTGCTGTGCCATTAGTTAAACCAGCTCTTGGTTTAGGCTGAGCTAATTCCCTGTGGTAAATTAATTAGCATCAGTGTTGGGATAAATCAACTTTCACTTTATTCTTGTGCACAATATAAATTGAACATGCAGTTCATGTAATACTGACAGTCATGTTTTTAGCTGTTTAATCATAGGTTGATTGTAAAAGCAGTTCTCCAGATACAGATGTTGAATTTTATCCCAAGGTTAAATCTTGAAGCAGATTATACTGGACAGGGTTTACCCATGGCAAGAAATATTAAATCACATACAGTGACTCTTAGCACTGATTAAAACAGACAAACATGATGATGTCCAGACTTGTACTGTGTTGTCCTGCAGGCGAGTCTACAAGTCATGATTTGACCAGCCATTTGTTTCATTGCCAAACAGTGAACCTAAAGAACAAGAAAACTAAATCACTGGCCATTTAAATAAATGGTGCCTTTAATGCTGTAGTGTTGATGTATGTAGCTTTGGAGAATTGTAAGGAAGCTTTCAAGCACAAAGGCAATTCAGGCACAAAGCAGGTGAATGCTCAGTAATCATACTGCTGTGTGATTAATGAGTTGAAGCTGACTCTGAGACTGGAATACCATATACTTCCATTTACTCACACTCAGATTTGACATTGATATCACTAACTGGCAGTCGTTGCAGTTTAAAGGTACTGCACTGCTCAGTTCATCGTTATATATGTAGTTGTAGTTACACCATATTTGTTGCATAACTGTTCCAGTCTGTCAATATCTCATCAGTGCAGGCACTCACCCTCCTGTCCCTCCTTAGTTTCCATTCATGTGTGAGTGTGAAATAGTGTGAATCCATACTACTCCTAATCACCTATCAGGGTTTTCCAATGCCGCCGATTCTCTTCCCTTCAAAATGCACCATGAGGTCACTTTGACATCACTTCCTGTAACGAGGGGTGACTTAGGTGTCAAGGGTAGTGTTTTCCACGCCCCTCTTCAACACTGTCATACAGAAACGACAGGGAGGATGAGAGAGTGAGAGTACACTGCACATTGAACATTACAGAAGGATTACATAACACACCTTCACATTAAGTACATCATTTAAAAATTCCAACCCCCCCCACCCCACCCCCTCTTGCCTTTGCCACAGTTGACTTCAATTATTTAGATGGACCCAGTGGATTGGATGTTGCTAGGAAACCCTACATCTCCCATCTATCAACCCATTGGAAGTAGACACGTCAATCTGATTCTGTCAACAACTGCCATTTTCTATCACTCCCTCAGACATGTTGCACTGTGGGAGGTGACACACTGCTAAATGGTGGGGAACAGCACAGAATCTGTGGTTTAGCAGAAATGTACTCTGACAGCCATCCAGGCTTCAACTGTGCAAATGTTTCACAGAATCAAACCAAAAACAAGCTGATCTCTTTATCCATTTATGCCTTTTGTCTTGCATTTATCACAGGAAACACACGCACTGTAAATTTAAACACAGCGTCATCATCACACAGTCTGCACCATGAGTGTGGCAATGACTGTCTACTCGTGATTAAACCTCAGTGCAGATGAGTAGATCAGAGTAGAAGAGAGCAGAGAAACAGATGGGCAGCCTGGAGGGAGGAGAATGTAAACAAAGTGGGAGGGTGAGGGGAGGGATGGATGATGGAGGACCCCTCTTACTCTGCGTGTGTTTGTGTGTGTACGTGCGCCAGTCAGTCCATCAGTATTTTCTAGGTCGGACAGCCCACTGATCTGTGTGATAATCCATTTCTTTATGTGTCTGTGGTTACTATGATCCACTGTGGCACCACCAGAGCTACTAAACTCCACTGAGGGCAACAAACCCACCGAGATCCTCCATTCAGAAAATCTGCGATAAAATGTGACATTTTGGTCACTGGAACATCGGCAGATTTAGCTGAAAAAATAGGCTAAATACCAAATGGTTCAGTGCCAGCTGTTGGATATTTTACTAAGGTCTTATATATATAGGATGCTGCTGGTAGAGTTTACATTTTCAGTCAACTCTGATGAAGTTATAAGTGGTTGTGAATAATCATAAAATGGGCAAATAGGCAGTAATATGGCAATCTGCCATAGTAAAGTCAAATCAAATTATGGAAATTAATTAGGAAATCTATATCTAAAGATGCTGATCTTAATAATTGATTTCCCCTTTTCTCATTACCGCTCATTTGAACATGCTTCCCCACAGTATTTGATATGAGCCATACTTAGATATGTATCTGTGTACCTCTTAATTAATGTGGGGCTTATTAATTATTGTTGTTATTATTTAAACCCGCTTTATATTTATTCATATTGGAACTAGGATGGACTGATAAAATGTCCCTGTGTGATGTCTGAGATTTGACCAGTGATTTCAGCAGATTAAAAAATGGCTTATCCAGCCCTGCTCAGACCTGTGGTGCCCTGTGCCGCAGGCTGGGCTGGATACAGAATATAACAGCAGATAGAGCAGACTACAAATGTTTAGCATGTACAGTCTGTCCTGTAGCTCTGTAAGGAACATCTGGACACTGCTGAAACCTCCTCAGGTTTTACAGCCTGTAACAACACAGAGAGCAGACATTGTTCTTGAGCAAAGGAAATCATATGCAGGAAAACATCCTCTAAAGTAATTCAGTTTAATCATGAGTGACATTAAACAATGTCAGCGTACTGTACATTATTTACACCTCTGTATGGAGTTCAGTCCATGTTCCATGAAAAAAATATGTCAACATGTGTCAGTATTTCTCCACAGGTTGGTGTAGGTAGTTGTTTACTTGCTGGTTTGGCTCAGAAATGTCCTTGAAAGTCATATTATGTCTGCAACATGAAAATTGGTGGGGGACTATGTCGCCCTTGATAATTAGGAGTTCATTTCCTTCATTTCACCCTGCTCATATTTCTTTCACTGAGTTGTCAAATATTTATACAGGAATGTGACATGTGTCCCTGTGGGACTGTATGTGATTTAGAATACCAGGAGAGTAAAAAAAAAAAAAAATTAAAGGTGAAATAACCAAGTTTGCGGCCGGAGGCAGAAAATGTCACAAACATAAAAAGTGAAATATGAAACAACACACACCATTGAGCCAAAGTGAAAAATGGACACAGCTATCTTCAATTAGACCTGATGCCACTCTCCAGCAGTAAAATAAGTTTCATAGTATAAATCGGATGTTCACTATTTGTCCATGTTCAATTCAGATATATCAGGCTTTTTGGTAGTGCTTCTGACTTCATACGTCTTAAGATGCGGCAGCACTGAAGGGTTTGTTTATGTGCTCAAGTCAATGGCCTTGTCGCCCTGGCAGTCATCGTCCTGAATGAATATGCACACATGAGCATGAGGGCAGAGGAGAGGAGGGACTGAAGCAGCAAATGTCTAATGGCTCTGCTCGGACAGACTGTGACTTGAGATGGTTGACTTGCAGATTCACAGTTTTCAGTACTTAAATTGTGCTTTTTGGTCCGTTTTTTTCTCAATCTTATTTTCATTGTTTAACATTGTTGCAGTGATTAGGTTTTATTGTCAGGAGTCACTGTGAAGTGATTGTGTGACCCTTTGAAAACAGAAAGATGTCTGATCATTTTCCTTATGTCATTTTAAATTAATTCAAACATTCAGTGGATTTATGTACAGAAATACAGAAATCAACATTGTAATTAAGTGAATGAATAAGGATGAATGAGAGACTGGGAGTGAAAAGATGGGAGAGAGAAAGAGAGAGAGTGAGTGATAGAGAAGGGATTATTATTGTTCACTGGGTTAATCTGTCAGTGTAGTAAACAGCAGTAATCTGATGGCCCGCTGGACGCGACTGCCCGGGGAACACTGCACCTCCTAACAGATGGCAGCACACTCACACACACGTATAAATGCACACATAAACATTCAATGCATGAAGATTCTCTCTCTCTCTCTCTCTCTCTCTCTCTCTCTCTCTCTCTCTCTCTCTCTCTCTCTCTCTCTCTCTCTCACACACACACACACAAACAAAAACAAAAAAACAGTGGAAAAATGATCAGGTTTGCAGTGAAGCAGAAAATAAACATGCACAACTGCACAGATGGGATAAAAGTATTCCTTATGGAGGAACACTAAAAAGCAGACCTATGTATTGGGAGATTGTATACACACAATATACATTGCTTATAGGGAATGCACACATACAAACACTATGCAACAAAACTACCATTGTGGATTTTAATGTTAAAGCTGCTTGTGACACTAAGAGTCATTTAGGATCAAAGACAGCAGAGTGAAAGGTGACAGGTTCCCACACACACAGCTGTCAATAAACAGGTTTTACTAATATTCCCAGGACATACCCCTATGTCAAAAATGCTCATTCATCAGGAGCAAGTACAGAAAAGACTTGATGCTGTGGGCTGTATCAGTGTTGGTGATGTTTTAGCAAGTACTGCTGTCACAGTGAGAGACCAAAACAGTGTAAAAAGTGTTAAACAGCATTTAGATAAAGTTTATAGATACCTAAGTCAGAGGTAGAGGAGCTCAGCTATACATGATCGGTGTGGAGGATGGAGGATTAATTCAGGATAAAATATAACTAAACAATTTAATTAATTGGCCAATATGTCTCTAATTTGAGGCTCAGGTCTATTTCTCCGGTTCAGGTATACAGCAAAGTACATGCCTTCACTTGTATAATATAATAGTACATCATAACAATATACATGCACCCGTATGTGCACACAGTTTGAAGTAAAACTGAAAATATGCGTACAGACAGACTTGTAGAGGAGTGAGGATATGAAACTAAGTCTGGTAGTATGTTTGGTTTGCTGTCAACAAGCCATCACTCAGCCACCTCTCATCCAGTGAGGGGAAAAAAAACAGACTGGTAAGCAGCATAAAACAGCCATTAAATCAGTGTGAAACCTCTCAGTCTAGACTAATCCACATAAGAGCTTTCCCAAAATAAAGTGTGTTCTCCCCTCTCATCATGCAGGGTTAAACTCAACCTGAATCTCAATATGTGTGTTTCTGCAGTACATTTGTATTAGGGCTGCATGGTGGTGAACATCTGCCTGATGAACAAATGTCAAGTCATAATGTGTCCCCAGTAGGAAGTAGTCACACGTTTGGCTGCGCACCGTAAAAATGCTCCCAGGAAATGTCAGCTTAGTTTAGGCGCAAAGTAAAATTTAAATTAATTTCATAAGGTTAAACAGGCTATTTAAATTCTCAAAATTAGTGAGAGATTTCCTCCAGCAGTGGATTCATTTAATTACCCATACTTCACTCAACCTTCCTAAACCAAATTAGCATGTAATAAGTTGTCTCAGAGTGTCTTTGCCTCTAAAAACAAATCCATCTGTGGTTTTACAGCTGAACCATCATCGTTCAGATCTATGTGTTTCCCCACTGGGCTGCGATTGATTTCCTATGTCTTTTTGCTCTTTTTGCCTCACAGCTGTTTTGTTCTTTGTCTGTTGAAAGTAAAAATGGGCAGTGGAATCAAGGAGAATACAGGGATTCAGTTGTCAGACATGATTCAAGAATTCCTGAAATTTATCAGTATTTTATGATGACAGCTTTTGCACGTAACTTGGTGTAGATGGGATTGATTTCAATCCTTTAAGTTTATGTCCTTACACTGGAGATGTAGCAGCAGCATCTCATTACACTTCATTTAATGTTGAATCAAACCCACAGTCTTATTAGAATTCTACCATGCGCCTATATTTAAGATGAAAGCAAGTTTGATTTGTTATTTTTAAAAAATGGCATTTTTATTACTAAATCAGTTGTGTTGCCATTTTAGCATATGTTTTTTGTATTTTGTCGCTATTAAATATCCAGACAACAGGTGATTAAATAGGGGATTTGCACTGGTCCAACAAAAGTGAAGAATATCATGACTTAGATTTTTTGGTTCATTCTTGCAGACAGAGTGTTTGATAAATTCCCTTTGGGAGGTAAAAGAATAAAAAGAGGTAATTACACCGGGACACTGTAGAAGTAATAACATTTTACATCCAAGGTCTTATTGGAAACCTCATTTAAAAAACAGCTGCATTAGATGTAGTCCTATGTGACAAAATGTAAAACTGACATGAAAGCAGCATGTACACTCAGCAGGATTTACAGTTTTAAAAGAGGCTGGGTTTCACATTCTGCCTTTCTTTCTGACATTTTCCTGTTTCTATGGGAGATGTTGTGGTGAGCTGAGCAGCCAGCTGACATTTTAGTTCTTGGCTGGAAACCCTCAGGATGTTCGTGCATGCTGGGTAACAGTGTGATTTGAGAAAAGGTACTAATCTCCCAGGAGCATATTAGTGAGCAAGAACTATACACACACAAACACATATTTGAAGGCTTAACATAGTATTATTTTTAGGCTGATGTCAAGCCAACTGGCTTCAGGGTGAATCTTCTTTGTATTAAGACTTTGCAAGAATGCTTTTATTAATATTTAGTTGCTTTCCTGTTGCCGAATCTCTCTAGTCCAAACCTGCATATTTTGGACTAAAGTTGGATTTTACATTTGACTATTTTATCCAAACTACAAGTACTTAATGTATTTTCCACACATTTTTCTTTCTGACGGGTTAAAACCCATCTGAAAGTGCATTTATATCATTTTGGAACAGTGCTGCTAAGAAAAGTGAAATTATAATCAAAGAAAACAAAGCTACACGTTTTTGCAGACCTCCACTAATCAGTAGGAAGGCATATATGTCTAATAAACATATATTTTTACACGTTAACATGTTTTCATGCATAGATAGAAAGGGCTCAACTCCAATGTAGGACACTGGCAATTATGAATATCCCAAGATGCATGTTACAGTTATGTCTTATTTTTTCCTTTGTCTCGGGCCCTGAATGATTCTCTCTCTCTCTCACTCTCACGCTCACTCTCTTTCTCTTTCTACCATCTGACCCTTCATTTTCCGCTGATCACACTCTTCTCTCTCCTGACGGCTTGTGTTTTCCCTGCTCCTCTCAGACAGCAGTAGCGTTCTCTGTGGTCTGAACAGCAGTAGAATTGAAAGTTTAAGTGGAGCTCTTGAGAATGGCCTGTGCTCTAATGAAGCCGGATCTAATCAGGAGGTGTCGAGTTCCCCTTCTCACACTGGGGGATTACATCTAAGTTTGGATCCCAATCTAGATGTTTTGACTGGGTCTAAATAAGGAAGAAAAGTGGAATTTAGGCAGCCAGCGGTGTTCTTACAACTATTATATTATTGATCAGTGGTAATCCTAAGTGAAGAACTGTGTTATTGCAGCTCCAAGTAAGATAGTTAAGGGATGTTTTTGGCCATTGTTGCTTTGGCTTTCTTGCCTTTTCTCTCTGGTGGTGATTCTGTAAAATAGATGCATTTCGTTTGGATTGTGTTGGTGTCAGCTGTTGGACAAAAAAAAATGAAATAATGTTTATGTATATATACTGTATAATATGACAGCACCTAACTCAGCAGTCTTGTGTTTGTGTGTTAACAGTATGGACGGTCGGATAGCTACCGCGTGGCCACCACGCAGGACAAGGATGAGAAGGAGTCGCCCAAGAAGAAGGGAGGCAAGGATCTGGATGACCTCAAGAAGGAAGTTCCCATAGTACGTACACTACCTCCTACTTCCTCAATTGCATTGTCCTGCAGCTAAGCAGCTTGAAATACTGCAGTAGTTTCATATATTTTAGTTGTTTCTTTTCACTGGCCAGATTGGTGGCACACAAGTATCCATAAATCTCATTTAAAATAAAAACATAACCAGTCGTCTTCACAGGCAGAATAAACAAAAGCCTTGAGGTCCCAGCTGAGTAGTGAGGAGATCATAGATAGTGCATCCTGGCCTCACTCCAGCATCCAAAGAGCTGGGATCCAACTGTAATCTAATCTCCCTGTTTGCAAAGGAGATAACAGAGATGTAGTATTTTATAGCAGCTGGTGTACAGTAGTGGTACAGTGCGGTTTGAGGAAATATGCCAGAACAATTTAATCCTGTTGTGGAAGGATTCGCTCCTGTGTGGGGCAGGAAGCCAAACCCACAGGATATCCCTTTGATCTAAAACATTATGAGCTGCTTCAGAGAAACAGAGTGATCACAGGTGTTTTAAGTTCACTCTCATTTTCATTCTTTGTAGACGGAACACAAAATGTCTGTTGAGGAGGTTTGCCGGAAATACAACACTGATATCGTCCAGGTCAGTTTTTTTTAACTTTTCTGACATCAATATAAATTCATTGGATTGTTTCTGTCCTGAAACAACACTCTCACTCTCTGCCCCTCTCAGGGTTTGACCAATGCCAAGGCAGCAGAGTACCTGGCCAGGGACGGCCCAAACGCCCTGACTCCACCCCCCACCACCCCAGAGTGGGTCAAGTTCTGTCGCCAGCTGTTCGGTGGCTTCTCCATCCTGCTGTGGATCGGTGCCATCCTCTGCTTCCTGGCCTACGCCATCCAGGCAGCCACAGAGGACGAGCCCGCTGGGGATAACGTAAGTGCAAGGCTATAGTGGATGGATGGGGGAAGATATAATAAATTCTCAGTCCACCCACATGTATGTAGACAAGCTTTAAGGATCTAAAATGAACAGCTTTGAATAATCTTTGTAGAATGTATATGTAGGAGTCACAGATCCATGGCCCAAATATAAACATCAGTACTCTGTAAGAAGCTAGATATCAAAAGCCTCAGAGGGAGGTAAGGGAATGCTGCTGGTATGTATGCTCCCTGTCTGCCAGCGCATCACTTTACAAAGCAATTTGCTGAGTCACTACTCCTTAGGCTGTGGCAGTGATAAAGGTTGTGTCAGCTGTTTGTCTGAATCATGCCGGCCGAGCCATCTTCAGAGTGACAGACACCATCCTGTTAGCATCCATTTTGGGCCCGCCTCAGGGAGCATATGACTCCTGGCGTTGGTAATGGCAGGGTAAGAGAAGGGCGTTCATGGGTCAGCACTGTTTCATGTCGGGTCAGAGCAGCAGGGTAAAGCCGGGGACTGAGGCTAAACAGCTCTGACACACACAGCATGAAAGGACAAAATACTTGGTTCGGACCACAGGGGAGGACTCGGGGGTAAAACAACAACAGTGATGAGTCAACATCACTGACCAAGACTGTATCACACCCAAAACATAAATTCACACTCTGATAACAGGCCACAGCTATGTCAAGTGGAGATGGAGCGCTGCAGGGGAAGATTATTTAGAGGATAGGACTTAATGGTGATCCATTAAATCATGAGACCATAGACACGTTAGCATAGTCATAAAAAAACCAACAGGGTAGACCGCAAACGGATGGACAGCCTCCAGGTCACTGAGTCCACATCAGACCACATGCTGTTGTGGTTGTCAGCTGCAGGATGTGAGACTGAAATGAAAGGCTTAAAGATGATTTGTGTTATTTCTAGAATTTAAACTTCCTGAAATAGCTTCCTCACCTCTCACTCTCCTCTAAAGTTCAGTGTTTCATGTCGAAAATGTCTGACTAATGATTTATTCTCTGTGTCTCCACCGGTCTATTTTCCTATTCCTTTCTCTCATGTGATGCATTTTTAGATAAAGGTGAAGTTGCTTAATTAATTTCTGCATTAATATTAAATGTGAAAGTCTCATCTTTCTTTCTTCCTCTCCTCTCTGTCTCTTCCTCTGTAGTTGTATTTGGGTATCGTGCTGTCAGCTGTCGTCATCATCACCGGCTGCTTCTCCTACTTCCAGGAAGCTAAGAGCTCCAAGATCATGGAGTCCTTCAAGAACATGGTCCCTCAGGTACCAGACACCCTCACAGTCTGACACCAGGATACTGTGGGGATTTTTATTTCATTCATTTATTTATTTTTCCATCAAAGGTGACAGATTTTCTTAAGGGTTTTTACAAAAATTAGACGTTGCTATTCAAGGCAAGAGATGATGATACAAGAAGCACTAAAGAGATTTCAAATTCCACCTTACAAGATTCATCAACATTGGCCCTTTTGTGCACAGTATCTGACTTAAGACTTAAAGGACATTGATTTCAGTTTCCTCATTAGTAATCAGCAACATTGATTTTAGCAAAATTCATGTCACAGCTTTCATGCTCTTCCTCTGTCTTCCTTATCCACCTTTCAGATCCTTTAGTTTTACACTGTTGTCCTTCATCTCTAACCTTTCTCTAAATAGTGTCTTTACAGAGATCTGTGTTATTTTTGGCTTTAACTTTATCATAGCTGTTTTATCTATTTTTTTTTCTCTCAAACAAAACAAGAAGATGGTTATTTAAATATAATGCCACTAAAAATAATCTTTATCTCTCTGTTGTTCTTTCTCTCCCTTCTTCTCTTTCTCTCTCTCTGTTCCCAGCAAGCCCTGGTTATCCGTGAGGGAGAGAAGATGCAGATCAATGCTGAGCAGGTGGTGGCAGGAGACCTGGTGGAGGTGAAAGGAGGAGACAGGATCCCCGCTGACCTCCGCATCATCTCCTCCCATGGCTGCAAGGTGAGCTCCAGGCACAGATACACTCCTGTAATAATACAGACCTCAGGTGGTAACCACACCTTCTGTAAAGCTGAGTAAGGTGTATCAAGTTTCCAGTCTCAACACAAAGTAATCATAGTTGGAGTAATTCACTTTAAAAATGTTTACAAGTAAAAGCATGTTAGGTTCCAGCTCATTCCCTGTCAGAGGACAACAGTAAAGATGTGGTTGCACTGTGGAGGTAAAGCAAAAGTGTAAATAATAGAGCATAATACAAGTGTGACCCACTTCTTTGGAATCCACCTGACGTCTTGGTTGATAAATTATAAACTAAAACAAGCATAGCATCGTCACAGTATGATAATAATAATGCATTGTGCACATTTTAAACTAAAACAGACAGTAGGAGTCCCTTAAAAAAACAAAAAAAAACATTGCAGAGCACCACAAACAATCATTCCTCATTCATTAGCACAGCAAGCATGAATGTGGAAAATCAAAACACAGAACATACACACAAGCTGTCTCTCTTCCAGGCTTTGTATGTAGCCTTACCATGACCACCTCACTGCTTTATCTTCCTCTTTGTCTCTCTCCCCCTTTCTCATTAATCAAATGGTTTCCTTCTGCTTTGTCCAGGTCGACAACTCATCCCTGACTGGTGAATCAGAGCCCCAGACCAGGTCACCTGACTGTACTCATGACAACCCCCTGGAAACCCGCAACATTGCCTTCTTCTCCACCAACTGTGTCGAGGGTAAGGTCACCATCACCGCTGTCTCTATCCAAAAGCCAAATCATTATTATCACCATCATATCATCCACTGTTAGGGTTAGCCACTCGTCCTCTGGTAGAAACATTTCACCAACATGAGTGTGTGTGTTCACTCACATGGCTGCATGCGTATGTTTGTATTGTTACCGGTTGAGCTCTCAGATAGTTCTGCAAACAGAGACGCTACACATTAGCTTTTACTGTTGGCCATGGTCGGAGTGTTTGGTCTGATGACGGTGCAGTCAGTGACATCATTGGTCATCACGAGAGCCTAATGCCTGGAAATGTGACCAGTTCAGCCAGTTCAGTTCATGATGTTACTGGAAGGCCACGCAAAGTACATGATGCTGCTCACAGTGGTGGATTAGCAAAGAAAAACACAGGGTGCCCCCTGGTGGAATTAATGTTACATTACATTAAGACCCTCAAGTTCTGCACTCTTCTTTCAACTGTCATTGCTCAGTCAAGCCTGTGCATCCAGTAATCTGTACCCTCCATCTTTATATTTTATTCTTGTGTATCATTTCTATAAACCCTGCTCTCTCTCCTCTCTCTCTCTCTCCAGGAACAGCTCGTGGTATCGTTGTGTGTACTGGTGATCGTACAGTGATGGGCCGCATCGCCACCCTCACCTCAGGCCTGGAGACTGGCAAGGTAACATATTCATTATTACTTATTACCTGACAATGGTCTTTTGTGTCATTTTGCTTACTAAAAGTAAGTTGTTCAGGTGCTTATTCATATATTATTTCTTAATGTAAAGGTAACAAATTATCCAAGACGTTTTGTCTAAACATCGTCCTCTACTCCTCAGACACCCATTGCCAAGGAGATCGAGCACTTCATCCACATCATCACGGGCGTGGCCGTGTTCCTCGGCGTGACCTTCTTCATCCTCTCGCTCATCCTGGGTTACAGCTGGCTGGAGGCCGTCATCTTCCTCATCGGTATCATTGTGGCTAATGTGCCTGAGGGACTGCTGGCCACAGTCACTGTGAGTTGGCAGAGAAATAGGAAGCTAGTGTACGGTGTTTGTGTGTGTGAGATGGTTAGTTTGGGGCGTGGTAGGTGTTAATGAATTTAATAGTAACTTAATAGTTTATTTTGTGTTATTTTAATCTGTGAGAAGGACAGCAGTGTTAGTATTTCTAGTGTGTGTCTGTGTTTACAAGATGGTTGTTCATTTGTGTGATTCCCCTCAAGCTGTTTTTTTGTTTTTGTTTTATTGTTTCTGTGTTTGTGAATTATTTGTCCTTGTTTGTTCTTTTTCTCCTCTGTTCCCAGTGTTTTGTGTGGACTTGGGTCAAACAGTATTTTCATTAACGTCATACATTACAGAAATCTGATAACCTACACAAATACATTCTTTTTGACATAGTGTCTTTTTAAATGCTGTGAAACCACTCAGGGACCCTTATTATATCCAAACAGCACCAACTCACATTACTTACACATTACACACACATTTCATTACTTATAGTTTGTTTAATCCACTAAATTCTGTTGTGGATTTTGTAGTTAGGAGAATGATCTTGCACTACTAAACATACTACAGTTATTCCTAATTTTAAATGTCACCAGTTAGATTCTTCTACATTCACAGTTTCACCCATGTCTGATTGTGTGCTTCCTTGTATGTATGTGTTGGTGTAAATATGTGTTGTATTGTGTCGTGTACAGTGTTCTGGCTGATGTTGTCTCACTATGTGGAGTGTGTTTTTGTCCCTGCTTTACATTTTCTCTGTGCTTGTGTCATTTCTATACTTTGTGATGTTGCTGTGCGTCTGTGTGCATTTGTGTGTGTGTGTGTGTGTGTGTATTTTTGGGCTTTAGCATTCTCTCTGTGTCAGTATCAGTTTCTGTGGTGAAGGTGGTGTATTGTGTCTGTGTTTCTCTCTTTCCATCTCTCCTCTCTCCCTCCCAAAGTAGCCCCATATGTGTTTGTGTATGTGTTTCTCTCTCCCCATCTTCCTCTTTGTATGTGTCTCTCTCTTTTCCAGGCCAGACGCGGTGCTGTCTGCAATGACAACGGCTAGCTAATGTAATGATATTAGGCTAATGACTAGTCAGCTCCATGAACTGAATTCGGCCTCCTCTGCTTGGCCTTGGCTAGTTCTGTTTGGCCCATGGTTCTTGCCATACTTGGCATGATGACATAATGCACCGCTGCTCTGCTTCACCGCTTCACTCGTTCATGCCTCATATTCTCTCTGCATTGCTCGTTGGGCTGTGTTTTTTATTTTTGGAAGAAGGTTTTTAGTGCATTTTGCTATAGAGGGACGTTTTGATGAGCAGGATTAACATCTCCAGGTGTGGGGGTGGTTCAGTTCTTAGTTTTGGTTAATTGTTTGAAGCACAGTATGTCACTGACACATTGATAGAAGTGTTTTTTTGTTTGTTTTATACCTGGAGATGTTCATCTGTGCTGTTAGTTTACCACATAGATGCTAATTATTTTCTTCTCTCTCTCTCTTGGTTTGTTTTATTTCCTCTCTCTCCTTTTGTCTTATTCTATTGTCAACAACTTCTTTCTTCCCATCTCTCCTTCCTCCCTCTTCCATTCCTGTTTTCTCCTTTTCTTTTGTCTCTCGTGTCTCTCCTCCCTCAGGTGTGTCTGACACTGACTGCTAAACGAATGGCACGTAAGAACTGCCTGGTGAAGAACTTGGAGGCTGTGGAAACTCTAGGCTCCACCTCCACCATCTGCTCTGACAAGACTGGCACCCTGACCCAGAACAGGATGACCGTGGCCCACATGTGGTTCGACAACCAGATCCACGAGGCCGACACCACCGAGGACCAATCTGGTGAGATATTCTTCTCTCCACTGCTTTCATGTAGCATGCATTAAAACCGCATCTTCCTGAAAAATATTAAGAATATTATGACCTTGGTTTCTCTAAGGCAGCACAAGTTACTGGCCAGGATCCAACCTGAATCTGCCAGGGACCAAATGCTTGAAAACTATATGTTTGGGGGAGACCTCTAACACTGATCTGTACTGTTTTATTTTTAATGAAATCATTGGTCTTAACCTGTTGTCAGGCTTTCCCTTTGCCTCTGAACTTTGCACACACTCTCACTGACTACAAGTTAAATGCAATAGGCTGAGACACTTATCCTTTCTTTCCCCAATCACTCCCTAGGCTCCTCCTTTGACAAGAGCTCCACAACATGGGTGTCTTTGGCCCGCATCGCTGCCCTGTGCAACCGCGCCGTGTTCAAGGCCGGCCAGGAATCTTTGCCCATCCTAAAGCGTGAGGTGGCTGGAGACGCCTCAGAGTCAGCCCTGCTGAAATGTATTGAGTTGTCATGTGGCTTCCTGTCAAGGCCATGAGGGACAAGAACAAGAAGGTGGCTGAGATCCCCTTCAACTCCACCAACAAGTATCAGGTCTGTCCCTTCTGTTCATTTGTCCAGCTGAAAAAGAATGTATGCAATCACAAACAAACCATACCAGCTTCAAAATAACATGAACTGAAACCAGAGGATTTCTATTAAACAGGCTTAAACACTGCATACTTTTTAAATGGTTATTATAGTGACGTTTGAGTATGTTCCCGACAGCTCTCAATTCACTGAAACTGAGGAAGAGAGTGACAAACACTACCTGCTGGTGATGAAGGGAGCCCCAGAAAGGATCCTTGATCGCTGCTCCACCATCATGATGCAGGGCAAAGAACAGCCCATGGATGATGAGATGAAGGAGGCTTTCCAGAACGCCTATCTGGAACTGGGAGGACTGGGAGAGAGAGTGCTGGGTAAGGATGATGGAGGACAGGGAAACAGTGGTAAATTAACAAAAGCTTTTTGGAAATGGGACAAGTTTACAAATCACGTTTTGATATATCCTTTATCTTATTGTATTGTATCTTCCTCTATGTACAATTCATTCTTCATTCTTTTGTTCCTCCAGGTTTCTGCCACCTGTTCATGCCGGAGGACAAGTACCCCAAAGGCTTTGCCTTTGACACAGATGACGTCAATTTCCAGACAGACAACCTTTGCTTCGTGGGCCTGATGTCCATGATTGACCCTCCACGTGCTGCCGTGCCCGACGCTGTAGGAAAATGCCGCTCAGCTGGCATCAAGGTGGGCACCTTTCAAATCTGACATTTAAAAGACTTGAAAAGCAGAACATTGTACCAACCTAAATGTGAGGGCTGTGGACTGTCACGCACGTGTCTGCTAGAATTTTCTTCTACCCATTTCTGTTCCTCCTGTTCTTCTCTTACTTGTTGTGCTTGTCTCTTCTTACCTGTTCCTATTTTTATGTCTGATTTAGCTTTCATTTTCTACCTCTTCATCTTGTTCCTCCTCTTATTTTTCAGGTCATTATGGTGACTGGTGACCACCCAATCACAGCCAAGGCCATTGCTAAGGGTGTTGGCATTATCTCTGAGGGCAATGAGACAGTGGAAGATATTGCTGCACGCCTCAACATCCCCGTCAGCCAGGTCAACCCCAGGTAAGAAAATAGAAAACAAAAATCAGAACAGGTGTTCATGTTCACAACAGTTATTTTCATTTGTTATATGAAACTGATTTGCTTTGTCTGTGCTGCACAGGGATGCCAAGGCCTGTGTGATCCACGGCACAGATCTGAAAGACCTCACTCAGGAGCAGATGGATGATATTTTGAGGAACCATACAGAAATCGTTTTTGCCAGAACCTCCCCACAGCAGAAACTCATCATTGTAGAAGGCTGCCAGAGACAGGTACTTTACTGTTCACACATTCATAAGCAGGTAGACACAAATAAATGTACATAAGCACATGCAAATAATCAAAACCCTAAACTGTGTGGCCTCCTTTTCTGTCAGGGTGCCATTGTGGCTGTGACAGGTGATGGAGTGAACGACTCTCCTGCCCTGAAGAAGGCTGACATTGGTGTTGCCATGGGAATCTCAGGCTCAGACGTGTCCAAACAAGCTGCTGACAT
This sequence comes from Lates calcarifer, assembly GCF_001640805.2. NCBI lineage: Eukaryota > Metazoa > Chordata > Actinopteri > Centropomidae > Lates > Lates calcarifer. Next base: position 19,436,317 of record NC_066835.1, on the reverse strand, counting down.
GATCCTGCTGGATGACAACTTTGCCTCCATTGTCACAGGAGTAGAAGAAGGTGGGGGTGAACTAAATCAGGGAAAGTGGGAGAGAGGAGAAGAAAAATAGGGCTGTGAGGAGAAAAGGATTGAAAGAATGATGGGGTTGAGGAAAGATGTGAAGTAGGAGTCAGTTAAGTTAAAATGTGTCTTGGCATCAAGCCTAAAAGAACATACAGGATTCTGTATTTATTCACACTGCCTCTGTCCCTACAGGCCGTCTCATCTTTGACAACCTAAAGAAGTCCATCGCCTACACTCTGACCAGCAACATCCCAGAGATCACCCCCTTCCTGTTCTTCATCATGGTCAACATCCCACTGCCCCTGGGCACCATCACTATCCTCTGCATCGACCTGGGAACTGACATGGTGAGGGAGACAAACACACAGATAACCAGGTGGCAGCACATAATATGTTTATGTCCAATCATGCATTAAGAAGCAGAAGCTGACATGTCTGAATTCACCATCCCAGTCACTGGTGCCCACACACGCATGAACAGTAAATCAGTAAACATTAGCTGTTCACAAACATGTGAACTGTATACATCCATGTCAGATCAAGTACCCAGGTGGCAACATGTATACAGTAATGCTTAGTAATTATCACCAGGGCAACACACACGGGTGTTCAGGGCAGTGAAGTAAGAATGGTCATTACTGCCATAGCATAGTTTCATAGCAGTGAAAAATTAATTGGTAGAAAGAAACATGGGAATATTGAACTGGTATTGTGGTAAATTAAGTAATGAAATGGAACCTCTGAGGTTAAACTCAACATTAATTTATGAGAGTTGATGAGACATAATATTGTTATAAAAAAGGTGAGAGTAACCACCTGGCCGTGGATTTTCTTTTCTTTTTTTTTTTTTTTTTTAAACTAAAAAGTTTTTAACCATTGTTTCATGGTGAGTCAGGCTCAGTGAAGATGTGGTGATTTTTTTAGATGTACATTGCATCACGCTCCATACAAGCGTAACAGTGTAAAATAATGACCTTTGAATGAGGTCAAGTTCAAGGTTACATCTAGAGTCTGTATGCAGTAAGGACACTGGGTGGCAGTGTGGGACCACCATTGAAAAGAAGCAGTCAAGACACCCCCTTCCTCAGAGCAAATGGGTTCAATAAATAGACTGAAATGTGCAAAGGGCACAGTTTGAGTTATTAAAAAAGGACCATGTGAAACATTAGAGAGAGGCTGAGAACATAGTGACAGTCTTTGTTGTGGAGATGACATCTTTGAATACACTTTATTTAACCTCTTCGTTTGTACTCTCTCAGTTGTTAAGCTGAATGTGAACTGAGGTCTTGTGGTCTGACAGAGACTCTTCTTAACATCCAAAATCTACAAAATATAGCAACAATGTCCCAGTGTCTCTTTCTGGCTGTTTCCTCTGTCAGGTACCTGCCATCTCTCTCGCCTATGAAGCAGCAGAGAGCGACATTATGAAGCGCCAGCCCAGGAACCCACTGAGAGACAAACTGGTCAATGAGAGACTCATCAGCATCGCCTATGGACAGATTGGTAGGTTTGTTATTCAGTGTTCATTAACTCTGTCAACAGTGTAAAAGATGCATCTGAACTGTCAACTCAAACTGTGTGTGTGTGTGTGTGTGTGTGTGTGTGTGTGTGTGTGTGTGTGTGTGTGTGTGTGTGTGTGTCTGCAGGTATGATCCAAGCTCTTGGTGGTTTCTTTGCCTATTTTGTCATCATGGCTGAAAATGGTTTTCTGCCATCTGTGCTTGTCGGCATCCGGCTCAACTGGGACGATCGCTCCACCAACGACCTGGAGGACAGCTATGGACAGCAATGGGTATGAGTGACCTGACACCAGACTAGCGTTTTTCTGTTTCAGTTATTTTCACTTGCATTGAGGAACTATGCTGCCTGATGCAGTATGTACACAGGAGGGCGTCACTTTCTGTCGTTACATTTACCTGCTGTGTGCAGATGATCTGACAGTCCTATATTCTGTCTGTCTGTCTCTTCTCTTTCTCCATAAAGACCTATGAGCAGCGTAAGATTGTGGAGTTCACTTGCCACACAGCCTTCTTTGTCAGTATTGTGGTGGTGCAGTGGGCAGATGTCATCATCTGTAAGACCAGACGTAACTCTGTGTTCCAGCAGGGCATGAAGTAAGTACAAAATTATCTCAAAACGAATTTCTAAATCAGAAAAACTTGTTGTTATTGATGCCCAAAGCTAATGTCTGCTGCTGAGCCAACATAGCAAACACCAGCAAACACATTGTCTTATTCTGTAACATTTCCTGTGTCTACTTTAATGAGGCACATTAACTTGACCTCTGTTTAGCAATCAGTCTGGTACCAGTTACAACCAGGGTCGCTTTGTGCTTGCTAACATTGTGTTACGCTATGCAGATATGTTATGCAGGTCTTTTCTCACAAGTGCCTCAGTTACAAACAGGTGTGACTTTTGAGGTGAAATCTCAGTATAGAAGAAATAACAGGAATGTTGGTGTCAACAGTGTGTCGCTGTGATTGTTGCAGTTCCCTGCAGGTGCCACTAGATGTCACTTGAAACTTAGGTTTACTGATGGACCTTTTAATATATGGCCCCAATTTCTGGCTGTATGTCTGTTTGCTCTTGTCCCTCCCTCCATCTTGTCTGCTTTTTTCCCTCGTCTGTCCTCCCTTTGCTTCCCTTTATAGTCCAGGCATACAAACACAGATGCATGGGGTCAACTTTGAAGCCATTTTCCAATTCAGAAGTAGATGTAGATGGTAACTGATGCCGCTCTCTATTTGTAGCAGAGTACTACAGAACCTGAAAGCCTAGATAAGCTTCCAAGTCTTTTCAGTCACAGTGGATATTGATCCTTTTGTTATGGATTCTTCCCATCCTTTTTTTAGCATTTCCTCACAATCTTTACATCTGTTACTTTGCTTACTTTGTCTGCCCTCTGTATTTATTTTCTTGCAGGAATAAGATTTTGATCTTTGGGCTGTTTGAGGAAACAGCTCTGGCTGCTTTCCTGTCCTACTGCCCTGGTATGGACGTGGCGCTACGGATGTATCCACTCAAGTAAGTAACATCACACATTCATCAAAAGAGCAAACAAAAAGCAAATCAGCACCTCAACAGTCATATTTATATTTCATATTTATTTTTGGGGTAATTAATATATTTTCTCCTGCAATCACAGTTAGATTACTTTACACTCCCCTTTATCCTTTCCTGTTTTAAAGTCATTTTTTGTCATTAAATAGTGCTGTAAGAACTACTTTGTTTGCCTTCATGTACCTTTTTCAAGTTTCTGTTCTCACTCTGTCCATCATCCCTCTCGTTCTCTCTCAGGCCCAGTTGGTGGTTCTGTGCGTTCCCGTACAGTTTCCTCATCTTTGTTTACGATGAGATCCGAAAACTCATCCTTCGCCGAAACCCTGGAGGTATGATCACACACAAACATATAAATACACATGTTGTTTCATACACACCTGCAGGCTGGCTCTGGTATGGAAAAACAGCAGGTTGCTCATGTTTAAGTACTAACAGAACAGAGTTTTAATCACCTCATTAAGCTGCTATAAAACTCCATTTGTAATATATATTTGTGAGTAAGATTATACTGATGTTCACTGCATGACAATATGGATTTTTAAAGGGCAAACTCAGCAAGAAATTATCAAAAATACTGACTCGGATAATATCAACTGGAACTTGATGAATATAAATTTTTGCATCATTATTAATCAGTAAATAAAATCCTTTGGGGGATAACTTTTTTCTCTTTCTCTTTTCTTTTCCTCTTTTTCTCTCCTCTTCGTCTCTGCAGGCTGGGTGGAAAAAGAGACATACTATTAAATTATCAAAGCATCATTTACTTCTCACCCCGTCCTCCCCCTGAACTCATCCCTCCTCCTCTATCTCCCTCTCTTTCTCTTTCCTCCTCCCCTCCATCCACCCCTCCTCTCCTCTCAACATACTCAAACTGTACAAGAAAACTATGTTTACTCCTCCTCCAGTCCTCTCCTCCTCCTCCTCTCCATCCTCTCCATCCTCATCTCCTAAAGAAACAAACAAAAAAAACAAACGCCAAGACGACGAGAGGACCAACGACGGAGGAGGAGAGGACGGGGAGGGGGGTGGCTTTGTAAATCTTCCCTGTCCTCTCTGTCCCTCTGTCCCCTTTTTCTATCCAAAGTCTTTACAGCATTAGTCTGCCAGTAACACTGTTTGTGCCGATGCTTATTACTACACTGTTAGCCGCAGCCACTCTTCATGTGTGTACTCAAACTACACCGCTATGTGGAACTGAATAAAGATTATAACTATAAGGAAAAAAAACCTGACTGTTCCACTGCGATGATCACTTAACGATCTTGCCAAGCAGGACAACAACATGGCAGCTCCCGTCTAAACTCCCAACTGTCGATTTGAGCGGGTGGGTGGCGTCATTTTTTTTGTTTTGATGAGCTTTTTCCTGCCAGAGAAAAAGAGAAAACCCCCCGGATCCAGCTCTCTAATCACTGCCATTTCCTGCCATTTGCCTGTTTTACTTCTCTCCCTTCTTTCCCTCCTTTTCTCTCCCTCTCTGTTTCTATTTACTCACTGCCAATCTTCTACTGCCGTTCTCTCCCCCGTCTCCTCTCCTTCCTCCACCCCTATCAATAAAGAATCAATCTCACACTAAAACCGAAGCACTCACTCACTCACGCCCTCAACAGGGTGGAAAAAAAAGGTCACTTCCTCTGACTCCCTCCCTCCCTCTCGGCCTCCCTTGCTCCCTCCATCCTCCTCCTCCCCCTGTGTTTTTTTCTGCTTGTGTTGTTGTTGTTTTCTAATAGACGACTGGGTGTTTTTTAAAAAACAAAATTGTTCGTAAAAGTTTTATGTTTTTCTTTTTTAAGTTTGGAGTGGGTCTGAGAGCTGCTTGTTTTCATTCGGACATGACAAAGCCCACTGTCTCTCCCTCCTCTTCCTCTCTTCTTTCTCTCTCACACTCCTCCTTTAACTCCCTCCAACTGCTCTCCCCCTCCTCACCCTGCCTATCTGTCCCTGTTTGTCTGTCTGTTTGTGAACACCGTGCAAACCCTCCGTCCTTGTAAACTTCCACCCACTTTCACCACCTGCCTCCTCTTACTCTCCCACCCTTTCCCTGCCCGTAATCTCCCCCCTCAACCCCAACCAACCTCACCCCTGTTAAAAAAAAATACAATCTTTCTGTGTCCTCGGAAAAAGAGATTTCTCTCCAATTTCATTATTTAAATCTGTGGAAATATGGAATAAGGCACTGTACCTTAACTTGCGAAACAGCAGCAAAAAAAAGAAAAAAAGAAAATGAAATAAAATAGAAGGATCTCTCTTTTTTCAGCTTGGTCTCGAGTTTGTTTTGTGTGGAGTTTTGTCAGAAAATGGAAATAAATGCTGTGACCAACTCTTACTTCCAGCAGTAGTGTCAAGTCATCTGTTTTCTACCTTAGTTTAACCAAGTGGATGGAAATATTAACACGTCACCTGCATGTGCCATTTAGTCAACATAATTTAGTCGACACTGTTTAGCTAAGGCTTATGACAAAACAGTGGAAGAAGATGAAGAAAGCAGGATTGAAGAAACTCATTTCTACAAACATCATTTTGGTCCTTGATGGAAAACAGCTTCACTGATTTGACTGAGGACTTCCACAGACCTAGCAGGTATCAAATTACTGTTTTCAGAAAAATCAACATTGTAGCAGAGCTGGAAAAAGTCTCACCACAGAGGTCCACTTAGGCCCCCATATCTCACAGTGTTGTTAATGATGATTGGGGAAGCAATTAATAAAAAAAAAGGATCCAAGTTGATTTGTAGTGAAATGAAGGTCAGCGCGACAGCATCAGCAAATTCTTGTTTGTTTATTTTTCCTATATAAATCATATTAATTTAACATAGTTAGTACCTACACCCCAGTTTGAGAACCAATGATTTAGTCATTGTACTGCACCATTTCACTATATTTCATCTGTTTTTCACCTGGGGGCAGTAGAAACAAGTTGTGAACATAACTTAGCATATCACCTTATAAGTTGATGTCATGGACATGTTAGATTATTGCATGTGAACACATAGTCTTTACAGAGCAACAACCATTCATTTGGAGTCGTGTCTGTTCAGCTGATAAATTTAAGACCCACAAGCACTGTTCTCCGTTCTTGGTCTCCAGCCACTTCCAGGAAGAATATCTGGATCTTTAGCTGCTGAATGTTTTCGCAGTGTTCACCAGCTAACCACTGACTGTCTGCCGCTGTTTGCTGCTGAACAGGTAGCGTACAGTTGGTTTTTCTCTGAGAACAGCTTCCTGCTGTGGCTTGGAAACACTGAGAGCAGTGAGTGAACCAGCACAGTCACACTGGGTCAGAGAAGCTAAACAAAGAGCTGTCACTCACTATAAAGCTGTAGCTGCAGATTCAGATGATTGATTCTCTGTAGGTTCATCACTGTGCACGACATCTGATACATTGTTAGTATTAAAATATCAGTGAGAGCTGCTTTAAGGACGTCTCATCTATGTTGGTGTAGGAGTTTTTCTTCCAGCCTTTTAAGCTGGCATATGCATTGTGATCAAAACCCCTTTGTTCAGTCTATTTGAATATTAATCTAGCTTGTTTCTTGTAACATTTTTCCACAGTTAATAGTTTCTGATGGGATGTTTACTGCTTTATAAAGTATCTACAGTACAGTAGGTCAGGGCTAATGCGCTTGCTTTTTCCTTCTTGTGTTTTGTTGGTATGAAAGCACTGCCTCTCTTCACGCTTACGTCGTGAACAGGCTCAAGTGTGAGGAGTGTGACATCTCAATAGGAAGTAAATCCTGCAGCTGCAGTGAGAAGATATGTTTTGACCTGAGCAAACAGAAGAGCCAGGACGACATTCGCTTGAGATCAGGTGACCGCAACACACACAACATCTTCACAGAGTGTAACCATCATAAAGCACCATGGAAAAATAACAGCATAAATCACCAATACACAAATCTACCAGTACACCAACAATTTGAAGTAGCAAATGTGACTGGAAAGTGAATCTGCTCCATGAACTACAAATTATGCAGAAAAAATCAGTTGCCTCAAATTATCTGATCTCTTTCTTCTTCTTAGAAATTTTAGTTAGTTAGTGAAATTTAAAAAAAAAAAAAACATGCTGTTAAAAACAACTAATGAAAATTCATCAGCACAGTTTCTGACTAAGCATAGGTTTCCTACAAATCACTGCCAAATCAGCTGCATTATGCATATATACTGTAGACAGAATTTTACTGCTGCAGTATCAGCCAATGCCAGTATTAATAAGCCCATATTAGCATAAATTATTTTCCAACACCTTCACTTTTTACTTAAGTTTATATTGTCTAAATAAAGGTAAGAATTATGGTCTCTTTTGATTTAATAATAATTACAAGATTTCATGTCTAAATTATTCAAAATTATTATGACAACTCGACACTGCATTGTTTAAATTAAGTGCTAGATGGGCCTCTCTTAGCTACCCTGTCATCTAATCTGACGTAAACATAGTGAACAAATATAATGAATTCTATGATTTTTATTTTTAAATCTGTAAAAACAGGAGTCACTCCCTTTAATATGTAAATTACTGCATATTTATTAATGTATTCTGTTATACTTGTAAGGCATTATATAGTTTATTAGTTACCTCATCTTCAGCCATCTTCCTTGCAGTTTTAATTGTTCAGAAAAAAACAGCCTGTGACTCAGTGTGGTTCTATAGATTCATGCTTCTACTTGTGAACGGATGAGACTTTATATCTGTGTGTGTGACTGAGTGCGACAGTGTCCATGTTTCATGAATACTATTACAAGGCTCACAGAGCAAATGAGTGCTGCCCACTTGACAAACACACCCACACACACTCACTTCTAACCCAGGGATATAGGTCACCTCTTTTGTGAGTTCATTGTTTTCCTCTCTTCTGTTTCTTTCTCTCTGGTGTTTTGTGTAACCTATTATAGCATCTTCCTGTTGTTCATGGCACTTGTCTCCTACACACAGATAACATTACATTTGTGTTTCACCACCATCAGGTCAGTAATAATATTCAGTCATAAACATGTTTACTGTAAAATAAAGCAAAACAAAACAAAAGTCAGTATCAGCCTTTTTCAACAATAAAACAATGATTAAAATAGAGTAGGAGGAACAACAATATACCATGTAGAAAAAAAAAAATTGTTCCAGTACCTATCCATCTCTGTGCGACAGCTAGTTTGGTTTACAGTTCTTGCAGTGCTAATGTAAGACTGTAAGAAAAAAAGGTTCAGAGGAAATATTAAAGGATAACTCTGGTATTTTTGAACCCTGAGCCTTATTTTCACGTCTCAGGGTAAATGACCGATAAGAGACGGAAATCTTTGGTATCAGCTGCAGTGTTCACAGGAATTTGTCCACGTCAAAGTACGACCACTTAAGTGCTTGTTTTTGCCATTTGATAGGTTCACTTAGTTTATCCGTGTTATTCTATGACTGTGACATTCAGTGGAGGAAGAAGTAACCAGATCCTTTGTATAAGTAAAAGTACCACACAACCATACACAGCAGTAATCAGAACTCTGCTTAGTAAAATTACAGTTTTTGTCAATGGAGTTCATTATTATAGCTCTATCTCTGTAGGAATCCTATCCATAATGTTGTCTGGCACTTCTAATAACAATCTGAGCCTGTCCTGTACTTTGACATGGACAACTGCCCATTGGATGACACTGCAGCAGCTGCAGCTGGCCGGGTACAATACTGCACTGCTTCCAATGATCTTTGTCCTTATCAGTCATTTACACCCAAAAACATGGGAAAATAAGGTTGAAAGTACCAGAGGTATCCTTTAATGTATGAGCAGTGTTTTGTGCTTTTCTACATGTATGTTATTATTGAGGTTTATGTATTTTAAAGGCCCTTTAAAGAGATTGGGCTATAAATGATGTGGTATGTGGTTGCAGTTGATGCTATACACTGTACCTGTCCCTACACAAGTTAACATTAAATAAATAAAATCGTACAGACAGGCACACACGGCCAGGAATCCACTGACAAACATCTGTTCAAATAAAATGAGGAGATGCCTCATAGTGGTGCAGCTCCACTCGACTCATTATGACACACACATCCCTTTCTTATCCACCATAACAACCACACTAAAACACCTCTTCTTTCACACACACACACACACACCTCCTCTCAATCTTCTACCCACTTACACCCTCAGCCCCCTCCCACTACCTCTTTCTTCCAAATCACACACACACACCTTCTCTCAATCTTCTACCCGATTACACCCGCACGCTAAAACCCCTTTTTGCACACCTCCCCAACACACTCATCTCCTACCTTCCCTAAAACCCTTTTCGTTTCCTCTGACACACACAGACACACACACAGGCACACAGGCTCTCTTTTTGTCAGCCACCAACACTCCCCCCACCCTCCCACCCCTATTCTCTCCCGAATCACCCCCCCCCCCGCCCCCCTTCCCAGTAATCTGGCTGGCCCGTGGCCTCCTCTCTCTCGCTCCACTGTTCTGTGTGATAGAATATCGATCGGTTTGCCTCGGCTCGGCGTGGAGCAGGAGGAGGGGGGCGGCTGTAGGGCTATAGGGAGTGTGTGTGTGTGTGTGTGTGTGTATGTGTGTGTGTTCAGGGAAGGGGGGGGGCAGTGGTCAGACATGCTCCAAGGTTGTTACCACAGCAACAGCAGGATGGGTCAGAGGGTTACCATGACGCCTAGGTCGCAGGGTCAGGGGGAGGGTCCTGGAGGGCTCTCCTTCTCTGCCTCTCTTTCCCTCTCCCTCCCTATATATATATATATATATTTATTTATGTGTGTGTGTGTGTGTTAATAGAAAGGGAGGGGGCGGGTGGAGGCGAGAGAGGTGTCCAGTCCAGCTATATTGGGTGTGTTAATAATGAATGGTGTTGTATGTGGTCGCTGTCTCTTTCTCTCTCCTTCCATCTGTGTCTCTCTCTTCCTCTGTGTGTTGCAATAATATATGAAGCAGTAAACTATCGGCTCAATCCAAGCCCAGTTTATTCATTTAAAAATAAACTTTAATAAAAAGAGTTTTGTTCACCGAGCAGTGCTTTACAGAGCAGTGATGGATATATAAATCTAAATGACAGTAAGTCTAAGTCTTGTCAATTTTTAAAATGTACAATTGGAAAGCAGAGTCAACATTCTGGACAGTGTCCTATAGTTAATCATACAAGAAGAATGTGAGCAACATTCTCTTACTTCAATCAGTCAATCTTTCCTGTGGATAAATACCACACACAATAGAAATTGTGTTAATACATATATTTTAAAATAATTACTATAACAATTTATAGTGAAATTAACTCAGGTTTAACAGAGTGTCTCTTTGCATCACACTTAAATATTTTACTACATCTGTTTGGAGAACAATGTGGCTGTGATGCTTGATGTTTGTAACCTGCATTGTTAAAAATCTAGAAATGTAAACTTTTCCTTAAAATGTAAAATGTCGTTTTAGTAAATATTCATAGATAATCTTTACTGGAACGGAGTATTTTTATTTTTATTCAAGTACGTCAGCTTTTTTCATTTCACTGAACCTTAACCTTTTCTCTTTTTTTTTTTAACCATACATCACATTTCTTTTAGTAAAAATAATGAGTATTTAGTATAATATGGGCAGAATCAGACTGAACAATGTTGTGCTGTATTTGTTGACACACATTTACTCTATAAGGTAAATTAAACATTTTTTATGACTTAAACAAATGAATAGTTCCACTGTAGAAAAATATTTTGGTATTATTTCATTAATTCAAGGAAATATGCAATATTCTGTGTGGGACAACACACAGTCTACAAAACTGGGATGGAAAAGTAATGCAAAACCATCACCAAATGTGTGCCAGTAGAGTGTTCCACAAATCTTAGCGTGTTTTGGCAAAACTACAACCAACTTCGAGGTCACTTAATCTTTTATATTAAACTTTTTTGTTCTGTTTTCATGGCAGAGCAACATTCTTGAGTATTTGGTGGCGTTATGTCTATTTTAACGTGTTGGATGAGAGCAGAGATCGTCTTCACCTCCTCTGTCCTCGGTGGCACTGAATAGATGTTCGTCATCATCTTCACACACACTGTGGCAACAGTGACAACAGCTACAGGACACACAAAGAAGAAATCCAGGTGAGATTATCTGATGTCATTATTGTTTTATTACTGTCACAATTCAAATCTACCTTTTTGAACTTATTTGATTACAACTTAGAGTATATGTCAAACGATTATCATATGCTGAGATGATAGAGTGGTGGATCATAGCCTTGGTGTATAATGTCAGATGTGCCTCATGCTGTTCATCCACACACTCCATTTATGTACCAGTGTGGCACAGAAAACAAAAAACTCCTCCTGTTATAAAATCCAGACAATTCTTCAAACAGTGGCATCAAAACATGAAACTGGACCAAAACCTCACATTTTAATGAAAAAATCACTTTTAAAGCTTCACAAAGGCAGAGCTGTTGGATTGGATCAGATTACACAGGTGTTCATGATATTGTGTCCACTCTGTATTTTCCAGTTGTGTTAAATGCATCAGAGGAAGCTCCAGTGTTTGGAGAACTGAAAAATGTTGCTGGGCTGTGGCTCAGAATATAAATTCACATCCAGCTTGACTTATCTGGTCAAAAGCACCTTAGTACCAAGATTTCCTTTTTTTAGAATTTAAGCCAGTGGGCCAAATAGGATCTTAAAGTCACAAGGCGTCCGTGCAAAGCCAATCTCTCAGCACTGCAGACCTCCAGCCCCTTCCCCTCCAATATCCTGCGTTACCACTGCAGGGTTATCAAACAGTCCCTGTGCAGCTTGGACGACTACATCTGCGTGACTGATTTCTGATACATGCCACTGTTTCTGTTTGCTGTGTGTGTGTGTGTTTAGGAAAACTTAGTGGCAGGAAATAAATACAAATCTAGGTTTAAGAAGCATAAAACAGTAGCTCACCAAAGATCACTGGTAGTACAAATCTTGTCTCCATATATGGAGGAAGCCAAAACAAACCTCTTACGGAAGTCATGTAAATGCTGTTAAGAAAAGAAAATAGAAACAGATAAATTCATTTACATACTTAAGGGTAAATCCACATGAACTCACTTTATTATATTGGGAGGATAGGATTTATTGTGTAAAAATATAAAATATAATAGATCATAGTCATCTGTGGATCTGAAACAACAGTCAATTGACAAAAAAAGAATTGGCAACAATTCTATAATCAAAAATTAGTTATTTTTCAAGCAAATATTGTGAAAAATAATCCATTTGAATATGTCAGCATCCACTGGAAAATCATTCTCCACTCTTTTTATAGACCAACTGATGAATCAGTAACATGAATGTTAAAATAATTCATAATAAATATAATTGTTAGTTGCATCCCTAATGAATAGTGTCACGATGAAGAAAAGATTGTATGACTGTGTATTATCTGAAACTGGAGTAATTAGTTTGCCTTCTGCTGTAACATAAAATTAAAAAAATATTTAATAGCCTATTTACTTTGCTACTTAAGCGGGTTTAACTGACCCATAATTACATGATCTTACTGGATCACACCCAAAATGAGGGTGACGAGGAAGATGACCTTCAGATCACGGATGAACGTGGCTTCTGGGATACTTCTTAAAGTTTGGCTGCAGTTTATCCATCTGGTCACACGGTGGCGCGATAAGCCCTCCCGCCGCAACGGTCTGAGCAGGAACCTACACCGAGAAGTGAAACAATCCGCTGTATTTAAATCAAAGCTTTTACAACTGGGAGTTTTGAATACAGACAAATGAAACGTGTCCTATTGTCTTTACTCCAGTTACATTTTCAGGAATTGCACGAGAGAAAATATGAGACATTATTATTAAGTTATTGTGTGGTGTTTATATGAACCTGTGGCCTGTGGATATTCTCATTCATCCAGGTCATAGTTATCTCAAGGAAGTTTTAATCGAAAGCAACTGGACTTAGTTGTAGTCTAGAAGACGTTTCACCTCTCATCCAAGAGGCTTCATCAGTTCGTGTTCGCATCTGACCAGGCTGGGACTGGTCCAACTTCCTTGAGATAAGAACCTGTGATAAATACACTTTAATATACAGGTACGTTCACCGAGTAGCTGTACACTCGTCCTGAGACCACAGAGAATATGATAGGAATATATTTGGCTCAGTGCGTTGTGTTTACCTACCTGGGTTTAAGACACTCTACGACCTTCAGACCTGTTTCCTTCGTCTCCATCTCCCCTATGGGCCCACAGATTATAATCACTGTAGATAGATTAAGAAATTATGATCATTTTCAGGTCGACGTAAAAGATGTCGCGGCTTTACTTTCAGTTCCTTTATTTTTCCGGGGTTTTATTTCCTTCTCAGAAACAACAGCAGCATGACGGGAGTTTATGCCCACAGTGCGCAAAGTGGGAGGAGGTTTAGTGCTAAAAGGGAAAACAAAAAAAAAAAAGAAAAGAAAAAAGGCTGGGTGCTTCTCTCCTAACGTCTTTTCGTGAGTTTTCAATTTGACTCTGCGAATCATGAACATATTTCAAGAACGAAAGTGTCTGTTGGTACAGAGGACCGGGCATTGTGGTGTAATCACAATATTAATGGAAATATTTATATTAGGCAGGATGTGGCAAATGTGTGGAAAATTACAGATAAGATCATCTAATCTGTGTCCAGTGAAATAAAGTGGTCGGGGCTGAGCCAGGATTTTAGAGGTCAAGTACAGCTCATACCCCTTGAACTTGACCGTGACCACCCACCAATGGTAAAGTTTGTAGAATACTGTAATTACTTCATCTTTAAACACATTTTCATATTTTCCAATTTGAGGTTTTAAATCATTTAGGTTATTACTTTCAAATCCTTTTCAGCAGTAAACTTCTGATTATTTATTTACTCAGTCCTTGTTGGCCTAGAAGTAGTCATATTAGTAGTCTTCAAATGTGTAAATCTAATAAAAGATAAAACCATAAAAGATACTGTAGCTATGCCACGCATTGGGCAGTGTTGTTATAAGATACTTTTACATGTGGCAGTTTGGAAAGCACTGGTGAAAATATTAAAATGAACAATGTTTGTGTTCCATTAAGCTGAGCAGTTTAAGGGTCCTGGATTTGCGTATGCTCGACTCACTGTCACGATCTAAACAACGATATAGGTCATTTGTCCCAATCCTCAGATACGACCCAGAGAAGCGTACCAACGGCAGGGGTAGCTGGCCTTCTTTGTCATGGTAACAGTAATAAACACACAGTTAAGGCTGTCAACGGTCACGGTTTAATTAGCTAGTTTTAGGCACAAAAACTATTGGTTAGGTTTGGGAAAAGATCGTGGGTTTGGGGTTGAAGTAAGTGCCTCAATGTTGGAGGTTCTCCGTCGTCATGGTAACAATAATAAATATAGCAATTAATTGTGGTCACCTCACGTGACTTCCCCCCTTCGCCCCCATCATAAACCGCATGCCCTCGAGAGGGGCGTCCAATGATAAAATGTATCTGTGGGTCGTAATAAGCTTCCTGCGCATTTTCTGGCATCTCTCTGTCCAGTGGACAACAAATAACAAAAAATATAAATATATATATATATAATACAGATATATAAGTAACAGGGTATTTTTATTTTTGTACGCCATGGAGTGAGACTGCGTCATTAAGCTGGGGTTAATTTAATTTGTGTAAAGCCTTTTATCAACAACGCAGTTAAAAATGCTTTACATAAGACATGAAAAGGCAACAATAGATATGCAGCAGAAATGCAAGGCAAAGTAAAAGAGACAAGAGTAAAGATAAATTAAAAACAAGAGGATAAAAACATGTCAGCAAAAATTACACTGCTGTACCAGATGTGAATAAACAAAATAAATACACGCATACATAGTTTGACATGAAACTACAACAGATTCTCTTTTCCACAGAACTTTTATCAGATTAGCTGCAGTCTAATTACAGATGAGGGAAATTAAGAAACATGATGTGATTGAGGGTTCAGTGATGATGGTGGTTACATTTTTCTGAAGTATCCTGTTTCACCTCTGCTCACTTTACTTTATTCCTTACTTGTCCGATACTTTTTTTTTCTCCAACTGAGCTCTGTTTTCTCCTTTAATGATTGTTACAATGTCTGTTTTCTTTTCTTTTTCTTTCTCTATGACCTTAATATAACTTTTATTAGATGGGAGAGAAATCACTTTCCCAGATGCTGAAGCACTGTGCCATGAGCTGAGCCTCATCACCTGCTGCTGCTGCTGTTGTCCATGCACACACATATACACCCCACCCCTCCCTTTTTTTCTGTTGCAGTCTCAACTCCGTCGCCATGGAAACAGCTAAGATGCCGAATGCAGGAGAGGTAAAGGGTGTGTGTGTGTGTGAGAGAGAGAGAGAGAGAGAGAGAGGCTGTGAAGGTATAGAAAAATCTTCTGAAGGACATGTATAAACTAAAGGTGAGAGTGTTTTATTGACGCTGTTTCTGAATAACCTCACACACACACTCTCGGGTCACACACACTATTTGACACTGTATACTTTGCAGAACTGATTTCTCTGTGGTTTCCTCTCTCTTCCTTTCCTCGCACACAAACAGGAATCTTTCACTTTCTTCGTTCTCGTCTTCATTTGCTCTAAAACCTCTGTGACCTCCGTTCTTCCTCTCTGACTCCCTCTTCCCTCCTTTTTTGTGTTTTCTCTCTGCCTCACCTGCTCTCTCTGATACCAACCTTTCAGAGCACACATTCACTATAAAAAGCACCTTACATTACAATGAGGGCCTATATTTTTACCACTGCTGCCCCCACCCCAACAACCCAGAGAGAATCAAGCACTCTAAACACCTGGCTGTGTTAATGCTACGGTCTCTCCATTGAGCAACACAGGACCCCTTTCTCTCTCTGTCTCTTTTTCTCTCTCTCACCTGCTTTCTGTTGATGTCTCCCAGCCTCTCTCTCTCTCTCTCTCTCTCTCTCTCTCCCCCCCCACCCCCTTTCTTCCTGCCTCTAAAAAAGCCAGATGGGCCAGAGCTCCTTTTATTCTTGAGGCCCGGTGCACGTGCCGAGGACACAGGGCCTCACAGCGTTTAATTCACAAGCTTTAGACGCCTCCTTCTTTTAACCCCCCGTGACCAACACCATCACCTCCTTCCCTTCCCGCTCACTCTCTTTCTGTTTTCTGTCCTTCCTGGCCCCCCTCTATTCTACTCTACTCTATTATCTCCTCTTCAGTTACACTCTTTTCTGTTCTGTCGTGCTCCTCTCTGCTCTGCTTTGTTCTATTTTTGTCAAGTTTTGTGAAGCCTCTTCTATTTTTTTTAACCTGATCTTTCTGTTCTGTTCTGTTCGTCCTCCGGTCATTTTTCTATTCTACTCTCTTCTCTCCACTTCTGTTCTAATGTTCTCTGCTAAATTCTGTTGTACTTTTTTATATATACAAAACAGTTTTGTTCTCTCCTGTTCTACACAGAAATTTGATTATATGTCCAGTACAAGCTCCTGTACATGCATCACATATTTTCCCTGGTGTGATTCTTGTTTAATGTGTTTTTATTTATTCTGTGAATAGATCTATTGTATTCACTAAACTGAGCAACATGCATGTGCCAATGAAGATTTTGTAATACTGCTGAAAGCTCCAGAACAGCTCCAAATGGATCTTAAGGTGAGATTTAATTTTTATTTTTGTCAGTGGCAATTTCCTAAATGTCATGAGTGAGCTTCACTTTACTTTATTCATTTATTTATCAGGGGAAAACTCACATTAATTAACACCAAATCTAATTTTTCAAATCCAGACACATAAAACTAGAAGTCAAGAAATTGATGATTTTAGTGGAAAGAATAGAAGAAGAAATGAATTTTTCTTGTCAGTTGAAAGGTCCTGTTCACTTTTACTTTACTACATTCAGGCCTCTTTGTAAAAACATTACATGCATAATGAACCATGCTCTGTGACAGAGGGAGAAACATAAAATGACCTGTTTGCTAAAATGTTCATTTTCCAAACAAAAAAGAAAGAGGAGAACCTGCTCATTATTTTTCAGGAGGAGAACCTGAAGGAGGGAGGGAGGGAGGGAGGAGGAGCGGCAGCTGACTGCCGTGTTGAACTGCTGCCTGCAGGCTTGTTTGACCTCCTCCTCCTCTCTTACACAGCTACTGAACCTGACAGAGATGCTACAGCTTGACATTTCACACACTGCCCTGAGTCAAAGTGACTGATGTACCCAGCAGGCCTTTTAATTGGCTGAGCTGGTGTGTAACAGGATTTAATTAGGTCAATTGGTTAAATGGTGGACAACATTACAGTAGTCATAGATTGAGCTTTTGGAGGTTTCAGATGATGTCAAGACTTTTCCCAATTATTCATTTTTATATGTTTGAATAGATTTCACTTTATTCAGCTCTTTCAACACTTTTTCCTACATTATTAAGATGCTGCATGTATCAGATTTCAGATGACTTCTTTAAACTTCAAACATCAACATAAACAGCTTTGTCCTCTTATTTCAGTGTAACCTGCCCTCGAGCCCGGGTCACCCAAAAGAAGCTGGATTATTTAGTGCTGTCTGAGCCTAATTGTTATTGAATGTGCTCCGTATTTATTCGGGATTATTCGGGTTAACGCGGAAATAATGAGGTTGCCGATCTCGAGGCGGTGTTGCGCGGTCGCAGGGAAATCGATGAACACACTGAGTTAATTATGAGAAATCAATTAAAAGGAGGAAGAGGGTGCTCTGAGAGAAACATCCTGCCGGTCACTGACACGAGGGAAGTGATGTCCTCTTGTCTCTCTCCTCGTCGTTTCTTCTTGCGTCTTGCACTAAAATATTTGTGTTGGGTTCTTTTTCTATACGAGCTCCCATATCAGTTTGTTTTATGATCCAGATTTTTCTTCTCTCTATCTCTTTAAAACACACCCACACACACACGTGCGCACACTTGACAGCAATTGACATCAAACAAAAGCCTTTTCTCCCTCTCTTTACAGTTTTCTGAAGCACGTCCCGCAGACAGAGATCCGTCCGTGACATTTGTTTGGTTTTCCGCCCAAAACTCGGAGGCTGCAGGTAAATTAATGGAAATCCTATCAGTCAGGGATGTGAACACACACACCACACACACACACCACACACACACACCACACACACACACAGGTCAATGGGATTTTCACCCTGATCTTGAGTCGGAGGGTAAACACACTCTTTCCAAAAATCCGCTGCCCATCTGAACCCCGCATGGCGAGGGACACGCATTATATATGAGCCATTGATCCCTTTAATGCACCCATAATTCTCGATCAATGAATTGCTCAGGCGGTAATCAATTCATTGCCATGCACATTTGCACGCCTGCACACACTTCCTAGAGTCAGCAGGTATTTGTTTCAAACCCTCAATTTGATTTAAACCCGGCTTTACATTTTAATTTTGCTCCAGTTTTACTTTCCAAACGACAGAGTAAAATTGAATTTGTTTGCTAATATGTTCTTTATAGCTTTTAATGTTAGGATTAACTCCAGGCCCTCTGCTTTTCTTGGTAACAAACCCATGAGCCCATTGTGATCACTCAAGTTTTTTTTTATGACTGAAAGTGAACATAAAAACTCGCCTATCCTAAATTATTCTAAAATACTTTAACTGTTCAATCATTTCATCTCATAAAAAACACTCTCTATCTCTTCATCTATCGTCACGGAATCAGTAGATCAATGCAGAAAACTGCAGCAGGTTTTCTTCACTGTTTGATGGTTGACTAATATATCAGAAAAATCAGGAAATTCAGATCGGAAATCAGAAACAAGACTTTATTATTATTATCATTTGCAGTTTAATGCACATATATCTGCTCTCAGAAGTCTGCTGTTTTTTTTCTCTTGCTTAAATCCTCACGTTTTTAAAATATTAATTTAAATACGTTATTATTTTTCGTTTTGGTTATTGAAATGAAGGTTACTTTTCTCATATTTAAGGAAATTGCAAGAAGCTTTAAGTATTTCACGAATTTAAATATATTTGCTTATATGCAAATAAGCCACAGTCGTAGAAAGAACATCGTTTTTGCGGTCATTAATTATGATAAATGCTAAATAATAATACTGCATACTGTATCTATTCACTCTGCTCATATTTGCGTTTATTTTAGTTAAGTTTTGATTTATGCATTGAATGTAAATGGCCTGTTGCCGATGCGCTGGAGGAATGGGAAGAGGTTTGATTATTTGCTACTGAAAAATATTCACAACCAGGGAAGAAAATATTTTATTAAAAGCAGCAAAGTGAAAGTTAACGAAATTAAATGTATGAATAAATTATCTAAACGAAATCAACGAATATCCCATAATAAAAGAAAAAGAAACTCCGTTTCATTGGTTTTTATGTTATTTAGTTTATTCATTTTTTTGCATAAATGAAAATGTATTTAAATGGCACGATTCAGGTCCACAGTATAGATTTTAATGTTGTTTTGTGAATAAAGTTCAAGACTAAGAACGACCCCTTTTCCTCATTGTGTCTGAAAATTACCAAAGCTCTCAAATGTCCATTAGTCATCGATCGATTTTCCATCCAAAACCTAACGGTTTGACTTTCATTTGAATTGATGAATAATAACCCCAACTTCATATCTGGAGGGCCACGTGTCCCCTGGTGTTCACAACAGTTTCTCCATCCTCCCAGCCCAAATTAGAAACGTTTTCCTGTCATCTTATGCAGCTCCAACAAAATTTAAACTTGACCTCCTCGTTTTTAAGCAGATTCCTGAAATTATGAATCTTAAGAAAGCCGGTTCAGGCCTACAGATTCAGTTTTAAATGTTGCTGAAAAGAAAAAAGAAGAACCTGCTGTAAATGTATATTATGTATTAGCCTTTCTAAAAACTGTCAATGCAGTTGAATCAGAAACAGAAATCTCCACAAATGGCCTAATTTACAGGAATAATTGTAAATAAATATTCTCCAGGAAACAGTTACATACATGAAACTTGTATCACAAAACATCATTATTGTCACTGAGGCCATTATGTGATTATTTGGTGACGGCGGCTGCTTGGTTTTATTATAGACTCTATTGCCTTTTTCATCAATTTGCGGGGAGCGTCTGTCACTGTGTCCCCGCGAGCCAGACCCCGCCGCCCTGACCTCCGGGTCAAAGGTCAGCCGGCCACTCTGCCATTACTGCAACTCATCAGTCTGCTGCAAGCACCAGGCGGACCCGGCTCGTTTTTAATTACGGGTAAGTACCCTGTAGGCCCAGTGATAACTCATGTTTCCTATCTAAACCACTGGAAAGTAACAGTGGTTTAAAGTGCAGCCTACCGCTGTAAGCAGAGGGAAAACTCACTGTAGCCTACCCGAATCATAAACTCCACGACACGTAGTTTGTGGTACGTATTAATCAGACGTTATCCCTCAGCCTGTAGCCGTACACTTCTAGAACGGTAACGTTCCAGAACGTTGTTGTTGCTAGGCGACGCGCAAGTATGATTAATATTTAGCCGAAAGTATTAGCTATTTACCCAAGGTTAATCAGGCAAGTATACAACAAACTGACCCGGAAATATACAAGCTAAGACCTCAACTGTTTTATTAGTTTCTCTGATATCAACGCGTCAAGACTTCCAAGGTGTAAACACAAGAGCAGGATGTGTTTAGGTCAGGTTTTTAACGACATCAACCAAAACAAGCTATCTATGCTAGTCTGGTCGTGTGTATCAGTTAGCCGGATATCAGTTGACGTTAAATTCTTCCACCCAACACGTTGTTCGGCTGAAGTAAATCAGCTTCATGCTGTTTAAACTCATGTCACCCACAGATAAGTTGTAGACCTACAGTTATGTAAAAACGTTGCAGTGCTACAAAGCTAACTGAAATGCTAATTCCTGTAATTTGCTGTGCAGTAGGCCCACGCTAAGGTTCTCCAGGTGTTGGTCCATACCTGAGTGTACATATCATTCTCAGACAAACCCAGTCTTTATGGACTAACTCTAAATATGTAGCTCTTCTGTTTTAATGCACTGACACGTATCTCATTCTCTAATTTCTCCTACTGCTCTAAGATCTATTTAATCTGGTTTTTGATGAAACATTTATATATTTTAGGTTTACATATAAGGTGGGTTAGATGGCATTTTAGTTACATGTCATCCAAAGTTTACCTTTCTCACCTAGAATATGTAAATGTAATCTGTAGCTAAGACAACCCAGATCATTATCAACCAATAATTATGCAAGGCGTGATCATGAAAATACTGCAACAGTAAAGTTGTTAGTTGTGTAGCCAAGCTGAAACTGTAGGCTGTTAAATAATATTTCCTCTGTTGCTCCGTGGAAAATAAGGATCAGGACTGTCTAGTGACTGATAAGGAAGCAAAGCCCCTCATATATAGACCTGCTCCTAACCCCGCACCCCCCTGTCTTCTCTGTGAAACTCAGTGGTCTTAGATGAATTAATTCCAAGTTAACTGATAACATCTATGAGTGTATTTTTAATTTCTGCTCGACATTTTACTGTATTGAAAAATGTTTTTGAAATGTTACAATCAGCAACAAACCCCCCACAGCAGATTAATAATAAATCTAAAAATCTTTTCAATCCACAGTGACTAACTCCTTTTTTCTCACATCAAATGGCTTCCAGCTAACGTCTGATTTATGAACCTCGAAATGATTAACCACAATCATAATTCCCATTGCTTATCGACTCTCGTCATTGCATGTATTGACATCTGTGTAAACCTCACAATAGTCGACATTTGACCAGCGTTCCTCAATAAATAGTGGAAATGAAGCTTGGGAGGTCAGGGAAACAGTAACTCCCTCGGATTGATTTCCAATAATCTGGTCATTGCCTGTCTGATCCACAGGATGCGGGCTACAGGGAATTGTCAGCTCATGTCCCGATGGCTGTTGCCGTGGTGACTGGTGTGGAGATAATAGCAGTTAATGAGATATTAACCCTGAATAAGGAAGAAGACAGGAAGTGATGAGCTTTTGCGGGAAAGACTAAAGACAGGATTCATCAATGGACGACCTCGGCCTGATCAATATTGTTTTGTTACTCGACGGCGGTAACAAGCAGCGCGACCTCCGTCTCTCTGAAACTGAGGAGGTAAATCCAATTTCTCAGTACACACACACACACACACACACACACACACACACACACACAAACACAGTCTACCACATACATTAGATCATGCATTTACACACATCACCAAAACACACACAAACAAAAAAAATATAAATACACACACGCACACAAGTGACCATGCTCGACTCCAAACACACACACATATAAACAGACACAGTGATGGTTGAACGGCTTGCTCATTGTCCAGCTGGTTAGGATGCAAGCGGGCGATCGCGCCCTCCAGGTCAAAGGTCAACTTCATCCCAGACGCCTGACCTCATCCACCAAAGGTTGACCTCTCTGGGCCAGGAGTGTGTGTTTGTGTATGTGTGTGTGATGGTAGAAGGAGGGAGGTATTTATGGGGGCAGAGAAGGAGAGACATTTGGTGGATGATGAGGTGAAAAAAGCACAAGTGAAATATTGTGTCAGTGGTTAAGTATGAAAATCTGTTGGATAGAGGATGGCAGGTGGTGATTTTAACTCAAGAGAACAGTTATTTTAATGTGTTAATTCACATTCTTATACCAAATGTGGTCTTATAGTCATACACTGTCCCGCTAAAACTTAAATGTTTTTTTTTTCCAAATCACTGGAAACGAGAGACGTGAAAAAGACAGAAAGTGGATGAAATGAAAAAGTGAGAAAAATTACAAAGACCAAACAAACGACAAGCTGAGGGAAACTGGCCAAAAGACAACAATGACAGATTGGTGGATAGTTGCAGTTACAGGTTTTCCTCTTCCTCAGTGATTGGCCTCCTCTTCCTTCTTGGTATCACTGTACCGATCATTTCATTCCTCTCCTTTACTTTTTCTTCTCTCTCCTTCTGCTCCACTGTCCTTCCCTCCCTTCATCTCTCTGCGGCTTTCAGGCGAATTATCACCTGACCTTGACTTGTGACCCGCTGTAACATCCCAAACACACACACTCACAGAAATACACATTCAGGCATAAAACACACAGGAGCACACACACACACACACACACACACATACACAGGCTTACAGACTGTTACCATTAAAGACAGCCTACATTCAAGTGGACATCCTCACACACATGTCGTTGCAGCAAGAGTTATATGCACTGTCATACTGAGCCTCAAAATTCAAATTTCCTGGGATCACCGGAAATAATTCTCAAAATTAATTGTCACACATAAAGAAGTTGAATGTCCACTATAATTTTAAAGATATGTTGTTTCAGATATTGTATGATAAAGGATCATTCACCATGTTTAAGTTCATGCCAAACCCAAATAAATTTACAAGATTTGCTGATACTTGGCACTAAATATTAATTAATTATCCCCAAAGGGAAATTGCTTTTCAGTAAGAATTGATGGGCACATGTCGAATAAACACATGGGGAAAGTAATTTTGTATATGTAGGTGTAAAACAGTCATTTAAAAGTAATCCAGGTCTCTTAATCAACTTGTGTTTACATAAATTTCTCATTTTAAGTCCAATAGTCTGGTGTATTACTTTGAATATAATTAACTGAATGTAATTTCACTAATAAAGTCTCAAAGTATGTGTAAATGCACAGTTATTTTGGACATATTTATACCTACTTTAATCTAACAGATGCTGCTATATATTTCTCTATAGCTACTGTCTACCATTTTATTTGCTATGTTTAAAGTAAAGCCATTAATTATTTACAATGGATAGGAAAAACTCATGTCCTACCTTCTGCTAACAATCCCACAATGCAATTCTTCGCATTTCATAGATAGAAGAATGACGTTGTGTGACTCTGCACCTGTCAGTTATTATACAAAAGTGAAATCTCAGCTTACTGCTCACTACAGAGCAAACTGCTGAGTAGTGAACAAGTGATTTTGACTCATATTTTATTTATTCTGTTAAATCTCAACCTGACAAAATGAAAATGCTTTCTATTTGTTCTTCCTCTGTGAAAGAAAACTCTTCAGCAGCATGTCACTGGTCATGTTCTATGGCAACTAAAAGGAATTAGGTTCAAGCTTTTTACTGGTTCCAACAATTTTTACTTTATGTGTCTTGTGTTTGCAGCAAATGACTACAATCAAAGGATAGTGCCAGAAAGCCGCCTCCTCCCATGTCTCTCTCTGAGTCCTTGCACGCCAATCTCGTCATCCCAGCGGTTCAAAGATGAAGGTGAGTAGGTGGGTGGAGGAGGAGGAGGGCAGAGGGAGGGGATGGAGGATGAAAGCGGGGTGGAAATACGCCTGGCCGAGCACTTGTGTTTCCATCCCTCCTCCGTCACCCCTCCTCTCCTCCCCAAAAAACATTCTTTTCCTTCTTCCAGCTCTCATTCACCCCTTAATCCCTCGCTGCTCCTGCTGCATATGTTTCCTAATCCGGAGTGTGTGTGGGAGGCCCATGAACCTACCCCTCCCCATTCACCCACCCACCCTCGCCTTTCTCTCGGCAACTATAATGCTGTAACTTGCCTCCATTCGTCTTTCTTTTAGCCCTGGACTCACTCTCTCTGTCTTTCTTCCTGTGGCTCTTATCATTAGACAGCAGCGAGGACCTGCCTGTCCCCACCCAACACCATCTCTTCTTCACCTGCTCTGATTTCTGGAGTATTTCTGCTTCTTTTTTTTCCTTTCTTTTTTGTTCATTTCTTGCATCTTGTCTTCTCTCACAGTTACGTAGTGTTGTTTTATTTTCTCTCTTTCCTTTTCTCCTCTTTTTGTAGCTAATTCTCCTGGAAAATATTCATGACTTTACTGTTCCAGATTAAAAACTGCAGAATCTGTGAATGGATAATTTACATAATTTACCCAAATCTTACCTGAAAATCTGACCCAAAACTTACTGGTGTGAAGATGATGACTGCACAAATTATTTCCAAAAATTATCTTATATAAGGTCGCCACTTTATGAATAAATTCAAAATGTCTAACTAGTGTTCCCTCTTTGCTTCTCTTCTCAACACTTGATTATTTTCCACTAGTTTCTTTGCTGCTCATTCATCCTTTTTTCCCCTCCTGCCCCTAGCTGTCTTATTTTCTCTCAGGTGATTTCGTTCTCTCTCCTCTCCCTCATTTCAGTTGCTCTTGTAACACACACACACACACACACACACACACACACACACACACACACTCACTCACACTCTCACACACAGGCTTTTTGTCCTGCTTCTTCCCTTTGCTTTACCCCATTACTGAATAGTATTCCTGGAGCCTTTTGTGGAGCCTTGTATAGGCACATGCCAAGTCAAGTTATTTCAGAGCGGTTTCAATGGAATTACCCCCCAAAATAATCTCCTTTTGCTCCCCTAAAAAAAGTAGAAAAGGACAGAAGAATAGAAGCGAATAATGTAAAATGAACCAGCACCCTTGACACAGTATAAGCCTGTAGTTCCACACTAGAGGAACATGAGAATATGAAAAGATCAGAGAGTCTACATATTAAAGAAGCACCAAGGAATCTGGATATGAATTGTGGATAAAAGCAGGGATGTAGTGCAGGGTAAAGCCACATAAACTCAGCTTACCCTGCTTTTTATATAGAGATTACTCACCTTTTTACACTAACAGAAATGTTCAGGACTTAGATTTATGGTGCATTGAACTGTTAGCCAGAAAAGGTCTTTAAAAGTAACAACACAAGGCACAGTGTCATTTTATGAAATTACAGCTTTTGTTAACATCAGTGGTTGTTCACTTTAAAGCTTAAACAAATGGATTTTTTGTACAAATTCAAATATTAATAGAAATGTAGTATGCAGAAAACAAGGCTGAGATATGGAGACAAAAAATCCCTGTAACAGTGGAAAACACTGACATTTCTGGTTCACCAAATTTCAAAGTCATCAGTAGTGTGGAGGTCAAGGGTCAAAGCAGCAGCCCTCACATAATACATGACACAGGATGTGTGTGTGTGTGTGTGTGTGTGTGTGTGTAAAACTGACTGATGGCTGATTCAAATTATCCTTAAATGAACGGTGACCACTGAATGGGGATCAGTGCATGTTCTCTAGCTGTCACATGCATCTGAAGTATGTTTTTATTCACCGATAGTGTTTGAGAAGCAGGACAAATGTAGTTTTTACAAGAACTGTTAAACAAAAAATTATTATCATAATTGTATCTTTGTCTCTTCCACTCAACAGTGTTGTCTTAGTTGTTGTTTTTCCCATGTGATAATATATTGTATTCTTCATGCTGTTCTCTTTAGATAAGTGTCTATTGATTATTCATTCAGTTACTGACACAATAAGGCCTTTTTTTCCATCTCAATAGGTAATTTTTCAATGAGGGATAATGACACGTGGAATTAATGCAGATTTAAGAATCATAGAATAATCTAAATAAATATTTAAAAATAGGTTATTTACATATTTAGTCCTTTATTCCAAATCTGTTTGCACTGAAGCCACATTAATCTGTGGCAACATGCAATAATACCTTTGTAGTAGTATTTCACTTTTTTAAGTCCCCTTATTTGGCATTTATGCAGTGTATGTTATAACACTTATAAGTCCATTTATGGGCTTCCTTAGGAAAAGTTATAGTTACAACAAAACATTAATAAACATTTAAATCTGATTACAACTATATTATAGTGTGTTATAAAACATTTATAAACTGTTACTTTGCTGATTATAAAGGCTGAATAAAAATAAGAGGTTAAAGTAAAGTCCATGTTTTCTGTCAGTTAACTAAATGTTTTTAGTTATTGATGGATTTTGCTGTGATTTACAGTCTTTTATTCTAAATAATTTTACCACTAGTGTGTCTGTCTGTGTTTATGCTTGTGTATGATGATGTAGTATTAATCTGTAAGAACATACTGGACATTTTTATGCTTCCAACCATGCAATTATACATTTTTTGTATGTCTGTGTGAGTATAGTTACTGTCCAGGTCTCTGTGAGTGTGTATTGATTTACTGTGTGTAAATGTGGATGCATACATGTGTGTAATCCAACACCATTCAGTGTGCCAGTCCCTGTGTGTGGAGGCGTGCGAGCCGCCTTTAGGCACTCACATACATGTTTCCATGTGCATGTGTGTTCATCAATACACATATATATATATATATCCACGTGTGTGTGTGTGTGTCAGTGCCAAGTGTCATATCGATAGGTTAATAGCTGTGGTGTCAGATTCAGTAACTCTCTGATTAGTTGACAGTTCACTAATCCACACACCATCTTGAGTTATTGGCCCAGGCCCATTGATTTCCAGCCTGCTAGCCAAGCTAGGAGGAACTCAGGGGTCGTAAGAGAGCCTGCTGCTATTGATTGGCCCCAGATCAACCCCACCACCACCTCCCCATAATACACACACACACACACCAAACCCAGCCGCAGTCCTATGGCATGCAGCCTGACCATACCTTCAGATAGTTTCCTTCTATATTTGTATTGCTACCTATCCACTGTCTCTCTTTCCTAGTGCACCATTGGGTATATTTGTGTCATGTTGTAGTGTCATCTCCATCAGTCATTTTTTTTAGAGAGAAATATTTTTATTGACAGATTTTATGAGTTGCAGGAGACATCTAACAAAACTGCTTCTCTCTGCTCCCACTCCTTCTTCACCTGCTCTGTCCCGCTGCCAATACTTTCATATCCTTTCATCTCTATCAGTTCATTAAAGTGATACTCCACCCAAAATCTTTTGAGTATCAAGAACCTGTCGTGGACTCGAAACGTGGCTGTAAGACATTTGTAGCTTTCATGCTTTGTAGAGAAAGAAGCTGTGGTTAGTTTAAATTGTTGGAGAAAATAAAATCTTTGAATATAATCAAAGAGATAAGAATTCAAGGTCACAGCTGACAAAAACCACAGCACACACCTTTTACACCAAACTTTCAATCATGCTGAGGATATGATTTAACAGTCAAGACAGGATTTGGGTGCATGGCGTCACTTACAAGTACACTTTGCTCTGTGCACTTTATGTGGGTAAAATATGTGTGACAGACTCTCTGTGCCCTTGTGAGCATGAGAGTTGTCTTCTTGAGGGCTGTAGCTCCTGGTATGGTCTCCTGAGACAGACTGGTCTCAGGTGAGGGGCCAGACTAAGACACTTTCTCCACATAGGAGATAAGAGTGACAGCATCTGCAAAACCAGACCCCAACTCCGTGGAGTCAGGCCTCATAGGGGAGCTCGGCGAGCTCAAGTGCCGGCTGAGTCTGAATCAGCCCTAAGAAGTAATATGGCGAGGTGTAGCTGTTCAGTGTGTTGCATCATTTGACAATGAAAGACGGGCTTTGGTGGATTGATCTGGGATCGACAATATTTTGTAATATAATAATACAATCTACTTAGAGTTAGATTCCTCCCTGCCGTCCTGGTTAGGGGCTGGACCCTCCTCTTTCAGAGTTGCCATGCTGGAATTGCACCAGATCTGTAAGAATGAGAGATGACTCCTTTGGAGTTTGGTCAGAGAGTGGAGAGTTTATGGTTGGGTGACTGATGAGGACTGCATCTCTGCTTTGAGCTGGTTTCATCAGAACATGAGCTCCTGCATGCACTGCCACAAAACATTAGGTTAACCTTTCTGGGTGGCAGTGAGATTCTGTCCCAAGTATCTTAAGGTCTTATTGATGAGAGAGGAACGTCCGGTGTACCCAGCATAAGCTGCAGATTAGGAAAGAAAAATGGATGGATGCTTGACAAAGTGATTCTTGTTCTGAATACAAAGCTGCAAGGTCCTTGTTCTTATCAGCTAATCAGCTTTAATGAGTCAGTCTTGATTGAATCTCAGGCTTCTCAGCTTATTGTTGATTAGCTAAATTCTCTGATATGCTTGTTCTGGCTTATCATTTTTGTATGTAGTAGCACTGCACCATCTCTGACTTTATAATCCGTATGGCCATTATCACATAAGTAATCTGTTATCCTGTATTTCTCTCTCTGTTTTTGTCTTCCGAATTTTATTCCTTCTCTGTCTAATGAGTCCTTTCTCCCTTGTACTTAAAGATGGAGCAATGTGAGCTGATGACCTGGATTCAAACCTGCAACTTTTCAGGTAAGGTGCATTTAATTCTCTTGACCCTTAATCACACCCAGACATCGCTGCTATCCTCCGTTTGACATTCCCAAGATCCCTCGTATTGTTTCTTCCCTCTCTCTTTCCTCCCTCTGCTCCCTCCATTTCTCCTCGGCCTCTGTGTAAGCATCAGGGTGGGGTGGGATCGGGGGGTTGTTAAACATTTTTCTTCCTTCTTAATTGTTTTGACTTGTGCCATTGGCATCCCGATTAGGCCCCATTGATTTCCCACTGCTAAGTGCATTGATTTCTACATTTCTCATTGATCCCCGCTTCTAAATCTGCCCACACACGCGCACACACACCCTGTGTCTGTCTCTCTTTCTCTCCATGAACAACATGCAGGCCGAGCATGAACACATGTGTGTGTGTGAGTGAGCAAGTGAGTAAGAGAAGGAGAGAGAGAGAGAAAGAGAGAGTGAGGCAGGTAGAGAGTAAATATGGAGAAAAGGATGCAGAGAAAAGAGACTTGAGAGTGTGGTCGATGGTGTTTACGTAGTACAAAAAAAGGATTATAAGGTTTGTGTGAATGTACATCTCAGAGGAGACGTGTGGTGTGTGTTTGTGCACATCTTTTTATGGTTGTATGGACAGATTTTAGTTGAAAAACCGTCATTGTGAGGACATTTTGCCATTGTGAGGAGTAAGAATTAGGATTAGGTTAAGAGTTTGGGGCCAGGCATTAAGTTGTGATTGTTAAGGTTAAGGAAAAGGAGAGGAAATGCTTCATGTCAAAGAAAGACGTGTGTGTCTAGGACAGAGAATGTGGTGGTTTTCATGGGTTAAAAAGAGTTTACTATGAATCATTATACATCTGTGGCTCAGACAGTGATTTCTGCCTCATTTTTAACAAGAATTTCATTTTAAATTCAACATAAAAATTCTATTTTTATAGGAAAATTTAGATGCCATTGCTTTAGAAGTGTATTCAATTTGAATATATAATACCTGAAGTCGTGCGACATGCTATTTCAGCACCAGAATACTTTGTGAACCCTGGCCTTTAAAACACCTTTTATGTCTGATTTTTTTAGTATTTTTTGCAGCTACTGTACATCTTACTATCATTCTTAGACACACACACACACACACACACACACACACACACACACACACACACACACACACACTTTCCTCTTGATCGTATTCCATGGTGTCCAGGAGAGCTGGGTCTGATCCTCTCAATGTTTAAGGCTCTCAAACCCCCACACCCCACCCCCACGTCTGCGACGGACACACATATAAACACACACACACATAGACACACACACCTACACACTCCAGGCTGCATGGGCTGGAAAGCTCTATCCATGTCATTGGCATTACCTCAAGCCTTGATGCTGCATTTGTGCTAAGCTAAGCTGTTTGGACCTCTCTGAGCACAAGACCCAGCTAAGTGTGTGTGTGTGTGTGTGTGTGTGTACTTCTCATGCGCTCATGCATGTTATGGTGTGTTTGCATGTACGTGAATATCTTGCACAAGTGTGTTGGTCTGCAGTTTGCGTGCTTCCTTGCATGCTATGGTGTGTTTGCATGTGTGCTGCTAAGCGTGTACATAAATTTGTGTGTCTGTGTATGTGTGTGTACCAGCACATACATGAGTGTGTGTGTGTGTGTATACAGGATTGTGTGTGAACCTGATATCAGGAATGACAGCTAAAAGTCGATATTGCACCCCCCACCCCTCCACTTCAGTGCTGTCCTGCGTTTTACATCTTAAATCCATTACAACCAATCCAGGATGAAATAGGATGCAGAACATGTGTGAAATGCGAACACTGGGAAATTCACAAGTGGAAAAATATCTTCAAAGTCGAAAATAAAATTATCCGTGAAATAAAAGAGAATATACATGAAAATATCCCCAGCCTATGAAGATAAGAAACAGGGGAAGACATCCAGTTTGAGGGGGAGAAGAAGAAGCATATTCACAAACCGATTTTCACGCTAACTGTGATTTCCAGCGCGTTCGAGGTCGAACCGAGCTCGTGAGCTGTAAGCAAGAGCATTGATCTGCCTCAATGATCGTATCAAGGTGGCGAATCGACAGCATCGTGTTTTACTCTTTTCTGTGTTTGTCCTCTGCGGCCTTAAGAGGAATAATGGATATGTAGGAGAGGTATTGGCAGGGCCCAGACCGGCACATTGACAATCTGTCAGCATTGATTACTTAGTCAGGCTGCGAGAGGAAAGGCAGAGAGACATAGACAGAGAATGAGAGAGATGGAGAGAGAGAGAGAGATGCTGAAAATAGATAAAAT
Source organism: Lates calcarifer (assembly GCF_001640805.2). Taxonomy (NCBI): domain Eukaryota; kingdom Metazoa; phylum Chordata; class Actinopteri; family Centropomidae; genus Lates; species Lates calcarifer. The sequence continues at coordinate 19,404,880 of NC_066835.1, read as the reverse complement.
GTCAGAAGCTAAAACTAATGTGTGTGTACAGAGAAGATGTGTGTGTTTATTTATTAGTGTCAGTGATACATGAGTGATTCCCTCTCTGAGTGTGTGTCTAAATGTGTGTGTTTGTAATAATCCATGTAACACTAAAGCAATAATTCTCTCTCCGTCAGTTTGTGAACGGGTGTGAATGTGTGTGTGTGTGTGTGTGTGTGAATATTTTATTGTGTTTATTAAGCCCAGTGTTACAGTGAGGTAATGATTCTTCCCTTTCATGCGCTATCTCTTGGTGCGTGTATGTCTGTGTGTGTGTGCATGTGTGGTTACAGCAGTAGCGGAGGAGGTTGGCGGTGATATAATTGTAAGCTGGTATTGATTGGCCCCCTCTTGTTATTGATGAGGGAGAATTTAATTCAACCAACTCGTTTGTCAACATGACACTGCCATTTAACAATGAACTCTCTCTCTCACACACACACACACACACACACACACACACACACAGATAAAGAGTAATAATCTGATTCAGCAATAGACTTCTTGTAGTGAAAAGGATGCATTCACTTATTCAGATTATTTGGGTTTTATTCAGATCTGTTTGTATATTTTAGCAAAAACATTTAATCCTACTGATGCAGAACAAAATGTGATACTATAGCACTGATATACTTCACATTTAACCCTTAAAGGATGCAGCCATCTTAGTTTGAGACAGAGCTGTGTGTATGTGTGTGCACGTGTTACCAGTCTTCTCATTATAAACCATAAGTAAAGTATCCGTTCACTAATATTCTCAGAGATATCGATCATTTTTAAATCCTGCTGTAAAAAGCACAGCGGTTTAGTTTCAGGTCTGGATTCAGAAACAACAGGTTTTGCTTTGAAAGGTAAGAGGCAGAATCTATTTTAGGTTCCTTTCACTCTGCTGTCTGCTCGTGTGTGTGTGTGTAACTGATCAGAAGTCCACTATGGCCTATAAGCCCACAATGTCAGACAAAGCAGCCACGCAGCAGGTTGCAGAGTCGTTATAAAAGGATAGGTATTACAGGAGGGGAAAAGAACATATTGCTATTGATGAGGCCCGCCGTGCGCCATATTTTTCACCTCTCCTTCAAATCCACGCACACCTCCCTCCCCTCCTGCGATGGACGCACAAAACACACTATATTCTACAAGAAATAATTGCTTTTGTCTGGAAGGAGTTTGGATCGGGGCTCCTCTGCGCTCGCCTTCATCTGGAGAGGGGGGCTCTTGAGGGACAACCGGTCGCTTCTTTATATGGCTTCTCCTCTCCCTCCTCCTCCTCCTCTTTTTCTTTTTGCTCCCTCTCTCGCCTGTTGGACACGCGGATGTCATCTGTCAATGGGGAGTGGGCTTTTTTTTCTTAATTTCTGGGGGCGCTCTTTTGTGCTGTGACGTGTGTCTTTGCATAGATGACATCAAAAGCTGCAGCGGGTAACGGAAACATAGGACACGGGCTTAGGAAGTCATAATACTAGAGGATTGAGTACTAGCAGTTGAAATAGAGGGAATAGCAGCATTAGTAGCAGTAGGTGTGTGATTGTTAATATTAGAAACAGCAGTAATACAAACTGAACTTCTAAAACTGGCTGTAGTATTTTTGGAGTAGTAGTTGTAGTAGTAGTAGTAAAGGCCACAGCAGTGGAAGTAGTCACAGTACTGGTACTAATACTAGCAGTTACTGAGGGCATAGCAAGATTAGTAGCAGTAGAAGTACTACTAGAAACTGCTGCAGTATGCATTAAATTGAATTTTTTTATGTAAATATATTACTAGAGGAGTACTAGTAGTTGTAGTACAGACTTGTAGTGGTTGGAGTATTTAAACGAATAGTAACAGTAAGAAAGGGAATAATGGGATTAGTAGTAGTAGAATCAGTATTAGTATTACTAGAGGAGGAGGAGTAGTATTTGTAGTGGAGGCCACAGCAGCAGTACCAATCACAGTATTAGTACTGCAAGTAGTAGAAATATGACATATAGCAGCATTAGTAACAGTAGCAGTATTGCTATGAATACTAGAAGGAGTAGTAATACAAATTTAACTCATAAAAGTAGTTGTAGTATTACTAGTGGAGGAGGAAAGGTATTTGTAGTACAAACACTAGCAGAAGCTGGAGTTATAGTAGTAGTTGTAGTACAACTGCAGCAGGAGTTGTAGTAGTAATTGTAATGAAGTATTGTAACTGTACAAACACTAATAGCAGGAGGTGGGAGTAGAGATTTCACTGCAGTAGTACATGTAGTACTGGTAGTACAGAGTACTGCAGCTGTAAAGTCAGAGGATCATGTCGCCTCCTCTGATGATGTTTTATCTGCACAGCAGATAGTTTATATTTGACGCTTTCTTTCTCTCCTTTCATAGACATTAGCATTGGCAAAGAGCCCGAGGCCTTTCCACATATATGAGGCCATAATTGATCGATAACTTATTAACAGCTCAGTCCCACCTCGAAGTGTATACAGAGAGAGAGAGAGAGGAGTGTGTGCTTTGGTCGATTTCCTTTTATTGACTGCGATATTTAGCGCATAGATTTTTCTATTTAAAATTTTTTTGTTGGCGATAATCTTGAAGTGTAAATGCACAGAGCAGATTGGGGCGGCGCGCGGGCCTGACAGCCGGGGTGGTGTAGGCTGTGGTGAGAAGAGGAGAGAGGTGATGGCCGGGAGCCACCTTTCCCCCGGACACACACACACACACACACACACACACACATACACATAACGGCAACTAACAGAGTCTCACCCGCCCGTAATGGGAAAAACGACACTCAATTTAAATTCAGCTCAACTGACATTTTACGCACATTTTACGCACTCACGCACGTAGCCTTCCCGAGCCCAAAATAATTACTAATTTAACACCCGTGGCTCTGCAGGCTCTGATTATTCACCTCTGTGTGGGAAAAAAAATACATTGGTTGAGTGTTGCAGGTGACCTTGCTTAGGCCAGACCCACTTAAATCTATATGAGAGAGGGAGAGGGGGGGGATCCACCTGCTGAAATATACATCAAAGGTCCCCCCCTTTTGAATTCATGTCCGCACATTGTGAAGAGGCGATCGATTTTTCGGAGGCCGGCGATGATGTGATTATTGGCTTCATTATAATGAAGTAATCAGAAGATCAATTGGCTGGATCTGCACTAGTCTTGTACGGGATTATAGTGGTCAAAAGGGGCGAGAGAGAGTGAGAGTGTGTGTGTGTGTGAGAGAGAGAGAATGTATAGATTGGCTGCAGCCTGTTTTAAAATGTTAGTAATTCAATATAGACTCCTGCAGATTCGTATATTCTGTCCAACACATGTAAATAGTCTTTACAAATGGTTTCTATAATGTCTCACCATGTGGTGTTTCAGTAAACACATCAGATACAAGAACCATAAGTGGCAGTAAATGTTTAAATCCGGGCAGAAAAGACGTCTTGGCCAAGCAGAGGGCAGAGAAAGTGTGTTTGTTTGTATGTATATGTACGTGTGTATATGCGTATGTGTGTTGGGGCGAGGGGGGTAGAGAGGGAGAGACGGGGGGTGGGGGTTGGGGGAGTTGGGGGGATAGAGATGGGAGGGAAGGAAAAGGGGGTTACAAAAAAGGAGGGGGGAGGGTTGGGTATCTCTGTCTGTCTCCCGGCCGGAGCGCCTCGCCGTGCCAGAGTGCGTTCAGGCTGCGCGGTGTCGGACCGAAATCACCGGGGTTCCCAAAATAAACTGAGGGGACGCAGAAACGCGCGCACACACACACGTAGGATACACACGGAGAAAGACTGAAAGAGAGAGAGGGAAAGAGAGAGAGAGAGATACACCGGCGGATGGCGGAGCAGAGCCAAAGAAAAGACAGTACAGCGTAAAAAGAAAAGGGGTATCGCCCCCCCTCCTCTTTTTCTTGCTTTCGCATCACTGCAGGAGGAAACCAGAGGACAGGTGTACTTATTGATATGGATCTATTCATTTATTTATCTATTGATTTTGCTTTAATTAGTGACCCGCGGTAGAAGAAGAGAGAGAGAGAGAGAGAAACAGCGAGAGGAGGAGAGGGAGGAGCGAAAGTCAGACAGGAGGTGCCTGCGTAGCCTTACTTTATTATTTGATTATTTCTCTTTTACCAAATAATGGTTTTGCGTTTTATTATTGTGTCGCTTTGTGTGCATGTTTTCTTCAGCAGACCAGCCAGCTACTAACCAAATCTTTACGAGAACCAAAAAGAAGCAACTCCAGTCTTACACGGACAGTTTTTTTCTCCCCATTTTCCATACCGAGGATTCACCGGTGGACAGTATTTGTTTGAGACTTTTCATGACATTGCAGGAGGAGAGCTCTGTCTTTTCCCAACCGAAACCAAAGCAAACCCGACCGAGGGGCAGAGAGACAGACAGCGAACCACTGCGATCTTTACGCACAGCTGTCTGGACACAATAAATGGAGTCTAATTGTGTCTGTGTTACATCCAGTGGAGAGCGGCTGAGAGAGGAGCACCAACTGCACTAGATTCACATGGGTGTAATGATAACCGATATCATCCATTGTCCAGTCACCTGCAGCCTGTATTAGCCTGTATGGATAACCACTGGTAGCTTTATTTTTTCCTCCCAAAGCAAAACAGTCTTCGCTGCGCGCCTTGCACATCGCTGTGTGTACGTGTGTGTGTGTGTGTGTGTCTGCCGGACTAGTTGACTCCGAGAAGACACAAGTAAGGGGACCATAATATCCATCTGTATCCTAGAGCTGTAAAAAAAAATCCCAAAACAGAGAGATGTGAATCCGCTGAAACGATCCACGGAAGAAAAAAAGGCAAATAACTGAGTCTCATTTCTCCAAAAACCATCCCAGCGTCTTTACCAGCGGCTGTCCACAAACCTGGAAAGCATACGAAGAAAGGCCAAAGAACGACGGAAGGACGACGGATAAGAGAGGAAGAAAAGTGAGACTAGAAATAAAAAAACAACGACCCCCAGGTCGACAGAGGACCATGTTTGTCCCCCTGCCGGTCCCCTTCGTCTTTCAGAGAACAGCGTCCGACTTCAGCGCCTGGAGACTCAAGTCCTCGCTGGCTCCGCGGTCCAGCCCCGGTAAGACGCCTTTTCACCGATCCTGTCTCGCCAGTGTGCACCTACACACAAAGAATAAAACCCGGTCATTAGCTTGAGCTTAATCTCTATTCAAACATTCTGGTTTAACTACAATTGTATATGATTTAGAAAACATTTTAGTTTCACCTAAAATTTCACTTTAAACTCGCACAGAAAGGTGAAAGAAATTACATCTACTTTCTACTTTTTATACTCTGTATTTTATAAAATTTGATGCAACACATCTTTCAGTTTACCAAGCAATTCCATATTTGAAATCGTTTTATTTGTCTGCAAAATAAGCACCTTACAAAGTTATTTAGCATCTTATGGAGTCTTCAGATGTAATTTATGCTAAGAAAAAAATCTGCCAAGGGATTAAGATAGTTTTACATGAAGAAAAATTCAAATCAACTTGTCTTATGAATTAATAACGATTTTCCTTATTCTGTGTTGCCTGAAATTATGCAAACAAGTGAAACTGCATCCAGAGTTCAATTATTTTAGAAAGATTTAAACACTAAATATGTCAGCCCGGAGTCGCATCGTTTTTTTCTGCTCTTGTATCTCTTTTCTGTATCTCATCAAAAAGATAAAACTGAATTTATTACCCTGAAAAAGCAGAGTTTAACTAGAATACTTACATGCATATAAATCCGAAATGTAAAACACACCCAAAATTGGATGCATGAATATATGGCTCATTAGCATCCATCACAGTCTCACAGAGGCGCCACACTCTCCTCCTCATCTTTTCCTCTTTCATTCATGGCAATCCATCCATCTCAGCCTCTATCCCATCTGTCTCCTCTCCTGTCTCCTGCACTCCTCTCTTCTCCTTCAGTCCTTCTCGGTCAGGTTAGGGGGGAATATTCATGGTCATCCATCGATCAGAGGGTATTGATCTCTGACTGGGGCCACGGTGGGAAAACAGGAGTATCAAGTTGGCTGAGGGAGAAACTTTGGCTTCACAGGAGAAGCAAAAAAAAACAAAAAAAAAACAACGATTTCTGTGAGATTGAAAATTAAGCTGCACAAAGGAAACACTTTAGTTTTCCTGAAATGATCTACTTTTATTGTGTAGTTTTACTCTGTTCTGTAATATTCCTGTAATTGGCTTATCAGTGAAGGGACGTGCAGTCTGTCTGTCAATCAATAGTTACTTACGGCCTTATCATGCCTTTATGCTGCCACTTAAATACCTCATGATCACCTATGATATGGCTAAACATGACTAATAATAGGAGTGCGCTTCATGGTAGTTTTTTCATCTCCAGTGGTAATGATCCTAAAGGGCTGAATCATGTATCTGTGACATACGTACAGCACAGGTTCCTGTATTTATTCCAGGGTCACTACAGTCTCTTTAGTAAAAGGTTTACGCATAAAAATGTGGAGACTAATGTGCTGGATGCTCTTGATCTGTGGAACATAACTGAGCTGTTGTGCAGAATGGAAATAATTTTCAGTTTAACTTCATGTTCATTTCCTGATAGAGGTCAAAGTTCACCAGCTTTTAATGCACCTGCTTCTGTTCGTCACACCACCTGTGGAGGTTTTAAAACTTTGCGACATGTTGGTCACTGCTTCAGCATAAACTGTGTGAGTGTGTGTGAGTGTGTGTGAAGTGTGTGTACATGTATTTGAGCTGGGGCTCCTAAAGGGGTGACAGCGCTGGTGGCCCTCCCCCTCCCCATGTCCCCACAGCCCCACTGCCTTAATCCACCCAGGCGGAAATTTCAAATGACAGATGGGGGGTTAGGTGTGCATGCCGAGCCGTGCCGAGCCGTGCAGGGGTAATTCAGGCTATCACCTTAAGTAGGTGTCAGGAGGAGAAAAACGGTTGAGGTTTTAATGAGAGCTGCTTCTGGGGGCTTTGACAGGCGACATATAACCACTGGCTTCTGTTTGGAGGGGTGAGGGGGGTAGAAGGGGGTGAGGTTGGGGTGAGTGAGGGGGGTGTCAGTTTCTCTGTTGGTCCTTTAAGAAATTAAAGTAAAAGACATGATGAGAGAACAAGGAGAAGAGGTGAAGGCTGGGAGCAAGGGGGTGAATGATGATTGCATGAATAACTGAATGAGCGAGTGCATAAATGAATAATAAATGAATGAGAAGGTTAAAGTATCAGTTAGTGAATTAACAGGTGAAAGAATCAGTAAATTGAATGAATAAAAGCAGTGGAACGAAACGGTGACTGAGTGAGAGTGAAACCATGAATAAACAAGCAGTTGACTGGATTAAAAAAAAGTGAATAACCATAAAAAAAGTCAATGCATTAATGATGAATGTATGAATAGATTAATGACTGGGTGACAGGATCAGTCATTTAAATAACAGTCTGAAGGATGAATAAATGAGCAAGTAAATGATTTAATGAACGGGCGAAATGAATGAATGAAGGTGTGAGTGATCCAGCAGATCTCGTCTCCCTCATGTTTTCCCTCGTGAGAAAACGAAAGGGTCAAAGTGCCTGTACAGCTGCTTTTTTATTTAAACGTGTTGGTGTGATAAGCATCCAGTACACATGAGAGAAATAAACTGCAAAGGAGAGCAAAGGCCAACACTCATCCCTCCTTTCCCCTTCTGTGTTTTTTTCCTTCTCTTTTCTCCGTCTTTCAACCTTAATCTCTGGAGAGAAAGAAACTCAGAATCCTCTGTTTCCCTCTCTCTCTCTCTCATTTCTGTGAAGTATTCACTTGACACGAAAGCCTTTTCAGTAAAATGCAAACTCTCCCCTCTTTCTCTCTCTCGCTCTCGCTCTCTTTCTTTCTGTCTCTCCGTCTCGTTCCCTATGGACGGGGGAGGTTGTTGAATTGGATTTGCCTGGTGTGGTTTGGCTGGGCCCCATAAGCCACTTTAGCTAAGTCTGTTACCCACAATTCTCTGTCTCTCTCTGATCTGCGCCTTTTGACCAAGGTGTGCATGTGTGCGATTGCCTGCACCTGTAAGTGGGTGTGTGTGTGTGTGTGTGTATGCACATTTCTGGGTGTGTTTGCGTTAGTGTGAGCAAAGACAGGGTGTCAAAAGTCTAAGATGAGGTGAGTGAGGTTCAGTGGAGACGGAGAGAGAGAGAGGTCCTAAACAGCAGACGCCAGCAGACAGTGGCTCTATAGTGGATCTAAACTGAGGGCTTATGGGTTTTTTGTCAGCTCGACTTTTTAACACTGCAGTGTTGAGACCGCTGGCCTCAGCTCAGCTGGGCCCAACACACTTCACTATAGTAAACGCTTTTAAAACAGTCAGATGAAAGTTTTTCCTAAATTGCTGAGTAATGTATTTTTGTAAATAAATTCTTCATTTGAAGGTAAACTGTCCCAGAACTTACTAACTTTGAACATCTGAATTGGAATACAAGAAAATCTTGTTAGATCAAATCTAGACCCTTCACTCTGAAACTCACCATCCAAACCATTAGACAGTGCTGCTGCTATATGAATACAAACATTTGTGTAGCGAGAAGATTCCTAAGGTCATGAAATATCAGGTTTACAACTCGAGTATTTTTGGTGAATTAATGTCTTTTACTGCATTAAGAAATTCCAACCTATGAGAACAATGGTGTGATTGAGTAAAGACATGAAACCTTCAGAATCTAAATTGTACGCATTGATTCTTTAAGAGCAGTGTTAATAGATCGCATCCTCCTCAGTTCTATTTGCAGGGAGTGCTGTATGTATTTTGATTTTTGAGTTGTTTTTAAGATTCAGGCTTTTAAAATTCCATTTAACAGTTTCTATACTGAACAACAGTGAACCTCAGGACCTGACTGAGTGTGGATGAATATGAACCCTGAGCAGGAAGAGCAGAAAGGAGGGGATAAAACATTCTTTCTCCTTTGTCCTTGTAGTTCTCTCTTGTTTACTTGTCATTAGTAGACCTGTGCCAATCAGCCATCAGGCTTAACTGCTGAAAAGCAGAGGCTGATGTTTCTTAGCTCATTTCCAGCATCAGATTTTTGCCACAAACACTCAAAAAGCTTCTCCTTTGTGCAGCTCAGAGCTCTGACCAGACAGCCTCTTCTGCTGTGTGGCTTTCAGAGGGCAGGCAGGGCGGAAAGGGACCTGTAGCTGCTGCTGCTCCGTCCCCGCTCTGCACCACAACAAAGGAAATCTAAATGCTCTTTTATTTTATGTACAGTGCTGTAAAATCCTCCAGGGCCACTGTGGCCCATATAAAACTGAGAGCTGTCAAATTCACAGAAAGAAGGCACGTGTCTGGATTGAGAGGGATGGTTTATTTATGTTGGCTACTCCAAGAGGCCTCTTATCTGAGCTTTAGTTATTCAGCACAGAGTTCATTTTATTCTCTGGTCAAACCAAATGCTTATCTTGTTAGTTTACTTTTATACACTGTAGTAAAACATTAGTAAATGATGAAAAGTCATGAGGACACACGATCAAACAAAAAGAGCTGTGTGAGAAAATATTTTATGCAGGTGATATTAAAAATACAACAAAGAGAAACGAGCAAAACAAACAAACAAAACAAACAAAAAGAAAAACCATACGATGTTGAATCCAAATTACCACGGCAACAACAATGCAGAAGATACTGAAACAATAAGGCAATGAAGCAGTCGTATTCTACTCTGTCCTGTTTTATTCTATTCTATTGTTTAACAACAGTGCAGAGAAACTTTTATTGCAGAGTTCAAAGCACAAACCTTCAGCCCACACACACACAGACACACACACACAAAGTGCTCCGTGCTGCTCGATAACTACCTCCTCTCACACCCATGATCTTCACCTCGCGGTGCCCAGGAGGGGGTTGGTGGTGTCTGGGCCACACCAAACTGGGCCTAAGCAAAGGCCCCTGTGCCTGAATTAATTGGCTGGCTCTGTGTGTGTGTGTGTGTGTGTGTGTGTGTGTATAAGCAAGTATTTGTGTTTGAGCAAGGAAGGCAGAGAATGTGTCCAGGTTGGCAGCAGCATTTCTTTATGTGTCTGTGCTTATGTAGTGTTATATGCAGCAGGTGTATGTGTTTTTGAATGAGCGTATGTCTGACAGTATGTGTGAAGGAGAGGTGTGTGTATAAGAAGGAATTTGGACTATGTCTGTGTGTAGTTGTGTGTACTGTCTGGCTGCAACAGTGTGTCGTTGTTTGGATTTATTAGGAGAGGAAATTTATGCATGTTTGCTTTTTTGTGTATGTGTCTGTGTGTGTGTGTGTGTTAGAGAAGGTGGGGTCAGGGGTGTGTGTGTAACCAGTGCTGCGTGTGAGCAGGCAGACAGGTAGACGATTCAATAATTGCACGTTGAGGTCAGTTATGGATCCTCCCGGCATGTGTGGTTTATCTGGAAACCACAAGCAGCTCATAGCTGCCCATTGTGTGAGTGGTTTTAACCTTCCACCGCTATTGATTAGCCAGCATTGACTACTCTCCTGCCACCCCATTTGTGTGTGTGTGTGTGTGTGATGTTTATGTGTGTGCATGAGAATTTGTGGCTCCATCGTGTGTGTGGGTGGACTGGGAATGTGTGTGTGTGAATGTGTGTGGTGACATGAACAATTGCTGTGGATGTGTAGGAATGCAAGAAAGTGTGCGTACACTTGCTTCTCTGTGTGTGTGTGTGTGTGTGTGTGTGTGTGTGTGGATCAGATTTTAAAAGGGGCAGCGTTGTTGGTGAGTCCTGGTGCTAACGTGATTGCGAATGACAAAGCGTCCAGGCAGGTTTGTTAGCTCCATAATGGGGAATCAATAGACACAACACAGATGTCAATACAACATGCTTTATTGCGTTAAGCTGCCTTACCCCCACCGTGGGCTCTGCACACACACACACACACACACACACACACACACAAACCCTTATCTGAGGATGTATCGGCTCTGTGTTTGCCGCCTGAAACACATGCATGTGCACATAAAATATGTACCTGCAGCTGTCGCACACATAAACATATAGTACAGACTGACTGTAAAACCTGTTAGAAGATGTCGCTGCCTTTGCACACACTCCTCTGACACCTGCAGTGTGTTTTTATGCTCCTCACCTTCACATGTATCCACATGCCTTGTGCAGCCACTGCGAGGTTTCAGTGTCGCCATGCTTTTAGTAGACGTTTGTGTTTCATTATACAACGAAACTGACACACAGCATCGTATCAAACAGTTTGTCAGTGACAGTTTTTGGAGATGTTCCTGTTTCTTTCTCGACACTAGGTGCTCATTGCTGTTGTGTTTTTTTTTCTTTTCACTACATTTCTCGTGGTTCACCTCACACTGAAACGTACCGTGACATCTTTTTCTTTGAATTTCCTGCTTATGCTAAGAAGATTGTCTGCTTACATTTATTTATTTACTGGACGAGGAAACGATCTGTTTATTCCAAACAAATCTGAAGCATAAAACATATTAGTTCCTGCACACCAGAGAAAAACTTCATTTCCCAGTGTTCACCTCACAGGGAAACACTGTACTCAGTACTTTTACCAATAATTAATCGTGTACCCTATTTTTTTCACAACTTCATTGAAGTACAAATAAATAATACAATACAGATACAGTATGTAAACACAGACTGAAAACATTATTTTGTGTGTCAGTGGATGTTTCCTGAAAAAAAAAAACGTATCACACACACAGTAACATCATTAAGAGAAAATGTATATACCCTCATGCATAGTTATCATCTACACAGGGAAGCACAACAGTCATATATTCTGTGAAAGTATCATAAATCCACACACACACACACACACACACACACACACTACTTCTTTCATACATGCACAAACCTTTGTATGTAGCAGTGAACACACACACACACACATGCAGGCCTTTTGTCTTTGGTGCACACAGATGATAAAAGTCATTTCACACCATGGACACTTCCCGCTGTGCAGATATAAAATAAAAATCTAGCCACACGTTGGCGTTCAACCAAATATGGTCACGTGAACTCTGCTTCCCCTCTGCTGCCGTCTGTATGCCGGTCCCTTCCTCCAGCTCAAACTGTCATTGTTACCGTAGAAACATTCATAGGCCATTAGACACACATATAGAAGGAGAGGAATCAAGGTAAACAACTGTCCTCCTCCACACACACACACACACACACACACACACACACTCCATTGGACAGTCATCTTCGTCTTCTGCTCTTGATGGTCACAAAGACCATTAAGGGCTAAATTGGCTGTACTCAGGCTATATTTGACTGCCCTGTGTGTCTCGCGCTCTTTGGGTATGTAATCGGCAATCATATCTAAGTGTGTGTGTGTGTGTGTGTGTTAGTGTTAGTTGTGTGTGTTTGTGGCCATTTGTCAGGACATTTCCAGCATGTCTATGCATGTAAACATGAGTACCTGTGTACTTACTGAGTACTTATTTCTGGTATGTGTGTGTAAAATTGGTGTTTCCCTGATGGCTGGTCTCAGTACTTGTGTGTGTGTGTGTGTGTGTGTGTGTGTTTATACAGGCCAGTGTCCATTTTACACCCCCGCTAAATAATGAATCCTGGACACAGCAGGGGACCTTTTTTGGTTTAACACCAATGCACACCCCTAATCGAATGCACTCAGCGTGTGCTGCCCCTTTGTCCGACAAGGTGTCCGTCGATAGGCTTTCTCCTCAGCACACATAAATGCCATAAAGAACCCTGTGCCTATTCATTCGTCTCATAGCTCGCATTCCTTCCCTTCACGCTCTCCTCTCCATCCCTCCTTTCACTCCCTCCATCACTATAATTCCCTGCCTCTGCCTTGGCGTGCCACCGGGTGTGTTTGGCTGGAGGAAGGGAAGAAAAAAGGAGGGCGAGAGTGAAAGAGAAAGACCCGGAGGCTGTTCAGCTGATTAGCAGCTGGTCTGAGGTCAGGGCTGCTGCTCACCTTTTAATTAAGCAGAATAATTAGTTGTCACAAGAATCAGTGGCATGTGCGAGGGTGAGGTTGTACGTATGAATGTTCGTATTAGCATCTTGTTTGCTGAAGTGTGTGAAAATGTGTTTGTTTAGTGACTGTGAAAAGGCGTTTCATTCAGTTTAATTAACAGCTAATTCAAGGGATTGCACGGCCTTTGAGTTCATTTTTAGGATACTTTAAAAGCTTTTAAAGGCAGACAGAAAAGGTCAGACACCAAAAGCGAGAGTGTAGACATCACAGATTAAGCTTGTAAATTTACAGGTAGATTGGTTTCTTGACGCCACATGACCTTCAGGATTAAGAATCAAGACTTTAAACTGGCTAAGTTTCACAGTTATGACTAAAACATGATAATCGTCTTATGCTGTTAATCCCAGATCCAGATCACCACCAGTACGTAATCTGTATGTCTTTGGCTCCAAGACCTGTCTGTCTGTCCACAAGCTTTGTGAAACATTTTGCTGCCGGAAACTAAATAATAGGTAAATACTGTATATGCTTCTGGGAGAGTTCACCAGGATATGAATCTCAGGCACAATTTCTTCTGTGCTGAATTTGTTTTTTCCAGAAGTCAAATCTGTGTTTTCTAATGCTCTGTTCTGTGTGTGTTCATAGAAGGTCAAACCATGGTTTTGTGCGTGCGTGTGACCTCCAGCACGTATGTGTGTTAGCTAATGCCCATCACTGCCTGCTGCTGGTGTGTGTAATACAGAAGTGCTGGTCTTTTGCGCGAACCTGAAGGCAGTGATCTTGTTCCCCTGCTTGCATGAATAGAGAGAACAGGGCTTAAGAAAGGCTCCTGTCCTCCTTCACAGGTCTCTGACATAATGAAGCTGGTGTGAGTAAGTCTCGTTATTGATGCGCAAGCTCCTGCCATCTCAAAGCTGTAGGACTTTTTTTTTTTTTTTAAATTGAGATTAAAATGACAAAGCTGTGGATAACCAGAATGGTGTGTGTGTGTTTGTGAGTGTGTGTTTTCCTGTGTCTGTGTACCTGAGTACACTTTCCCCCCTCTGAGTGTTTGCATGTTTATGTGCGCCACTGTAATGTAATCTCGCCGTTTGCAGCGCCGCAGGGACGTTTTATGCTCGCCAACATAGTTTGTATCGAATAAACCACACACAGAGAGCCAACGCGTGTCCTTTGTGCGGCCCTTTTGCATGTCTGTGTATCTGTGTGTGTGTGTGTGTGTGTGTGTGTGTGTGTGTGTGTGTGTGTGTTCCTAAGCAATAAGAATCCCCACAGCCAACAATGTGTTTCTTCCTGCCGCTGATACATTTAGCTAATAAAGTCGGATGACAAAAGTAGGGTTAGTTAGATTGGATTCCACCTCTTTTGTCCCCTCTCTCCACCCGTCCGTTTCTTCAGGCTGGTGGTCAGCATTGTTTTTTTGGGGGGGTGGGGGGGATTCAGACTCCCCAATTTAATTTAGCGGACAGGAGTTATGGTAATGAACGTGGGGTAGAGAGAAGGGGCGTGTGAGGAGAGGGGTGGGGGTCCTTATTTACCTCAGGAACACCACGTCCTTCCTCTCCTCTTTCCCCCCACCCCCTTGACCCCCTCCCTACCTTCAGCCTGTCTTATTGAGGGACCAGCGGCGACTGTGAAGGGTTTTTAGCGAAAAGCATAATATCATGCAGGATGGGTAGGTGGGTGGATGCTGGGGTGTGGTGGTGGTGGTGCTGTATGTATGCACAGAGACAGAGGTAAAGTGACAACAATAGAGGATGGAGAGGGAAAGGCGGGGTAGGTGGTGGAGGGGTTGGGGTGGGGGGGTTGGACAGGCGCTGGGTCCAGCCCTTTTTAATAAATCTGAGTGCTCTGGTTAGTGCTTCAATCTGCTGTACTCAACTAACCCCCCTACCCACATTACACACAAACACACTTTCAAATAGATACATGCACTTACTCTCTGTGACTCATTTTCACCCACATGTGCTGTCGCCAGACTACAAGCTCAAGGGCTTTTAGAAGATGTTTTGGGGCAGACTGTCCAGCTGATGTGGGCGGAAACATATGAAAAACAAAAGCGTTAGTTTTTGGTGTTTGGTGTTGTAATATTAATTCAGATTTCTGTTCTCTTCTTCTTTTGAACTTTTGGCTTTGTTGACAGTCTTTGTCAACTCCCTCCGCTGTCAATATGCTGCAGTAAAGGTAAAAAAGCTGTACTATAGACCTGCAGTTTCAACAAGCATAAAAACAGACTGAGAGCAATGCAAGACAGTGAGTTGTTCCCCACAAGTACCTGGATGGGCTGTATGTGCTGCATCCAGTTTGGATGCTTTTTGAGTGCACTGTGAGTTAAAACAACAACCACTAAAAAAATCCACACTAACACTAAAAAAAACAGCTGCTGGCCATGTACCTTGCATTTCTGGGCCCATCTTGTTGTTTTTGAAGGTGTAATTTTCTTATTCATCATAGATAACTGGCCCTAACACCGATGGCACAGTGTCACGTAAAGACATCTCCAGCCACTACAGTGTGTGAGTGTAATAGCAGGAATCTTTCACCTGTCTGAAGCATCAACAGTAAACATCAGGTTTTGGTCGCAGCAGCTCAGATGGAAAGAGCAAGAGCCTCTTTGTACGCCAGCAATTTTGTACCGATGTTTAAAGTGAAAGCATAACAGAGTCCTCAATAATGTGTAGTCAAAGGACATGTTGGGTTTTTTTTTTTTGCATACAACGTTCAAGTCTCTGGACTGAGAACTCTGTTGCTGTGGTTTATCACTTCTTCTATTTCTGTGACACATAAAAGTGATACTTCAAACCCAACAAGTTCATTCTCATTCTCTGGGGGCTTTAAAAAGGCACTCTGGGAAATGTAGGAGGGAATCGCTGATTTAAGCAGCAGTCAGCTGAAGTGGAAACATTTACACCGCTTTATCACGTAACAACGCGCGTAATTCACATCTCAGCCCATTGATATTTAACAGCGTGAGAGTATGAGAGAGCGGGATGTTACTGTAAATCAAGCAGCTCACATTTACAAGCTGCATATTGTATTTACCCAGGTGGGATATTGGTTAAACCGCCATGATCTACACCTGCACGTCTTTAGCTATAGATGACAGGAGCGTGTTGGCTGTTTGGTGAGGACGGTTACCTAGCAACCCAAAGATTACTGGTTCAACGTTGCCTGCAGATATTATACTTAAAGCTTATAAACTGCGTCTGAACAGGAGAACCTAACCTACAGGACAAGTCTTAGATGTATGTGAAAATGTGTTCATATCTAAAACACCATTTTTATTAAGATATTTTGTTTTTCTGAGTAGGCTCCATATTCAAAGCTGTTGTCAGTAGCTGTTTGGTTTTTTTTTCCAGGTGCTCTGCATGATTTAAAGCATCTTAGCAGGACTGTGAAGTACAGGCCCGACATACTCACTAGCAGTTTTGAACACATAATCGTCTTCACACTCTGTGGCTCCAATCTCTCCCACATACAGTACACACACATTTACTACATCAGATAAAGGAGGGAAAAAACTCCCTTTTCTTTACCCTTTTTTGCTCTCCTCCCAGCTCTCCTGCTTATCACTGCCCCCCCTCCTCTTTTCTTTTTTATCCTCTTTTATTATCCTCTGCTTTTTTTCCTTCAGCAGAGGAGTGTTCAGTCCAGAAATGAAATTAATCTGTTGTACTACACCCCTCCCTCCTTCCTCCCTCCTCCTCCTCTTCTTCTTCCTCCCTGCTTTCCCTCCTCCTCCCGCATCTCAATCTCATTCTCTCTTTGCTCTGCGGGGAGGATTGGACTCGTCACTTTAACCTCTTCATATTGGATATGAATCTGTTAGCCCGCCTGCCCCTCTCTCTAACACTCCCCACCTCAATCCACATAGTTCACGCACACACAGGGAAGTGCATGTACACAAATACACACACAAAGGCACTGTCACACTTATTTACACACATGCACGGACGCACCTACGCACACACACACACACACACACACTCACTGTGGTGAACATAAGCATGCACAGACACTGTACTCACATGCACTTCATTCCACACAGGTATCTAAACAAATCTTTTGACAAATCCCAATCCTCACACACACACACACACGCACACACACACATGTTGACATCTCTGACAAACCGTCCTCCGGCGGGTTTCTCCCGGTGCTTCAATCAAAGCCATTGATATGAATCTGGGCTGTTTTCTCCATGCTGGCAGCAGCAGCAATATAGCAGCTGTACTTTTTAGCAGCTACACATCTTTCATCAGGGCCTGTGCCTGGAAAATAGCTGTTTACAGCCGCCCCACCCCCTCTTTTATTCCTGCCACTTCTACGTAGAGACAGGCGATATTGCCGGATTTTAGCTTTGGCCTTGGCTGAACCACCCTGCCTTATTAGTGGGGATATCGAATGAATGAGAGAGGCTTCATACTTCATATGAAAAAGGGAGGCAGGGAGATGCGGGGAGGGGAGGGGAAGGCAGAAATGGGGGATGAGGGAGAGAAATGTGGGGAGTGAGCGAGGTTCTCCTTAATGGTTCCCCCTAGGGGTTTTAGCGGCCGTGCGAGCTGGTGCAGAAACATACAGTCATAGCAGTGAAATGGGACAGGTGAAGATCCTCTCCCTCCTCCTCCTCCTCTCTAAAGAGTGGTATGAATATGGTAAATCCGCTGTCCGCTTGGCGGCATGATTCTCTCCCAGAAAATGGCCCTGTGTCTGCGTCCCTCGGGGGTATAAGCTAAGGAGATTCTGCATTTAGGCCCCAGCACTCGCTCCCTTTTTGCTCTCTGGGGGTTTGAAAGGGCCCCAGCCTGGCCCAATCCTCCTATCTATCTCCCCACCGCAGCAGCAGCAGCAGCAGCAGCAGCAGCAGTGATAGCACACAACACAGCAGCTCAGCTTAAACATGGTGGCTGGAGCTACGCGGCTATCGCTATCTGGATGCATGGCTTTTTACAGTCTCTCTTACACACACACACACCTACATGCAGAGCCTCTATCCATGTCAGTGTCTCGCTGACTGAGTGAGGTACATTTAGCTAGTGTTCGCCCGAGGCAGTGAGGGATCACCAATGACCATCGTCATGTTCTGTTACACACTCACGCACACATATACACACACACATTCGCTGGGTTGTTTTGTGCTAGCAGCTCTGCAGCTCCAGTCTTGTCGGGGTCAGGGAACATGGTTGGATGGCAGCTCATTCAGACAGTCTGTCAGTCATCCATTACTGGAGAAGACAAAGCATTCAGTTTATTTGCACCGAGTTGGCCTCCATAGGAGAGCTGGAAAATACTGACACAACCAAACAGCACGATATTCATGACTCAGTGCTTCAGTAATCGTAGATTATGGGTGTGATTATCGGCGCTTATGCACAGACTTAAATCTAAACTGCATGTGGATAATATGATCTCTGAGGGGGGAAAAAGGATTAATAAAGTGTGTTTTATGGTCAAACATCACCTAAGTTCAGCTCAACTGTAAGGCAGTTACAGGACAACATTTGAGCTGTATAATAATTACAGTAACCACAATCCTGTAAAGTCATTACATCATGATATCTCCATTAAATTGATATATTTCCTTTTGCTGCTCAGCAGGTAATTAAGGTTTCCATGCAATATACAGCCCTGTGTAAATCCTAATAACCTAGGCTTGTAAAATTAAACATTTATTAGGGTCAGGCTGAGGAGTGATAGAAATTTGGTATCTCGCCCAAGGACACATGACCCATAGAAGGAATCAATCCTGTGACCTCTCAGATGAGGGACAGTTTCTCTAATCAGCTGACAAATTCTAGTCAGAGCTGCTGGGAAACAAAACGTAACTGCTGAGAAAGAATCTGAGTTTTTGAAAATGGAAATACTTATTTATTTAACCACCACCACACAGGCTAAATTTATGTAATTTGATAATGAGCTTTGGTAGAAAGCTGCCGCAGAGTGATTTATCCATTTTAATATCATCAGAGTGTTCATCTCCGCAGTGTGCACAAATGTTAGCATTTGAATTTAGACGTGATAAAATATTGATGCAAATGTCCTCAGTGTGTTCATTCATGTGAGTTGAGACCTGAGTGTGTGTGTTTTCTGATGTAATGGGCTAAAGTGTGTGTGGGTGTCTGATTGTCAGTGTGTGTGTGTGTGGGTGTGTGTGTGTGTGTCCGAATGTTTTTGTCCTTCAGCTGTGGCACATGTGAGCCTAAGTGTGTTTGCACAGTGCATCTGCCCGTGTGTGTGTGTCCATGCATAAATGTGTTTAAGTGTGTTCATTTCCCAGCCCCCCACTCTCCCTCCTTCCTCCCGCTTTTATTTTTGGGGGGGGGGGGGGGTCCGAGCACCCAGCGCCCCGTGTCATCCCGAACACCCCTCCTCATCTCCTTTGTCTGGCTCGTCAGTTAGGGAGCGGTCTGTGCAGGACCCAGGGATGCGGGGGGTTGACCTTTACCCTTAACCCCCTAACCCCACCCCTCCCCTCTCCGTTGCCGCGGCGATTCATATGCAAGCGACCCGTCACCCGCCTATTCTTCTCTTTCATCTGTCCACGCCTGGCCGGGCTGTTGTGTCACGTCTCAAGTTCAAGTCCCGGGACGGACCAGGCCGTCCAGGGCCAGGCCAGGCCACAACAGACCAGACCTGGCAGGCGGCAGGGATCGAGGGGGGAGGGAGGGGAACCAGTGTTTGGATGCTCATTTTTTATCAGGGGTCAGCCAGAGACGGTCGGCCAGTGTTTTGGGGATGGGCTGAGGTCACACACTGGGGTCAGCTTCACTCTGTCTGTTGTTACTGGTGATTTAATCTGTTATTAACCCTGGAAATCTCGTCCGTTGGAGAACAAGTGAAACTTATTTACTGATTAAAGTCATTTGACTTTTACTTTGCTTCAGGAATTTAAGGTAGATATAGTATTTTTAAGACAATTTTATATATAAAGTATAAACAAGGGAAATATCTATAAAATTATATATAAAATCTAAATATAAATATCTACATATAAAATCTAAATTTTATATATTATAAAAGATTCAAGACTCCATTTACAAAAAATACTTCCCATTGC
Source organism: Lates calcarifer (assembly GCF_001640805.2). Classification (NCBI taxonomy): domain Eukaryota; kingdom Metazoa; phylum Chordata; class Actinopteri; family Centropomidae; genus Lates; species Lates calcarifer. The sequence continues at coordinate 19,384,917 of NC_066835.1, read as the reverse complement.
TGTCAATTGTGTTATTTTTGTTTATTTATTTTTAATTTTACTGTGTGTGGGAGGGTGGATCATTAAAACCAGCGCAGCCTTTCACCTTTAAAAATCTTAAATCGTTCCGTTTTCATCAAGAGGCTCCATTGTAGCCTCCATCGAGGGGTCCTGCTGCGGGGGGTTGGTGATGCGGTCTCGGGGTCAGGGTCAAGGTGGGTGGGGCCCGGGTCAGCTAGCCAGACGGACGCACAGACGGTGGACTTGACATTGAGTGGATGAATGGATTAACAGGATTGGGAGGCTCCTTGTTTTTAAGCGTATTGTCGCTGAGAAAGGCTTGAAAGTGATGGTTTTGGCGAGTGCTAGTTTGTGTTGGGCAGAGGATTTAAGTGAAGATTTTTTATCCACATGTGTTGAAGTGAATGTGTCTCAGAGTTTTTATTTGTGGCTCAGGAGCGAGTGAATCTTTGGAGCTCAAAGTTAACGCTCTCCTCATTTTTTCATGAGCTGATTAATGTATTGTTTCTTGCTGGAGAAGGCAGACACATCGTATAGTATATCCACTGACAAATGAAGTGTATATGAGAGTGCACTCACATACATCCACACACACGCATGCACAGTGTCCTTCAATTTGTGGTGAATGAATGCGATGAATGAACCATCTACTGACAATAACTAAGCTTTCATTAAACTGAGAAATGCCTCCATTGTCCCAGCACAACACTGTTAGCCTGCACAGGACAAGCTGAGATGAATAAACACCCACTCAGTGTGAAATAATAAAATAAATCTTAGCATTGTACAGCGCACATTGCACACACATTAGTCTTAGAAAACATACAAATGTGTTCTTTTTTGTTTTGTTTCTTTTTCTCTCTCTCTCTCTCTCGCTCTCATGGGAAAGTAACATTCCTTGAGGAGATGCAGACTCTCACAAAGTCCAAGGATACATTAAGTGGGAAGCCAATTTTTTCAGGCATCTGACATTTAACCTGCTGCTTGTATTTGTGGCATTCTTACTGATAATGGGCTGGAGTTTGTTTTGAAAGCATCCCAATTGACAGTTGATTGAGCTGGCCTGAAGGTTATGCAGCAAATGGAGAATGACTTGCCCTCACAAGAGCCAAAGCTAGCCAGCTGGTAATGGTTCCTCTGAGACGTACTGTATGTAGTTGCTGCGCTGACGAAACCGACGTTTTGTTTATTGTTTAGATGAGCCTTTACTGTATGCTGAGGATACAAAATGACTGTAACTTTCAACAGACAAATGAGTGGAGTTTATTTTATGACGCCATTTAAATTTTATAGGTAACGTGTGCCTGTGTGTGTAGGCTCTGTGTACCACCTTTTCCCCACAGTTGACAGTCACAGAAGCTTTTTAAATAAGTAGGAAGTTTGACTAATATTGATTGTTGAGGGATTATGTTGTACACTGAATAGACTTCTTCAGCGGTCGACCCGAGTCGACGTCTTTAACTTTGATGGTTTTCATGCTTAAAAACTACAGCTTATCTGTATTTGCTGGAGAATTGTGCTTTTGGAAAAGCCGCTAAATCAGCACTCAGTTGAACATAAGAGACACAAACTGAGGCTAATCAAAGACAGGATTAAACTGTGAGTAAAATATCTGTATAATCTGAGTGGAAACATCGATTCTGTCAGCTTGTCTGAGTTATTGTGGTCAGTTTGGGCACTTATTATGACGGCAATCAACAGTTCTTTGTGTTGCTTGTTTGACCAAGGTGAAGCTTTTGTCTGTGAGCTCTGCTGACACTTTGTGTGCGTGTGTTAGAGAGAGAGTGTGTGTATTAATGTGAATACATATGGATGTGTGTGTCCAGTGTGCTTCTCTCTGGCCTTCACCACCACAGATCAGTGTGCTGTAAAGAGTACAGTGGAGAAAAATCAAGATTTAAAGCAGAGAGGGTTATATCTTTAACTAAACTGTTACACAAACTGTGATAGTGATAGTAGATAACACACACACTATACAGTATATACACATTTGATTGATAGTCCAACACTAAATCTGGCTTGTGTCAAAAATCAACACAAGGACTGTCAAAAAAAGGAAGAGACTCTTAGATGTAAAAATTGAAAAGCCACATATAGTTTTGACTCTTTCACTAATGACACCTAGTCAGAGGTCAATAGTGGGAATTTGTCTCTTATTTGGCAACATTTTTTTCAATAGTTTTGGTAAAGATTTTATGTAAGGTATAATTTTTCTAACCTAAATTGCTCAATTTCTGTGCTGTTTAGGTATTATCTTTATCTCTGTCCCACACTGCATAGGTGTGTATTTGTCCGATCGCCGGTGTGATTACAGGTTACAGTTACTTTGGATCCACATATATCACATATGCAGTCAGCTTGTGGTTTAAACTGATTGGGCCATGGGCTGCACAGAGGATTCAGTTTAAGTGTTTGGAGAAAATTGTGCTGCCGTCCAGGGAAATCTGTGTAACTGGTAATTTTCCCATTTTTCCTTTTGCTTGCTTGAACATCCCCAAGTTTGCTGTTTATTTAGTAAGCGAGATACTGTATGTGAACCATGAAAACACTCGATATTACGATTTCAGAAACACTCAACAGAAAATCTTTTCTCTGATCCTGAAAATTGTGCTTTTTGCAAAATAAAAAAAAACTGAAAAAAAGAGTTTTTCCCCAATATGCAGTCAGCGCTGACAGGGGCGTGCAGCCTGTCATTGATGGCAATTGCCACTTTCTTCTTCTGTTCCTGAGTGGTGAAATCACTATGTTCTTCCTTGACAGTTTTCTCCCTTCAGTACTGTGTTTTTACCTTTATATTGCTAAAATTACAGACAGAACATGTATCATTATTTTCTTGAATATGTGTAAAATGAAAAAAATACCTCTTTGTTGAAACATGATTCCATGATTCCAGCTCACATGAAAAACACCAGGATGTGTTTTCTTTTTTTTTTAATCCTCTCTCCATCACTTCACTCAACATTAGCCAGCGTCAAATGTAGTGGTCACCAGTGGACTACTCTCGGGCTTAATAACAATCTGAAGAATAGGAAAAATCCAATAGAGCTCTGCCGCAGTCGTAGCTGAAGGTAAGACAGCGTGAAACGGCTCGCTGGTGTTACAGACAGAATTTGTGATACAGATAAAAAAAAGACGATTTTTCTCATGTGGTTCAACAAAATAATGATCAAATACTGCCTGTGAGGACTTTTTAATGAGCTAATGTTTTAATAAGACATAGCAAAGTTTTCTCAAATATTCTCTTCAAATCCCACCACACACACACACACACACACACACACACACACACCTCTCCCCTCTCTCTCTCTCTTCCTCCCTCCCTCTCTCACTCACACACAGATTAGTTAACAAGCTTGTTACTGTATAAGCTTGGAAACGGCAGATGACCCAAACACACACATATTCACATATCACTGCATCCTCCACACCTGCTTCCTGACTTTTTTCTCTCCCCTATCCTTCCCTCAGGAAAAAAAAAAAATGAGGGGAAGAAAAATGGAGAGAGAGAAAGGTGGTGGGTGGGTTTGGTGAAAGGACAGAGAGAGGGAAGCATTGGTCAGACAAGAAAGAAAGTGAGAGAGAGGAAGGGATGGACAGACGGGGGGGTACATCAGAGAAAGAGAGAGAGAGAGAGGTGGCTCTAAGAATAAAAGGAGAGGAGGTGAGGATGAGTACTAAGAGAGAGAGAGAGAGAGAAGAAGGGAGAGAGGGCGGGTGGGCGACAGACAGACAGACAGACAGCGAGGCATTAAAATTCATGGCCTTTTTTATTTTCCGTGCTGAAAATCAATACTGTCTACTATGGATGAGGTGAGATGTGGACAACAGCGGTTGCCGGCCAAAGCAGGAGGGAGGGAGGGAGGGAGGGAGGAGAGAGGGGAGAGACAGAGGGAGAGGGAGAGAGAGGGGGGTGTCGTCAATATTAGCAGTGACACAGCCACTGCAGGCCAAGGTAGTGTTGGAGAGGAGAGAGACCCACCGGGGGGATGGGTGGTGTGTATATATATATATATATGTGTGTGTGTGTGTGTGTGTGATGGAGTGGGGGGTAGGGTAAGGTTCATTACGTCTGACCAGCAGAGCTTTTGGCCAACGTAGCGGCAGCAGGCCTTTTGTCCGAGGGTCCAGACTCACACACACACACACACACACACACACACACACACACACACACACAGATGGATGGACTGATGGATATTACCCCTCTTTCCCATTGTAATTTACAACCCCCTCAGAAGCTCCATCATTTGGGCGATGGTGTGTTTGACTAATGTCTGGCAGATGTTCTAACGCTACACGCCAACTATTGTCGCAGGGCCGGGGGGTCAGTTCTCTTCTAATTCAGGAAATGGAGATTCTTCTGTGCTCAAAAACTATAAATCTTCCCTCATGAAAAGGCTCATCCCTTCTAGGCTCTGTGGTTATTACATTAGTTTCATTTTACACTTTAACTGCATGCAGTGGCCACTAAGCCTCCACTGTGCATGTCAACCGTCTGTACAATATGGAGGGCCTGCATTTTGTCTTTTAGTCAAGTTATAGAAATCCAGCCAGTTCAGAACCAGAGAGAAGTGGTGTATTGTAGAGCTCTCCAGATAATTCTTTAGTTTGTTGTATTTTTTCTATGTCCTGTAGTATCCTCGATAAACGCATTAAAGATGATCCTTGAGGGCATTGTGGTTTTTATATATATTTAGTGAAGTCTGCATTATCAGTGTATTGTGCAAACTCAAGCTCAAGCTACGGGTGAAGGATTGTAGTATATAAAGAAAAATGTGGTATTATGTTGTCATAATTGTGGCTATAATAACAATTTCAATCAAATAAGATCTGGAAAACACGACTCTTCAGTCTTTTGTTGGAGTCACATTGTACTGAATCTCCACAGCGACAGCAGAGGTGGCAAGTGCAACGTTAGCATGACACCATAGTCAAAACAAGCTTCTTTGGGGCAGTGTAAACAAATTGTCCAGGTGTTACAGAGCAACATAATCATTCATCTGGACTCATGTTTCCAATATTCACTCTCTTTTAGCTCTGTTTTTGGTCTCCTCCAATTCCTAAAGGGGAATATCTGGCTGTTCAGCAGCTAAATTCTTCACTATATTCACTGAAATCTGTGTCTGTTGGCTGTTTGATGTCGAGGTAGCGTGCACTGGTACAGACTGAATCAGAATAGCAAAGTTAAATAATGACATGAAACTCAGTATAAAGCTCTGTAAAGTTGAGCTAGCAGACTCTCACATTGTCACATTGATTTCAGGTTGTCATTTGATACACTATTATTAGAAAAATATCAATTATAGACACTTCAAGATGAATATAATCAGCTTTAACAGCTTTGAAACTCAGACTCAGTCTTAATATCGTTTTTGGTGCTGTTTTCTCGCTGGTTGTCTGCACTCGTCCTGTTGCCCATCTACTCAGTGTCAGGAAGGTTTCAGGGAAACTGTGACTCTTACTGATCCCACAGTCACTGTGTTCCTGTGAAGAATTTTAGTTTTGTCATGAAGTCTTGAGTTTTTTTTTTTTTTTTTTTTTTGAATAGACTCCATCATCTGAAAAGGGCTCAATGCCAAAAAAGAAGTGCTGCTTTGAGCTGAAGTGATTTTTAAGGAACAGGTGCTGTTCTTTTATTATCAGAGCAGATATTTTTTACTTTATTGTTTTTTTGTGAAAACTATTGATACGTTCTCTTGAAGCGCGATTGATGGAAGTGAAGTTAACACTGATCCATTCATTGGCAGGATTACAGTTGGTTGCTAATTTAAGACCCTTCAACAAAACACTTCAGGCAGTTTTTCATGATTAACCATCAGTGTGATGTCTTGATATAATTGCTGTATTCAAATGGTGATCACAGCTGCTCTCAGAATAAACTCATTAACATTTCCTGTAAACTCTGTTCTGTCAGCATGGGCTTCTAGTTTTCTCAGTGGTCTTGATATTTATATTTAATACAAATATCTGATTTCTATGGCTATAATTTGTTCATGTCATGGTGTACGTTGGATGTTTAGTCTTCATATGTAGACCTATTGTATTTTAAGCATGGAGCACACAGTTCAGTGTGCATATACTGCACGTTTCCCAGCAGTGTAGCATCTCACATGTCAAGATAAAACTCTGCTTCCTATCAGGCAGAGGGACAGACAGAAAGGCGCTCACCAAAGAGTGAATGTTTTGACGTGGGGTAGATGCCGATATGACAGCCGGTACTATCACTGAACAAACTTGTGAATATAACACCAAAATAAAAGTTGAGAAAACATCTTTAGCTGTTGCCTGCATCAGTAAAATCCCCCTACTATCAGTCTCTAGAGATGTTTATTTATGAAGTTTAATATTGTGATAACTTAGGGCTCGTCTTAAGTTTTGAACTTCCTGCACGTTGTCACCCATCAAACCATCCCACAGGCCGCTGTCTGTTTCCCTCTACACACACAGACAGTGTTTCTGGAGACCCAGGGCTAGTGGTTACTATGGGGATAAGGGGAGAAAGAGAGGGAGAGTCGGAGTGAGCGAGGTAGAGAGAGGCAGGCCGTGGTTTTGAGGTGTAAAGCGTCATAAATAATGGAGGCTGCACCTCACATTGAAATGCAAAGGCTGGAGCTCGGGCCTGAGCAGAGGTAATGCTGGTTTTTTGAAATTTATTTTTCATAAGCGTGATCCCCTCCCAGCCCCCCCCTCCCCCCCAATCACACACACACACACACACACACACACACACACACACAGAGACACACACACACTGTTCCTTACAACCCATTCAACTCACCCCCCCCAATCCCATCCCATATAGTACTTTAACATACGTTTGCATCCCAAATTTCATCTACTCTGCCAGAGTAGATTGTATTTTATTGAATTCAGTCATTCATCAATCGCACGTCAGAAGCAATATCAAAGCAAGGCTAGTTACTGAGGCATCCTCATATCAATATATCAAAATATTTCATCTTTTTCCTCAGAGGAATGAAAATGTGATGCAGTAATAACATATCTGCATATCGTTTATGTGGGACAGGTATTAAAAAGCTGCGCTCCTTATTTAAAGTCTGAGTTGTTCGAATTAATTTTGTTTTTTTATTTAATTTGTTTTGAAGTTGGAGGTGAGATTTCTACACTTTTGATCGCGCTTCAACTCTGTGAGACGGATAGAGGAGGGAGAGCAGAGATTGTGTATGTGCATTTATGTATTTGTGTGTGTGTGTGTGTGTGAGAGAGAGAGAGAGAGAGTGTGCACAGTTGCATTTTGTCCAAACAGTAACATGCCAACGTCAGCTGAAGAAAAAGCAGCCAGACATTCAGCCAGAATGTGGATGAGACTCCTAACTATATATGACTGACTGAGGCCGCTCATATGTAGCCTGTGTGTGTATGTGTGTCTGTGTGTGTGTGTGTATGTGTGTGTGTGTGTGTGTGTGTGTGTGTGTCTGGGGCAAGAGAGTGAAGCAGGAAATAGCGATATGGCCACCACACTGGGTTTTCTGCACGGCGACCAGAGTTTTTCACACCAACATGCTGTTATCAGTTCCAGTCATGTTTGTAAAGGATTGTGACCAGTGGAGCGTGTAGATAGGGATTTACACAAATGCCTCAGCCCTGATCAGCCCAGACATTACTGATGATGCATAACTGAAAGCTTTATTTTCTTATTTACCTTTAACATCCTGATCACTGTAGTTTAAAAGCTGGATGTGTGTTAAATGTTTCTCTCTATTTAGATTGTGGGATTTTAAAACCACTCATTCATCCACATTTTCTTATGAAATATGACGTTGGAATTAAAACTTTTCCATCCAATTGTTTATACACAGAAATACAGAGAAGAATACATTCTACAATACCTGCGTGTTTGTAGCCTTGTTGTTCAAAACGCTAACTATTTAATCACAGCCTTCCTGGTTCAAGTCCAGTCGGACATCTTTATTTCATCTCTTCTATTCTTCCTCCATTTTCACCTCTCTACTGTACAATATTTAATATAGACCATAAAAGACCAAAAAAAGAAAAAAGAAAACTCCAGTTCAAATCAGTTAAAATATCTGAGATATAAGATATCACAGTAATTGACTGTTACCACAATGTATTTCTGCTTTACTTCCTAATTCTTTACCTCTCAAGGGCAAAAGCAGAAGTTTTACCTTTACTGTTTTTATTCTGAAAATAAAGTCTTGGTTTTTCATTCAGTCCCTAAGAAAAACACCTGAAAGACCAGAAGCCCTCTCTCAAACTGATACAAAATCAACAGTTTATTCTTTGGGTCAATTAAAAGATGGCAGGACTTGAATAAGAAGAAGTCCCAACAAAGGACTATAAATGCATGGACAGTGGCAGAGCTGTGGTGACCACTGGCTACAGTCTGACCACACTACATAGCTGATTATAGTTTCCTCTGTTGGGGTCTTTGAACAGTGAGGCTGAAATTTAGTAGGTGAAAGTAAGAACATGCAGGAACCAAACTCTGAAGAGCAGAGATTCAATACTGAAAGCTGCTAAAAATTCAACTAATAGAAATAAGAATATTAGAAAATAAGAGTATTTTCTCCTATTGCTTGCACATCCACAAACTTTTGGACACACACTCTCTTACCATATCTAAACATCATAATAATCCTCTGTACAACTCAATACCATGAAGAAAAAACTTTCTGTGCTACCATAAAGTGAGTACTGGTTTTGACCTGACCACCCCTATGAAAATTTTGTGAATCTAAACAGATGTAGCTTCATAAGCTGTTGCAACATGATGAAGAGTCTCGGTGCAACTTGCACCCGTGAACCAGTTTTTTTTTAATCTTTGAAGACCTTGAGAGTAGGTGAATGCTGTGTGGTGAAAGGTGTGTGAGCCGTGTTCCCAGTTCAGTTTACACATACGTAGTCAGAGCAGACGTAGGATGAATCGGTGAAAGCAACAGTTGCAGTGCGTTGCAACATGGTACATGTAATTTAGATGCTTGTTTTTGTAACTTTCAGTGAAATCCAGGTGAATTTCTTAATCAACAGGCTCTTAATAACTATAATTTCCACCTGTTTCTTTGCCTGTTTTTCACACAATGTGTTTAAAAATAGCTCAGTGTCGTGTTTTCCACCTGTCTCTGTTTTGTCTCTCCTCGCCATCTGTGTTAAGAAGCTTTCAGAGAGGTGTAGGACTATTCTGTATAATCAACATAGCAATCAGCACCACTCTCCTCCTGACACACACACACACACACACACACACAGATCGTTGAGGATAGCTGGCGTCAGGCCAGAGCATCAATAAAGCCAGTGTGAGTTTGAGAGCCATTTAAGGGCCATTTCGCCCCAGACCTACAATCCTCCATACTGCTCACTACAGCACCTTGGTGACCATCAGGCTGACCCTGTGGACAGAGAGATAGGGGGAGAGAGGGAGGTGAAGAGGGGGAGACAGAGATGGAATGAATAGGCAGAGGCAGGACTGAGGAGAGTGACAAATTGAGATGGAGAAATTGTGAATGAAAGTGGGAGAGTGAGAGAAAAGAGGAGATTATAGAGGAGAGACAGATAAATACCACGAGAGAATTAGAAAATAAAGGAGGGGGAGTTAGAGAAAGTGACAATGAGGGAGACGTAGAGACAGAGAGACTCTCTGTATGAGCCTGTTTCCATCAGTGGGGTTCAACTTCCAGTTTGAATGTGAAAAACAACAACGTACAGAAAGAAAAACTGAAATGGATTTTGTACAGCTAGAGATTTTAAACTTGAGATTTGTTTGTATTATGGTCCGTAGGCTCAGGTCAGTCTTGAATCAGAGCACACACGACTACCTAAATAGTCCCCAGGTTACCTCAAACTTCAGACTGCTGACCAGTGGCACCAGATGACAAAAAAAAAACAGGAACATGGCTCATAATTGGCTCAAAAGGTGATTAACGAGAAGTGACCACAGTGAAAATATGCAGCAGCGAAGACGGTGTCGGCCGTTTTCATCTGCTGATACGTCCTGACACAGAATGAAGAGTTAGCAGAAGCACTTAGAGCCGAGCCACACACGATATCTCAGCTCTACTACAGCTCTGCACTGTGTTAAGATTTATTTTTGAATTGTTACAGTCTTAGCTGAGCTTTTGAATTTCTCCAGAAGGCTGAGGGCATGAAGTCAGCTCAACAGCTTGACGTTAGCCATAATTTACAGTGAACTCATGGCAGATTAGTTCTGCTTAAAGCAGCAAATAAACTGAAGCCTGATCAGCTCTAAACAATAGTCAAAGTCTGTCTTTATGAAACAAGCCTTAAGGAGGTTTCATATTTTGACCATTAAAAGTTCATGAACAAACAAGGCAAAGAGGTGTTACATAACCACACAGCTGGAATATGTAAATATTCGGCCTGTCCGTTGCTTATGAGGAGTTTTGATTTGACTCTGACTTCCTGAGATGGTGTATTGGTAGATATTTTCTATAACAGCCAACGTTTCTTTTGCTTCTGTAGAGATGCAGTATGAGACGTGTTGAAGTGTCTTGGATCTCGTGATTTCCTGGTTTGCAAATGTAACCTGCGCAAAAAAAACTTAACACACCACACAACTGTAGAGTCACCAGGGAGCGTCTGAGAATGATGTTAGCCATGTACAACCAAAACACTGGTCCTTGTTCCATCCCTCCATCTTTCCTTCCTCTTGTCTCCAGCTTCCCTCCATCCCACTCTTTTCCTGACCCCCCTCCTCCTCGAATACGTCTATCTACACGTTGGATCCGTCTACTTATTGATCTCACTTACACTCTCCTCCTCAAGTACATTAAATGCTAAGTCATCAAATACTCACCCGTCATTTTCATTAACACTTTTACTGTCGTCGGTTAAATTCATCGACCTCATCCCTCGCACTGAGGTTTCTTGCCAGTCATCTCTTCTCCACCGCCTCTCACTCCTCCCTCATCTCGCTTTAATTCATTTTATCTTTTTATTCGCTCATAATACTCCATCTCTCCACTCACTTTTTCATCTGTTGAGTCTCTCTTCGAGCCCTCACCGTCTCGTCTGTCTCCAACTATCCCTCTTTCCTCTGCCCTACATCCCTCTCTCCCTGCCCTCACTCCCTCTCTATTGATCCAGCCATAGTTTTCTGTCTTCCCTGTGCTGGCTGGCTGGCTTTAATCAATATAGATAATTGTCTGCTTTCTCTTCATGCCAAACACGCTGTGTTTTTTCTCAATGAATCCAGGTCTTTCCCCTACGCAACCCACCCGCCCCTCCCTCCTTCCCTCCACACGGGAATCCCTCCGTTAATGACGGGAGATAACCTGCTTTCCTTACCGATTTTTTGCCTCCCCCCACCACCCCGTCCAATCCCTCTCTCCCCCGTCCCTGCCCCCCTTTCTCGTTCCCTTGTTCATCGATTACCGTGAGATATCGCCCCGCGTGCCCCCGTCAACAAATGTAAACACACAGGGCCACGTGGCTCGCCTGTGAGTACAAACACACGCTCATATATAAATATTCAGATTTACAAATGTACACCAAGTTAGACCAACATATACAGTCAGGTGGCCCCAAGACAGATCCTGATGTGACACTATAACCAAACGTGGACCTTTGGTTTGAGACGATGTGTCTTTATTTGTGTGGATCTGAAGCAGTTTTTTAACTTTTTATTTATTCCATTATAAAAACAGCAACAACAGAGGGACCAAAACAACAAAACAAAAAGGCAGACATTCATGTATTTCAAAGCCAAACTTTAAATTTTAATAAAGAATCTGTTGAAATATTGTCTTTGCCGCTTCATCTAGTTTAGTTATTAGATAAAACTTGTGTGGGATTCGGTGCTTTTATTGTAGTTATTGCAGCAAACGAGCAGCTTCCATCTCATGTAGATACTCTTTCGATTTGGACTATGGTTCCTGCGGAGGATCATCTACAGCTCAAATTTAACACTTTGACCTTTCAGCTACAGATGAGGTTACAGTTTGACATCAGTATCTCATCCATTAATCACCAAACTCACCATTAATTCATCAGTTATTTATAACCATAATAATGATGAATTGAATTGAAAATTCTGTTTTTGATTAAACTTTTTTGTTGAATTCTGTGGCTCTTAGATGCATACATTAAAGATTACACACCACTGATAACTTCATTAGCTCTGTTGTTTTATTCTGTCAGTGTCAGACAGTGTGTGTGATTAGTTGTTGTTTGTTTCCAAAGTAAATTGCTGGACTGCTTTGGTTTTTATGATTTGATGTTAATATTGTGGAACATAAGCAGTCAGTTGGCAGTTTATTAGGTACACCGATCTGAAACTAATGCAACAGTCTTGCCTGCATGAAGAGTTGTTAAGTTACATTGCATTATACTGAGAATATTTTTAATATTTTCTCTACTCCATTTGTATTAATGTGGTTAGATTAATTTAACATGCAGTACTTGCGACAAATGTAATAAATATATCACACCTTTAATTCAGTTCAGTCTGTCCTCTCAGGTAAAGAATTGCCTTTGTTAAAAAACAAGAACAAAACAGGTTGTTTTTTTTTTAATGATACCAACTCTTAAAACTCAAGTATTAATGGCTGCACACTTTGCAGACTGTGGAACAATAACCGTCACGTCGCTCTAATTTTTCCACAGCTTTTAAGAACACAAGTCAAAATCCAGGACCTGTGAAGACAATGTGCACAAATCGTTTTTTCTTCTTTCCACTCCCCTGCTCGTGTGGACGTTAGTACACCAGAACTGTACATGGAGGCAAACATCTGAAACGTACACAACGCAGCCGCTCCCAAACAGCATGCGGTCCTGGCATCCACACAATTAGACGCTATAGGGGGGTATGGCAAGGCCACGCTGCAATTACATAGCTCTATATGATGCTGAGTGGGGTGGGGACGTTGGTGTGTGTGTGTGGGGGGGTGAGCAGAGAGCAAAGGGTAGTGTGCAATACATACTGTGCTGCATTGTGACCCTTGCTGCAGCATTGAAAACCTAGTTCACAATCAATAGTGTTTCATTGGAGTGAATGGAGAGATGAGAACACTAAGATGTATATGTACTGTAGATGCTGCTGTTGAGGTATGCAAGGTTCCACTGTTAATAAAGTGAGGAACAAACTGTAAACAGGGTTTAAGGTGAAAGGTTCGAGCAGATACAGACATACTCTTGTTGTATTCAGGCCCCAAGAAAACAGAGAGGTAAGTGGGATGTTAAAGCAGAAAGAAAACAGGACACGACCAAGGCTGTGGCATGTAACGAGATCCATACCACAACAACAATAACATGTATGTACTCTGAAGTATTTTGTACATTTTATTCACAGGGAAGTCAGGGAAGTATTTTGGATATTTTTTAATTTGCAATCTGTAAAAAAAAATAAATAAATAAAAAAAATTGAACAAACACAAAATTCCTGTTAAGATTCCCAAAATGTCATCAAAGTTTTTAGCATAGAGGAGATGACAACAATGAATAAGAAGAAGAAGAAGAAGAAGCAACGCGCACACACACACCTTCCTTATCTCACCTCTCCTGCTCTCTCTGCTCTGTAACTTTACTCGACACCGACTCTAACCACAGCATTTCGGCCATTTTGAGCTTGTTGTGTAGAGCGTGTTTGTGTGCGACTGTGTGTGTGTGTGTTTCTACGTGTACTCGTGCACGTTGTGTCTGTGTGCTAAAGTGTGCTGGTGCAGAGAGAATGGACCCTTATCCAATTTGTACTGGTCAGTAGTGTGAAATGGCGGTAGGTCAGTCAGCCAGGCAGCGTGTGTGTGTGTGTGTGTGTGTCTGTTTGTCTGTATATAAATGTGTGTGTGTGTGTTGAGGAGAGAATGGTCTTAGTTGCACATAACACTGCGATGGTCCAGCATGTGCCAGCATGCTTTCATCTCCAGTGAATAAAGAGCAAGGCGTACACACACACACACACAACATGATTATTGTACAAACAATAAAGACACATAGTGTAAGGCATAATATTATAGTGAAAAGTATAATGGCGTCATGCTGGCATCCCTGTTGTGTGTTACAGTTACAGACACACACACATTCCACCCATGAAAAAAATAGGCTTTTCCATTAAATTGGTCGTTATTATATAGTCTACCCCCTATGGATCTGATCCATACAATGACACACACATACGCACACCTATTCTCTGTATGGTTGTTGCAATTATCTCTGCTCTGGAAGGCTGTAATTGTGCGTGTATGTGTGTGCGTGCATCCGTGTGGACGATTGCCACCTTAACCTCACTGATGTGATTATTTTCATCGTCTTTTTTAAATTTTTCTCCATCACATGCTTTCGATTTTAAATCAACTTCTTATGTGGAAGATGTTTTTACTCTATAATAGTGAAATAGTTCTCTTTTTAAAGAAAAAAAAGGTTTTAATTTAAAAATCACCTGAATGAAACAGCCTTGATGTGCACCACTTTGTTTGTTGTTTCCCCGACGCGCTGGCTCAGACGTTTTACACATATAAAAATTTCCTTCAAAAATAAAACAAAGTGAAGCACAACATGTCAGAGAAACATTTCTAAATCATCCTAATGCCGCAGAAAACCACTCCTGATCAAACCTCTGGTCAAACAGCGGGGCACCGGGTGATTTGCGGCGTCTGTAAAAGGTTACCCAGTGCACATATAACACACATAAAAAACATACACGCACACTCGCTTGATGACTCACAGCGGCTTAGCAGCACCACGGTCATTGTCTACATCTGTAATTGTGTGTGTTTCTGTATGTGTGTGTCCATGTGTCATTTGGTGAGTGAACATAAGTGGGTCCGGGGCGGTCTGTTGATGGAAGGAGTGTAAAAATAGAGAGATAACAGCCACTCTGGAGCGAAAGAGTTGAAGGAGGAAGGGGGCGAGGGAGGGGGTCAGAGCTGGGTGGCCTTGAGCACCCATTCTTCCCTCCAGCCGTCCATTTGTCCATCTCTCTCTCTCTCTCTCTCTCTCTCTCTCTCTCTCTCTCTCTATCTGTCTCTCTCGCTCTCTCCCTCCATGGATGGCTCGCCGATTCGTTCAGCCCACCTCAACAAAATGGAGTTTGTAAAGTGGGAGGCAGCGACGGTAGCCAGGAGGTTACAGATTCAGGCGAGTGACCCGAAAGTTGTCAGGCCTGAATCTCAGAACGTCTTGGAGCTCCTTAAAGGGGGAAACATTTGTTTTGTTTTATTTTATCATTGTAGTAATAGATGTTGATCATGCACTGCCACTAAAGATATCTTGAATTATCCTCAGTCTGAAGAAGCAATTTCATCCTTCTTTGTTACAAAATCAGCTTCAACTAAGCAGGATAGTTCACCTAACATGCTCTTTATCCCTCTCTATCTCTGCGTCCATTTATATCTGTTACTTTCTCTCTCTCTCTCAAAAAAAAAAGGGAATTTCAAATGCATTCGTGTCACTTGATGCACCTGCAACCTTGTGGCCCTTGTTATCATCTAAGGCTTCTCCATGATCCACCGTGGCTCGAATTCTACCCCTTTTTTTTTCATCACTTTGCACAAAAGCAGCTGCCAGACAGACAAATGTAAATGTATATTGTTAATATCAGTAACCTTTTATTTTATTGTGTCCAAGCTGAGAGTTCATAATGTTACATTCGCTGTCAGTCACATACAGAAAGAAAAGGAAGTCAGACAAGAAATAAAAAGTACCTTAAAAAAAAGTAAGTTTAGAGGATCAAGATGCGACCATGAAAGGCAACGTCTCGGTTTCTGTCTCATTTCCTGTCATCTCTCTTGCCAATCATAATCTGATAAATACTCCTGGAGGTAGTTATCGTACAAAATAATTGTTATTTCCACATCTTTACGTTTAGAGCGTATTTGTTAACTAGAACTTTTATTTTCCAGCCGGGTTTATATTTTATTGAATGACTGAACGATGGAAAGTGAGCAAATCATAAAAACAGAACCATGTTCTGCATCTTTTGCTAAATACATGAGTGGAAATTTAATAATTTTTAGGAAAAAAAAACAAAAAACTCAATCAAGACAATGTGCTCTAACTGTAAATGACTCAAAAAGTTAAACTGCAGCTGTAACTGTGTGTAACAGGAATAAAAGAGGTCTCCATGTTTCTTCACTGACCCTCTGCCCCTAGGAATGCTGGGACTGGCTCCTGGGTGCACAGTGAGGGGGCACAGGGGCTCCAAATCACACCACCCACCTCCTCCCCCTCCTCTCCCTCTTGCCCCCTCTCATCCCTGACTCCATCCCATCCCTCCTTCCCTTGGGGTGATTTTAGAACCTGCATCCCCATCCCATCTTATCCTTAAATTCGGAATCTGCCCGGAGCGTCCTGATCCCTGCCTGCTGGAACTGAGGACGGTCACGCTCCCAGATTAGGGATTTCTGATGCAACTCTGGTCAGGACAGCAGCTCAGCCCTGCAGCCTGGGATTGTGTTTTGGCAAACGTGTGTCTGTGTGTGTCTGTGTGTGTGAGTTTGTGTACATGTGAGCTGCTGAAACATATGAGGGTATTCATGTGAGTGTTGCTGCTCCCGGTGAATGTGTCTCACCTCTGCTTGTGTGTGTTTGGGTGGAAAGTCTTTTGCAAGAGAGAGAGAAAGAGAGATCACGTTTTCATTCACTCTCATTTAAACTCGTTCTCGGCGGTGCGAGGCTTTCTGTGTTGGTTTGCGTTGATGTTGCATGCAGGTAAATAAAAGCCGCCGCGCTTCGTCTCTTGACCTCTCGGAGCAGGAGAAGGAGCCCACGATTTTGAAAGTGAGAGAGAGAAAGAAGGAGAGTGAGAGGGAAGAGGGTGTGTTTTGCGGGGTGGGGCGAGGCGGGGGCTTGTAAGGCAGGAGTCGTCGGCCTCTGCGAAAGGGCCTCCAGTGTGCGTGGGTCTGGATACCCCCTCTGCGGGGCCCCGATCGATACAAACTCAGAGCAATAAAGCTTTCCCCCTGTCATCCCCGCAGAATACAAAGCAGAGCGGGGAAGGGAAAGAGGGGGGTGGGAGGGAGGGAGGGTGAGGAGGGAGCGAGGGATGGGGGTGGTGGGGAGGGAGGGGAGCTGTTCCGCTAGCCACACCAATTTCCTAACCCCCCTTTCCACCTCCCTCTTCTTCTTTTTCTCTCCCCCATTTCCAACCCTAACCACAAACCACCTCACCCTCCACCTTTACTCCCAGTCCCCCCTCATCGTCCTTCTTCTTCTTCTCCTTCTTCTTCTTCTCCTTATTTTCCCTCTCCATCCTTAGCCGCCTGTATTTTATAATTAATGCTGTTTGAATAAATACGCTTAATAATTCATCGTTGTTATTTAAGGAGAGATTGATGGATTGACTGAGAGAAAGTGTAAGAGAGAAACAGAGCAAAGATCCAGGGGAAAGGTGGGGAAAAGGACAGATAGAGGAAACGAATGCAGCGTTGGACGATGCGAGAGAGAGGGGTTTAAATAGAGGGGGGTAGGTGCTGGTAACAGAGAATAGGGATGGGGTGATGGCCATAGACGAAGGGGGGAAGGGTGTAGAGGTATTACACTGAGCGAGAGATGGATGTGTCGATGGAAAGGAGCTTCATGCGAGGGGAGGTGGGGAGAATAAGGAGGAGATGGAGGTGGGAGCCGAGGGTGGGGTGAGGGGGGTGGATATTTAACGGGACAGGAAAGGAGAGGACAGGAAGGGGTAAAGAGGTCAAATAAGCGCTCTGTTTAATTGGGAGCCAATTTAAGTCGGGTCCAATCGATAAACCTGTAAACCCTAACCATCTAACGGCTCGCAGCACGCACCCATAGATCACCGGGCATCCACGGCTAGAGGAGAGGACGGAGGGCTGGTTTCAACACACCTCATTCACTCGCTCATTCGTTTGCACTTGTGGAGCTGGGCGATCAAATTTAGCGTCTTCTTTCACATGTTGACATTCAAGATCAGATCCAGAATCAGACTTTGAGGCATTTAATTCATCACAATGACAAAAACAAGCAGGCTTTATTTTTTCAGACGCTGGGATTTTCACCCTGAATCCTGAAATAGTCTGGACGTAAATATCCCCCTGAAGTCACATGACAACCTCATAACTCCAAATTGAAGGATAATATGATCTTCTATGGGTGGATAAAATTCTGCCATCCCTGGACTTATGAGATCTTTTCAGCCCCCTCCCACCCCCACCCTCCATCGGATAAACGCGGTGGTCAAGCTGAAAAGGAGGCTGCTGGATTTTAACTCAGAATGTGTGCTGAAACATCTATACCACAAATAAGTCCAGAGTCTTTGGTGCCTGGTTTTTAATTATTATTTTAGTCACATTTTATTTCCTTTTTTCTCTCAAGGAAATTTTTCCAGAGTGAAAGTTACTAAAGGACTTAGTATTTTCAAATTAATAGACTTTCCTCCCATTTTTAGTTGATTGATTGATAAAGCTACTAGAGCACACGTCCAACATACAGTGATGATACATCCAGGTTAGTTCGGACGTGAAACTGGGATGTCACGACGCACGGTGGTGGCCACGTCTCGGAGGCCTCCAGTAGACCCCTTTTTTCCTTTCCTTTTTTCGAAAACCTCCCGTCTCATTTTTTGGTCATCTATCTGTCCACCCCGTCAGTTCATTTCGTCATTGACTCTGTTGCACACAATCTAGCCCCCCCCACCCCTCCCTCCTCCTTCCTCATCCAATCACTCACACACACACACACACACCATCAAGGCGAGGCTGTGTGTCTTTGTTAGTCCAATTGTCACTATCTTTTCCTCCCTGCTATTTCCTGTGAGGATGCTCTGTCACACTGCAGTTCACTCTGCTCCGTACATATCCATTTTATTTTTTTTTCCAGTTCATTTTTTGTCTGTTTTTCACTCAATTCATCTCCAGTTTTTCTCTCTTATCACCATTATCACCCATGTTCTAAATTTTTTGGCCGTGCTCTCTCTCTTTTTTTTTTTTTTATCTTTGCTCATTTATTTCTTTCTCAGCTCTGCTCCGTTCCTCACTAACTGTCCCAGCATCCCTCCACTCATCCATTCACTCGCTCCTGCTCTTTCTATCCACACTTGGCCATTTTTTCTCCCCTTTTTCAGGCGGGTGTTTTTTTTTCCTCTAATTCTCCTTTTTCAGCACACCTCGTTATTTTTTTTCCACCATCAGCCATTATCCCCACATTTCTAAATTTTTGTTGCCTGTTTGTCATTTTATTTTTCATCCTCTTTTCTCATTTGTTTTTGCCCCCTCCTTTCATGTGTCTTCCCTACTGTCCCATCACCCTCCTCTTCCTTTGAAACCATCTCTGTCATGTCTCTCAGCCTCCGCTATTATCCCCCAAAATTCCCCAAATTCTCAGCATCTGCTCGTCGTCTTCATCTTCCTCGCTCATTTGTTTCCTCCTCCTCTCATGGATCCTGGAAAAGGAAGTAGCACACGGTGGCCATTTCCTCCTTCCCCTTGTCCTCCCTCCATTTATTTCTCTGTTTCCATCCCTCCATCCCTGCGTTGTGCTCCTTGGGGAGGGCAGTAATAATGGTGGAGAGAAAGAGAGAGGGAGGGCGGTGCGATTATTGTCTTGTCGGGAGTCAGAGGAATCGATCGGCACAGAAATATGTGGTGCGAGAAAGAGGTACTGTATCGGATATAATAAACACTCTAGAGACATATTTGGAAAGCGCTCGCCTTCGTGCACGTTCACGTGTGCACCGTGAACACACATGCGTGCTCACAGACACACGCACACTCACGTAATCACTCTCTGTCTCACACCACGCATATGAGGTACATGGATGCAGTACTTTTCCAGTTGTGCATAAACTCACAGAAACACTGGGCTACATGAATCACTGAAGAACCATCGTCTGCACACAGCGTTACTCATTCACTCTCGAGAGGCAGTTACGATGCAGCCTCTTCGATATAACAGTTCACTTATGAAAAGAGTGTTATCTTGCAGATTAGTGTTAAATTAATGCAGTTGTGTTGCTATGTTCACACTGATCCTGGAGGCCTTTTTAAAATCAGGAATGGTTGGAATTATCTAGAAAACACTTAAAATACCTTTTCTTTTATATTAAGATAAAGCTGTAACCATGAAACACATTCTTTACCACCTATTGGAACTGAAACATCCTAATTCCTCTCACTCTTTTAGCTTTAAACTCGAACCTTTTTCTTATCAGGCAACTATATAATATAAATATATAAAGGCCAGAATAATCCTTTAATAGTGGTTGTTAAAGTGTAAACATCAGTGGACACATTAGCATGCAGCACTTTGTTTGCCTCACACTGAAGCCTCAGCTACAGGCAGGGAAACATGTTTATTCTTAATGATTAACACTCTCACAGGTACACACACAAACATGTGAGCAGCAGACATGCTCACACATACACACGTGTGGACACACACACACACATGCACACACACACACATAGAGTGATCTTTCATTGCTGTTGCCTGGCAACGGGTCTGTGTGTCCTGTTCTAGCAGAGCGCTGTCCAGTGGTGCCATGACCGCTGCTGCTGACCACTACTGAAGGAGAGAGGTAGGAAGGTAGAGATGTGGAGGGGATGGAGGGACCGACGAGTGAGAGACAGATAAAGACGCAGAGGGAGAGAGGGAGGCAAATTTTAGTTATACAAACATTACTCTGAGATAGAAATACCAAAGAAACCAAGTAAATCTGGCAAAATCATAAGTAACATCAGATTAGGAAGCAGACTCATAGCAACTGAAAAATGGCTTAAAATAAAACTAAATTCTGACGCACTGTGAATAATGTGAGGACTGAGTCTGCAGCTTTAACATCAAATAGCTCAGGTTCATATTGACGCACTTAAGAATATGTTTTCATTATGTGACAGTAGCTTAAAGATGTTTTATCAGCACATTTAAACATTTTAATTTTTAAAAAGGTGAAAATGAAAACACCCTCCTCAGTCTGTGACAAATGTACTATTTTCTTTTTCCTTTCTCTTTTGTGTAGAACATGAGTTTTACATGATACAGACTCATTATTTCATGAAACTTTGTGTCTCCAGACCGAGACTTGCCCTCGGCATGACCACGCTCACCAAGATGTCTTGGTAAGCCAGTTAGCCGGTCTGCTGACCTTTAAGGTCACATCTTTTTTGGCATCCAAGTTCGCCAGAAACTCATTTGCTCTCTGCACAAAAATAAATTCATATATACCACCAAATGAGGATTATTTCTGCCAATGTGCAGCTCAGCAAAGATTTGAATAAAACTGAGATGAAAGAGAGAGGAGACAAAATGCTAAAGGAAATGAAGCCAGGGGGAGAGAGAGATTTAAAGAATCTGAGGTTAGAGGGGGAAGAGGGAGATGGGCTGTTAGAGATTAAATTTGACAGAGAGAGGGAGGTGAGGATGGAGGAATTAAGGGAGGGAAAACAGGTAGAAGGGTTTAGATGGAAGAGGGAAGCTGAGAGAGAAGTTCGAGTGAGATGGTTGTATTATAGCTAAGGGGAGAAGAGGAAGAGAGGAAATGAGAGAGATCAGAATAAATCAAGGATGGACCAAGTGGAGGACAAAGAGAGGTGGGAGGTGAGGGACAGAGTGAAGGAGGAGGGATGCTAATAGGAGCTGGAGCACAGATTCTGTTACACTGGGTGTCAAATGTGGAGGCAGCTAGCATGCTGCAGCTAACTCATTAGCTTTCCCTGTCAGCACTACAAACATAATCAGCTCCTTCGGCCTTTTTTTTCCACAGCCTAATGTGTTCACCAATAATCCAAAAACACTTGGTTTATTTCAAAAGGGACAAGTGAATCGTGTGCAGCGGTATGTTTCTGTGCTGCAGGACTTAAACCAGGGTCGGCCTTGAAATGGATCATTCTTCAGTAGGGGTGAAGGTGGAGGAAGCTAAGAGCAGCTGCTGGAGCTCGTGGATTGAAGGGAAAATCTCCAGGACTCAGCAAATTAGGAAGCAGTCGTATTTTCAGATTGAGGACGTTGTGAATTCAGCCACTGCTGCTGTGTAAACCTGCACTATAGGACGCAGAATATAAAATGAAATATCCTCAGTAGGGTTGGTTTCTCATTTTCAGGATTCAGTTTGGTGACGTTATTATTTAATGCTGCTGTAGTCTGCAGTGCTGTACATGAAGAAGGTTCTCTGTTTATCTAAAGCAGAATATATTCTCATTAAATGCAAACTAATGCATCCAGAGCTCTGATCTTTGTTTTCAGCCAGTGTGATGGTCATTAAATTGAGACGTAACACACACACGTTGTCTTTTTTTCTCAGCTGTGTTGAATGAATGTAGAATTTTAAGCAGCAGAAAAAGAGATGTGGTGCGTTTACTGTTCAGTTTATACCAGATAAATTCAGCATTTCTTTAGATAGAAAAGAAAAAAGAACATTGAATGCAAAAGACTTGACATTGACTTGGATTTCATTATGGGTTAGTCAGGTTCACATTAGCTTTATATGCAGATCTTTATATTCTACTTTAGTCACGAGAATTAAATCTGAAACTGTCTGTTCATGGTTCTCAGAGCTCCTGCTGACTTTTCTGTGGATGGAGTTGATAACTGTCAGCTCCCTCTTTATTTTAACACTGATACGTCTCAACTTTCCGTATTTGTGTGACTAAAAGTTGTTACTGTTGAAGTTTTATAGTCATTAAAATAATAACCATCTGATGATTTGCTGCTTTCAGACAAAACAAACAAACTGTACCTGACTTTAATTTTTTTTATTTTGACATAGACCAAGTGATTAACTGAGAAAATAATCAGCAGATTAATTCTTATTTGTATCCATAAACATAATGAAGTACATTTGAAAATAAACATATAATGGCTGTTAATAGATAATTGTATTTTAAAAAAAGCAGATTTTTGTATTAAATAATAATTATCTTCCTTCAGCTTTTACCCACATTTGTGTGTGTGTGTGTGTGTGTGTGTGTGTGTGTGTGTGTGTGTGTGTCGGGGTGGGGGGTACACAGCTGATTTTCTTTAAAGCAGTTGCAGATTTGGTCGTTGACGCTGCCTCTGTGTGTGTGTGTGTGTGTTTGGTAGTGAACGTGACAGGGGACAGGTGGAAAAGGCAGGCAGCTTGTTTGTGTGTGTGTGTGTGTGTGTGTGGTGTGTGTGTGTGTGTGTGTGTGTGTGTGAGAGGCGCGAGGTGGCCTAGACCATGTGCCTGACCTCTGACATCCACACGCCAAACAGCGCCAGCAAACACCCCCACCGTCAAACACACACACACACACACACAAACCCACGCGCCGTCTGTCACTGGCCCCTGACAGGCGTGACCGAGGCGGGGTGGGTGGGCAAAAAGGAGGGAGAACGAAGGGATGGGAGGGGAGGGGGGGGGGTGAGTTTAGGACCCTTCCAGCCATTCTACCCCCCCAACACTCTCCCCTTTCTCTCACTCATTCCCCCTTTTCTAATTCCCTGACAGTGACCCTGCACCCCCTTCTTTCTCCTAACACACACACCAAGCACACACGCAGGCAGGCTGGCCATGTCAACCCTGAAGACAGATACATCATCTGCCCAGTGGCCTCTCCCCCTCCCCCCCCCCCCCCCTCTCTCTCCCTCTCTCCATGCCATTAGCACTGATAGGATGAGTAAGGGGGGGGGGGTCTGCCTTGCACTCGAGCGGCTGCTGTCAAACTGCCCCCAGGGTGGAAGAGTGTGTTGGGACGGTGGACACTTTAAGACATTTTAAACCAAAACCAGCTCGTTCAGTCGAGGGAAGAAGATCAGTTGTGGGCAAAGGCATATTTGTAGATGCAGAGAGGTGTGAGTGTAAGGTTTAAAAAATAAAACTCAGGTCTAAAACCTGATCAGAGAAAATAGAATTTAATGTGCTCTGGACATCTGTGACATTTGGGGTTTGGTGCGTTTGATTTGTTAGCATATATGAGGTGGGCTGAGGGGTGGATGAGGGGGATGGGGGGTTAAAAGGCCCCATGGCCAGAGGGGTTAGGGGCAGTTGAGGCGTTATAGGGAGGAAGGAGGAGGAGGAGGAGGGAGGGGGGAGTGCAATGATAAAATGATTTTATGGGGTCCCTTTCTTCATATGCTGAGTGTACACACATAACGTGTGTGTGTGTGTGTGTGTGTTGAAGTGGAGTGTATTACATTTAATGCCATGTTTGAATGAAATGGATTCAGCATTTTAGTAAATTGTTTTTTTTTTTCTTTTAAATCGTGTGTTTCTGAGAGTTTATTTGTGCAGCCGTAATGTTTGTAGTAGTAACTGTACTAACAGGTCGTAGTAGTATCAACTCTAGTTCAGTACTTGTAATAGAAGATGCAGTAGTAGTGACAGTAGCAGCAGCAGTACTGGTGACAGTAGGATGAGGAGTAATAATGGAAATGTTTTTTATGCTGCATTATTTTACTTATCACTTAGTATTTTTATCTCTAATATTTAGTAAATTTATAGAGAAAACTACAGCTTAGTTAATCCAGTATGTGGATTAAAGTTAATAAAAGTTGGATTCTTGTGGTGATTTGGTGTCAGCAAGTAATAAATTACTAAATCAGTTAATTAGCAGTACTTTGTGTTTGGTTAATGTAACTTAAAATGTTTATTTAATATCTTTTTGCCTCTCCACTCCACTTTTAATTTAGAAGTTTATCAGAGATCTTATTTCCAAATGTGCCTTTAACAGCATCTCAAAACCACTTCCTCTTCCCTCTGAATTATTACTAGTTAACTACCAAAGATCTTCTTTCAGATGACTTATGTGTGTGTGTGTGTGAGGTGCATGCAGCATGGTGCACCAACACACACTCCTGCTCAGCATTTCCAGGAGAGTGCTGCCACCATCTGGTTCCATAGTGCAGCTGCAGACTCTCCGCTGAGAGGACGCTTGTCTCAGGCTCTGAAGACGATGTATTTCTCTTTAAATCACATTAAACCAGAGAGATTTAGATTATTGCATTCAGACCCCAGTGAGGGCTGAGGACAGTGAGACTTAGAAAGTGTTATTTACATGTTGGTCTTTGATCAATAATAACTGGCAAAACGGATGAATGGATGAGAGATCACAAGATGCTGTTTGCTGCTTATTGCTCATATTGTTTTTAAGTCCTTTTAATTCCTACTATAATTACCTCGTAGTTTGAGGGTGATGTTAATGTACGTTATTACAGACAAGTCTGAAAAAGATAAGTAAACTACTCGTTCGTACCTCCCCCTCCTTCCTTCCTTCCTTCCTCTCTCTCCACCTCCTCTCATCACATCTCGAACTTGTCTGTGACCCTGATGATGAGATTACCAAACACAAACACACACACACACACACACACACACACACACACACACACACTGGGTTTATATATCATTTCCAATAAGCCCTTCTCTTCTTTTGTTTTCAAGTGTTCAGTCTTTCCTTGTCTCAAATGTTCTACAATATATCAGACAGAAAATGTCGACTCTCCTACGTGTGTGTGTGTGTGTGTGTGTGTGTGTGTGTGTGTGTGTAAAGGCAGCAGTGAGGCAGCAGGATGGAGGCTGTAGTTGTAATTATAGCGAGGAGGAGGAATAGCAGGATGGCAGATGTTAGCTGTGGTTTTATCAGCTGTACTTTGATTATTTTGTCAGACACAAGAACCTCGTGTCAAAGACAGAACGTTCTTGCTGTGTCTCTACCGAGGCGTCTCCTCTGTGGTAGAGCCGACGCCATGGCTGTGCACAAGTCCTGAGCTGACGAGAAAAGATTTACAAAAAAAAAAAAGAAAAGAAAAAAGCTCAAGACAGACAGATGTTAAGAGCACAGAGCAGAAGAAGTGTTTTATCCAAGATGGCGGTAGGGTAGCAGCAGTGGTGCTGAGTAATGTCTGGTGCTCAGGTAAGCAGTTCCTCTGGCGTCGCTCTTCCTGGACCAATTACTCGCCTGCAATCCCAGAAGTCACCGCAAACAGAAAGTACAGCGAGGGTAGTTAGGATGATATCTGCCACAAAAAGCTGATTCTTAATCCCAGTGCCTCCTCCTGAGTCAATAAAGTTTACATTTAAAGAGCTAAATTAGAGTTTGGTATCATCAGTTTTGTTGGTCAAGTGTAAAGTTTTTGCTCAGCAGAGTTTTCCTCTCGGTTCTTTGCAACTCATATTTAATGAAAACAGGATGAAATTATCAGCAGAGGTAATTTTTTAAAAGTCTCACATCATCTCTCTTTGGCTTAAGAAAGCAACACCGGAACTTTTTAAAGTACCAACAGGAACATCTTTTTTTTTAATCAACAGTGACACTGTGTTTCTGATTTTATCTAAGCTTTCAAAGGGTTTCATCAGCAGCACCAGAGTAACGAGGTTATGTCAGAACAATATCATTCTGTTTCTGCTTCTTCCTTTAAAAGACACGGCAGCTTATGATGAGCACACTTTTTACAAAAGAGATATTTCTTGGAATTATTTGTAGCAGTCAGAACAAACATTTCCCCATTATTTTGAAGTCAAACGCTTCCTGACAGCGTTGATCTCCGCTGAACTTTGACCTGCAGAACTGGAAGACATAAACCTCTTGTTCATTGTGAAAGCAAAAGGAGTAGCACAGGGAGTGAGTGGGCGGGTAGTTTTAACATTACACACACTGAAGTGTTTAAAATATGAATATATTTGTATTTCACACTAAAATCAGTAAAATCTTTCACAAAAAATAAATGTTTTTATACAGTTGTTTGCCTTTAATCTGTAGCTTTTTATGCTGAAACTACTTTGTTAATGGTTCAAATCATTTTTCCATCCATTCAACTTTGTTCACAAAAAATTAATCATGTTAAATTAATTGCAGCAGAACTCCAGGACCACCAGAGATGCATTTTATGTATAAATATTCACATTGAAAATAATTATTATTTTATCTTTTAACATAAATCAGAAATTAAAAACACTTTAAAAATAAAATGATGCAGCTTTTTAATCCTCCTCCACAGAGAAATAGGAGGAGTAAAGTGAATTTCAACTGGGGATCTGAACCAACAACCCTCTGCTGCTCCTCTGACACGTGTATATTTTTGCGTGCATTCGTCTGATGTGTATCTGTGTGTGTGTGTTTCCTGCAGATATCAGGATGTCTAAAGCAGCAGAGGAGGAGAAGCCTGGGGCTGACTATCCAGGGGACAGTTCAGGTACACAACACCGACACAAACACACACACACACGTGTGTTTCATTATATGAATAATACATTTTGTTTGCACATGTCTTTGTTATGTGAATGTGTTTGAACAGACATGAATCAATCAATGGATTTATTTCAAATCACAATCTGATCTTCTCACACTCGTTCATGTTTTCCAGTGAATGTTACATCTTTGAGATAATCAACTGTACAATTTATGTCACACACACACACACACCACACACACACACACACACACACACACACACAGTGTCTAATAAACACTTCATGTGTCCCTTTGTGTTGCAGACTCAGACAGAAACAGCCCTGATGACCAGGTTGGTTTTCCTACATTTACTCTTCTCTCACTCTGACTCTAATAACACTGAGCATGCTATTGAATTTATTTCAGCTTTTATTTTATTCTGTTTTGAATACAACACAGTAAGTGTGTCACTGTGTTTTATAGACTTTGCTTTTCACCCTGAATAATTTACAACTGTAAATTATGACAGGGCAGTAAATATATAAATAAGTAAAGTCATTACAGCAGCAATGTCTGTATCGAATCATCACAATAACATCTAATGTGACTTATCAGTATAACATCAGTATAAAAATTAACAATATAATGAGAGAGCTGTAAATAGATTTTGAAAATTATTTGACAGCTATGTTATTGGCTGTAGCAGCGGTGTTTTCATCTGTATAAGAAAATAAACCGCAAATTAACTCTCTGTATTCTTTATAGCATCCACGTGTCTGAACAGCTATGCCATGACATTTTCTTCCTCTCTGCTGTTTATGTTTGAGTAACTGATAACAGTAGCTGTGATTCACCGTGACAGATGCCTGGGCGTTGCTGCATCTGTCATCAGATGATGATGCTGACGCTACAAATGTGTGTGATAATGTTTTTTTTTGCTGCAGGTCCAGCCAATGAAAACAAGCCCCTTTAGCCTCTCTCCCACGCCGGCTGGCAGCAAGGTGAGCAACCTCATACATGCTGTGTGTGTGTGTGTGTGAGAGAGAGAGAGAGAGAGAGATGTTTTGTTTGGTTAAACAAAAAATTGGTTAACTTTTGAGTGTTGATATATTTTGATTGATTGATATATTTTACACAGGTGTTATTATCATTTTTTGTGTGTTTTCATAATGAAACTGTTGATTCATATTGAAAAGAATAGTGCCTCCCTGGGTGTGTCTCCATCCGTGCACCTAAAGATGAAAGAAAGAAGTTGTTTGTGTGTGAACTCATGTGGACATGAATGCACCTGTAGATTATGGCTTTGGCGCCCAGGGTGAGAGTCTTGTAAGCAGCATCCAACATGCAAATCAGGTGACTGTAACCACGCCCACCTCAGTGAAAAGCCCCTGGGAGAAAAAGGCAGAGGGGTGTGGTGGGGAGAGGATGTGAGCGTAGTGACAGTGAGTGACAGACATAAAGATGCACCACAGCACAGCACTGATGGATGGGTAGTGACAGGACTGCGAGCAGGTAACAACAGCTAGAGGTCAGAGGTCAGCAGCTTTGGAATGTATCTGACACCACGAAAACGAGGAGGATTGACTCGTCCTTCTGGTCAGATGACCGGCAAACACTTCAACCTGTGAATCAGGGGTAAGCAGCAAGACAGAGGGTGAAGCTCAAGTTCACAAAGTATAGAAAGAATATTAGTTGTGCTTTGGGGTTAAGTCCATTTCTAATGAGATGAAGCATTTTAGGAACAGATTTGCAGGATTTTCAAGAGTTAGGGCATTAAAAACAAAGCAACATATTTTGTGTTTAACCATGATTTTCTAACCTGCCCACCTGAACTTGAATGTCTTGTAATTAAAGAGACATTTTCTTGCAGCACTGTGTTTAACAGCTCTCTGGTTTTGTGCAGGTTCAGTGTCATTTCTCATATACTCCAACCTTGAGAGTAGAAAACCTTTGGCAACAATCTAATGAATCTGATTGTCAGTGGTAGTAGATGACAGTGGCTGTACAGCTCCAAGACCTGTGTGTGTGTGTGTGTGTGTGTGTGTGTGTGTGTGTGTGCAATTTAAACAACCTGCTAAAAGGAAATTTGCCTTTTGTTTTCTCCTGTAGGGAAAGAGCGAGGAGTGCTCTGAGATGGCCCATACCACCGTTCCTCCTGCTCCTCCAGCACCTCCATCCCAACAACAGCAGCAGCAACAGACCCAACACCACCACACACAGCTGATGCTGGCAGGCAGTCAGCTGGCAGGGGTAAGAAAACACAGACACACAGAAAAATGCTCATATTTTTGTCTCAAGTTGATCATGTGGATCTGGAGCGTGATCACATCAGGGTCTTTGTTTCGTCTGATCCAAAGAAAAGTTTCTGTTCATTCTACCCAATTACAAGCTGAAGCATAACTTTTGAACCGCTGGTCACACTCTTCGTCTTGATGACCTGTCAAAACGAGTCCCAGTCACACTTGAAATTGTAGCAAAGCATGATGGACTTTCCTGCACTGTTACATATTCCTAGAGTTAAATAAGCAGCTCCAAACATGCTCTGAAGTGAATGTGCCTTTGTTTAGTTGTAATGTTGTGACACCTGTCATGCTCCAGCACACAGGAAAATATTTAGTGTAAATACACAGATGCCCCGGCAGACAAGACAACACTTGCAGAACCTGTAGTAAAATTGCCCAGAGTACTGTGTTTACATTAGGGTGAAATACCTAAGTTAAGTGGGTGGCTTTTCTTGCTTGTCTTGCTCTGGCATGCTTTTACTGTCCGCTAACAGATTCACTTACACCTCTGTTCCTTGAATGCGTAGCTGACACTGCTCTTTGTTCTCTCCTGACTTTCTTTATGCGTCCACTTTTGTCTTCACTTTATTCTTCTTCTGCGTGATCATTCTGTCATCCTTCACTTCTCCCTCTTTTGCTTCCATCCCTTTTCCACTTGCATGTTTACACCTTCACCCCATTTCCTCCTCCTTCTCCTCCTCCTCTTCATCCTCTTCATCCTCCTGCACTCCCCACCCCCAGCTTGCCGCTCTCCTCCCGGCCCAGCAGCAGCTGCTCCTCCAACAGGCTCAGGCTCAGCTCCTGGCGGCCGCCGTCCAGCAGTCGAATGCGGCGCACGCTGCTCACGCTGCTCACGCTGCACACGCCGCCGCGCAGCAACAAGCCAACCAGCAGCAGCAGCAGCAGCAGAGCCAATCACAGTCCCAGCAGCAACAGCAGCAGCAGCAGCAGCCAACCAAACAGGAGCAGACGGTCCAAGCCCCGCCTCCACCACCGCCACAGCTGGCTCTGTCACAGCCGATCCAGCTCACAGCGCAGGTACGAGAAATTACATTTACAAATAACCATCCGAAACAAGAAACACACAACTCTGTCTGAAACTAATAAAACTTTACACACATACATTCACGAATAACACTTATTACTATAAAGATCTGTAAGTAAATTAAACTAAAATTTCCAGATAATATTTCCTTTAATATTACAATAAACCGTGTTCTCCTCTCTGGTATTTCAATTTAGTTATAATATTTGAATATTTGATTTTTTTTCTCTAAATCAATGAGATGACTTTTTTGTAATCTAGCCTAGTGAATTTTTCCTTCTCTTTATTGACATGTGTTTGTTGTGTGTGTTTCAGGATATCCAGCAGTTGTTGCAGCTCCAGCAGCTGGTCTTGATGCCGGGTCACCCTCTCCAGTCTCCTGCCCAGTTCCTCCTGTCTCAGCCAGCACAGGCACAGCAGCCACAGCAGGGTGAGGAAACCCAGGAAACCTCTGGTGCTCAGCTCTAGTGATTAGGAACAGAAAATGTAAAATAAGCACTCAGACTGGTGGTTAGGACCATACTGAGCAAGAACTGGTGTAGTTTTAAAACGTGTCTTATTTTTCAGTGAATATTTGACCTTTATGTAGCATATAAACATTTGTTGTTCCTCACTTTTGCTGGTTGATAAATGTAATAATTTGATTTGCTGTTTGATTATTTTTTATTGTCACAGGTTTGCTTTCAACACCAAATCTGATCCAGCTACCTCAGCAAAGCCCGGGAGGACTACTGACAACACCACCTCGCCTCGGACTTCAAGCACAGGTAGGAAATCTGTCCTTCTATGTGTGAGAGAAAAAGAGAAAGAGCGAGAACTTGTGAGTCTCCAGAAGTTAAAGCAACACTGTGTAACTTTTGTTGAGTAGCAGCAACAGCAGCCTCTGCAGCTACACACTGGTGCATTAAATTCTGTTTGGAGTGTATCAATCCCTCAGGCAAACACAAAATTCATCAAATGGTTTGATATATGAATGAAGGAATTACTGAGCTAGCTTCTTGTGTGTGTAAAGTGGTGCAGTAAAGTGTTACGTGCTTCTTGCCAGAGATGATGCCCAAAGTGCAAGAACAGGTGTTCCACATTTCTCCCTATTACAACTCAGTGTAGCATCAAAATGATTTTGAAGCTGCATCTGTATAAGGTAAAATAGTTGCACAATGTTGCATCAACTACAACACAAGTGAGACTTGTTTTTTCATGCAAATCAAACAGATGTTGAATCTCTGCACCACAGAGCATTTATCAGACTGTTATTCACCACCATCAGCCTTCATCTGCTGCAGACCACCTGCAGAACGTAAAACACATCCTTCAAGTCTTTCTCTGCTTTAACAGACGTGTGTAACAAAGCTGCACCAGCCACTTTATATTTTAAGTAAATAGCTGATCTTTGCTGCAAAAAAAAAAACGTTGAGGAAGCTACTTAATACAAAACATATTTTCATAGCAGGCTCCTTTCATAATAGATGTAGATTCTGAGGATCTTCAGTCCTGATGATTTATTCATAGCCAAGTCAAACAGCTCACCTCGTGTCCCCAGCCTTTATCTTCTATAACATAATGCATGAATGCATCCTCACACATGCAAGGCACGTTATAGATTTTTCATTAAGCTGTGATGAAGTCGTGCAAACACAACAGCAGGTGCGCCCTCTTTGCTCATGTATTTTATGCACAGAGATGCTGAATGAAAATGAGGCGTGCAGCAGCAGATATCGTGCATGATGTCTGGTCAATTAGTTGATTCTCCCGAAGCTCATGGGGTCACATTCCTGCTTCGACGTACTGTATGTCTCATCTGTAGTCAACTAATCAAATATTTACGTTATATATTTACGTAGTATTTTTTTTTCGTTTGTCTGCTTAGAATAAAATATGTTTTTTTGTGTATGAAATCTGTATGATTTCTCAAAACACACTTGGTCAAATTATTGTATATTTTTCTAGCTGATTATCTCATCAGTATTCACTCAGCTGCTTTGCATGAGACTCACATGTATGTTTATTTACATCTCTGTCGTTACAGAGGGAGAAGAGCAGCGACGTTGTGGTCGGGGGAAGCAGCGGCGGCGGCGCTGGCTCTCTAGTTGCTACCGGCAGCGGTGGCGTCGGTATCGTGACATCTGTGGGAGCTACCTCTGCGTCCAGCAGCGCCATGGCTTCCTCATTGAGCTCCAGCTTGACCCCAGGAGGCCACGGGGGTCACATGGGGGAAGAGCCCAGCGACCTGGAGGAGCTGGAGCAGTTTGCCCGCACCTTCAAACAGCGACGCATCAAGCTGGGATTCACACAGGTGAGAGACAGAGATAAGAGGAAGGTTCACAGGAGTGTGTGTCTGTGTGTCTGTGCCTGTATTTGTACACTGAAGTGTTTTGCATTGACACTTTTTGTGTGTTTCTATTAGGGAGACGTTGGTGTTGCTATGGGCAAACTGTATGGCAATGATTTCAGCCAGACCACCATCTCCCGTTTTGAAGCTCTCAACTTGAGCTTTAAGAACATGTGCAAGCTGAAACCGCTGCTGGAGAAATGGCTGAGTGACGCAGGTGAGTACTTGAAAATATTTGGAGCAGGGATCCATTCTACCTAAAAACAAACAGAGTTTGTTGCCTGTAATTATTCATTTTGCATGACTGTAAGAGGCTGTATAATTCTCTAGCTTTTCTCTAGTTATTTTTTTCATAGCATGATATTTTGATATATTTATAATACACACATTTATCTATCTGTTCTAGTCTTTACTGCTTTTTTCCCTGTGTTTTCTATCTGTTGGCCTGTGTGTCTTCACGTCTCTGTCTCTCTCCACCTCTCCCCATCTCTCTTCCTGACAGAAACCATGGCAGTAGACAGCATGCTGCCCAGCCCCTCCTCTATCTCCTCCCCGATGTTGGGAATTGAGGGGCTACCCGGCCGACGCAGGAAGAAACGCACCAGCATCGAGACCAACGTGCGAGTGGTCCTAGAGCGCAACTTCTGCACGGTAGGAGACTGACTCCCTGATGGGGACAGGAGGAACTGTAGCTAAATTAACACCTCTCTGATGCTGTCAGAATATGTGACTGAGCTCTTGTATTGGATTGAATTAGATTCCTTAAAAGAAGAAAAAAGGTTATTGAGTGTATGCTGAGTTTAAACTTTGACATAGGTTGGAATAGGAATAACAGGAATAAATTGTTGCACTTTTATTTGATTATTTATCTGTTTTTATGATCAACAATTTCGGTGTCCATCATCTGCCTCTTTTCCTCTCAAACCAGGTTCCTTTTTTTTTTTTTTTTAATAAGCAGCTGACATCATCATTGTTCTTTCTTTATTTCCTCGTCGTTGTATTTACTCATCATTCTGGCATTTTCCTCCTCAGAACCAGAAGCCTACCTCGGAAGAGATCCTGCTGATGGCGGAGCAGCTCAACATGGAGAAGGAGGTGATTCGTGTTTGGTTCTGCAACCGCCGGCAGAAAGAGAAACGCATCAACCCCTCCAGCAGCACCACCCCTCCCCTGCCCAGCCAGACCTCGCCTGTTGTGACGCACAAAGCCTCCTGCTACAGCCCGCACATGGTACAGTCCACTTCACCATTGCAACTGCTTTTTTTTTTTTTTTATGTGTGTGTAATTTCAGAAGTTGACCTGATATTTGTTTCCTAATTTCCTCCCCCTCGCTCTCTCCAGATATCGAGTCAGGGTCTGTCCCAGGTCACCACCAGCCTCAGCACAACAGGTGAGCTGTAATTACTGTTTGTGCCTGTGTAGAGTCTCGTCAATGAATTATTAAAGGTTAGCGCAATTGTGTTTTTGGCACCCAAAGGTCGGTCACAGGAAGATTAAACCGGTCCTGACATTATTTGGAAGAAGTTGATACCTCTGTATTGTCAGAGCTTTTCACTGGTTTGATGAAACACTGAAGAATCACAGCTTTAAAAAAAATGACTTCTGTGAGAGAAAGACTGAAATAGAAAACAATGATGTTTTGTTGACAACAACATGGAAGCACTGGTCCCATCTTGAGTTGTTGACCTCCATGAGTCATGACTGGGCCTGATGATTTATAGACCTTGGCTACAGTGTGAGCTATCCCAGGCTTCACAGATATGACAGATGGCCTGACAGGTAACAAACACAGCTGGAAATTTATTGGCCCGTTGAGCCGAGGCTAATACTTTCCAGTCTCAAACTTCTCTCTCTAGTCTGAAGTTGAATGGAGTCAAAGACGACATTCAAAAAGCTCAGGATCCTTACTGTTGATATCACCAGAGTCTTTACTTAGTAATAACTCTGTAATTCATCACTTACAACGTGGCATCAGTATCACTCTTCTTCTCCTCCTCCTCTCAGCCGCCAGTTCGTCACCTTCAGCGTCCTGCCCAATGACCCCCGTCAGCTCGGCTGCAGTCGGCTCCACCTCTACTTCTGTGACTCCACCTCCTCATAGCACAGCCAGCCCCGCCCCGCCCAGCCTCGGGGCCCACGGGCTCAACACTGGGTGAGTTTCGATAATGGTGCATTTTTTAAAAGAGCGTCAGCATCGTATGTAGTCAGTCAGAGCGATTTTGTTCCAAGAAGGTTGGAATATACTGCACTGCTTCCACCAGCGTTGTCATTATTTTTATTTCCTAAGCAATTAATGGGAAAATACAGCAACATATTAATTGATAATGAAGATAATGGTTATTGCAGCCAAAGATGGAGGAAAGAAATCAGCGCTTTCTTGTTGTTACTTCTGTACTGAATGAAATCACAAAGCTACAAACTTCTCCCAGTTTTCTTATTTAATTCTATGTTTAAAGATCTTGTTTAGGTTGTTTTTTGAACTGAACTCTTCAACCTGTAACGACAATCTCTTGAACTCGACATTGCCCAATACTGTGCATACTGTACGTGGCTGCATTTTGTAGAGAAATCTATGGTATTCAGCTGTCAGACTGCCGTCGCACCAGTTTGACTTCAGTTCTGCATGTTTGCACCAATCGAGACAGAAAATGACGTCTAGAAACGTCTGCACAAGCTACGACGTGCAGGTGTGACCCAGATAGAAAATGTCAGGTGCTGAACAAAAACACAAAGAGGCAGCTGCTTCGTAAATTAAACACAAGACGAGAGACAGAGGCCTTCAGATCTGCATCGCTGATAAATACTGGTATGTTGGGTTTACATCAATTAACGTGCCAACTGTGTGTGTGTGTGTGTGTGTGTGTGTGTGTGTGTGTGTGTGTGTGAATTTGCGGCCCATCCACATTTCAGAAACACAATGATGGGAGTAAGCACAGGGATGAACCAGGCCCTCATTGGCAGCAATCCCCTGGCTACCATGCAAGGTGTGTGTGCGTGCATGCGCTCATGTGTGTGTTGTGTCGGTGCATGCAGACTGTCCCCTCCAGCTCAGCGAGTCTTCATGAGTCTCCATTTTCTAAAGACCACTTCCCATTTCACCCTTTCATCCATTCTGACCAAAATGAATTTCCTTGCAAAAAAGCCTCAGACAGACGGTAGCCAGCAGCGAGCCCGGCACAGTCCTCCTCCTCCTCCTCCTCCTCCTCCTCCTCTCCTCCTCCTCCTCTTCAGCACAAACTTTTTGAATCACTCAGTATGGTGAAAGATTCAATTTGATTCTCATACAATAGCCTGCTATTATCACAAAGTGACAAGAGCCCCTTATGGCAAAGCTTAGGAGGCCAAGTCAGCTTACAGTAAACAGTTGAAAAGGCACAATCCCCTCCCTCTCAATATACCGAGGCCTGTTGGCTAAATAACCAGTTTCCACTCAAAATTCCTCTTTTTGAAAGAGATGATCTGCTGCCAAATCAATTAAGCATCACAAATAAGCTCAGCTTTGAATCCGTCACGTGCTCCATCTCCCTATAGCGCCGATTCAGACCTTCCCCACCCTTTTTTTTTCTCCGGCTCCGTTCGGTGTCATTCAGAGCCGGCCTCCTCGGGGCCATGTGCTGATGAGAAGGATACAGTCTGTTATGGAAACTGCAGCTCTGGCACCGGCAGCTCTGATGGAGTTATAGGCTGAGGGAGAGAAGAAAGAGGAACCCCGGTGAAAAGAGGGGGTTTTAGATGAAGCGTTGACGTGAAAGGATTTCTGGTTTGATTCCCTCTGGGGCCGCACACACGCCATGAATGTTTACACTCATGGTGTGATAATGGATAAAAGTGTTTACTATTACAACTGGAATTCAGAAGTCAGCAGGCATCTCTGCTCGACTGATAGACAGGTTACTCTGCCATGTTTTTTTTTAATCTCTCCTTGGAAAATACAGTTATACATTAACTAATCAGCAACTTTTCTGATGATTAATTAAAGGTTTTGAGTCGTTTTTTAAGAAAGAATTTAAAAATTCTCAGATTAATATTTGTTGCTTTCTCGATCTTCCATGACAGTAAATAAACTATCTTTGGGTTTTAAACTGTCACGAGACTTCAGTTTGTATTTATTATCATTTTATTAACTAAACAGTTAATGGGTTAAATGAGGAAAATTATCATCATATTAATGGATAATGTAAATGATTGTTAGTTGTAGCCCTGGTAACAATGACAGTGTGCCTCCTTCGGTTGATTGTGAATTTTAAATCTTTGTATTTTTTATTGGGTGGTTTTGTGTGCAGACAGGCAGCAGATGTAGGGCTGATGGAAATATTCCATTTTCACACTTTCACAAGCATCTGACTCACTCCATTGCATCAGTATGTTTTAGTTTGTGTGTGTGTGTGTATGTATGTGTGTGCGTGTGCATGTGCATGTTCATACATAGTAAATAACCATCTCCATCCTCATACTTTGCTCATTATCATTTGTCTATAAGACGTCTTCACAGCGCCTTCATTCACTATCATTTATTCCTTTACTGAAAAGACAACATATAAAAACAGTTTCCTAGTTTTTATGTTTGTAGTCAAATTTTATAAAAAGTCCATTTCACTCTGTCAGTCTCTCTCTCATCATCTTCATCTCCACCGTCCGGGTTTTAAATGTTTCTCCTGTTACTGATGTGTTCACTGACTTCTCTTTACTTCTTCTATCCTCCTTCTGTTCCTCTTTACTCATCCACTCTGACTGCTTCTATTCAAATTTTTTCTCCTTTTTGTCCTCCATTAATCACGGTTTCCATCGTCCTCTTCACTTCGTCCTTTCTCCTCCCTCTGCGTCCTCCTCACTGCCACCACATCTGCGTTTGTCCTGCTCTTTCTTTTACTCTTTCTTCTCCCTTCATCACTTTGTCACGTTGTCCTTATTAATTTTTTGTCCTTTACTGTGTCTACTTTTATCCCTTTCTTTTTGCTTTCCATCTTTCTCTGTATCCATTGTCACTTTTTCACATCATCTTTTGTCCTGTTGACCCTTGCCTTATCTCTCTTTTTGAATCTTCCTCCTCCTCTCTCCGCCCTCATCTTCACCTCCTCCCTCCATCCCTGCCCACACTCCTCCTCCCATCATCTTCCTCTCTTCCATCGCTACCAGCCCTGGCAGCCAGCAGCGGTCAGCTGTCCATCTCCAGCCTCGAGGGGGGGGCGGGTCACATGCTTCTGGGTGGACCTGGGGGTCCCACTGTCCCCGCCTCCCTCCGCCCCTCCCTCTTCCTCAACCGACCCACCCTCCTCCCCATGGTGACCGGCTCCATGGTGACCACCTCCACGCCCACCATGGGACTGGTCAGCAGCAGCAGCGGTGGCGGGTGCGGCCCGCGGCCGTCCTTCTCCCAGTCTCCGCCGCCCGGTGCCAGCGACCTCATGAGCCCGACCTCGTGCCCTGAGGAGTCCGCTTCTCCTTGTTCAAGTCCCGCCTCTTTCTGTTCCTTCAGCGAAGCCTCGCCGCCGCCCCTGGGAGGGGCCATGGCCGAGTGATCCCTGACTGACAGCCAAAGCATCCTATCAGAGGAGGACGAGGAGGAGGAAAAGGAGCAAAAAGAGTGTTAAAGGAGCTTTATAAATCTAAATTTGCAACCTCGCCTTTCAACCAAAGCCATCTCTCTGTCTGATCCATCTCTGATTTCATCTCTCTGTGTCCCCCCGCTGAAGTCTTCTGAAGCCAAAAATATACACAGATGAATGAGGGGAGGAAGCAAAGAGAGAGGGAGGATGGAGAGGATAGAGAGAACTGCAGAATGGAGGGGAGAAATCTGAAACCAAATAATGACCTACAGCTGGAGAGGTGGCACTGAGGAGTGTTTTTGCTTGGCATCGGGGGAACAAACACCACGCTTTTTATCGGCTGGAGAAAAAAAAAAGAACTCAATGAGGGCAGGGATGAGAACTGAAAACTGTGTGTGAGAGATGGGAGGCAACAAGAAAAGACTTGTTTAACAAGCTCAGAAGGTCCAGGAAGGTGGCTGCAACCAAATTAAAAAAAAAAAGAAAAGATGCTAGAAGAGAAACACACACCTACAAAGATGAAAACCAAAATCTCCAAATACCAAAAACTGAAAACCAAAAAACAAAAAAAAGACAAAAAAAGACAAAACAAACGGAGAGAAAAGCTTTAGTTCAAAAAGACTTTTACATTCTGATCTGTCCAGGATCAGTTCAGTACTTCATTCTACTTCATGCCAAACATTTTCCATTTCACTCAGGATTTCTGTTATTTTTATTTTGAGTTCAAGATTTACAAAACACTTATTTTTCTATTATTTTATATTAATCGCTCTTTATGGTATTTCTTGCCAAATGCGTACAGTTTAATGTTTTACAGCTGATCCCACATGCAGGGTATCTACCTACCTCTCTCTTTACAGCTTTACCAGGAAGAACCTACCTTTCATTACAACACAGTGTTTGTTTTATCCAGCCTGGAGTAGCAGACGGGTGGAGTTTACTACCATAGTTGCTATAGCATCAGGTAGGATGCCAATCCATACATACTCTAGTATAAATATAACTTGTAAATGCTTTCTTGTGGATGCCTGAGCTCTCTGGTATTCACTAAATACAACTATGTGGCAAAATCCACCCTTCTGGTACATAAATAGGATAAAACCAACCACACATGTTGGAAAATCCCATTTGATCCAGGTTTGTTTTAGGTTAAAATGGTCTGATTTGTTTGGTGTATCGCTGTTAGTATCAACTTGACAGATCCAAAGTGAATTTTTGGGATTATTTTCTGCTCAACAAGTAAATTTCAAGCAGGATTTTTATCACCATTATCATCATCATTGTCAATATTCTCACTGTATCTGTAATGTTTGCTCAAACTGAAGTATACCCAACATATACTGCCTACAAAGAGGATACACACACACACAACAGGCAGATGTTGATACTCTCGGGATTCCTTTCAGCATTATTTGCCTTCTTTTATTTATTATCACCCCCATACCATCGTCATGTCATTTTCCAGACTGCTCATCTACCACCAGACAGTCACTCTTGGATACCAAAGCATCGCCTCTGGCAGCGTTGTCTCTGGATTCGCCCGGGAGACGAGTGTCCAGACAAAACCTCAGCAGTGTCAAAGGGAAAAAAATACACACACACATACACACACTACAAGCATAAGAAAGAGTCCAAACCAAAAAAAAAAAGAACAAAAGAAAGAGGTGAAGCACCGGCGTTCCCCTTACTGCCCCCAAACCCCTGCCCTCCATCCCTCCCTCCCATCTGCCCCTCTCCTTTGTCTCCAAAGATCAGATCAAAGGGCCAAAAGAAAAGAGGAGAAGAAGAAGAAGTGGAGGAGAAGGAGAAGTGGTCAGGAGCAGAGGAGCCAAAGGTTTGAAAAGCTGCAGGGGAAAGCAAGAAGAGGAGGAGGAGGAGGAGAAGAAAAAAAAGGAGGAAGAGGAGCAGGAGGAGGTGCGCGCAAAGCGGCGGACCAAAAAACCAAAAAGTAATCCAAAACCAAAAGCTACTACTACTGCTACTAGTTATGTATGAGTGACTGAACTGTAACTAAACCAAATACAAACAAAGAGGGGGAGGACGAGGGGAGAAAAGGGGGGAGTAAGGCCCTGTCTGTCTGTTCGTCTTTAACTGTGATTGCTGTTCTTGTATCGACAGACAGAAATCGTTCCCTCCCTCCCTCTGCCGGCGACCTCGGCTTTGTTCTCACTTTCTTTTCCTGGATGGATAAAATATGGAATAACCTCAACAAACTGACTTTGAGAATATATATATTTTTGTTTTTGCTTTCCATAGTGTGTCTGTTAATGATGTATGGATTTGTCTCATTGCTTTCTACTTATTATGCGGCGGGTGGGAGGGGGGGTGGGGCTGGGGCGGGGTGGGGCAGGGGCGGGGAGGAGGTGGTGGGTTTTGGCGACGTGTTGCCTATTTTCATATCTTCTTGTCTCTTCGGTTGTGCTCTGGGTTTTTATTTTTGTTTACGTTTGGAAATAACTGTGAAAATGTAGCTTCCAAGATAAAAAAAGTGTTTTAGTTGATCCAGAATGTTGTGAAAAAGCCAAAACTGAAAACCAAAAGCAAAACTTTTTAGACATACAACCATACCAAATAGAACAACCAAACCAATGCACAAAGATGTACGAGTGGAAGTGTACGTGTGTAAGTGTGTGAGCGTGTGTGTGTACGTGCATGTATGAGTGTGTGTGCTTGTGCGAGCATGTGTCGGTGTTAGGATAATTCTCTTGCATACAAACCAAACCGTAAAACACACAACACACTCTGTCACGTAAACATGTTGGGTGAAATAATATCAGCCAATTCTCATTTTAAACAGTTGGAAGCAGAGCTCTGGTCATTTTCAGCCTGAACCTCAACTCTCTCCTGCTGCTGTGAGCGCTTTTTCAACCCATTTATAACCTTGGAAAAAGATGCACAAATGTAGTTTTTATTTATTATTGTATAAGTTTTACTATTTATTTTAACAGTGGTTTACATAACCGTCAGCTGATCCTTGACTTTCACATCTTTTAACAGATGTTTCTTTACAGGCAGAGAAGACGCTGACTTAAAAAACTTAAATAACTACATTGGTGGTGTTGTCAACTATTTTCCAGAACATGCCATTTGGTTTTATTTTAATTTCTTAGTGTCCAAGCAGCCACTGGTTTCTATTCATTTCAGCATGAATAAAAATCAACTTGCAGAGATTTGAAACTGAACATTAGGTCACTCGTTTGTCTCCAGTGTTGTATTACTGTGAGAGTTAAACAGCTGAAAAATTTGCCAATCAAACTAGAAATTACAGGAATCCTGTGGGTGGGTGTTTCTCTCCCTGTAAAACATATATAAAGCTACTTTTTTTAAATATCTTTTAAATTGTGTAGTGTCAATATCCACATTCTTCTTTACTGACTTTGTTAGTAGTTTTCTACCACCAACTGTTGATCAGCAGAGATGGCATGTAACTAATGGCAGGACATGAATGACCCACTCATAAAAACGTCGCTCCACAGCGCTGCTACTGGTCAAAAGAAATTAAGTTCCATTTAAAAAGCTTTACAGTGAAACAGGTGATGATATTTT
This sequence comes from Lates calcarifer, assembly GCF_001640805.2. Classification (NCBI taxonomy): domain Eukaryota; kingdom Metazoa; phylum Chordata; class Actinopteri; family Centropomidae; genus Lates; species Lates calcarifer. The sequence goes on along the minus strand of NC_066835.1, from coordinate 19,343,155 downwards.
CAGTCGCTCTCACACCGACAGGAGATGAGAGAACAGGTCCAGGTTGAAACCAAACAGAATTAAGCTTTAATGTAAACAGACGCAGGTACTGAAGGCAACCAATGATAGAGATGATATGGGGGAGGGAAGTGGGGGGAGCAGACGTCTGAGACGGATTAAAGGCTGTTAACGTCCACTTTTAGAGGGAATGTATCCATTAGTTCTCATAGGTTTTTTAGGGGGAAATAATATATGTTCAACTGCTCTTACTTGTTGTTGATGTATAAAAAGGCTGGGACTACTATCCTTGATGATGACGACCGAAGACGATGACTTGATTTAAGAACCAAAAGCTTTAAAACTCTTTATCTCTCATGGGCTCTTTGTTGGAAAAAAATATTTGTATTTATTGTATAAGGGAGGTGCGTGCTTTTTCGGGGATGGGGAAAATGGTCCGTTTGTATTTTATGAACTTCTTTGTCTCTCACCTTGTTTATTTATTGAGTCTTTATTTATGTATTTATTGGATTCTATTTAAGTCTTTCTGGATCTTTGTAATAGTTTTTTCAGGGGTTGTTGTGAGGCTTGTATCTGCAGAGAGGGGTGTTCTTGAGATCAAGACAAGAAGAGAAGATGCCAAACGAATGTTTCAAAGCAAAACCAAACCTAAAGACTGTTGTAACCTGAGACAGAGAGAGACAGTAGCAGGGAAACTGTGACAGAGGAAAATGATGTTTTGAAATTAGCATTGGGGGAGAATTCACACAGAGCTTGAAGAGTGTGTTACTGTTTAAAATCTTCAGTCAGTAACGTTTACTTTCCTGTTCCACCAGCTCTTTGTTAGCGCAGCGTTAGCCGAGCTATAGAACAAGTGTTTACCAAGAGGAGAGTTACAATACCACACACAAGCTAGTTCTTGCGTAGAGATTGTCTTTCTATCACTACATAGCTAATGTTAGCATTAACAACTGTTTATGTACCAGTCTAGAAGAAACATTGTTCAGCATCAAACTTCATTCTTTTAATCACCTAGAGCTGTCTCCAGCGGTGGAAAGCAATGCCAATGTTTTGCTTCTAGTTCTATCACCTATTTTCTTCTTCTTAAGTTAGCATGCTAACCAGCTAGCCCATCTCATTACTTTCTGATAGTGACTCACTGTAGCATCTAGTCTGGCCTGAAGAAGTGGCGCTGCTCAGAGTGTTCAGCGTCAGAGAAAACTTAACTGTAACTGGAAAGACTTTAAATTAATATAAAGTATAATATAATATACTTTAAATTACAAAACATAATGCTCATGACATCAGACTACATGACCAGCTAAATAGCGTTGGTTGGGTTAGCATAATCAGATTTAATTCTAAACTGAATGAATACAACAAACTCTGAATGCAGACATAACATATATATAACATATAAATTGGCCTCTAAAACTGTGGTTATGTTACAGCTTGTGATACTGCAGTGACCTGCTGTTTATGCAGATGATTATTTATTGTTTCCTACTAGCTAGTAGCTATGGCAGTTTTTTTTAATGCTGCAGCCAGATTTAGTGAATCACTAAAATTAGCCAATAGTGTCTAAGATATTGGAAAAGACTTACATATACTGCTGCAACCCAAGTTCATTCAGGTGTGATTGTATTTGCAGCTTCAGGACATTTACGTAGCAGGTCTGGTATGCTGTGTCACTAGAAAGTAAACTAATCAGACTATGCTAGCTGTTTCACCCAGCTCAGTTTCACACACTCTTAACTGGTTAAACTGGTCAGTGACTGACACAATTCTCAGTTTTTTGCCGTGTGTTTTAGTTTAAAATCCAACATTTCTGTCCCTGTCGAGTGAATTTCCTCTGTTCACGTCTCCTCCTCTGCTCTCTGAAAAGCTTTCTGATTCCCTCTGTCCCACTTCAGGACGAGGGCTTTAACTCATACCTCTGATACTCTGATGAAAAACCAAATAGATATTCAAGCTTTAATGACAAAAAAAAGAATTAAAAAAAAGACGTGACTTGTCTGAACTCAGGAGTGAGGGATATGAAACTGGCCCTAGCAAGTTAGTTTGGTGAAGGAAAAACAAAGATTTTCATTAACCAGTTGTTCTTATGGCTTTAACCTACAGCATACACCACCTTGTCTTCTCCTGTTCACTGTTTGGAGTTCAGGGAGGTGTTGAGGATGTGGCTGTTGTTTTGTAGAAAGGAAGGTGTGTGTATATTCATCACTGCTGTCGGAGAAAAAAGGAGTATTTTTACTCAAGAAGAAACACGTGCTAATTTATGTTTTTAGTGTTTTGCTTGACTTTTGCGGTGTTAGAAATCTACTGCAGAGCTTAACAACTGCATTGATGTCAAAGTAAAGAAAATACAAATTTATATTTTTAAGATTTGAGGTTTTATTTTTGCTCCGACAGCAGTGCAGCTCTGACTATATGTGTGCCTGTGAAGTTAGACTCAGCTGTGGTGGACAGAGAATGATACCAAAGTTAAAACTACCACAGTGAGACACTACACTACAAACACAACACACACACATTCACAGTGATTCCATGTGTATATAAACATTCAGGATTCTTGTTAGGGACTGTAACTGATCAAATAAAGGATATCCAGCGCCTGACGTTAATACAAAAACACTGTCAGATAATAAGAGCACTTCAGGCCTTGACAGTTTTTTACTGTAGTTCTTCTGTGGCTGTGAATGTTAATTTTACTACTCTGCTCAATTTTCCAAGTCACCATGAAATATAAAAGACTCTTTTTTTGGCCTTGAGAACACAAAATGTAATACCAGTAACAACAGATAGAGTGGAGAAAAAAAAGAGAATAATTTCAGTCGATATTGTTTGCCCCGTATTATTGTTAATTTATTTAGGAGAAATTTAAAAGAAGCATTTTCCTTTCTATTTTTTCTACAATGCAGCTTAAATCCAAAGGTTAAGAGGACAGCAAAGATAGATTTTACTGCTAAAGAAAAAAAACCTCAATAGTGAAAACCAAAGAGTTCCACTGTATCTTCTCACCTTGATTTTCTTTTTTATCCGCATTGTACAACTCCCACGTTTTTACGATGGCTCCAAAAGTGTTCTTTAATATAGCCTAATGATGATGATGGTGGTGATGATGGTGATGATGAACATAAAAGAAGAAACAAACACTGCTCTGTAAGCTTTAGTATCTGTTCTTTGGGTCCTTTTTCTGTTTTGAAGTATGCTTACAATATGCTGTTTTTTGACCTCGAGGCTCTCTCTGTCTGAGTTTGATTCTATAACCTGATTCTGTTGGAAAGCGTTTGGGTTTGAAACTGTTCTCTACTGTCCCTTAACTCATCGCTATCTGTGTGCCTGTTGTTTTGGGGGCCAGGGAAACGGGGACAAAACAAACCTGTAAGTGTTAGGAATAAAGTGCGAATTTAGACCAAAGTCATCTCCTGTGTCTTTGTTGTTTATTTATTTTGCTGTATTCAAGAACAACAGAATTTCTATTTTTTGAATGTGAGTATATCCGTTTAGGGAGTTTTAAGTAAAGTTTTGCAGATGCAAGTTTTAAGTACGGGATGAAAAAAAAAAAAAATATATATATATATATATATATAAAAATTTCATAAGTTTGAAAAACAGGTTGAAAAACATCTCAAATTTTCATGCTTGTCTGTGAACGACTGTAAACATGATAAAAAAGTCAGTGCTGTTTATTTTCAAATATATATGCTTTTCATTCACGGTTATTTACTAGTATTATTTCTATATTATATTACATTACAGATAATTAATACTGGACACCACAGCTGCCCTCAGCTCTGTGGAGCGTTTTAGCAACTTTCAGCTCCGTTTTGGTTGAGTCTCGTGGCTCTCATCAACCTCGATTCAGCCATAAGCAGGCAGCTGTTTTCAAAACGTGTAAATAATTTTCTTCAAAGTCAGAGCCAAAAGGAGAGGCATGCTTTAAGTAAACACAAAGTTGACTGCGGTCCACCGTATTAAAGTCTGATGTTTTTAGTTAGGGAAATATCGTGGTTGTCATGGTTACAGTAATAAATGTGGTTACAGATATGCTCGTGCTTTTCTGTTGCTGACCCAAATAATATCCACCCTGACCTCGACATTATGTAGACTTTGTTGCTTAACAACAATGTCATGTAATAATTACTATGGCCACTAGAGGGCTCTGTTGGCCATAAATACAACGCTAATGCACACAATGTGTAAAGGGATATGTTCAGTAAATAGGCAACTGTTCACCAACACAATTTACCATATCAACTTTGTGTAAACTGAAGTCTGTCAGTGTTGTGTTTCCACTGCCTTCAAGTCTTTAAACACTGCCTTAAGTTTTTTTTTTTTTTTTTTTGGTGAATAACAACCTCAGAGAAACCCTGAATATTTTTTAAAATGTGGAATGAAAATAGTCTAATTCAGTACAATCTAAGTGGAAAATATTATGTCCTCCAAATACAAAAGGCATTCAGTTTCACATGAAGTTAATTTGATGAAATTCTTCTCTCTCAGACAGGGCAAGAAGAAAAGGTGTATTTAAAGCCTTTATTTGTCTGTCTGCTGTCTAATGGTTTGAAATGCCGACCCTGATGAAGACGCTATGAGGTGGAAACCATTTTAAAAGATGAATATTCCCAGCTTAAATAAAAGCTTTTCATAGACTCTCCCTCTTTGATACCTGAAGAACGATTCTTTTCTGTGTCTAGTCATTATTATGTATCAGAAAACCTTGGTTGATATAATTCTAGTCCAAACGGTTTTTGTGCTTTTCTTTCTTCTCTGTTAACAATAATACTTTATTCTTGCTTAAATATCAATATTTCCAGTTTTTCTTGTTTCAAATAAGCTATACTAACAAGGTCAGGAGATTTGTGTCCGGTGGAAACAGTCAAGTTAAAACATGTTTTCCTCTCAGTGTCTGTTGATTACAGATGTACTGTATGTGCTGCGTACTGAGCCTCAATGACAGTGCTTTGTTCTTGGCAGTTATTGTGCAGATTTTCAGAAAAAGGAATCCTCTGACTCCTGCTTTAAATCAATAAGACAATATCTATATCAGTCATTTTCAACCATCCAGCTCTCCTGTTTTTCCTTTCTCTGCGCTGTTTGCTCTAAGTCCTCACACGGTTTTGTTTTGTCGATAGCTGCTGACATAGGCAGGAGGAGTTTTACCACACGTGTGCACTTCGCTTTACATTCTTGCAGTTGCATGTTCGGGGGGGTACCATCTTGGATGGAAACCCCTGAATCATTCAGGGGGCCCGGAGCAGGACAGGAGCCCTGCAACCTACCAGGGGGGTATGGATATTTAATGTCTTAGTGTTGTTGTTGAACTCACAGGGGCCAGGATTTCTAACAGTGCCCCTGCACACTTTCACAACTTATTGCTGCCCAGTAGTACCACAGTCCTCCTCTCTGCAGCTGCTTGAGCATAAAATTGTGTTGTTGTTTAGAGAATCAAGATCGAACTTGTTTTCTTTCCCAAAAACAACATTTTCTGAGCCAGTTTCTACATTCTCCTCCTCCTCCTCCTCCTCCTCCTCCTCCTTCTCCTCTGCTCCTGTTTTTTATGAGCTGGATCCAGAGTCATACGCCAGTTTGTAATGTCACAGATCAGCCAAACCATAATCCACACTGCTCCTCCCGTCTACAGTAAATCATACCAGTGCATCCAAGTCCACATACAAATAGCTTCTGGGTAAAAAATTAGAGCTTAGTCTTCACTGTTCAGCAAATTACTGGGCTCTGAGATACTCGATCAGATCTATTACTTCATGCCACGGTTGCCCATTTGCACCAACACACTATTTCATCTGAGAACTTGTGTTTATTTTGTGGTCAAATCAAGAATCAATACAGCCATTTTGGTTTTTTAATATCACAGAACTACTTTTTTGTATCTGGTCCCTTTGTTGAAGGCCTTAAACCTTAGATGTTTTACACCGTACTGTATTTAGTTTGACTTTGTCCCAGTCGTATATGAAACATTTTCTACCATCAGCTGCCAGATGTGGTGAAATAAAAGGTGGAATGGCAGATACGAGGCTTCTGTGTGAAGCTGTTGATGTGTAGTTTTGACATTCGGCCGCCTCCCTCGTGAAGCGATCTTTTGAAATAATGATGCTGCTATTGGTCCTGGGTGGTTCAGATCTGGGTGGCCTCTCTGTGAGTGTGTTTCCAGTCAGTCCCAGTCTCTCTTCTGGGAACTAACATGTTGTAACCCACAGGTCCCTCAGGAGCAGCTTTGCTTTGCCTCCTCCAAGGAAGAAACTAACTCTCACTCTTTTTCTCTCAGTGTCTCCGACACACAAACACACTCACAGTTCAAGCTTGGTCTTCACTCTCCATGCTCTGTAAACCATGAATGAACCTCTATGTTTGCACCTTTACACACTCTGCGTGCCAGATGTGAACCAGCCAAATGTTTGGAAAACCCAAAGTGAAATACCAGGTGTGAAGCAGCCGTGAAATCCGCAGCGCCGCTCTGACCGCTGAACACCGCGGTGTAGAGGTCACAGAGATGACCAGCAGAAAAGGTTTCACAGCAAATGATATCTTCATCCGTTTCCTAATCTCAGCTATTTTAGTTTAAAACCTAAATGTTTTTTTGTTGTTGTTGTTTTCTTCTTGTATAAACTGGATCAGTTTATACAAGTCATTACTTTTATTCTTAAAACTTTCCTTATACTATACATACTCCTCTCATTAATTTGTTAATTTGTTATTTAAATATTAACCAACATTTTCTTTCAGTATTATTTTTGTATGATTCTTGATTCATTTTTATCATGAATTTAGAGAATGAATGTCTGGTCTGCTCTTAACTGGACATTTTCTCACTGTTAATTTTGAATGAAGGTGAAGATGTTGTTAGATGAGGAAAACCTGCCCCACTGTCTTAAACATGGGCATTGTGTTAAGCTGCAGTTTACGATAAAAGCCACTAGGTGGTGTCCTCTCACTATAAACAGACCAATAGTTTGAGAGGACCAGGAACAGGTCGACTCAGCTCTTCAGCAACTTTTGATGTTCATAATGTTTTATTTTAATTTACATTAGTCAACATCTAGGGTGGAAGTGCTGATGTTTTTTTCCTAGAAAAATGTTTTTAAAATATATTTTAAAAACTCTACAGTCAGAATTTCAAATATAATATATTTGATATTATTGATATTCAAATATAGATGTTTTATTAGTTTTATAGTTATTGTTCTGTTACAGTCAGAAAAACTAAATCACTTTCATCTGAAGACTGAGAAAAGTGGCCCTGAGAGGCTATTATGCTAACAGTGCTCGCTAACGTGTTAATGTTTAGCGGTTCAGCATGCTAACACTGGATAATCAGAACTAAACACAAACCACAGCTAATAGCTTACTGATGGGAATGTCAGTGTTTTAGGTGTTTGGTCATAAACCAAACGACAGAACAAAATGAAAGAGGAAAGGTCAGGGATCACTAAAACCTGTAGTATACATGAACGTCTGTAAAACTTCATGACAGTCTGTCCAGTGATTGTTGAGATTCTTCAGTCTGGGTGGTGAATGAACCACACTTTTATAGAAATACTCTCCTCTAATCAATAAAAACAGCCTTTTGAATTGTATCTTTAGCTCTTGTCACCATTATTAAACTCTCAAACTCACACTCCAACTCAACTGTTTGCAGCGTGTCATTTTCAAGGAGATAAATCTTAATTTACCGCCTCACTAACTTGTTGTTGGTTTTTGGTTAAGAGCTTTTGGTGAGACCGCTGCAGAGTGTTGACGTTTTATTCTGTGAAAATCTTAGTATTTATTTTTCATTTCAGCTGCAAGACGCCACACTTTTGAAAACTTGTAGGTCTTAAGAAAGTTTTTCCTATAACCAGTCAGATGAACTTGAAGTGTGGTGGTCAAACAGAGAAGAAACATATATGAGTTAAAGCTTTTCATCTGCACAGGTGCTGCTGTAAACAAACTGTTCTGTCTGCTCTCAGTCTCTGTGTTTGGATAAATGTAAATTAGTTTTTGCCTAGCTTTGAATGTGAGAGTCATATTATAACAATTGGTGTGTTTTGCAACATTTCACATGTAAATTCTGTCGTAGCAGTTAAACTGTCTGTGCTGTAAAACCGGAACAAATGCGTCATACTGGTTTGAGTTATTTTGAATAAATATTAAAATGACTAGGCAAACAGTTCAGGCTCCACGCTTTCACGAACCTGGACTGTTGACTTATATTTGTTTAGTCAATGAGCTTATTTATTAAGGAAACCCTCATTGCTTTATTTGTTAATACTCAGCCGATTATTGTCTCTTCAGGACCTGTCTGGATGTTTGCTCATGTGTGTCAGCTATGTTCAGCAGTGGTGAGTACTCACATCCTTTCTTTAAGTAAAAGTGCCAGTACATTAAGGTAAAAGTAAAGTCCTGGATTCAATAGAGATGCAGTAAAATCCAGTTTTTCTGAACTCCTATCTATGTGGTCCATTGGTCTGTGAACTCTGAGATCGGGGTTTCCCCTGCAGACTGTCAGGATGGATAAATTTGATGTGAACTGTCCCCCTGATTTTGCCCCCTAGCCCTCACGTCTCAGCATGAGAGCGAATGGCAAAACGCCTAAAATGTAAATACACAAGCCAACACGACGCCACATCTGCCTCTGACGTTTGACTGTCTCTGTGAGGTTCCATAATCCAGACACCTCCAGACACAACGTCCTCTGGTAACCGCGGTGATGCAGACAGTCACTCTGTAGCTATAGAAACAAAACTGTATGCTCTGGGTGTGTGGTAGGTGGCCGCCTGCTTGCGGTTGGCTGAATGGTTGGTTGGTTGGCGCGTTGTTGGGCTGGCTAATCACCGCAGCCCTGGTGTGATGTCTGTTGCCATCACGCTCTCGACATCAGCCAAAAAAAGAGCGGGACTCTTGCATATTGCTGAGCCTATAGGCTGCTCCCCCACGCAGGGCCATCCCCCGCCACCCTGGCCAAACCTACACAAACACAGTGCCAGCCAATCTCAACCCAACTCAGACAAACTCAGTCTCAATCCAAACCCATCCAAGCGTAACTGTGTGCAGCCAAGCCCACCACACTCCACCCTGCCCTAACCCAGCATTTGATATTTTATACCCGAGACATCATTTAGCCAACGCTCTCCTCCAGAGCTGCAAACAGTGGAAGAAATCATCGTAATTGTAGGTGGCAGGATCATCTTGTGGCTAGAGGGAGCGTCGTATAACTTAAAGGTCACAGACTTGATCATATCGACAACCGATTTGTCTGTCAGTCTCCAGTCAAAGTGTTTTAGCGAGACTCTAAACCACAAACCACTCAGTCTGAGTTACTGTGGATGAGAGCGGCAGCTGTGAACCAAAGCCATAAATCACAAATAGAACCAAGTACAAAAGACAATCGCTGAAATACAAATAACTAGAAAATGATACTGAGGTTTTGTCTTTGAGTGGAGGGAAAAACTAAGCAGCCAAACCTTCTCTGTGATGCAATTTTTCAGCTTTTATTCCAGGATTTCTGTGGAACAGGCCTACTAGGGAACCAAAAGACACTTTGTCAAATCAGGATTTAAAATAAAATCTCTTCTAAACAGTTTTTATTCGAGCACAGAAAAAGCTGATTAAAAAGCAAGTCAGAATCACCTTAATCTCTCAGTACAGTCACTATAATTTGCCTCAGAGACACACAAGTACAGACAAGTGTTGAGATAAAACAGGGCCTCACATGCCTGTATAGTACAAGGCAGTAGACTATACATGTCAGACTAAATATATACATTATATTCAAACAATAAAGACAGGGAGGATGAGGGGAAAGGGGGGAAAAGATGGCTGCTGAATCTCAGATCTGTTTTTCTGTAGAAAAGGAAACAGGGTGACAAAGAACAGGATTAGAAGAAAAAGGAGATATAGAAAAGGAAGTGAAGGAGGAGGAGAAGAAAGTGAGACAGTGAGCGTCAGTTCGCAGAAAAAAACAACAAACCTTCCCTGAATTTAGGAAAAAAGGTTAAAAACTTCTAATAGAGATGAGAATCGCAGCAGGAAAAATACACAACCAAGCTACACACTCCTTTGCATCCAAGCCACAGACGTTTAGATCAACACTGAACCAAATCTAAGCACCTGGTTAGTATTTTCATTGGCCTGTCACTGTGTTAGCGCTGTCGACTCTTACATACTTTTCTGTCTCTGCTGTCAACAGACAGTAAAACCGTATGAATGAACCACTGTGAGATTCTCAGAGGCAAAGAGACTGTTAGCGTCGCTATCATTGCTAAATTAGATTTTACATTTAATTCAGTTTGCTGAGACTGATTTACAGTCAGTAGTGGGGTAGATTAAACATCCTGACTAAGAAAAGGAAACATTTAGCCTAAAAATAATTTAACACTCTCACAAATCTGAGGGTATGTTTTTTAGGTTATTTTGAACAGATTAGCAGTATTCATTATTGGGTTTTTCACTTTTGATCAAATCTTAATCCTATATTTCTATATATTTAATGTCTGTCTTGGTCTAGTTTGTTAGGTTAGTGTTTGATTGACTGAAACCATCACATAATAATAATAATTGTAAGGTTTGGGTAACTGCCTGGAAAGATTTGGGGTTCGTTCTGGCATTCACGCAGGTTTATATCTCTTATACAAGAAGCAAAGATGCCATTTTTACACCAACCTCAACCAATGCTAAATATTAAAGCTCAGTTAATTACTTTAATGGCCACTAGGGGGCGACAAGTACACAACCCTCACTTATTGTTACTGAGGCTTCAGCGTGATAGCAGTTTACACAGATTACACATCCAGGAAACACAGAGCAACGTTATCATCCAATTGGTGCATATTCTGTTCTCTCGACAGAATTAAGTGTAAAACTCAACTCCTGGGTCCTTGGTTCTGGTCCACCTTGGTTTCAAGCAACTGCAAGCAGGTAGCTGACAACTAAAGATCCAAATACAGACCAACATTCTGTACTAGTAATAAAAAGAGATTTAAATTCGAAGTGCACAGACACATGATCCCACTGGGATGATAATGTTGCTCCCTGTCTGCTTAATGTGCAAGTAAGCTTTGTTTTAATGTTTTAGCTGTGACACCTTCATAAGACTACACCACAGCAGGTTTATATGTGTTATCTTATTTTGGAGTTCTGTCTCCAAAAGGTTTATTAAATTTAGCTTTACATTTGCATTGTTGGCCTCATGGGGACAACAAAAGAAAGTTCCTGAGGTAAATATGTGGCTCTTTAGCTGCTATCACAAGCTGGTCTCTAACTGTGTCTGTTGTTTGGTCCTAGACCTTAGGGTTGGTGACGACCAGTGTTGGATAATGTTACGTTTAAAAGTAATAGAGAATGGGAAAAGAATGTGAAGGCAACGAAAAAACTACGTAAAGAGCGTCCTATTTGCCATTGCGCCAGCTGAGCTTCACTTTAGCGCTGCCACACTGTAGGACGAGATACCTTCCACTAGTTTGCAATTGCTAAGCCATAAGAAAGAAAGATACTGTGCGAATGTGTTTTGGTTTTGTTGTAACAGTAACTTCCTCTTTTTTTAAATATCTAACGGATGATTACTTGAATTCCAAAACTAGCGCATTACGTTTTTTTAACGTAATTTAAGCAAAAAAAGTAATCATAGTACTCGATACTCGAATGTGTTAACTCTTAAGTGTTACCTCCAACACTGGTGAAGACCTAGAATCCTAGATGTTCTTCTCATGTTGGCAGAGACCAAAACGATAAAACTACACTGAATATTGGGCTTAAATACACAGAGGGCCTGAAAAACATGGAATACAAACAATGCAACATGTTACTGGTCTGTGTGTCTTAGAGTTATTCTGCTCTCAAGTGGCCAAAAATCAACTGCTGAAGCTTTAAAGAAGAAATGTGGCTCCCATCGTAGTGTTAATCTACTTATCTAACCAGCTTTATTTATATACATGACATGTCTTTTTGCTTAGCCTTACTTCTACTTCTCTACGTCTACTTCTACTTCTCTACTTCTACTTCTCTATATCTGTCTTTGTTTGCTATCGCTGTTCTTTAGCACCGATAAACCAAGACAAATTCCTTGCATGTGCAAACTTACTTGGCAATAAAGTCTGATTCTGATTCTGATGCCCGTATGAGCCATCTGACTGAACTCAACAAGTTTAAACATGTCCCCAGGGTGCTGTTGAAAGTCATTCTGGGAAACGTAGGACATCACTAACTGAAGTACAGACAGCAGACTGAAGGAACGTGGGTAAAGTTACAGTCTGGACGTCGCAGCTTTAACATGCAAGCAGAGCGTTTCTATATCAATAGAGTTGACGGAGCAGTCTGGGTATTTGGGGAGTGTATTATGGGAGGAAGCGGTGCATGGTGCCAATTGGAATAGGAAGAGGGAGTTCCTCCAGAGACAGACAGAGGAGACTGTTAACACATACACACTGAGCTCTATATAGACTGACACCGTTCCACACATACCTCGCTCTCTCTCTGACGGACTGACTGCAGGCTGCTCCACCTCCTAATGCCCCCCCCCCCTTCAAATCCCTGTCTTTTTTCCTCCTCACACTCCTCCTTTCTCATCTCCCTCTCCCTCTCTTTCCATCTTGCCAACTCACACTTCTCTCCTTCACTCACTTATCCCTCTTGTCTTCGTACTATGCCTCTCGGGTTTCCCTTACTCATGCTCTTCTTCCTCTTCTCTCTCTCTCTCTCTCTCCATTACAGACTTGGCACAAGGCCGCAAATAGGTCAAATATAACTCTCACATTCCTCCCTGCAGTCACTCTTCCTCTCCAAGGACTGAATGTGGCCTCACACTATCTCCCTCACTGTCTCTCTCCATATTAAAGGTTTATTGGATGTGATTCCTCCGTCTCCCTGCAGAAGAGTTGACTTGCTCCTAATTAAATGCTCACTTTTTTCTTTCAAGTTCCCACCACTTGGCCACTTGGAGTGTGTTTGAAATTCTCCTGTGCTATTCATTATGCAGAGCAATAATCTGTGGTGGTTCACGAACGACAAAACTATTGAGTGAGCACAAAACCAATTCAAGTGGTAATCACTTTGCAAGTTAGGATGAGAGCGCGTAGGACAGATTCATGAGCACAAAGTAAGCTTTGAGTAGCCATCCCTGATTTTGAGAGCATTCTTTCATTACGGGTCGGTTCACCCAAATTAGAAAGAAACATATTTTCTGTCTGCACCTGAAACATTTCAGACTAATTTTAAAGTGGTGCCTTAAAAAACAGAAACACTACTAAACTGTTGATCAGATCAGCTTTCTGTGTCCAGATATCACCAACCTATCTGCGTGGGTTGCTGTAGCAACAATGTAGGTGTCTTAATTGTGTAGCTACTGTCACTCTGGATTTGATATTGTCATTGTGATGCAAAAAAAACACCTCCAAATGTGGTTTGGTTCCAATTTCCAGATCTGACTTCTCGGTTTCCAGACTTCTTAAAATCAATCTGAATATACCAAAAACACCAATCTAGGCTGGCAGTCTGAACAAGACTTTATACCTCTGGCTGTATCTCACAATGATGGTTTTGATTTTAATTGCAGAAATTTCAAGATAAGTGGGATTTACACAGCAAACTGTTGAGCAGGGTCTGTGGTGGGAAGTAGTTTGTTTTCTGTGGATTATCAAGAGGAACTGGGACAGTGATCCTGAAAAGAAACCAAAGCTACTTCCATGGCTAAATACCACTAGAGGTCAGTGATAAGGGTTTTTTTTTTGGTAAATATTTGGGTAAACTAACCCTTTAAGCCTGACAAAAAGAAAGATATGAAGTCAGTGAGCAATGTTAGCTCTGTTCTCTGCTCAAATATGGTATTTCAACACTTCACTTTCTTAACATATCTAACACCAAGAATCCATGAAACTTACTATTTTGTACTTGCATGCTCTTACAACATGTTTTGTATTCTTAGATTTTGATTTTCAGATCGATTCTGACTCAGTTTTGACTTGAGAAATGTCAAATGTATTAAGCCAAATTTCATAAATGATGAGTAGGACGGATCATTTACAGCTTGTGAGATGGTTGTTTACTCCAGCTCATTATTCAGATGCCTCTTGCTCTGACTGTATGCAGATAGAGTTTGAAGGGGGCTGTCCTCCCCGAAATTCAAATGAGCCTAAAATGTCCCCTGTGACCTCCCGTAGCCTAAAAACAAGCCAATGGAAGGAGCTCTGCCACCCCTCTTTTTTTCCTCTATAGGTTTGTTTTTCTATTCAGGAACCCCGCTCTCTCCTCCCCCTCAACCTTCCCCTTTTTAGCCCCCTCTCTCTCACTCACTTCTCTCTCTCTCTCCTCCTCCTCCTCCCCCATTTCTTCCATGGCCTCATCCTCCCTTCTTTCCTCCGTTTCTGTCCTCTCCTCCTCGGCACAGGAGCGCCTTAATCCCATTACACATGTGTGAATACCAGCTGGAGGAGAGAAGGAGAGAGAGAGAGACACAGAAAATAGAGAGGGAGAGAGAGAGAGGAGAGGGGGAGGTAGAGGGGGAGACGGGAACAGAGAGTGTTTGTGTCCTAGTGTGAGTGACTGCATACTACGACTGTGTCTGCCTGATGCAAAATCCCCTAATGTAATGTAGTGAAGTTTACCGTAATATAATGTAATGCTTTATAATGAGGTGTAATGTAGGAGTTTCTCAGTTTTCAGCTCTTGTAATGCAGAGGAGGACGTCACCCGACCGGCCCCAGACAAACAAGTATTTTTTCTAAGCTATAACATCTTTTAATAAACTTGTTTTTGTTTTTTTAAAGTTCAATGCAAGTGTAACTTTTCTTACTCTGATTTAGTTTTAGGATTCAGGCTTAATGAACCTTTTAAATCCCTCTGACATAATTTCTGAAGTCAAACCTGCAGATCTTTGTTTAAAGTTTCTGAAAATCCAAAAATCTCAGGATAACTATCGGAGAAATTTATTTTAAAAATGCACAAGATGTCTTGAGTGGTGTAGATCTGAATCTTGGTTTAACAAAAATAATTAAAACTTGAGGTCCATGTAGTAGCTTTTTCTGGAGCTTTCAATTGCATATCATGATCTTCATCTGCAAACTGCTAAATCAAGCAAATCCATGGAAAAGGGTAGCGAGGGGGTCTTGAGTTAAGATGATTTTGGAGTTTGGATATTAGCTTCAATGAAAAACCAGAACAACATGATGATTTCTCAAACCTTAAAGCTGCTTAATGTGAAATAAAAAGGGGAAAATATGTATTTAAAACAGTGCAATTTCAATATATTTACTTATAGAACATTAACAGACCTTTTTCACACATACACAGGTTTTTAAAATACTTGAATGGCAAATTTCACTTAGCAACCTAACTCACCAAGGCCACAAGGGAAAAATATTATATAATATAAAAAGTTACATTAAGATTATTGGTGTACTGTGTATAAAGTATCAAAAGGAAAAGTGTAATACTTCCCTCTGAAATCTAATGGAGTAAAAACATAAAATGAAAATAACACTGTACTTGAGCTCAGTACTTGAGTAAATGTACTTTCCACCCCTGGGATTCGATGAGGATAAAGAAAATAAAATTGCATAAATGTGAGTCACACATAAGAGACACTTGTTTTTTAACTCAATTTGAACTTAATTTTCTCCATGTCTGCCACCGTTCAAGTGCCCACCATGTTGAGCCAAGTGCTGCTGGGAGCGATTGAAGTATTTAAAACTATATTTTCCATGTTTTAGGTGCTTGTTTTGGTTCCGACACGGTCCCGCTCCCCTCTGTGATTCAGGGCTGGTTGCTGGGATGTCGGCGAGGCGATGAGGACGCGAGCTAGACAGTGCAGACAGGCCCAATGTGGCTCCTGAAGAGTTCAAGCGCCAAGAAAATAAACAAGCCTTTTGATCACAAAGAGCCCATTCACTCTCTCTCACTCTCTGCCTCACTCTCTTTCTTTCTTTCTCTCCCCCTCCCCCTCTACTTATCCTTGGTAGTCCTCCTCAGCTCTCCTCTCCTGACCTCTATTTTTTCATCCTTTTTCCTCCTTTTAAAAACCTCTCCATGTGTGTTTTAACCTTCTTTTTTTCTGTCTCATCTACACACTCAGCACTGTCCTCCTGCCTTTGACTGGAAGACAAGAGCAGCAGGGAGACAGGTCCGTGCAGAGAGACAGACAGACATCATCTGACCAGCCAGGGGGCAGACAGACAGACAGAAACACAGACAAGGGCCTCCTTATTCCACAAACATACGGTCATGGTGCAGTGCAGGGGAACACGACATGGAAAATGTCTTCATCACTCCATCTTTAGCACAAAGCACGAACAGGGACACAGGCAAACTTTCCCCTCCAGCCACTCACACACTTTTCTTTCTGCTATCACGAACACACTAGCTCAATTTGACTCCACTACTAATGCTGTATGAGTGTGTGTGTGTGTGTGTGTGTGTGTGTGTGTGTGTGTTTTCTTATGCATACAGATGGGCTGGTGTGAAAAGGCCTCTCCCATTACAGTTTTGTTGTTGAGGGTGAGTGCTGCTGCTCTCTCTTGGGTGTGGCTCGGTTACCATTTGCCCCCTCAGGCCTATTTTCCATTTTCAAAACACACCAGATTTGCTCACATACAAAACACTCACCTCTGAAAAAAACAATTAAAGACATAAAAAACAGCTTTTTCTCAAGCTTTACACTGGGATAAAGTTTGTTTCCGTATAGCATCAACACAATGATGGTTATATATCTCTTTTAAACTAACTTTTCATTATTTGTTTCCAGTTTCCTTTGCAGTTTTGAATGTCATATGTTCACAATTTTCTAACCAACAAAACATTTCTAGTAAAAATTGAACTTTTGAGTATAAAAATTGTTAAATATATACATTAGTGTGAGTAAATAACCCAGCATTGAGATTAAAAAACACTAAAAAGTCCAAACAGCCCAGTGATACCGGGTAAAGTTATTGGTGCTCTAATGAGTGATTTTTTGTGTGCAACATCAAACAAAATCATCACAACCTAAATCCCTCTGATCAGATCCTCATTCAGTAATCCTGCATTTCTTGTATTTCTTCATCATTTTCCAATCACTGCTGATTGATTGCGCCTGTTTACTGATTAGGGTCATTACCACCTCAGTAATGAACTGATAGTGACTCTGGTGATCAATTAGTCCCAATCACCCCGCCATTTCACACGTATGTAACTGTCAGTGCTCCTGCTGGGCTTTTGTTACCGTTGCCTTTCACATGCAGCCACTGTCTGCAATGTGTCACTAGAAACTGAATTTTTGTCATTTTTTTATTTGAATCTTGAAACACTTAACTTAAATAAGTGCACCAAAAAACATGATTTTGAATGATTTCATTTTGAATTGTATTGTTTAATCTTAATAATAGAATTGAAAAACATTCAGTTTCAATGACACATATTTCTGCCCATAGATTGGACACTTTTTAAACTTATCTTAGTAACTTATAAATGTATTTAACCTCCTGTAAATGAGTGAGAAAACGAAAAATAAATATATGACATCTGATAGACAGACACATTTTCCTTTTCTTTGGTGAGAACTGTAACCATATTTGCATTATTATTAATCTGATTCTCAGGGGTCACAGTACATTAGAGAACACAAAAACACTTGTATTTGATTAAGACGTGCAATTGTTTAAAGCAGGTTTGGTGGAAAGATGTATTTTGATTCACACGTTTCTTTCTTTACGGCGGCATCTCCCCACCTACACAGGTACGAGTAGCTGCGGTTTCTGAAGACTGAAATCTCACCAACAATATGAGAAACAGCTGAATTTGCATTATATTATAATCCACTTAAAGAGTTTTCCAGTAAGCTGCTTAATTTCATGTAAATCAAATTTGTAATCTCTCAGAAGGAAATCTTTGTGAATATTTGTTCCTTGTTAAAAAAAAGTGTTTTCTGTCTCTCTGATATCAACAGGTCGTCACGCTCAGCAGATCAGACACAACACGACCGTTCTCACTTTCACCTCCTCAGGGTGTTCGTCCTGACCTGTCCTCAGGTGGAGCAAAGGTCAACAGCAGAGCACAGACAGGAAAAGTTGGGGTCAGCAGGAGCCTGGCAACAAATTTCTGCTCCCTAGGAGGTTAATCCAGCCCTGGATGAGCTTTAGAGGTGCAGGGAGGCCAATGTTGTTACCACAGTATAAAGTAAAGTGAACCTGGGTCTTCTCTGGTGATCCAGCTTTATAATAATTAATATATTTCATTTCATATTACATCCTGTGCTCATGTCCGTAGCAGATTGTTTTCTACCTGTGGACACAGCTAGGCTAGTTGTTTCCCCTTGTTTCCAGTCTTTATGCTAAGCTAAGCTAACAAGCTTCTGGCTTCAGCTTCAAGATGAGAGTGTGCATGTATTTGTGAGGTTGTTTCTTCAGGATGAACATCCTGAGGAGGTGGACTGAGAACGGTCCTGTTGGGACCAGCATGGCACCCTGTTGATACATACACGACTATAGAGAGTTTTGGAAGAGAAAGACGTCAGAAGTTTAGTGGTGAAGGTGTAACGAGGCATCATACTGAGGAGGAAGAGGAGGAGGAGGAGGAGAGCTCAGGTGAAAAGAGGGGGGCGACAGGTTGGCGAAGAGCGGGAAAAAATTTAGGAGGGAGAGGAACTGGAGAGCACTCAGAGGGAGAGGAGGAGGCTTGAGAGGAGGAGAGGTGTGGGTGAGCAGGAAGCAGGGGATGAAGTTACAATACTGAGGAGGATGAAGGAGAGAAGAGCAGAGGAGTGAAGGAGGAGGAGGAAGAGGAGGCAGCGCCGGAGGAAGTACTTTGAGGAAAAGTACAAGTAGAGTATTGTAAAAATACTCCACTACCCTCCAATCCCTCAGACACAGAAGTATTCACAGTAAAATGTAGAGCATCAAGAGTAAAAGTATGCACTATTTTACTGTTGTAGTTGTCAATGGTGGAGGTGCTTTTGAGTACTTTGTGTACAGTTAGGTAAGTTTAGTTCAGTGGTTCCCAATCTAGGGGTCAGGGCCCTCCAAAGGGTCACAAGATAAACCTGAAAGGTCGTGAAATTATGATATTTTTGGACTTTTCTTTGTTTTTTTGTGAAAATTTTGATTTAATTTTAAACTCAGACATCTGAAGCTGAAATACTAATTTAATCTGTTACACTTCATTTTATTTTATAACTTACTGAAAAGTAACTAGTATGTATATTTTTCTGGGTGAATGTAGTGGAGTAAAAAGTAGGTTATTTCTCTCTGAAAGTAAAGTGGAAGTCTAAAATAGTATAAAATAGAAACGTATGAATAGGCTATCTCACACTGTGCTTAAGTAAAGTATTTCAGTACATGTACTTAGTTACTTAGGAGGGTGGCAGAGAGGAGCTCACAGAGGAGGAGAAGGAGGAGGAGGAAGTGAGACAGCAGAGAGGGTGGAGGTAAAGCAGTGTCAGTGATGAGATGTTTTGTGGTATTGTTGATGTTATTGTGCCTCTGTGTGTGTGTGTGTGTGTGTGTGTGTGTGTGTGTGTGTGTGTGTGTGACAGTCGCATGGCCTTCACTTCCCACACGCTGCCACTTAAAGTAAATGAGCAGAGCAGAGGAGGGATGGAGGGATGGATGGACGGACAGACGGACGGAGAAAACAGTGGGATGATGATGATTGGGTGGAAAGAAGGAGGAAAGAAAAGAGCTACCCACAATCAACACACTTATTCTCTCCACTTCATTTCCTTCCATCCGCTCTCGAGCTCAGCCTGCTCCCTGCTCTCCAGTTCACGCTCTTGAGTAATTACGGCTCCTTTCTTTCAACTCCCTCTCTCTCCGCTGCCTCCTCAGAGCTGATGTAAGTGCTGAAGGGCCCTTCATTAGAGAGGAAGAAAGGAGTGTGGGAGAAAAGAGCTGAGTGTGTGTGTGTGTGTGTGTGTGTGAGCCCATAATGCTAATAAGCGCCTGATAGGCTACAGGCGATGTCCTCTTATAATTATAGTCTATGTAAATTTCACCCGGTCTCCATCTCCATCCATCCCCTCCCTGTGGGACAAAACACCTGTTGATCGGCCTCTCCTTCCGCTCCCCGTGTATGTATTAAACTGACGGATGGCGGCTCCCCTGGCTGCCTCGCTGTCGCAGTTTACAGGTAAACACGGCGCCTCTCATCACCCGCGGCGGTAACGGGGTCTCCACAGCAACGCCGTGACGCGCCAACCGGGAGCGAGCAGGGCGACAGAGTGGAGGCAGCGGCGGCGGCAGCTCCAGCTCCGGGCGGCGAGCGAGCGACGGGTCCTCATCGAAGATCGTCTAATGAGATGATGAGCCACTCGAATAAAAATAAGTGCACTTGAAATCGGCCTTAATTAAGAATTTCAAATTACATTTATTGCTAAATTTAAAAACAATGAACAGACTTATTTATTTATGAATAATAGTGTGTTGCAGTCCTACTTGAAAATATAAGAGATACCAGATATGTTTAGCTTTTACTTGCCACTGTGAGGCTATATATATACATACATACAGCCTTATTGCTGTATATATATATAAGTATGGATAAAGGCTACAACTATATATAAAAACACAACAACATAAGTCAATTCAATGAATTTAAACTTATTTACAAAGAAAACTCAGACCTAAAATGAGCTCATCTACCTGCTAAAAACCTGTCCCCCAAAACTTTCTGTGCAACGTGCGTAAGTGTTTCCATCCTGTGTGATGATTTCTGTAAACACGTATTATGTTAGAAATATGTAACAGGTAATAACAATAATCTCAGAGCCAGATGTTGACACCTTTTCAAGTTAAGGCCCTGAGATCAAGTAGGATCCACCTTTAGGCCTCTATCAAATCAATGGGTGTTGTATTAAAAAAAAATAAACAAACAACAACAAAACCCCCCTGAGGTTAGACATTACAGCTCCAATGAACTGTTGAAATGGCAGTTAAATATCATTATGTCTTTTCTTGTTCTGTAAAATGTAAGTGAGCATGAAAGTGTACTGGCACCTTTGCATGCTCCCTGATCCTCTACAAAAATCCTAAAATGCCCTTCCAGCTCTGGCTGGAATGAAAAGTAATCTTCCAAAAACATAGACGATCTTTGGCAACAAGTGGGCGTTGAGTTCCTCTCTCCCTCCCTCCCTCCGTAGGTCAGCGTGGGCGGCCCCGTGTGGCAGGAGGAGAGCGAAACACGACACCCCGACAGAGGAAGGAGGAGGGGGGGAAGGTTGAGAGAACACGAAGTGAGTGAGTGAGTGGAAAAAGAAAAAGTCTGTGCCGGAGAAAGAGAAGGGGGCAGAGAAAGAAGAACAGAGTTGGCTTTGGTACTTTTGTTCCGCCGCTGTTTTGACTGTCGGTGAGGATCATGATGATGAAGATGATGGTGGTGACGATGATGATGTGGAGGAGGAATCGACCATGCGACATCGTTGCAACAAACGGGATGAAAATTTAGACTCGTCGCATTCCGTTGCTCCAGCATCGGCCAACGGCAGCACGACTCCTCCAAACTTCGACCTGCGCCATTCAGATCCCGGGCAACTGGATTTCCCCCCACTCGAGAGAGTCGGGGCAACTTTTCGCATCAGAAGCCCCCCGTGCTTAAAGAAAAAAACAAATAACTCCAGCATAAAAGTTTTTATGAGCTAACGTCGATGAGTCGAGGTAAAAAGCAGAACCTCATGCGAAGTTAGCGGAGTTTTTTTCTCTTTTTAAACTTAAGAGCCGAGCTCGTAATCGAGGCAGGTTCTCTCTAACGAGCCTCTTGTGAGAACAACACCGGAGGAAGGAGTGGGGTGTCACTGCTAACTTGGCTAACGGCTAGCTAACTAACGTCTAAAGTTACCAGTCGACGGGGGAAAGTGACTGAAGCGGCGTACCGAAGACGGCGACAAAGATGAAAACCCCGGCAGACACGGGTGAGTCGACGGTCACACACACTAAAAAGACTTTTATTTAGTTTTTTCCGCTTGTACTTCAAAAGAAAACAACAGCGCCTGTAGCTTCGGTGGCTAACTGGTTAGCACGCTAACAAACTCCAGGGAAAGTGTGACAAAATTATGGCGCTAGAGTGGATCCCATTCGAGTCTCTTGTTGTTGTTTGAGCCATCCCAGGGAGTCGATACCACTCGGGACCGCTTTGTTTTTCATCTACAGCGAGTCAAGCCGAGCTTTAAGCCTGTTTTTAAACTTTAATTCAGAGATATTTAACTTTAAACGGACATCCGAAGCTACTGTGCAGTGCGGTTCGGAGTGAGTGAAGGCAACTGTAGAGTTAGCTTTAATTTCCCAGATCAGTGGTAAAGGAGTCAGGGTCAGGGCCAAAGTGCACTGACCGTGCACTGCAGTAGCTTTGTATTTGAGATTTAGTTGATGCCTCAGAACAAAAACGACTTAAATTTAGTGAGAATAAATTGACTGCAATGCACCCACACCAGTCCTGTGGCCCCTAATCTGAAGTGGAAAAACTAAGTGAATGAGTAAAGTGAGGTAACTACAAGCGATTTTATTTACATTATTTTGCAGGAAATGTCAAAGAAAACATGTTTGAAACTAGTAAAGCTGATAACTGCTGCTCGGAGTAGATTCAGTTTAATGTGTCTCCTGTCCAGCTTTTCATAGATATTTAATTCTAGGAGGTGACAGAAAGAGCAGATTTTTCTCTAGTCTGACTATTATATACCGAAGGTCTCAGCCAACACACTTTTCCATTTATCACTACATCACAGTCTGCAGTGAAAGGTGGTGGAGAGTGACTGCATGATTGGATTGGGAACTAAAAACTGTTGCATTTGATCAGTTCTCTGTTATGGTAATGGTTGGCTGAGATAGTTCAACTCTCCTGGATAACATGCTCATTCAAGTGTTGGTGTGAGACACATGTTTTGTCCCTTTTGTTTACACATTTTGCCTCCTGTAAGGCTTTTTTGTAAGTAAATCTGTTTGACCCATGACACCAACAAATATTGGAGCCAAGAGTATTGTTTTACCAGTGTAGTTAAAAGCTTTACTAACCTGCTTCAGGAATTTAAATAGATTTAAAGTCAGAAATCTGAACTTCCTGCTGTTTCAGATTCCACACATTTTTCAAAGATGATTTTGGTTTCATTGAAATTATTATGATTTTCCACCCATACGTTATGATTTCTCCTCCATTGTGCATTTAGGTGCTTTTAAACTTGGTTTAGTCAGGAGTGTTTTGTGGTAATCTTGGGCAGGCAAAGATCCAGTTCCCATAATGGATGTTAAAGAGGGGAATGCCACACCACACCACAACACAACATCATAATTAGAAATATGGCTCCTAGATCTCTGTGCTGCCTGAGATAACTTTTTATATCACAAAACAATTATGAGAAAACTTAAACACAAGCAGCTTTTGTCAAAGGTTCTGTAGCCACATGGATGGATAAATACAGTATCTCATACTGGAACTTGGAAACAGTTTAAATGACCGGATTCGACTGTCAGATTTTAGCTACTGTATTTTTTTGTTTTCAGTGCCGTTATGGGTAGCATAGCTTGAGAGCTGAGTGAAGCCCTATGATCCATGAAACATTCTTGTTTGATCTTGACCACAGAGCCCATCAAGCAGAAAATACTTAGCAGGCAATTTCTGTCACACACAGTCAAATAAAGGTTATGGAGAGGATCAGATCAGCAAGGGTAATCTGCACTTGTGTTCAAAAGCAGATAGCCTTGTTTTAAGGACAGCTCCCTTTGTTAGTTAATGAATACATTTCTGCTTTGGTCATGCTGGTAAGCTTACATTCAGCTTAAAGATGGCTTGGCTTTAAAATGAAACGGTTTTTCAGCAATTATTGTCTGATTCATACCAGCTTCCTTTAGTTTCTAGGGATTATTTTTTTTGTGCGAGTGAGTCACAGTTCCAAATGAAACTGTAGCTTGCACAGTGACATCAATATGAAGGAGGTCATTTTAGTTTGGTGAGAACTTCTTCCCCCTAAGGAGAGCTGTGCTGATACTTAAGAATGGCATTGGGTAACACTTATCTATATCCACAATACATTATGCACAGAACTACACAGGCCCTTTGTGTGTACTTCTTCTGGTGTTGGAGCCTGTTGACTAATATATATATATATATATATATATATAATATGGGTCAACCTCCACTCTCTTCCTATCAGGAAGTCAGCAGTCTGGCCCCACCAGCTCCAATTTTCCACTTGTGTTACTCCTTGTATCAACAACGCGCCACATGTAAGACGTCACAGCTGTAGACAGCCCGGGACAGCGAACCAGCACGCTATGTTAGACTGTGTGTGTGTGAGTGTGTTGTGCATGTTTGAGCACGTGTGAGCGTGTGTGTGGAGTGAAAGGAGCCATACATGAGCAATTAGCTGGTGTTAAGTCTGGTGAGGGCTGGGCTGCTGTTTATGACTTTGAATTTATATGTTTCTGAGTGTAAACATTTATGTGTGTGTGTGTGTGTGCTCGTGCACAAATGCATGCATGTGCCCACATGTCTGTCACTGTGCTGCTCTACCTGACACTGATGTGGTCACAACAAAGTGAGTGTTTGACTTTTACCAGCGAGACCAAATTGCCCTTGAGGAAGACCATTTGGTTGTGGGCAGTTGACTCAGCCTATTGTAATTACAGGAAGAGCAACTAGACGTCTTTATGCAGATTCAAATAGCTCTAATAACACTGGTTAGACCAAAGCTAATGAACCAGGGGCTTGTTTTGTTTGAAAAAAAATGACGCTGTTGGTTTCCTTTGGGAAAGCCTCTGTTGTGTTACTGTCTCACCGCTATACTGAATTATGCTGTTGGCACCAGCAGCAGAGACAGCACAATTACACAACAAGTTGAGGCCAAGTTGTTTGTCTTTGGGAAAGTTTGGGAAGAGGTGCTGGCGACTGATGTACAGAGATGTGATTTTGCAGGCATTTGTGTTTTAGGACACCCTGTGTCTCTGTGTATTTAGTGGAGATGCTGCAGTGTCATGTGTCTGATGTGTGTTGTTTGTGTCACTATAAACAATAAAGAAAAATGGGTTATTGGCTATTTCAAGAGGGCCATTATGCCATATAATGCGTCAGTGAAATGCACATCTAATATTTTTAATTTAAAAGCAAGTGTACGTCGTTATGTTTAAAATAGAAACCACTAAAATCAGGTCTCTGTCTTGTTTTTGGCTGTACCAGTCAGGCTCAGTCGTAAACATGAGGGTACGGGCTGGGTTCAGGTCTCAGTTTCACCTTTCTAACACATACTAAATCATGACAGGATCCATTTAGGAGGAAAATGCCACAACCTTAAACGCTAGCGTTCCTCACAGGATGTGCCTTTTCCCTGGTTTCCCTCCCATTATGTGGTTACTGTGAGTGATCAGGTCAGCGCAGAGGTTGACCTGATCACATTCCTGATTACTACTGAGCCGGGTCCGGGCAAGCAGACCCTGGAAAAACCACAGCAGAGTGACGTCAGCATCTCTCTGGTGTGTTGTCAAGTGGCGGCCCCAGGTCAGCGTTGCTATGATCATCTCTCAATGTTACGGCGAGCCTCTTTTCCTGGAAGTGTGTATGTACAGTGGCTTTGGTGACCCATGCAAAGCTAAGAGAATAGACAACAGGTTACACGAGCTGGGACATGCTGGCCAAACAAACATCAGCGCCTCACGCACAGGAAAACCTCGCACTCAGTCTGGGCGATGAACTTTGATAGACATATATGCCTGTAGCTTTATTCAGATTTTTTCAAATAGTCCATTTTGTGGTGCAATTATGACAAAAAAACGTACAGTGCCAGATTTAATTTAGTGCTCTCAGGGTCTCGCTGTTGTGATGCTCTGGATATGTATTTTGGAATAAGACCTTCGCATTCAGATAAAGTTTGAAGTGAAAAATTTCAGTCATAGGCTCAAGTGTTTTAAGCTTCATACCTTCTTCATTTTTAGTTTAGATTTTATTTTATTTATGAGTTTGTTTTGTTGTCAGGATTTCTTTGGCAATCTGGTGAATATATGGTACATAAAGTTACACCAATAACACTAGAAAGCTAATATAATATTGTCCAATATTTAGAAGTAGGCTTTGTTTTACAGCTGATTTGTCATAATACAGACGCCCTCTAAGTTTTTCCCATTTTAACTGCATTGTCTAACAGCCCTGTGGTGATTGTTGTGTAGATATATAAAAGCATAATCCATCCTTTTGTTCTCTGAAACCCTCAAGAATCATCGATTTGTAATATTGCACTACAGTAGTTATTTTTGATTAAGTGTGGTAATTGTCTTTTTTTGGACTCACTTCATATCTGCCTGTCTCATCTGCTCCTACCGCAATTAACAATCTCTACCAGTTCCCAGGATGACTTAACAGCACCCATAGACCGTGTTTAAACTTGTAAAAATTCAGCTGTGGGCTGTACATGCAGGTGGTAAAGCGATAACAATAGAGAAAGTTTTTCCGGTGGAGATCAATAAATGAGAGTTGCCCCCATTACTCTAATTGGAATATATCTTGGGGCTGTACTGTGTGATGGTCTTTTGAGGCTTCAGACGAAGGAGAAAATGTTTTCTCTGCCTCTTTTGTGATGAATTTCTCTTTATATGGTCGTTGAACATCTGTATAGAAAGAAGCTTCTGCTCTATGATTGAGAGGCTGACACCAAAACCTGACATTTATGTTGATGTTTTAGATATTTGAATCATATTTTATCATGGCACCACGTTTTTTGTAGAAACGGTAAGTTCTTCCTTTGCCCAAGTGTGGGAAATCAGGTCTAAGAACATAATGAAGTCAAGGTGTTCCTGAGCAGAATCTTTCCATGAAATCTTGTTATAAAGGACTCGGTTTTAGAGCTCCCAAAAAGTAGAAATCCAGGCCCGGCTTTAGACAAAGAGCAGGTTGCTTCCTTATCTGTGCACTGTCATTTGCAGAGTACGAACAGTACAGCTCGCTCTTTGCTCCAAAGAATGCACTCATCCGTTTAAATGTCTTCGTTAGCCTGCCCTGCTTTCTTAGCATCTGTAAGTATTTATGACTGAGTGAATCTTTGTTGGCTCTGTAACAGTCGACCTCCAGCAGGGCAGATGAAAGGACAGAGCAGGTCAAGTGGAACCAACAACTCGCTCTACTGAGCAGATAAAGAAGGCCTCTGCAGCAGGACAGATATCTCTGAAACACCTGACAGGATACTGGGTTTCCGGCTGCAGTTTTGTTTGGTCACACACTTACAAATCCCTCTTGCATGAAGTTATAGGTTATACAAACCACATATATGGTGTGTATACTTGGAGCGATAATGCGTTGAAGTATATACCCATCAAATGAAAAGAAGTAAGCATTCTCAGTGAATCCTCGTATGTGATGAGACTGTGTGAAATTATGAAATAATCTCCCTTTTTTTTCCTGCAGCTAGCGTTAACTCACCATAACACTGGTCGTTTCTGCTTTAGCTATGCACATTACCACAACCATCTGTCAACGGAGCTGACAGTCTCAGACAAACAGAAACAAGTTGCACTTTGATGATGTAATAGAGAGTATTCATACCAAATCATTTTGACAGAGCGATGACCAATAGGAAAAGTCAACCAATGGTGTAACTTTATCAGCGCCAACTCCATCACTCACTCAGTCACAGTCACAGATGTTCGCGTCCACAGGTCTGGCTCCACTGCTGCGGTCCTGCCAAAAATGCAGACAGACATTCTTTCTACATTTGCCCTTGAATTGCGTTTGTAAGTTTCTGAATCAAACCAAGGCTGAGAAAGTAGAGAAGGTGTTGGAGGTGGTTTTTTGCTTTGTCTTGCTGTTTTGACTGGAGTCATTCTGACAGAAAGTGGGTTGGAGAGCTGTGCCGTGTGTTATGGCTGTCATCTGTGGTTCGTGGAGAACGACAGAAAGAGATGGGGGGGGGTGTCCTGGCTGGTCTGGCATCATTTATGGCCAGAGGGATCGAGGTAGGGATCTACCAACATGCGGGTCTAACTTCTGCACACTGCAAAAAGAATAAGGACTAGGTGTGGTCCTGTATGGCTCTGTGTAATACTGCCCACACTACCTCTGCCACTGCCAGGGCTGAAGTAGTTACAACCAAGTTGCTGTCAGAGCAGAAATATCCACCAAATGCCATATGTTTTTAGAGAGTCTGTTTTAGCTGAGAGGAGTGGTTAGAGGTAGTCTGCCAGGTCATGCTCTGGCAGTTAGAGAGACCTGCAGTAGGTGGCAACATCTAGATTATAATGTTTTTTACAATGAAATGGGAGCATTGACACACACTGAAATCAACTGTGGCATTCGCTGGCAGTGCATTGCAACACCAGTGGAAAGTCCTGATTTGGGGGAAAAAAAGAAAAAACTCTGCTAATTTAGAAACCATTTGTAAAACGATGTAAAATAAATTGGGTGCGTTTTCTCAAAGGCGACCACCTCAGGAGTCACAGGGGGGAAAAAACCCTGCCAACAGGTTGCAGAGAGAAAAAGAGCACAGTTTGGTTTGTGGTTGTTTGGACGTGGTTGATCCAACCCAGACTTTTCCTACCCATGCACTTGTTGGCGTTACACCTGCATTTTTACCCCACACTGCGCAAGTGAAAGTGTGAGATGTCCAGCTTTGAGAAATGCCAAGCAAATTCTTTATTCATAATCTCATAAATTTGAATCGTGATACTTTCCTAATTTTACAAACCTTACTCTGTTGGATATGCAGCCATCTAAACTCCCATGAAAAGGCAGGGGAAACTAAGAGCTAAGAGCACCACTGAAACCAAACTGCTGGAATATACAGTCTGTAAATCCTGATAGACATTCAGGACAAGCTTGATAACATGTCTCTGCTTTCCAGGGTTCAGCAGTAAGGAGGGGCTTTTTTGCTCACATTAAACTACACTTGTGGTCACTTGTTTCCCCTGGCCACCACTAAAAGTACCTCCAGTATATTTATATTCACGTGCTTTCTGTAGTAATCTGATGACTTAAATGTCACGCAAACAAAAAAAGTCCAGTTTCTGTAATCAGGGTAAATGACATGACTAGAGAGACCTGGGTAATATAGTTTCTATCTTTCATTTGCTTTTGAAGGAATTATCCAAAACAATGCATGTGCACAACAAAAAGACTATTTTAGTATCGATGTGGCAGCAGTCTGCGGGCTGAAAGGAAAGATCATTTGTTGTAGTTCTATCCCTGTGTCCAAAGCAATTAAATCCAAAGCCAAGACACATCTGGTCTGGCTCGGAACAGTGTCTCTAAGGCTTATGTCTTAAATATGTAAGGGATGGTTTCCACCAACTGATTTTTAGAGACTTCTAAGCATCACAGAACGAAATTCAGGATCAACCTGAACCACCAGGAGTTACCCTGAACACACACTTTATACCCATGACAAGAGGCAGCAGCAACTTGCCTGTTAACATCATAAACTGTGGATTTGTTTTGCCAGTTTTTTAGTCATTTTTGTGCCACCCAGTGTGTTATACAACAATATAACTATAAATGGTCTAATTTCCTTTTACAGTTTTTTCCTGTTGTGATGACATAGTCCAGTTTGTGTTGTTAAATGTGCATTTTAACAGCATATGACCAGCCTTGGTCAAACCCCCTGCAGTGCCACAGTGAGTGGTCATTTTAAGTTTCTTGGGTTGTCTTGTCTTGGAGTCAATCAGACCTGTTGTGGTCCATGGAAGGAAAAGACTGAGCACAGAAAGATGGATTTCAGCAGAGCACAGTCTTTCTCTTCTGTTGTGTTTGGTTCAGTCATCAGTCTGTCGAGAACCCTGTGGTTTTCTCTCTCTCTCTCATGGCTGTCACTATTCGTCCTACAGTTATATATATATACGTGTGTGTGTTATGATTGATGTGACTCAGTGGTGTTTCAAACCTAAAATATAGGAAGTTTGTGTTAACTACAGGCTAATTGCTTGAAAAACTTTTCTCACACCCCAAACCACACAAATGCATACAGGCAGCGTACACACTCACACCCTTCTCTCTCTCTTAACACACACCTTCACCCTTTCACACACCCACATTCAGACAAGCACAAGAGTTCAATGAACCTTTTTCTTCACATACCAAATATGTACACTTGTACATTTACTGCATCTGCAGCTCAACACACACACTCACGCATACAGTGTACACCTAAGAGGCTACAGCACTCGTCTCACCTTTGTGCAGATCAAAGCAGGGACGAGTCGATGATGAGGAGAAAATGTAAGATGAAGATGTTGGAGGGGGGTTTACAGGATAACACGTAACGTTGTTATGTGACCAGTTGCATGTAACTGTGTGTATCGTCACGATGCAGCAAGGCTGTACAAAAGTTTAGCCGACCCAACAGTAGCGATCAAAGCTAAAGGCAGGCTTTGATTGGACGTACAGATTCAATTCTATTAATTCCCAGCTGTATCTGTAAATGTAAAGCTAAAACAATTATTCGAAATTAATGGACCTGATCCTGTAAGTCGGTGTATGGTTACAGCTTCTCCAGTGTGACCGATTGTTGCTTTCTGCCCTTGGGTAGCAGGAAATTATGACGGGCACTCGTCACACATTTCTAACATATTTAAACAAAATAATTAATCAATTACTCACCAAAATTATCAACACATTAATCAGTAATCTGTAATAATAATTAGTCTCAGCCCTACTAACCCTTTCTGTCATTTATCTAAAAAGCAAATGAAAACAGAGGGGAGTCCTTGCACTGCTTTACACCTACTTTGTTGCTCTTTATAATTATGATAAATTGTCAGATCAGTTCAGGTATACACTTCTATCATTGAGAATGACTTAAAACCGCTGCAGAAACTGTTGAAGCCGACGTGGGGTTTGGTCTTGTCTTGTTAGCTGCTTCAAAGGCAGGCCATAAATTACATTAGTGATAAGAATGGCACCATTTGATCAGGTCAGCAACATCAGTTGGCCATAAAGTTCAGCTTACTGTTTTCTCCCCATGTGCCCTTCATGACCTGCGGCGCTCAAACTCAGTTAACATCATAGCATCAACTTAACAGCAGATTTCTTGGAAAAGTCTTGGCAATCTGAAGGGTTATATATACACTTGCTTAGATGACTTGATGAATGATCTTATTGAAACATGATCTAAATAAGAAAGAATGCTAAACCGGTTAACCATTAAATGACAATATTACTTGACAGGCTGAATTTATTACATTCAAAGATCTGTCCTCGTTCATTTGTTAACTCATAAGAAGTCGATTTTTGCCGATGGCAGTGATGAATGAGTCGGGTCTCTGTTTTACTGAAACGTGAAAGTCAGTTTGTCCGTCAGACACTCACTAATCTCGCCCACTCCCAACATGCGCACTGTATTAGGGGGGCCTGGACCCCCCACATGCCATGAAAATGGGTGATGTCTGTCTTGCATTAACACACACACACACACAGACACACTCTTTTAATTTTCTCACTACAGCAAGCGAGCATTGGCTTGCTCATTTGGGCTGCCATCTCCCTGCGGTGACGCCGTCGTGCCTCTGTCTTTAATGTTTTTACACAGGGAGCGAGCCACTCAGTCTAGAGACTAGAAGATCCAGCTTTAATGCAATAGACTGAAGAATTAAGACTGCGGTGGCTCTGCCAATGAGGAAAGGCTGACTAACGCGCCCAGACATCACACATGTAGAAAGTCCCTCGCTCGCTGTTTTACATTCTAACAATTTCATGGACACAATCATCCAGAGTGAATTACTGTTATTGTGAATGTACAAGTGGTAGATCAACAATATTATGAGCCAGCACTAAAGACTGGCAGCTCAGACTCTGAGTTCTGGCAGCCATAACAAATATTCATGTTCAAGTTGAGAAGAAAATGTAGAAAAGATTCTTTCTACTCAGGGACAACTTTCAGCAGAGTTTGGTTTGGGAGTTTGGTACGAGGTGTCCTTGATGGTTGATGTTCAGGAGCAGTTTGTGGTGAATTGGTTTGGGTCTAGTCCAGTTTGAGCCTCTAAGTCTAATCAAGAACTTTTCCCACAGAGAGTGAGTGAACAGGTCGTCAATCAAACATGATTAATTTCAATGACTATTATCTTGACTATTGAAAACCCACAAATGAACTAACAGTTTGTATTTCTGCAACTAGCAATTATTTTCATTATCAATTAACCTGAGGATTCTTTCTTGATTAATCACTTGATCATTTTGTCTGTAAAGCATCAAAAAATGTGAAAATGCCTTTTAACATTTCCCAGAGCCAAAGGTCACATCTTTAACTGTCCTTGTTTTGTTCAAGCAACAGTCAGAAACAAAAATATGTTCAGTTTATTTTCAACACGTAAAATCCTTACATTTGAGGAGCTAGAACCAGCAAATGTTGGCATTTTTGCTCAAAAAGGACCTTAAAAACCTTTCAATTATCAAAAACATTTGCAGATTAATTTTCTGTCAATCCAAAAAAGTAATAATTTCTGCTCTAGTTCCCTGAGCACTGATCTATACTTACTGGGGGTTCTGGGTGAAATGACAGATCCTCATTTACAGTTTCTTTTCCAATGAGTTCCACACAGTAGGACAGGCACATTTCATAATTGGAGCAGTGATATTACCTATTCTACCCTACTTCAGGTATCAGAATCAGTATTTGGAGAATCAAGGTTTGATTGGTGCAGGTCCATGTTTGTGCTTTATTTAGCTAAATTCATCCAGTTTCTCCATATGGTAACCTAGTTACTATTAATTCTGACTGCTCTGTGTACAAGGCACCTATTCTATGTGTGTCTGTCCATTTTTTTCCTTTTGAAGTTTTTTTTGTGTAGTTTTGTTTTTTTTTTTTACCTCACGCAAATTAAGGGTAAGAGGGTAGAGGGTGTGTCATATGATGTAAAGCCCTCTGAGGCAAATTTGTGCTAAAAAGTATAAATAAGATCAACTTAACTTCTCAGCCAAAAGTGTCTTAAACTTTATCCAGATGGAAAAAAGACTGCAGAGGACACATGTAGATACTTGGAATCCAGGCGTTAATCAGTGCACAAAATATGCACATTCCCGGCTATTATTTACCCCCAACTTTGAGAGTATTTAGATGCCCCCCTCCCTTTTCTGTCATATCAGTCACATCCCCGAAATGAACATCCAGCATTGTCAAGCTGCTTGTCCTACTAGTTGTAATCAACAGTGGAGCCTCTTTGTCTGTGTGGAAAGATGCTGAAAGGAAAGCGGAGTTATGGGAAAGAAGAAGGGAGGCGGGGGAGGGGTGTAGGGAGAAGATGAAATTTGATTGGCAGCGAGTACGAGAATGAGTCACTCATCCAGCTCTCTGGATTTGGAGCTACGGGCCTATTCTGGGCTGTGGTGACACGTGTATGTGTGTATGTATGCGGTTATGTGTGTGAGTGTGTGTGCATGCATGCACACCAGTGTTCACATGGCTCAGTCCAACAGCTGAAGTCACCAAGTTTTCGTTGTTGGCCTAGACACTGTGTGTGTGTGTGTGTGTGTGTGTGTGTGTGTGTGTGTGTGTGTGTGTGTGTCTTTCTATGGTTGTGTGGACACTGTTAAAAACCAGTGTTGTGAGGACATTTTTGCTCCTTGCAACTTCAAAGGGCTGTTTGAGGGTTAAGACTTGGTTTTAGGGATAAGGTTAGAATTAGGTTGAGGTTAGGGTAAAGGGGCAAAAAAAAATGCATTATGTCCTCGCAGCTATAGAAAGACCAACGTTTATGTGTGTTGAGGGAAAATGAAAGTAGTCTAGCGAACAAACCACAACACAGAAGCCAGATTTAAACGCAGATATTATCTCGCTCTCTCTCCTGCTCTGAAGTCCCCTCTACAACAGCACCACCACTCTGCAGATCACTCCAGCTCCACAGTGGTCTCATATCACTTATAAGCTGTTTGTATTATTTTTTTCCAGGGATCACTGGATTCTGGATATTGTACAAGGCAAAATTGGTCTTTCTCTCATTATTGACAGTGGTGCAAGTGCAGGATATGTTACCTAACAATATCATTCAGGGCTGGTGTAAGATGTTAATATTTCTGTGGGACAAGACCTTGAGACTGACTTTATTCATCCCTTAGAGAAAAGGGATTTGTTTTATTCATTACCCAGATATGTTGGTCTTTCCCTTCTATATCCCCCGTGATGGCACCTCAGGAGGTCTGGTACTTTCTCTCGCAGTGATATTAGCCAAAGCTTTCCGGTTAAAGGGTGGTCTCCTTGTTCGTTCTGCCTGCCAGCTGCCCAGTGTGATGTTATTAATCAGCAAAGGAGGCTGCCTGACTGTGGAGCTGGCTGGTTTGTTGGGTTTAACATTGGTTGACTTCACTCTGCAGGGTGTCAGCCTGCCTTATTTCCTGCAGACAATGTATCATAAACATGCACAACAGTGTGTGTTGCTGTGCAACAGATAAACCAAATCTGTTCTGCCTCACTGCACCCCTGCATGGAGACAGTGGAGTCATATCACACTCTCTCTCCTGTCTTTATTTCTGTGTGTCAGTCTCTTGTTCTTTTTCACGCTCACTATCATTCACAGAAACACACATTTTCTTTCAGTGAAATTCCATCCTGACTGTAGGAAGTGAGCTTGAGATCTCCAGCGAGGCAGTCAGGTAGCCAGGAGCTCATTACAGCCAAATGTTTTACAGGGTTGTCATTTTCTGGAAGGAAAGCATGCTCAGACGAGTTCAGAAGCACGTGTACATGCATGTATGTGCTCTTCCTCTCTGGGAATATAGGCCTGAAGCTGATGAATCTCCAACCTTGGCTCAGGCACTGCAGATTAGGAGATTGAAGTTTGTGCTCTGAGATGATGTGATTGTTTAGGATTTTTTTTTTTCTTTCTTGAACTCAGTGTGTTGAGCATTTTTGCCTTCCCAGTGGAGCCACAAGTGCTTAAATTATATGTTTTGATGAGACAGAAAGGTGCATCCATTAAATGATATATTAAATGATGACCACAGTGACATGATTTTGATATCCTTAAATCGGCTGTGTAACCCAGAAGCCCTGCTGAATGCAACAGGAGGTTCCCTCGATATCACAGTGTAATAACTGACTCTCAAATCCACACACACACACATTCACCGAGCCTGGGGCTGGCTTAATCACAGCCTTGGCTGCCTCCAAGGTGCTGCGGCGTTCTCCAGGACGCGACAGGTTTCTGTCTGGCGAGGTTTGGGTGGCCGCCGTGTCACAGATTAGAGTGGCTTAGCTGTCTCAGTTGTAGCAGAGATGGTTTATACACTTAAAGGCTTCATTTTTGCTGTCCATGGCTCTACTGTTGTGGCACACAGTCAAACTCCTCGCTTCCTTCTAACTCTTCTGCAGATTTGAATATACAGCAGTGCAGCTGTCTGTGCTCGAAAACCACTCATCCCCCAAATAGTTAAACTTTGCATAGTTTGGATTGCTCACAGTCTACGTGAAGCATCGATCACAACACAAGCTATTTGGAAGATGGATTTCTGAAAACAACCACATCATCCCCAAGAGAACCAGCGGCCTGATTTAAGCCATGCGCTGTCACCTCATTGACGGTTACATAAAGCTCCAGCAGAGCTCTCAAATCTGCCAACAAACCGAGCGTAACTCATCATCAGCACAAATTTAAGTCATTAATAACAAATCGTCTCCTGGCAGCAAATGGACTGTGCAGCCCTAAATCTCACCACTTGATCAGCACAGATATTTAGAGACTTCAGACTTTTTAAACTTAGTCTAAGACTCCCATAGAGAAAATTGGTGTATTCAATCTCGATTCAGTTTTTCTGCCACCTTTATCTTCGTCTTTATGTGCTTCTGAGTTCCTTCATTGAAAATACTTATTCACACACAGCTTTCTCTTTTCCTTTGGCCTCATATTACTCTGCCAGTCTCTTTGCTCTTTGTTCCTTGGTTGAGAAATGATTATGCAAACACACATTTCAGCTTACATACAGATACAGATCTCTACCCCAGTTTAAGACCATTCTGAGTTTTTTTTAGGCCCTCATTCTGTCTTTGTGTCTGTTTATCTCTCCTCCTCCCTGACACTGACCCTGTCTCCCCTCCTTCCTCCCCTCGTCTGTCTTTGTCAGTCTGTTCATCTGTCTGTCTCTCTGTATGAGCCTTATGTAATGGAGGCATCATGTGAGAGCCAAGGTGAAGGTTTACGCCGTGCACCTGCGGACAGCCATCCTCCTTTTCCCTTTGATCTCTGCTGGACTGTGTTTCTTCTTCTCCTTCTGCCCCCTCTCTCTTCCACTTTTCTTCCTCCTCCTCCACTCTACCTTTCCACCTGACTTCCTCCTCGCCCCGTCTGTTTCTCTCTCGACTCCTCCCTGGCTTTAAGCCACTGGCTCCTCGAATCTCAGCCCCATCCTTTAAGGGTAATTATGAGATCATCTCAATGAGGAGCAGAGGGTTTTTAAACAGTACTTTGAGGCTCAGGACTCCTCAATAAAGCAGTGTTAGATTGTCTGTTGTGATCCCAGCATTGTAGACAGGTAGTTTATACAGCGAGGCAAAAATGGAAACCTAAATAACCAGCTCCTGTCCAGATTTTTTTTCCATTAGATTTTTTTATTTGTGTTTTCTTTCTCCAGAATTTAACTTTCTGCACATGCCAGTAGCGTTTACGCCCAACGGAGATTCCCCGTTTCCTGCTCTGTACCCATTTATTTCCTGCCTTTCTGTGTTGTCCTGATTCCATCCCTGATAAACCCCATCCAGATTTCAGTAGCTAGCCAGCCAGCCAGCCAACCGCCCCTCCACCAGTCATTTAGCCTGGCCTCTTACCTCTATGTGTCGCTCTCTGTGCCCCTGAATAATCACCCTGCAGACAGACACAGACCGACCTTTCCAGCAGCTAAATATAGACCCACCAAAGAATAGGAGGAAGGGAGGGAAAAATAAATGGGGGGGACAGATGGATAGATGGAACAGCATTTTAAAGAAACTTGCTGGGGGAGAGCAAGAGACGTAGAGGAGGAGGCCGTTTGTGTTTAGTCTCAGCGCCTGCAGGCCTTCTGGACAATACCCCATCGATGGCTATCGGTTATTATGAGCACTATTCCAACTGCTGTGACGTCAGAGTTCCTGAGAAAAGCAGACCTGTGTGTTAAAATCCCCTCACCCACTGATTGCTGCTGCACAGATCCTGTGTTTCTCTTGGAAAGGAGAATCGCAGGTGGCTTGGAACTGCAGGCTAATAGTAAATGAGTTTTTCTAGCCTGTACTTGGCTATATATAGAATCCAGCGAAGCCTGAAATGGTGTGTTTCACCTCCGCCTAACAATCAGAAATTCTTCCTGTCTGGAGCAGAGCTTGCCAGATAGTACGAAGGCCTTTGGGTTCATTTGTCTGCTTCAGTTTTCGCTAGCTTGCAGCTCTGCATTCAGAGCATGTCAGTGCCATAGAAGCTGTAGAACAAGTTGTATATAATACTGTTGCACTATAACATTTACCTGGCTGCTGATAAGGAACCATTTAAGTCACGTGCACTGTAATCTGTAAAAGCTCTGCCAAGTTCATATGTTGGCATTACGTTTGAAAAGGACCCAAATCATTTTTTTCCACTTAGGATAACAGCCCATTTACAACCCTATAACACTCTTGTAACACTTTATATATAGCTCGAGCGTAGATGAAAGCAGTTACATTGCTACTAAAGTCACACACATAAATTCATGATATATACATTCTTTTGCAGGTGAACCAAAAGAGATGGAAGGACATGATAAACTCTCCACAAAGCCAAACTACATTTGTTAAATGGTTTGCCCCAAAATTAGATAACTGCTCTCCCTCCATGCTGAGTATGAGATAACAAGTCACACTTTGTGCTTTATATGTAAATTCCTGTGTTGCCTATCCTCACACACCAGATGATGCAGAAAATTTAAGTTGTATTGATAACAGTCATGTTTAAACACAGTTTCCATAAAAGAGATTTGTTCATACAAAGTTCTGGCTACAGACAACGTGTCTCAGCCATGTAAACAAACTTTCCTGTTTCCTTGTTGCTCTCCCACTCTCTCATGTATCTATAGATGCCATCTACGATCTGTTAATCTCTTGTTTTGACTCACATTACGTTAACCAGCAGCTGTAACAGATGCACCTCCAACTGGGCCCTCAGTTGTGCGTCTGTCAGAATGCCACGCAAATCAGCTGTGCCGACGGACTTTCTGCATCCACCTCTCTTGCTATGAAGGCGCTGTCTCTGATTCATCTTAGAAGAAAAACCCTGATTGTGAATGAATGGATTTAATCTGCCTTCTGAACAAGAATGTAATTAATGTACAGTATTTTAAGCTTGAATTGAGCTGTGTGGATGTGAAAACTTGGTCCCTCAGTGCTGTCGGGGCAGGGCAGTTTGTTGCGTTTCCATTGTAAACACAGCGTGACAGTGAATCCTGAGCTGTAGCGAGAGGTCTCCACTGGTTAGACGGATCACACCCTCGCACTGCAGGTTCCTGGATCTTTGCCAAAACTCTAAACTCTTTTGGCGAGTTTCTGTAATTGAATCATATTTTGTCTTGTTTGTCGTGACTCGGCCATTTATTTTTAGAGCTAAAAAGCTTTTGTTGCTAGGAGACTGTGCGTCTTAGGAGAGGCTGAGCGAGGGAGGGACAGAATGAAAGAGAAAAAGAAAGCAAGAACAGAGATGGCAGTGGTGTTGAGGGGGAGAAAGGCGGAATCTGTGAAAGCTGAACGACAAATGAACAAGATATGAGTCAGCAGGGACATCTGCAACACACACATGCGGTGGGCATGGTTGCTATTCCTGTGTTCTTTGTCTGTGTGCTCTGTGCACCCACGCATGAACCCACTTACCTCTCCCCACTAACCTGTGTTGTGCGTCTGTGTACTTCGTGTGTGTGAGTGTGAGAGAGATATTAGCTCGCCCACTTTGATTTAATACACTCCTCCTGTGTGTTGCATGCGTCTGTGCATGTGCGTATATGGAAGAGTACTGCATGTGCATCTGTGTTTTTCTGCAGCAGTCACCATTGTACCCCCGGTAAACAGCTGTGTGTTGTATCTGTGTCACAATGCCTAACCTGTCCCCACTGACAAGAGCCTTATTGTCATGTGCATGAATCATATGCTTGGACCCCAATTAGTAATCTGCCTTTAAATGGCTATTATCAACTATCACAGCCAGCTTGTCTGTCTTTTGGCTCGATCTCCTTGCACCATAGGAGATCAGATAGCAGCATGTGGTTTATTAGTCATTAGGAGCGGGTCTGTTTTTTTGGGATATTTTTTTCTCTTCCTTAAGACGCCTTTTGTAAGATATTTTTTTAGCATGTTAGCTGCCGCCTTCAGAAAAAAACAAGCGCTAGGCTGTGAAACTGTTTTAAGAACCACCGTATTTGCAAATTTGGAGAGTGAATGTCACACATCGTCTTTCTTATACAGTGTTGAGTCTGTTTCTGCTAAATTCCCATTGTCATAGAAGTTCTTAAAAAATACAGCAAATCACAAGTCACATATATCACCCTGATTTCAAATGCGGTGATGTGATGTCCCAGTGTGTAAATAAGCATAATGTATTCATGGCACGCTCATCGAAAGACACATTCTCCAGCAAAGATGCATCTATTTGTACAAAGGAATTATCCTAAAATACATATAATACGCAGCCTTTAAATATGAGAACATCTCTGGAGTATTCCCATGAATCCCACGGGACATAATGAATGAAGGGACCAGTTGGGAAAAGTCGACAAAAGAAAGGATGCATCTCTGCCCCACAATTCTTGCAAAATTCAGTTTCTGTTGGACAACACAACGTCACAGCTTGAAGCTCTTAAATCCATCTTAAAGGGGGGAGAGCACATTGCAGTTACTCAACTTGTGCGTGTGTCGCCATTATTTAGCCAGACGTTTGAATCACAGGGGAGCTTGCAGCAATGTCAGAGGCAATGTGCCTGTGCAATACTTGGGAGTTAGGTTGCTTGGTAAGTTTAAACTCCAGTGGCAGTATGGACTGTTTGTCCATGCACTAAACAAATCAATAGAAAGCTGCTTTTGGCACTTAGTCACTTGAGTTGTAGTTGACCTTTTGTTGTAGTGTGGAAACACTGGATTGTAAACACTAGATTTTGCATAAAGTGAATATCTGTGGCTTCTTTCTCTCTGTATGAGTGGCATTCTCATAGGTTTTGGTTTCCAGATTGTCATTTGTTGTGGTCAGACTGTCCCACTTATAGTCAGTTATGTACTACTACTACAACTACTGCTTCTGCCACCACTTCCTCTACTACTACTACTACATATTAATGACATTTGCAGATGCAGCTGCACACCTGATGATGGACTTTGGTTTCACAGTGTCCAACTTGGTTAGTTTTTCCATTCCACTTTGACTCCATTTACACCTGCTATTAAAACGTCATCTGTGTCTGGATAAGGGTAAACACATTGCTGGTGTATCTAGGTAAGTTGTAAACGTACTCATCTTTGTGGTCAGAGCTTGATCGAACATATCAGAGCATTACGATTGATATCAGCAGAGTCAGCTATTTGTTCATAGTGTTTTTTTGAGGAAGAACCACCCATGTTGGTAGGAATGTCGTGACTCACACTGGAGTTTCTTGTCCACTCAGCTTCACAAAAAGACTCGAGCACAATCCATTTCCACCAGTTGTTGCTCCCTTAACTGATCCATTGTTGAAAGCAGCTACATATGCACAAAAATGACCTGGTGGCAGCTGTGTTGCTTCTGACAAAGAGGCTGTTAAAAAATATAATATATATCATTTTTTCACTGTTGAAAAGTAACTAATAGGTATAATTTTAAACAAACTGACACCTGCCATTTTTGTTTTGTTTTCTGTACAGGTTTAATCTCAGTAAGCACACAGTAAAAGACAATGACCGCACATATTGTGTAAATGGAAAAGTCATAATTGATTTAATCACCATCTGGGCACCATATCCACATACAGTTTACTTTACACTGGCATCTAGTTGCCAGGTGTGTCCTCTTTTTTTCTCCCCCTTAAACTCATTTACAGCTATTTTTTTCTTCTGTTTTTATGTCATCTTATCTGTTTTTCATCTGGTCTCAACAAAATAATGAAACAAACAATTCCCTGTTGAACATGCCAGATTGTTGGTTGCATACACTCACACACCGGACCCTGATCATATACTGGGTGATGCAATGATTTTATATTGTGCGTGATTGTGTCATGCACTGTCATCAGACTCAGGTCAATAGGCCACATCACGCCATTGTTATAGTCTGTCGGCCTTGAGAATATCATTGTTAACAGTTCACTGTCACTGCTGTATAGATATGAGAGGCTTTATGGAGTGTGGGAAACTGATTGTAACCTTGGTATTTAGGATAGTGTGTTTCTTTTAGAGTTACATAAACACATATACACACGCACACGAAATTCAGCATTGTTATATTGTGCCCATATGTTTCCCACCCTCAGCTTTCTCAGCCTGATTGCCAAGGCACATCTGGTCCTAATGAGGTGTGTGTGTGTGTATGTGTGTGTCACTATGCCTTTGCTATTCAGCCTTTCAGCCTGGCCTTGTGTTGAAGTGGTGTTGAGTCTTTTACTGCCACCCACTGCTTTACAACACAAAGCCTATACTTTTAACTGTTGGATAATAGTGTGTGTGTGTGTGTGTGTGTGTGTGTGTACTTGTGCTTGTGTGTTCTGATAGCAGTTATAAAACCATAGCTTATATTTTGTCTGCTTGTATCTGAAGGCCTGTTGATCTTTTACAACAGTGCTGATTTTCCAGCTTTTGATGCCGATAGCAGTGAGGTTCTTGATATGACTGTGGTCTGTGGGAACAGATTTAGCCGAAATGCTCATCTCCAGCTTTCCTGGAACCACTAGATCCACTTTGCAGGAAAGCCATGTGTTTTGGATTTCAATGTACATATTTCATCCAAAGTTTCATCCTTGATTCTGTGGCTCCCAACAGTCTCATGTCTTGTATCCTTTCACAAAAGCTCCACTTCAGCAAGTCACTTCTGTTTCTCTGCCTCTTCTTCTTTACTAAACTTTTTTCAGTCTCCACAAAAGACAACCTTCAGACTGTTTTTTTTCTTGTCGTGTCCTTCTTGTCTTTGAATTTGCCTCCACCTGAACACCTTCTCTCTCCTCCCACCCTCAGGGTTTGCCTTCCCGGAGTGGGCCTACAAGCCCGAGTCGAGCCCGGGCTCCAGACAGATCCAGCTGTGGCACTTCATCCTGGAGCTGCTGAGGAAAGAGGAGTACCACGACGTCATCGCCTGGCAGGGAGACTATGGAGAGTTTGTCATCAAAGACCCAGACGAGGTGGCCCGCTTATGGGGGGCTAGGAAGTGCAAACCACAGATGAACTATGACAAGCTCAGCCGAGCACTAAGGTGAGGGAAAGTGGGTGAAAAAAGGATGAAAGAATCAAGGGATCACACTTTCACATTAAAGCCTATATTACAGTTTTCAAATTCTGGATGCTGTCTTTTAAAGCATAAACTCTACATTGACATAAGAGACCGAATGTATGTCCAGCCAAACTGGTTCATTCATTCATTGCTGATTTTAAGTTTCAGGAACTAGAATCCTGTTGGTTTTGAACTCCAGATGAACTGTGATAAACTCACTGAGGCAGACAAGGTCAATTTAAAAATAGATCCAATTTGTTAGCTGTGAGATAACAGTACAGCAGACCACAGGGTTAAGGATCTCTATCTATTCACACACAACAGAATTGGAACATAATTACTTTTTTGCTTTCTCTTCTGTTCCTCCACACTGTGCAAGGCTTTAAAAACAAGCTAAAACAGATTTTCAAAAATGGAAGCTGAAGAATAGAAAGATGAGGGCAGTATTGATTCTTCTTATTTCATTGCCATAGAGTTTCATTTTCCTCATTAGCATCGGTTATGTGCAGTGCTGTCGACCTTTGAGCTTGAGCTTATATATTTTTTCGTTTCTTTTTTAAAACTCGCTCAGGAGTAAGTTGGAGCTTAATTTTAACGGCGTGGAATGTGTCACAAGACAAACTGGTGTTTTTGTTGTTGTGAGCAGCGCATCTGCGCCGTGTGCTAAAACTCCGGGGTGACAGCCGATTTAGAAACACACACCTTCACCCTCCGCGGAGCACATGTGGGATGCTGCAGAGTTTTATTTAGCTGCCAGTCTGTTCTCTTGTCGTTATGTACACAAACACACATGCACATGCACGCAGCTAGTCATCGGTGTCGCCTCCTGTGTTGTAGGTTGGTGTGGGTTATAGTTTGCCATGGTGATGACTAGTTACACTGCCTCGTCACCACACACACACACGCACACACACACTCACACACACGCACCCACTTACACACACACACACACACACACACATACACTTAACACCTTGTTATATGTCAGCCCTCCTCCAGCCCATCTGTGTCTTGTTTGTTGCTTAAACCTTTTTATATCCTCAACTTATCCTCATATGACTGCATATTTAAAGACGCCCAACCTCGTTTTGGAATATATTTGTTGATCAGAATGTGATCGTGAATTTGGAGAGTTATGTATGATGCTGATGTAACACATTGATTTTGCAGCTTTGTTTATTTATTTGCTGGTTTGCTTTACAATACAGATAGAGATTGTATGATAGGTGGAAGCAATGCAACAGATAAAGCTAATTTGCTCTCCCCTTTTTTGATCAGTCAAATTGATTTATTACATTTTCTTTAGACGTACTTAACATTTAACCATGTACATCCATCACTAAATAAGAGTTTTACATTAGTGTCATAACAAATCAAATCATATTCAACTCAATAGAAGCATTTTTTTAAAAAGCCATTTGTATGTTTTGCTGTTGCTGTGTAGCTAATGTTAGCATTAACAGCTGTTTACTTACCAGTCTGGAGGAAACATAGCAAGGTGAGCATCAAATTTCATTCCTTTTCTCACCAAGAGCTGTCACCAGTTGAGTAGCAAAGCCAATGTTTTACTTCTATTTCTACTCTACTTACAGCTCAGCTTGGCTCAGCTTGGCTCAGCTTGGCTCATCACTTTCTGATAGCGACTCACTGCAGCGTCCAGACTGCCCTGAAGAATTAGCACTGAGCAGAGGGCATATTCTAACCTCTTGTATTGTAAATGCAATAATGGCTGAAGCTCTTGACATCACCACCACGTTCAGCAGCAGAGAAAACTTACTAATAGCCCCTTTAAAGTAAAACAGGGACTTAAAATTGACAGATTTAAGGTGCTTAACTTTGATGTTTCATGCTTAATTCATCACTTGCCAATTAATATTTATAATTTCTGGAAAAAGGTTTTGTATAACAAAAGGGATACATTTGCTTTTAACTGGAATAACATTATATCAGGAAATGTTTGATTTGTTTATCCTTTATTGCAACAGTACCCTTTAGGCTTCATTTGACACCTTCAGAGGAAGGAATTAGGATTTGGTGATCCTTAATTATTTGAAACATATCAAACCTATCACTAATACACAGAAATAGTCCAAAAACTTTGATCTCCAAATTACACACTGACATTAAACAGCTTGTATCCTTAAGAAGGAATTAAGCCCACAAAGGTTTAACAGTATATTAGCAGTCGCTTTCTCTCCAGCCGCAGTGAGAGTTTCACATCAAGGACAAGCTGGAGCCAAACTTTGTAGTGAGTGTCTTTTCTGTGGTTTGTAAACTTGAACTATATTTGAAGGGCTGTTAATTAAGTGTGAAGTCTTTGGAGGAAAGTTCTGTCTCTGTTAGATGTGAAGTCTTTGATTGATGCTTCTCAGCGTCTTTGAAGTGAGCATGCATTGGTACACACATGTGCGTTCATTCATGCATATACACTACGTGTGTGTGTGTGTGTGTGAGTGCCTGTGAGTTTGTGTTTCCCGTACGTCTACGTGTGTGTTCAATGCATAGAGGTTGAGTCTATACAGTCAAAGTCCTTTCTAGTTTATTTGAAGGAA
This sequence comes from Lates calcarifer, assembly GCF_001640805.2. NCBI lineage: Eukaryota > Metazoa > Chordata > Actinopteri > Centropomidae > Lates > Lates calcarifer. The sequence continues at coordinate 19,298,352 of NC_066835.1, read as the reverse complement.
GTTCAAATGGTCTTCAAAGAGCAGGAGGCCACGAGCGGGTCTGGGTCCGGTATGTGAGACTGGCTGTCACATATTGACTCAGCGCTGTTTGAATGTGTGTGTGTTCCTTTCACATGTACGTGCCTGGCCGTTTCCCCCCAGCTCATTCAAAGTGCTATCCATCTATCCACACGTCTGTGAACATTATGTCCCTTCAGCTTTTACTGCTTATACAGGCCTGATACTGTTAACGCCCACTCACACATACTGCTGTTTACCTCCTGGACTCTGTGTGTGTTCGTGTGTAATATGTATTTTGATTTTTCTTCTCAGTCGTTTCTGCATGCAGGGTGTTTTTTGTGTTTATGCCTACTTGCACTGTACTTGTTCATTTCCACCTGTACTAACTTCTCAAGTACTGAACCACAGCACACATTTAAGGGTGCTTTCACATCAGAGACCTGGGCCTGAGTCCAAGTACACTTGAACGTGAAGTACAGTTCGTTTGATTAGCGTGAACACTTTGTACGAAGCAATCATACCTAACATGAAAACGCTCTGACTGTTTGCCGTTTAGCTTGAGGCTTCAAACTTCACATCAGGGGGAGATCACTTTCTTTTAAAGCGCTTACTCTCAGACCTCAGGTTAATCACTAAAGCACTAACTGAGTTAAACTGATCAATTAAAGTGATCTGTGTGTGTAGTGTATTAGCTAAAACTACCTCAAAAATCAAACACTTTTTACAGGTCAATATAATTATAATAGTTAATGTGACAATTATTTTCTCGATTAATCGTTTAGTCTAAAAGACTGTTTGAAAATAGACGAAAATTCATCACAATACATCAATACATCACATTGCTTTGTCTGACCAATTGTCCCAAAACCTAAAGACATTTTTTAAACAAAAAAATCCTCACAAATCATAAACTGGAACTTGGGAATGTTGTGTTTTTGCTTGAAAAATTACTGAAATGATTGATCAACTAATGAATTAATCATTGCATCTCTAGATATTTAAGTGGGACATAATGTTCTTTTAAAGCTAATGTTCTCAGGTGGCAAGTTAATCTTATTTTTCAGGTTATTTTGGTTGAAAAGATGCATTTGTTAGAAACATATTAGTTAAGACCACTTCAAAAACTCAACCACCTCTTACAGATTAACTGTGATTACTTTCATATGTTCAGCCTGCATTGTATGTTCAGTCCTGTTTGTCTGCTCCTTTGTGTATTTGTGTGTGTGTGTGAGCCTGTATTACATGTAGTGGTGTGGGTGTGCGTAGTAGTCGCCTCTGTCAGAAGAGGCCCTTCACTCATTGAGTCATTTAGGAGCTGGATGAGCTCCTGGTTCAAACTCTCCTGCTCTACTTTGTTCTCTATTGTACCAAACTCCAGTGACTAACACTCTGGTCACACTGGAGCAGGGATACAGCTCCACCATTGTGACTAATATTTCATCCATATCCGTATCCATTGTGTTTTTTAACTGCCACTACTAGTTTGACTTTTTTGTTTTACATGAGCTTTACTGTGGTTCAGGGCTGTAGTGGTGCACAAAATTCAAAGTTTTGTCATCCATTTTGATGCTGTGTAAAAAGGCTAAAGAAGGTCCAACATGAATGATTTTTACTTTGCAAAGTTAGATTACATTTTGCAAATACATCCTAGGATTTGTTTTATTCCTCTTGAAGGACAAAGAGTAGGGTTTAATGAGTTATTCTGTTCCCTATTTACCTTTTTACCACTGACGTTTCACCGGCACTTTGTCTGTTATGTATGTATGTATGTATGTGGCCAGAATTGAACTATTAATTTTGTTAGATGGATAGGTATATAAGGAAAAATAGATCAGTGGATGGATAAGTAACCAGACTGAAACACACTCTGCTTACCTCGTATTATTTTTACATTCAGCCTTTTCTTCTCCTGGAGACAACAAGAGACCATCATGCAACTTTTTATTCAAGAAAATCTTGTTTATGTGCAAATTTAGCCACTGGGCTCCTCTCTGCTTGATTCTACTGAAAATGTTGAATAACGTATTACATTTCCCAGAATGAAGTGGCCATTCACAGCTGAATGAGAGACACTGAGGTAGAAGTTTTTATGTAAGGAAACATGAATGCGGTTTGGTCCTGAGGCTATCGGTGAGTCACAGGGAGCCATTTTATCATCTTTTAGATGAGCTGTCAACGGCTCTCTATTCACTCCTCTACACCACTCTGTGTATTGACGATGACTAATGCACAGTTACTAATGGAGCCGCCAGGCTAAGACCAAAGTCGTAACGGCTGTCTCACTTCCCTAAGTAATCGCAGTGAGAGTTTGAATCTAACCGTGTGTGTTCACATTGTGAGCAGCTTGTTTAATTGTGTCTTGTGCACAGAGTAATGTAAAATTACCACGCATAGAGGTGGAGTTTGAAGAGCTGCATTGTGTTTCTAATGTTTCAGTTTTGTCTTTGCAACATTTCATTGTTTTGCTGCTTTAAAGCAACTTAATGTAACTTTGAGTCAAAGTGGTTAGAGGTTTTCATGTGCGGAAAACAAAGCCACTAAATCACTTGACCGAAGCTCCAACTGTAAAGCCCTACTCACTGAACTGACACGAACAGGGTATATTACCTATCACTCAGTTAGAGGGAGATCGTACCTGATCACAGAGGAAGAACAGGTGTTCAGGAAGCAGAGAGGATCCATTCTCCCTGTTACAAGTCAGTGAACCATCAAAATGATTCGGAAACTGTTAATTTAAGGTAAATTAGCTACATAATGTTGCTTTAATGTAGGTTAGCAAACTAGCTAAATGCCAGTTCATCAACATTAAACCTAAAAATCTCAGTGAGTTCAAAGCTGACTGGTGACTGTCGTCCATGTGTTTGTTCCTTCAGTGCTTGAAATAAGTTTCATGTCAAGAACTGAAAACCCTCTAATGTCTCTGATTATCTTTACATAGTTATGCAGAACTGCTCACATAAGAAAGTCCAGATCTGATTGGCTGTTGATGCCAGTGACCCTAAAATCTGTGGCCAACTCAGCCAAAAACATTGCTAAATGTCCGCATATAAGCCAGAGTTTGTTCAGGTCCACAGGAACATAATAGACTATGGTGATTTGTTGATCATTTTGGTTGCACAGTGAGTAATAAGTGCCTGGTTGTGCAACTATGAGAGTCATTTTTGTGGCATGTAGGAAAAAGTAACTGGAAAAATGTTAATAATATGTGTATTTTTCATGGTTTCACACTTTAAATGTTCAGCCAAAACAAGACACGGCTTTGATCAGAGGTTTGCCACATGTTGCCGATGATGTGATGAGTATTTGAAAAGGGTAGGATAACACTCTCTGTCCTTCTCTTTAGATACTACTACAACAAGAGGATCCTCCACAAGACCAAAGGGAAGAGATTCACCTACAAGTTCAACTTCAACAAACTAGTGCTGGTCAACTACCCCTTCATCGACATGGGCTCTGGTACGTAGACGCACATGCTGGTAAATCCCAGGTTAAAACATCCTCAGGTAGTCTGAAGAGTTCATGTCTCATGGGGATTTTGTTATAATTTACAGTTAATAAAACAAACTGAAGGAAATCATTTGTGTTTTTAGCACCATTTGTGGAAATCAGAGGAGTTTAAGCTCTTTTTATTTCACTTTCTGCCTTGATGTCATTTCTTAGCAACTAGTTATTTTGGATGAAAAGAATAGAATCGCATTGAAAGCAAGGACCTGTTCAAGGGGTTTTGACTCGAGGACAAACTAAAAGTTCTTGGCCTTCAGGTGTGCGAATTTGAGGTCCTTGTATGTGCAGTGTGTGAGGTTCAAACTGAAACAGAAAATTACATGTGAAGTATAGATAGTTTAGAAGTTAATTTATCAGCCAAGAACGGAGATGCTACAATACTATATACTATACAATACTATACTATGGAGTATTATAGGCAGCCAGTCATAATCTCATATTTTCAGGGTATGTGCAGGCCTGCGTTGATTTAAGTTTTCCTCCAAAAACAGAAAAAAATATTATTTAGTGAATGTTTTACAAAGGTCTTAGATGTTGTTCTAACCTGTTAAAGGTAAAAAAGCTAGTTAAAAAGTGTTTTTATATGTGACTTTAATGACAATTGACAAAAGTCCTCAGTGCTGTTGCCCCAAACCTCTGACTTTAAGTTAAATATTTAAATTAATTAGTTAAGTTCTTAGTTTTTCTCATTAGTTATTTCATCCCCCTCTGCTTTCCCTTTTTAAAGATTGTATTAGAAATTATTGTTGTAGCCTGCTGGAAAGTCCTGGCAAACCTCCCTCAAAAATGTCAGTAAATTCACACATGCATCCATATGGGTTTTCCTTGATATCTCTTCTATTTTGGTTGGTTTGACACAGAAACAGCTTTTATAAAAGTCATAAATATGTGAATCCCGTGTTGTCTGCAAAGACACTTTTGGAGCAGACAAAGACCCAAAAAGTGCAGCCGAAATGTTCAAATGTTATTGTCTGAGAAAATTTCCAGTCAGTGTGGTGGGTGAGTTACTAATTTACTTGCCAGAGCCAAACATTACAGGTGAAGACGAGGAGCAGTTTTGAGGCCAGTGCTGGCCTGACTCAAAATAGTACATTTAGTATAATGGAATCACCCCAGTTTTTGTTATAAAAATACGACCTAGTAGACGTACAGATCATATATGCAGACATAATCTGAGTGGGGTGTGTGTGTGTGCATGTATCTGCCTGGTTACTGTGTGTGTGTGTGTGTCTCTTCTAAGACATCAGTGTGCCACGTCCCAGTTTATCCCTCTCCTCCCTCCTCTGAAGTCGTCTCTCGTTCTGGTCCCGGCCACCCAGTGTAAACACAGCCCATATGGAGCGTTGGATACGGGTGACATAAGTGCAGCACGAAACTTTAATTATAGCCTCTGTGTGATGTGGCCCACACACTGACATGTTGTGATATGATGGTTTCATACGATGGTTTTTACACGCGCACACATGCCCACGTCAATCTGGACTGATGCACAAGCACAGACGCTCGCAAACGTATGTGCTACACAAACACGCATACGCACAGCTTTTCTTCTCTCGTTGTCTCCGACACACATGGTTGTGAGATGTGTGCTGCCTTTTTTTTTTTTTTTTTTTTTTTTTTTTTTTAAAAGAGAGACCTACGCACACACACACTCTCAGCGGCACTGGAAAAAACAGAGGAACCCAACCCATGTTTGTGATGGCAGTAAGAGCGACTTTTCCAATATTTAATTCTGGCACGTGCACGGATGCCAAGAATTTATTGCAGTGCCACAGTCTCGCTGGCAGGAGAGAGAGAGGGAGGAGGGGTTGAAAGAGTAGGGAACTTGTGGCTTTGTGTAACCCACTGTTTTCTTTCTGTGTGCCTGTGACCCTCTGGGTAAAATAGTTGGAGTTGGAGACATGTGACCTACTCTCATTAGTTACTCTCCCCTTTCTCTTCAGCTTAAAGGGCTGCCTTGTCCAAATTTACAATTAAAAAAACAACACAAGCATATTTTCATACCTAGCTCAGGCAGTATTGAGCCATACAGATTTTGAGATATTAGAGATTGCTGCCTACACGATGTTTTTAAATTTCTTTTTTGGTGCTCTGAGGATTGAAAACTGCTTTAAAAAGAAACAATGTCCCTGTTATTCTGCATAATCCACAGACAGAAGAAATAGTCCCCTGTAAAAGTAGTTGATGTGGATAATCCAGAGTAACAGGGATACAGATTGTTGCTATTTAACCTTTTAAATTATAATTTTTTTAAAATGTTTTGAGCACCACCAACACAAATCCTTATGGATTAGATGCCACCAGAGGAAAGTGAATGAGAGAATGTGTTTTTTAGGTGAACTGTCCCTTTAAGAAGATATGAGTCTATGCTTTTATATTTTCATTACTTTCTGTATCTGTCATTGTTTCACTCTCCAATCAGACCATTTACACTTAATGTTTTCTCCCAGGTCGAGGAGTCCCTCAGAGCGCCCCTCCAGTGCCAACCGGAGGCACCCACTTCCGTTTCCCCCCCTCCACGCCGTCAGAGGTCCTCTCGTCCAGCGAGGAGCTGCGCAGCCCGGGCATGTTCAGCAGCGTGGCCCGTCGTATGGCTCGAGGCTCCGTCAGCGACTGCAGCGACGGCACCTCCACCAACTCAGAGCTGGAGGAGGCTGTGGGGGCCGACGAGCGAGGCGTGGGTCCTGAGAGGGCTTACAGGGGTCTGCTTCCTCCCCGCCTGCCTCACGATTCTCTGTTCAGGGTCTACGGTGGGGCCCCAAACCCGGCGGGGCTCCCCAGACCTGCCCCCAGGGTCCACCCCGAGCCTCTGTCCCCATTCCCTGTCTCCCCCCTGCCTGGCCCCGGGAGTCTTCTGGCCCCAACTCTGTCCCCAGCCCTGTCCATGACCCCCACCCCTCACCTGCCCTACACCCCATCCCCCTCCCTGTCCTCCCCAATGATGGGCTCCCACTTTTCCTTCAACCCAGAGGATATGAAGCACTACCTGCAGGCCCACACCCAGTCCGTCTACAACTACCACCTCAGCCCCCGAGCCTTCCTCCACTACCCCAACATCGTCATCCCTCAGCCCCACCGCCCCACCCTGGAGAAACCGGCCGCCCACCACCTCCACGGCCCGCCCCTGCCTCTCTCTCATTCGCTCAGCCAGCACCCGGGAGCAGGAGAGGAGGGGCAACAGCACCCGTCTCCGTTCAAGTTCAAGCTGCAGCCTCCTCCGCTTGGGCGAAAACAGAGGGAATCAGGAAGCTCATTGGCTGCTTCGACTTCCTCCTCTTCCTCCAGCCAGTCCTCCTCATTCCCAGGGTCTGGTCAGATATCCAACTCTGTCCTGGCTGCAGGGCCTCCAAAGATTAAGGTGAGTCTGCTGACACACACAGGATGTGGTGTTTTCCTCTCAGGTATGGTTTGTGGTTTGGGGAATGAAACATCTGGATGGAGTCATAAATAAAACGTGTGGTAAAATTTTCTGCAGGTGGAGCCCATATCAGACATCGAGTCAGAGGAGGAGGTGGAGGTGACTGACATCAGCGAGGAAGATGAGCTGAATCATAACGACGAGGATGACGAAGGTGACATGTTCACCCCGACAGCTCGTCATCATCTCAACCAGCTCAACAACCACCACCAGGCTAACGGGAACGGCAGCAGCCCCTCTGCCCCTCTCCCTCCGCACGGTAACCACAATGACGATCCCGATGACGATGAGGAGGTCTTCAAGACTCCCGCCACTCCTCCCATCGGCAGCGCCGGCCTGGCCTTTCCTCTGATTGGCCTGAAGAGCGAGCCGGGTCAGCCAGCTCCCATCAGCCCCGGAGGCACGCGCTGCATCCCGCTCAAACTCCGCTTCAAACGCCGCTGGAGCGAAGACCAGAAGATGGAGGCGGATGGAGAGAGGGACGAGGCAGAGGACAAGAAAGTGAGAGCTGAAGGAGAGGAGGAGATGGAGGGGAAGACGGAGGAGGCAGGGAGGAGAGGAGGGGAGGTGGAAAACGGGGGAGGAAGAGGAGCAGGAGGTGTTATTTTGGGGTTGATGCTGCCACCACCTCCCACCCAGCGCAGAGCGAGCTCAGAGCTGCAGAGGGCTACAGCACAGCTGTCTCTGGAAAACACTGGCTGCTGAGCTTCATGCACACACACACACACTCTCACACACACACTCTCACACACACAGGGGATCCTACTTAGATATACACACCTCTGGGAGTCTTGTTAACACGTTTGATAGTTTTATATAGCCCATAATGCCTTGTGGGTTCTTGTCGGCAGTAGTGACCGTGCAGAAAGCTGAAAGGTTACGACATTAACACACTGGAACGTTCCTCAGTGTATGTCTGAACATGTACATTCATCCTATGTAGGAAATTGTTTTTTGTGCAATAATTAAAGGAGCTGTCGGGCACTTTTCACTGACCTCACAGCCCCACAGCCTCCTTAAATTACTTAACAGAGACACAATATTTTCCTGCATAGGTTCCAGCTACATGTTCGCAGGAATGTAAAGAAGAGAATGTGTTGATGTATTAACCTTCGATGCTTGTGGTCAGTACTGTCAGTGAGCAGCTGCTGGGAGTTTTGATCTATATAAGACCTTTAAACATAGATGTGCCTGTGTAGCCTCTAACGTACTGCAAGGCAAGACACCTTTGTGCCCCTGGTACCTTATCAAAACACGAACGCAGCAGTGTTTCTGCTGTGGCTTACAACACTAAGTGATAACCAAACTTAGTCTGTATATTGACTTCTGTTTTTAATATTAGCTGCCCTACAGAGAGGGAGCCTACTCTTTAATATCTCTTAGGAATTGCACACTGCCTTCTCAACGCCTCCTCGCCCTCTTAGTGCCAGTTATGCCAGTAAGTCTGCCAGGGATCACCTCACATCACACCTGTGCCCAGATTATGTCTTTAATGGGATTTAATGGGTCTATTTGTTTGTCTGGTACAGTGAAACGAATCACATCCCTCTCGTTTAAAGCGTAAATGAGGCAGCATGAATTGTACAGCAGTAGATAGAATGAATTTCTCGCTCATGTCTGGCTCACTCAAAGGTAGTGAGCCCTTTTTCCATAACCTCCCTCACTTCTCAGTCCTCCTTTGTATTCACCGTGACAGACAAAACAAATCATGATGTTACTAAAAAAAACACTTTAAACAGCCCTGATAGAGATTACAGAAGTGCCTCTCTGTCTGCACCCATCACCACACAGTCGTTTACAAGATGGAGGGCAGTGAGCAAAAAAAATTAATTAGATAAGAAAAAAATGAGACCTTGCACCGATGGATCTTACAGACTGAAGAGGGTTTTTTTTCCTTTGAAGAGGTGATTAGAAAGAACTCTCCAATCACAGTATTTTCTCCAGGAAACAACTCGGACACTATCGGACAGCATCGGCGGCCAGACTGAGTGGTCTCTTCATCCTCAGCTCATTCACTACAGTGTATAAAGACATGAAATGAGGATGGAATTGTACATCTTGAGGGCAGAGGAGGAGGAGAGGTGGATTTTGACGAACTGACGTCAACCTCTGACCCCGTCACACAAATGGACGGCGGCGTTAGACGTTTGTCAGCCAGCGAACGGACGGCGGTTCCCACTGTACAGGAGAAAAACCACCCGGGTATCGGAGGAAACGCGTCTGATCTCTCTCTCTTTATTTTCTCTCTGCTTGTTGAGGAAATGAGGAAGCAGCTATCGAGCAAAAGGCTGTAATTACAGACACACTTGTTTCTAAAATGTGTGCGTGGACCCAGAGCTGGTGTAAAAACATTGCGGAGGCCTTCGAGGATGCAGAGGGGCGTCTCAGCTTTTCGTGACTTCGCACAATCTCTTGAGGGGGCGGGGTTGGAGGTTTTGAGGGCACTCGTAGTGTTTTCTCCCTCGAACACACAGATCAACAGCCTCCTCCCCCAGCGCCCTCCCCCTGTGTTTATTTTTTAAAGACTGTATTCTTTCTGTCAAAGGACGCCCGTGCCTCCCCAACAACATGGACAGTATTTTAGGGCATTTGCAGTGATCTGAGGGCTTTCTGTGTTTTTTTTTTTTCCCCCCCGGAGAAAACAGCCGAATCTGTTCATGTGATGTTTTCAGAAGCGACGATTGAAGCGAACTGATTTTGTCCTGGGGGGTGGGAGTGGGATGGGGGAGAACGGGAACCATGAAATGAATGTCGAGCATCAAGGTTAACTCAGGCAAACCTTCACTGAGATATTGAGAAACAGCTTATTTTTTATGACATTTAATTCATAAAGTTTTAAAGAATAGAAGAAATGACATTGCGCCCATTTTAATGAACAAACAATTCCAAATAAGATTGTGCCTTTTTTAAGCCAACATGAGTTTTATCAAGTACCCCCAGCAAAATATTTTATCTCACACACACACACACACATACACACACTCAGAGTACCACCATGCCTTCTGTTTTTGTAAAAGAGAGATACAGAATAAGTAAATCTACACATATATATTTTATTCAAATATATATTGAATTCAAATATTATATTTCAATATGGTCATTTGATACAAATCAGGAAAATCCTACTATTTTTAATGGTAAAGATATGTATATATTCTAATGGGCATGTTATTACCAGTATAATTCAGCCTTTGCCTTCTCACCCTTGCCTTCTCTTGACCGTTGAGCTGCAGTGACAAAGGCCACTGGTGTCAGACTTTTATATTTATATTGTACAAAAAAAAAAAAAAAAAAAACAGTTATTGTGCATTCAGGGGACAGGAGGGTGTGATGGGACGAGGATAAAAAGAGCGAGCATGAACACTTAACCAGGTCTGGGTCAAATCATGTTTACCTTGTTAGTGGGTGTGTTTGCTGGAGTAGCAGCCCGGGTGGGGTTTACCTGAGTCGAGCTGGTAACCCCTCCGACTAAAACTCCTCTATGTTGTTTGCAGGCACTTTTTGACCCAGATCTGCTTAGAAAAAATAGAAAAAATGTGGAGGCGCTCAGGTCGTACAGCTGGTGACAGACTCGCATGTTCAGAGCAGACGGATTCTGATTGGACGTTTTCAGCTCTGTGACGCCACACAAAGCCAGCGAAGGACCACAGCTTCTGATATGGCTGGACTTTGGTTTGAGCGTGGACTGTGGACTTGAGCAGCTTTGTGTGTGAACAGAGTGTGTGTGTGTGTGTGTGTATGGGCTGAACCCTACACACACACACACACCGTCCTGGTTAGAGATGGGCTTTACTGTGGCTAAAATAAAGGGAAACATGACATCAGACGTGACATCAGACGCCCCCACAGTCTCTCTAGAGTAGACGGCATAACCATACAAACTGCACACACTCTTTAACACACGCACACACACACTCAGAGGAAATGGCATCACAAAACCTCAGTGTGGAGTGGAGAGAGAGGGACTTCCCATAATCTGACTCGCCCGCTCTGCTCAGTGTGTGTGTGTATGTGTGTGTGTGCATACATGCAGTTGTGTGTGTGAATGTGTGGTTTCTATGGTTATTATGCCATACACACACACACACACACACACACAGCTATTCAACACAGCCTACAAAGAGTCTCAGCCCTGGGTTATTTAGCTCCAGATCATCCAACCAGCTCCAGTCTCATGTCTTTGTCTTCAGCGTTCATATTTTCCTCCCCAGGCACAAACAAACTTGTGCATCTGTCCTTCTCACATGCCTGTTAACATTATCAGCATTCCTCCTTTAAAACAAACAACAAAAACAAAACAACAAACCCTCTGCTTACTGTCTATGGAAAAGTGCCAGCAAAATATTTTAGGGAACTTTAAAGGACAGAAGTATCAGTTGACAAGTGTCTGGTGAATGAAAATAAAACCACAGAGCTGCACCTGAACTGTTACACCTGTGCTGCCTTTTTTTTTTTTTTTTTAACCTGTCGTGGCTTCAGAAACAAAAAAAAGAAACACAGGAGAGAAATAACTGTTCCCCCACCGGGTCGATATTTTACACCCCTCGATTTCACCGATGCTGTTCTTACCATTTTTCTTCTGTATGTTTTCAGACATATTACTGTTACTCTTGTAATTATTATATTATTATTAACACGACTATTTTTTTGATTATTTTGTACCCTCTTGCCATGACCCGGCCTCTTCTCCATGAATTCCTGGTTGTTTCTGTGAGTTTTTGTTCCAGTTTGCACTCGTCTCCGTGGACTATAACCATTCAGCTTCAGTGCAGTCAGTTTTTTCTTCTTCTTTTTTTACTCACACTGATTTTATAACCATGTTACCATGGACAAGAGGAGGGTCACCTAATCCCCACGATATACAGCGGGGGAGAGAAACAATTGTTTTCATTTTTTGATGTTGTGTATATATATTTTTTTCCATTTTGGAGGATTGTGTAAGAAAAAAGAGCATTGTACTGTTTAACCATTGTATTATTTGAAATGCACCCCCTCCCTCCACCTCCCTGTCCTCTCTCTGGTCGTCTCCGTCTCTCCTCTCAAGTCCACCTCGGCGGCGAGCCGTCACTCCAGAGGAGAGACCGAGACTTGTTTTTATCACGGAGGAACCATCTGTACTTCTGTTTCTCTTCTATCTGTTCATCTTCATTTGTAATTAAACAATAATCAGGGTTCATTAAAAAAGGTTAAAAAATGGACGACAGCCTCTATGTTTTTCTTTCATTTATTTATTTTTATTCCTGACTTCATCTACAAAACATTGGCACAGTCAGAAAACCAGAAAATATTTTTCTAAACTTGGTTTACTTTGAATTCTTTGGCATAGACCTGAATCAATTAGTCAGTGAATGGAAATTGATAACTGATTGATCCTTTTACTAACTTTTTAAAACCAAAATGCCAAAAACGTCCTTGTCCTCTCGCTTGCTACTTCTCTCTGTCTTATGGTAAACTCTTATTTTTGCTTTTTGGTCTGTTTCAACATGATCTTAAGGAAATTATGACGGTGTTTGGTGTTTGTTTTTTACAGTTTTCTTACATTTTATTGACTCAATAATCAATTAATCTGAACAATAAGCAGCAGATGAACTGATAATGAAAATAACTTCTAGTTGAAGACCTAATGAACCATCCAGAAGAACATTTGGGGTGAGTTATCCTTTTACACACTCAAAAACATCGGTCAAACTGTACGAGTCAGGTCTCTGTTCTGTAATGCTAGTACAGTCATTTTGTATTGAACAACTTGCAGCCTCGTCGTTTGCCCCCGCCTCTCTGTCTCTGAATGTTTCATGTCTCCAGTCAAGTGCTTCACACTCGTCAAAGTCCTGGCACATTTTATGAAAAAGAAGCCATCCAGGGATAAGCATTCTCATGCCTGTGATGGATTTTTTTTTTTTTTTTTGGCCCCGTCTGGGACACAGCTGCAACAAAAAGGCAGAGGAGGGATTTAGTTATGACAATGGAAATGATTCAGGAGGAAGGAGAGATGTCAACCTTCAGCTGTGAGGCAGACTTTGTTGTTTTCTGCTCATGGCGACGTTATGTTTCCGGGTTATCCGTACATGCGTTCGTCCTGTTACTGTGAATGCGATATCTCAGTGACACCTTGAAGGAATCTCCTCAAATTTGGCACAAACGTTCACTTACACACATACACTCATGGATGAACTGATTAGAATTTGGTTGCCAGAGGTCAAAGGTCACATGACCATTGAGAACACGTTTTTAGCCATAACCCAAGAATTCATAAGCTAATAAACTGCAACTAGACTGGTCAGCAGAAGCATATAGTCTTGAGGCGGTAATCCTAGTTTACAATATGTTTCTCAGTGGCACCAACACTGTCTGATGGTTTTAGTACAATGAAAGACTTGATGTAGAAATTAGTCTGTTCATTCATTTCCATGTGTGATTTTTACACTAAGCATTTATTTGATGTTCTTGAGTGCAGCAGCAGAAAAAAATACACCTCACTTCTTCAGTCATCCACATTAGTCACGTGTGCCCTGACAAAATCCCTGCAAACATTAATAATTACGATGCTAATTGTGCCCCAGATGACACCTCTGTTATCCACCCACCAAATGTTTTTTCACTCCTGTCAACATGGAAGTTTTAATTACTCACCAGACTGGCAAATCTCTTTCATACACCATGTGGGTTTGTCTTCTGCTTCATCTCATGATCTGAATCAGAGTAATGGTTTTTTACCTCCTCATAAATTTTGGGCGCTTGTTGCTCTGTGGTCCTGGTTTGGGTTTGAATAGAAAGTCAGTATAGTGTTTGTTTTTGACCAAAAGTGCTGATAACCAACGTTTTCATTTATTTCTATTTTTATGTGGCAAAACTAGGGCTGCAAGCATTTTCATTCTCCAGTAAATGGCCAAATATTTTCAAAATAATTGACTAATAGATCAATAAAAGTCAGAAAACAGTGATAAACTGCCATCAGAATTTCTCAGAGACCTCGATGTCATCTTTAAACCCAAATAAATTCATTTTGCTATCAGGGGAGGCTCTGCAAACTGGCAAATATATACATTTCTGAGTCTGGAACCAGTGAATTCTTGCTTAAAAATGACTTAATTGGTTAATCAATCTGCAAAATAGCAGCAGACTCAAGCCAAAACATTACAAGTTCCCAGCTTGGTGTAGGTAAACAGTGTTTAGATGTTATATTTCTCCACTAAAACAAAATTAGTTCTGTTATTTTCAGTCAAATTCTCCTCATAGGACTCTTATACTGCACGGCTCAGACCATTTCTCACTGAAGAACTCGGACAAGGCCTCTTTATGTTTAAATGTGAAGCTCATTAAAACAAACACACAGCCTCAGGAGTAGATTTCCCCTTTAATGATCGCTCTAAACCATTAAATGTCTTTTCTCTTGAGACTCTGGTTCCCCCTGTTGTCAGCTCTCAGTACTACGCCTTCTAATCCGGAATCTCCTCTACAAACTCTCGCGAGACTTGACCAGGATTCGTAACGGCTCTCTAACAGTAATTGTAATTGAGCGTTTACCTGAAGACCTGTTTACACAAAACTAATATTTATGTCCAGACTGAACACGTCCACCGTCTGGAAAGTTATACAGAGGGAAAACTCAGCATTATGGAAGGTACTCAAAGTCAAATAAACGTTTTTAATTACTTTTTCAACGTCTTTTGCTGTGTCATTACCACAAATTCAAATTTTTTTTTTTTTTTTTTACATCTGCACCTGCGCACCACAGCTTCGTAGGTTGAATTAGCTTATATCGTAAACACGTATATTTCTGTATTTTACAAACAGTATTATACTATATACTGTACACTATATGGTGTAGTTATATTTTTCAACATTTGATCGGTTTGTTGAGTAAAACGGTCCAAAGTAGGCGACGTGGCTACAGGTTAGCTTAGCTTTGCTTAGCATAAATACAGGAAACAGGTGGAGACAGGTAGCCTGGCTCTGCTCGAAGATAACAAAAACTGACGCACAGCACCTCTGAAATTCACCAGTAAACACACTATATGTTGTTTGTTTAATTAGTACAAAAACCAAAGCCTAAAAATAGCGGTGAGAGAAGTAATCAGATACTTTAGAATTAGTAGAAATGCCACATTGTGAGGAATACTTCATTACAAGTAAAACTCCTGCATTCAAAAGTAAGCTCAGCAAATGTACTATTATCCAAAGTGTTCATTATGTAGAAAAAGGGCTCCTTTGATTTGATCTAATATGATGTCATATAATATAAATTAGTATGACCTGTTGACCTTGTTATTTCCCCAGGCACCCAGAGACTAACCAATACTCTAGTGCAGACATGATTAGTTGATTAATCAATCAACAGAATCACCAAAAATTAATTGGCAACCATTTTGATAACTTCTTAATCATTTAAGTCATTTTCTAAACACCAAAAAATCTCAGATGTAAATATTTGCTCATTTTCTGTGATTTAAAAAACAACATTTTGAGGTTTTGAATGTTGGTCAGACAACAAAAGTAACTCAAGTTAAACCTTGCATTACTTCTGTGATGGAATAATATGACCTTACTTGAGGTTTTCTGTTTGTTAATTTCTCGACACACAGGAAAAGTGATGAATAAAATGCCTTACAACAAAAGGCTACAATATAAACTAAAACCTCTCAGGTCTTAAAACTGGATTTTGGAAACCAGAGGATGGAGAACACATCATAACTGATCTCTAACAAATTCACAATTAATCCAAACATGTTGTCCTAAATGATACAGAGTAAACCTGGGGCTTTTGGGGCCTGTGGGGCCAACTAAGTGTGTATTTCCTAAAAGGTCAAAATATTCCCTTAACTCATGAAAACAAACAACAGAACAGTGTTATTCTTGGCCCTCTTTAAAGGTCAACTTTAAATTAATTTTACTTTTGTAGACCCTGCATCAAGAAGCAGGTAAGTTTGGTTTCCTGTGTCAAACAAAACTGATTTTCAGTCACTTTTATGTGGTTGCCTGATGCGCTGAATGTCATTCATGTAGCAGCTCTCTGACCCATAACTGACTGAAGTAGCTCCACATTTAATTTTCCTCACTTTCCTCCGTTTACACCGTCTTTGTTTTCTCATTTTAAAAATCCTGTTAATCATTTCACCATTTGTTTTCAATCTCTCTCTCCCCCAGCACTCGTCCTCCTCTCTGTCGCCTCTCCTCTCTCCCCTGCTCTCTGTTTTGAACCATTCATTGGCCACTGATCTCAACAGGGGACGGGGCCGTGTTAAAAGGAGGCTGATTGACGGGCTGTTTGGCTTCCAGCGGAGTGGGATTGTTGTCTGGCTGAGGGACGAGGTCAGAGGTCGCAGTCCAGAGAGCTGGAGACAGAAACCAGATCACAACAGAGGGCTAATTATCATGCATTGTTGCAGGACTCCTGCTGGGACTCCGCCTTCACTTTCACCACCAGGTCACAGTGAAAGCTCTGGACCTCCAACATTTAAAACCTGGTGAGTCACAAGTGATTAATATCCCATTTATATTTATATGAGTTAAATACTTCTGAGTATTAAATTCTGAGTGAAAAACTGACTGCATCGGCTTGTGTAAACAGTATTAGTGGGAAGAAGGGCATGATAGAGAATAGATGTAATAATGTAATTTGCTTTAAAACAAAGATAATCACTTTCCTTGTTCTACACAATTACAGTTACTTTCTCTGTTTGACTAGGGTTTGCACAACTGTTAAGAAACAATGAATTAGGGGTTATGAACTCAGTAGAGAAATAATCAATGACAGTAAAATGACATAACTTTAAATCACTTAAGATTAGTTGACTTAGTGCTAGAGCAGTCAGTCAGTATGCGTGGAGGATTACATGCTGACAGTTGAGTACCTGTGCAGCAGCAGGTCTGTGAGTGTATTTCTGGAGGCAGATTGTCCTCGTGACTCAGCAGCGTCCTCAGTAATAAGGATTCATTATCTGTGAGAGTCACGAGAAGAGAAACGTATATACACTGGCTGTGGGTCAGATCAGCAGCCATGTTCTCACCCAACCAAGGGTCTGGAGTGTATACTGCTCAGGGGGTCAGTGGATTACCTGCAGGGAACACAGTCAAGTGAAGATGAGGATGTTTCCAGAGGCCTTCATCATAAGCAGGTTTCAGAGGATGGACCATGATCACACTGGTCCGCAATCCCAAAACTAAATGCTGCAGTAAATAGATAAATTACAAAGGAACCAAACCAAGCTCAAGATGCAAAATAACATCTTAACAGGGTTAAATCTCACATTTCCTGACTGTCACTGAATCAATGTTATAATTTAAGGAATTTTTGTGATGCATTATTTTTTATTAGTTGTTACTAAATATTTACAACCCTTCACCTGCACCTACTCACTATTAATGTGCAAATTGGTTGTAAATGCAAGAAATCAAGTAAACTTAGTACGAGGTTTCATTTTTCAGCCTCCCTAATTAATTATCTGTGAATCTGACAAATATTTTTGTTATCACAAATATCCATTGTGCAAATTTTCACAGTTTCCAGTAATCCCCAGGTTGATGACAATATCCCACAGCCAACAAAAATCAGGAGCATCCACACATTTTTGCTTTTGGGAGGGTGCTTTTTACACAGATAAGACAGCGCCATCTACTGAGCAATATCTGTAACTGCTGTAGACACTGTAGAATCAGAGAGAGAGGAAAGGTGTCACCACTGTCAACGTTTTTCCACACAAACCTACAGCACTCCTTGTTAAAAAAAAAAAAAGTTTTGAGTTTGACTGTGTTAAATAACTTTTGTTCATGTGGATGTGTGATTCATCTGTTTTAGAAATAGTTTCACTCAAAAACCATACTGAAATGAGACAGATGATACGATATAGTATAATCTAATCAATCAACTATTATACAAAGTCTGTATACAGATAGTGCACTGTGACAGCAAGCTGATAATAAGACAAATTGACGATAATAAAAGTCATAATAGCTAAAAGTACAGTAAGTCTGGTGGTCAAGAACATGGAAAGTAAAGAAGAACATGTTGTCATGTTCTTCAACAAACAGTAAAGAATGTATGTCTTTTAAACAACGGCTAATGGAAATTCCTATTTTTCAGTCTTGTTCAATGGAGGACAAATTTTGATAGATGTGCAAAAGAACCAGTCAATTTGCAGAAAATCAGGTCTAATCAGTTTATTATTAAGTCCAAGTTAACGGTTGTACCAAATTTGAAGAAATTCCCTCAAGGTGTCTGTGAGAAATTGCGTTCACAAGAACAGCACAGCGTAATCAGGCTAAAGTGGAAGGTTAATATCAGGTTGGTTTACAGCTGCACAGGAAGCAGGCGTTGGTTTTTATTGTTTTTTGATCTTTTCCTCCGAGTCATATGAGTCTGAACACTTCTCTTGGCCAGATCCAGGAATTCCTCCAAAGATCAACTTATTTCAACAAGACATATTCTCCAGTTAATCAACTTTTCCACCCACGGTTCTGAGGCTTGAGTTAACTGTTGTAACATTACTGCTCACTGCCTTGTGTTGGATTACCTTCCTCCGAGTGTACTGTAGATTTGATTTGAGACCAAACACTTCCTTTATAACATCAT
The DNA here is from genome assembly GCF_001640805.2 of Lates calcarifer. Classification (NCBI taxonomy): domain Eukaryota; kingdom Metazoa; phylum Chordata; class Actinopteri; family Centropomidae; genus Lates; species Lates calcarifer. The sequence continues at coordinate 19,279,861 of NC_066835.1, read as the reverse complement.
CTAGCCTATTATACAAGCTGAATGTCACCTTTGTAATCATGTTCTTGCTGTTGGAGTAGATCCTTATAAAATAACTTAACTGAATAATTTTCAGTTCAGATGTAGAGCAGTTTGATTTAGTGGCACAGGCCTGAATCTAGACTTCTGTGTCTTCAAAGAAATACAAGACCAAACAGAAATGTTGCCTTTAACTCATCAAGATGATGGAATTAAACAAGACAAGCACAGCACTTAAGTTCTATCAGAAAACAAAGCCTCATCAATCTCTTGACTGGAGCTTTGACAACATAGTCCCACTCACTGAACTGAAACACAGCCAAACAGTGTATATTACCCATGATCCCCGGCTTCTGGAACAGGAAGTAACAAACACACCAAACTATTTATAATTCTTGATATTTTCAAAGTTTCCTGGCTGGATATCAGAGATGAACGCTAGTTTTTAATGACTTTTTAACTGATCTACAGTTCAGCAGTTTCAGCAAGAAGGAGCTCAGTGGTCGCCATTTTGACAGTGTTGACGTCATCGCAGCTGTGGACCATTTTCTCAGATAGATTTTCTTGCAGTTTTCAATCACCTGAAACAGAAACACCACAAAAGTTATTGACCTTAAACTTTCTGCTTGAAGAGTTGAGCTGCACGTGCACATAACGAGAGCTGTTTACTCATTTCAAATGCTGCTTACGTGTCACATCACCAATATTAATACAATAATGTAAGATAATAGCTGCAGTATCTGATAACCCTCTGAAAGGAGAGGGGGAATGCCATGCTTTAAGTAAAATTTATTGATAATACCTCTGTACCTTTGCTCGTAACACAATACTTTCACAGTGTGTTGTTGCTGCCTTTAATCTGAATACGCTTCCACTGGTTCAAGTCATTTGTTCTGGAGCTCTCAACCGTATTGCATAATCCTCATCAGCAGCAACTTCCCATGATTCTGAGTCTCTAGTTTACAGTTTCATTCTTGACTCGTGGCAACAGCAGCTGACAACACAATCTCAACTCAAGGTCCTCTCAAGGGCTTTTTCTGTGGCTTTTGTGAAATATTTGTATGATGTTTTTAAACGTAGTGACGGTAGGTCGATGTGATATCACTTCCTGTTTACGGTTAGGGTTACGGTATGATACACGTTCTATATTATTAATATAAAAGTTGGGATACAAACTCTTGAGCTGACACTTGACAGATATTTAAACTTGTACAAATTTGCTCAGATAATTACACAGTCGGTGGCTCTGAGCGCCTGCACACTCATCTCAGATTTCATCACTCACAGCAGGTGCAGGCTGTTAAATCTACTGTACATCTACTCAACCTCAAAATGTTGGCTGGGGTGGAGAGGAGTAGCGTTTGGTCTCATCTGGTCCATCATCTCTCACTCTCGATTTGTTCTTTTTTTTAAGCACACGCACACACTTGAATTAGAGAGTGTTAGAGTGTTGGGTCAGGCACAGTGCAGGGTCCCTGGAGCTGTTTAGCAGTTAAGTGGCCGTAATGCATTTAGTGTAAAGTGACTGGGATTGGGGGGCTTAGCCGCAGCTCTCCGCCTCATTCTTAGAAAGTGCTCAGAGGTGCTAATACCAGGCGGATTTATGGCGCTCATTCACAAACAGCTCAACTTCTGCAGCAAAGAGTCACTCTCGGTTTTCTGAGTCTCTGCCCATTTCTCTCTTGTGTTTCTGTCTTGTCTTCCCAAGCTCTTTATCTCCCCTCTTCCTCGCCGTCTCTGTCGCCTCCATGATTCATGTCCCCCTCTTTCTCTCAGCGCAACAACCTGTCTTTCATAATTCACTTCACTGTCTGTCTCACTTCTACCTTTTACCACTAAACTCTCCGTCGCTCTTTCATTTCCAGCCTCATCCCAGAGCATTTTTTTTTTTTTGCTGAGACTTAAATCTCGGGTCTCTTCCTCTCTCTAATGTCTCTCGACGGCGCCTTATGAAACCAGCCGCCCCTCAAAGTTGCGTGCTCGCTGTACTCGCCCTACATTTCTGAACACATACTCGTCTGTGGTGAATGAGCAGTCAGTTAGGGAGAGACAGAGACTGCAGTGCTTCACTATCAGGGGTGTGGAAGATGTCTGGAGATCCCACTCACGCTGCACTTAACATGTGTGTGTGGTGCGTTTTCACAGATTTATGAGTCACAAGTTGTTCATGTAATGGCCGTGAAATGTGTACACTAAACACAAAGATGCTTGTGTGTGTGTGCGTATTTGGAGAGGTCGCTTGTGCATGAGCGTGCAAACTAAATACTAATAATAAACCTGTACTGTACTTTGTTGTATGTGCAACAGTGCATGTCTGTATGTTTGCATGCTCAAACAGCCTGTATAGTCTGTGCAGTATACACAAAAGTGTGTGCACTGTATGTGTGTGCGCTTGCACAGATCTGGGCACAGTGTGTGTGTGTGTGTGTGTGTGTGTGTGTGTTCCAGTACACGTACATCTTATGTAACGCCCAGGCATGTTATAACTCCACTGCGCCTGCTATGTGTGTGTAGGTGCTCGCTTGTATGCGTGCGCCCAGTTGTGTGTAGCTGTGGTTAGTGTACCCGCTTGCCTGTGTGCGTGTGTGTGTGTGTGTGTGTGTGTGTGTGTGTGCCAGGCAGACTGCAATGCTGCAACCAGCTAGCTCTGTATCATCATTGACCAAACTCGCCATCTGTGCCTGTAAGCTATAGAAACAGCATGTCGCACTGCTACACAGCAATGAACACACCATTAGTGTCTTATGAAATCGCAGCAGGATGCCTGTGTGTGTGTGTGTTGTGTGTGTGCTGCAAATGCCCGTATCTGTGTGCCAGCGTGTTTGTGTGTGTGCACTCATGCATGTTAAACTCTATTTTTTTACAGCCTGTTTGTATGTTGTGTTGTATTCTCCAGTGTATTACAGCCTGTACCTGCTCGTACACATGCACGCCTCCCTGCTCACACACAGCTCGTGTGTGTGTGTGTGTTTGTGTGTGCGCAGGGAGGCCCACAGTGTATATGGGTCACTCTCTTAGGAACCATAATCCCACGTTTGGACCAACTTACTCACTGGGGTTTCACTCTTCCTGTTTGGCCAAGCTGATGGCAACAAGCATAATGACCTCACCACAGCACTCGGTCATTGGCCTGCAGACCCCGGGCCTCTCAGCCAATCACACGCTGCTCTGGTGACGTATGGGCTCCAGCGGGTGTTCTGATTGGCTGAGGGGGCGGGACTTAGGGATGCTGTGCAGTTTAGAGCACCTCTGATTAGCTGGGATGGAGAGGGAGAAAGCATGAGAATTTGGGAGTTGGTGTTCTTTGTGGTTCCTGTTGAAACTACACTCAACCTGTGGCTTGCATGGAGCACAGTGGAGAACATGTACAGATGCATAAACAGCACATAGAAAGTTAATAAGTGCGATTTAAGCCTTTTTATAAGTGTGAAATGTACGTGTAATACACGAGACAGCTTGGGACGTGACATCTTGATCTCTATTAAATTTGATAATGTCATGTCATTGCTTTTTAGTCCACTAAAGGAAGTCTAACCTGTTGTGAAAAGACAGACAGCCCCTTCCTCCCCTCCCTCTCTCTCCCCCTCTCTCCCTCTCTCTGCGTCTGCACCCGTTTTCATATTTGTAGACAAATGAACGAGGGATGAGAAGAAGCAAAAGAAGAAGACAAGAGGAAGATTTCATTGCTGTCCTGCGTGCCTGTATAAGTCACAGACATGCCCACAACGGAGCCCCATTGGCCGCCGCAGCCTCGCTCTCCCAACAGCTGTTCTGTGTTTTCCCACACTGTGATTGGCCGCGCCTCGCCGTCCGTCAAATTTACTTTGACGCGTGGCTCCGCCCCCGTCCCGCTTCCCGGCGATTCTATTGGCTACTGTACCCGTTCGTGTTCCGCGATTGGCCGCACGGGCTGGTTGTCAAGGCTTTGGGGCTTCATTCACCATTTTGCGACTGTAGTGTAGAAAATACAGGGCAGTAGTTTTTCCTCCTTTTAAGTTGCTTTGCCGGAGAAACATGAACGGCCGCTAATTGGCAGCTGCGGACGACTGGTCACCCTGCCCTATTTTACCCGGCGGACTCAACACAGAAACACACCGGGGTACTATATTAGCTCTGGTGAGTATAAGCTGCCCACAAATCTTTCTCCTGCAGCACTGCAGTGGGGCTTGTTGTGCTTTTGCCGAGCTGCTAACGTTGTTCATGTTTACTGTGGCCATAAACAGTGTTAGCAGTTGAGCCGATCAGCATATTTTCCGATATCTGGGTGGCCTACGGAGAGGAGTAGAGGGCGGATTGGGTGTCTTCTGCGAAAAAAAAGGGAGCGGTGCGGCTAGACATAGTGAGCTTGAAACTTTTCCACTAGAAATAAATTCAACGCCATAACTGCCGTTGGACTTCCCTGAACAACTGTTATTTTTTCCTGCATTGTACCAAACCTCGAAAACTCCTCGCTTTGTCATTCCTCCTCCTCTCTCTTACATTGACATATTTTCTTCCTCTTTTTCATGAATCAACGTGGCTCTTTGAATTAATGTGTGTGTGTGTTTGAAGGGGCTTGTGAGAGGGCCTTCTTCTCCTTGGACTAGTTTTGTGGCAACATATTGACACTTTCTCCTCTCTCTTGTATCGCGGTTGCAATAATGCAAAAACGACGACGACAAGGGGGTCGATACAAAGTTGCCCCGGACAGCTTTTATCTGTATTTTCAGACGACTGTCACTCTCGGATGGGCCACACAAACGACTTTGCGTGCTGTTTCTCGTGTGTACGTGTGTGTGTGTGTGTGTGTGACTGTGGAGTGGATTGACAAAGTTAACGCGTTCATCTGTTTGGGACGTTTCACACTGTCATGCAGCGCAGGGAATATGGGCCGTATTACATGGTATTAAGGATCAATATGCCCGTTAAACCGGTTATTTCCCGGTGACAGCGAGGAGGAGATTTCCAAGCGGCCTTGTATGTGTAGTTGAGGCCTGGTCGCTGCACGCCACGGCCTGCTGTGTTGTGGAGTAAAAACTGGTAGTAATCGCGGTACTACGAGGGCTTGACACATACACGGTACTATCCAGCTAAACCAGAGGTGACGACATCACCTCTTGTAGTTTGCATTTTGTGCTTTGGGCCTCGTCGAGATAAAGTGAACAGCTGTTATCTACTGTGGATTATGATTATGTCAGTATATTTATACACCCTGGCCTGTCGATAATAAAGCACTGTAGTAATCTTGTTATACACTTTAAAGAGCTGCCCTGCAAATGACAAAACTTTTAAATATACTGTGGCCAGAAATATATATCACTAAAAATGATTTAGCAGCTCCACAGTAAGGTAAGAATATACTATACTGGACTAAAAGTTCACTAATGTGGGATTATTATGGTGAATTTATGGCAAGAATTAGCAAGTTAACTCACCTCATGCTCCATATAATAATCAGTTGCATGTTGCTGCTTATTATTAGTTGTTGCTGATAAACTGATTAAACCTGGACAATTGCTCAGCTAAATAATACATCCTCAGAAGGCGGTGGTTCATGTTTTTCTCACCTCACTTGACTTACATCAGCTTGATGCTGCCTACAGCCATGTTTACTATGCGTTCATGTCAGTCTATAAAAAACAAGCTGCACACTGTTCAAACAGCAGTTGAAATATGATTGAACTTCATACCCTGCTCTTTATGTGTTCCTGATGGGGCTCTACTTTGATCACACTGAATATAAAACATAGGAGACACAGGCCCTCTATAGCTGCCATATGGGCTCGCTCACTCCATATTTCACAGAGGGGAGTGTGAGTTGCGTCAGTTTGTCTTTAAGCTGTTATCATTAGGCCCATGACTCTGACACCAGCTGTTGTACACAGTGCACTACTGAGTAAACACACGTAGCATACCTCTATCGTGACCAAGTAAGGCCGGCTGCCAAATTATTTTATGGTGGCTGCTCTTACGGCTGTCTGTCCTAAATAGGGATTTACATAGGGCACAGTGATGGCTGTGAGCTCCCTGGCTCTGTCTCTGTGTGTGCACTATCAGCTATCATCACATAGATGTTTGCTGTGTGTGTGGCCTTGAGACAGACGGCACTCATCTCTGAAAATGGATTTCTCTCTAGCCGATATGATGTGGCAGATATTAAAAGGACCTGAATGAATGCGAGCCTTCACAGACAAACAGGAAGGCAGCAAAAGGGAAAAAGGAGACGGGCAGACACAGAGAAAGAGACTGGTGGGAGGACGAATGTAGAAACAGGGACAGACAGGCAGACATGTGAGTTAACAGACAGTCAAACAGTCACTGACAAGTAGACATGCCTAGTGGTGGTTGATAGACATCAATCCAGAACATTTTGACAGTGAATATCACAGTCGCAGTGAGAGAAATTTCCAAAAGATGACAGAGCATATAGGGGGTGTGTTGACTCTCCCTCTGATGCACTTGTTAACATCGTTCTGGTACTCGTAGCTCTGTGGAGACTCTTGTATTGGAAGAAATGAGGCAGAGCACAGCAGCAGTTAGGACCCGAGGCAAGTCCCACGCGTATCAGCCACACAGAAAACAAACCAGTTAAATGACAACAGCCTCCCCCCTCCACCCACCCCTCGTTCAACAAGTCGACAAAATCAATCTGTTTTACTTTCTAAAACGGAGGCAGAACTGTGAATGAGTCCAGTGTGGAATAGGAGATATTCTGAATGACTCTGGCATGGCCTAAGAGCGATACTGAATGACTCTGGTGTGGAATAACAATTATTCGGAACAACTCTGCTTTTCTGGATGACTGCAGCAGAAAATGAGGATAGAGACTAAGTGGAGGGAGAGGAGAGATGAGAGGTAGAAATCGATATTAGAGAGAGAGAAGAGAGAAACGCAGGCAGGGGATAAGAATGAACGTGTAATACTAGCAAAGAGAGAGAGAGTTAGAGAGAGAGGGAGGAATAAAGTAACGGGAAGTTAGGTAATGGTCTTCCACAGGAAATGGAGTTTGTAGGGGCGGATTGACTCTGCTTTGAAATACATAGATAAAGGTCGCCACCGAGAGAGAGAGAGAGGGAGGGAGAGAGAGAGAGGGAGGAGAGAGAGAGAGAGAAAGGGAGGGTTTCAGTATGCAAGTGAAGAAGGAATTCCCCCGCCTCTACCGCCCCGGCCAAGAAGTAGTGTGTGTGTGTGTGTGTGTGAGAGAGACAGAGTGTATCTGAGAGGAGTGCATGCAGAAAGGCTTGTCTGGGCAAATTGCAAAGTTCTCCTCACTATTTCCATAAAGTGTTGTAAGTCTACATAGTGTTTACCCTACAATATGGCCTCCTGTTTTCATTATGTACCTGGTATGGATGCAGGCCTTGTGTAATGTGAGTAGAACCTGTTATGTAATGAATTAATGTGTAATGAATTTGTAGATGAGTCATATTCATTACTACTCGAGTACGATGGTGCATCATTTAGCAGGTAATTCATTTCTTAAAATTTATGTTTAACTGTTTATTTCTCTTATTTCTGCCTGTAATCACGAGGTCCCACTTTGAAGACCTTTTATTTTGAAGTACTTTGATGTCACGCAAATGTTTTCCCAGATGTTTGATTTTGATTCAGTCAGTCACTTTTCCTCTCAAAGCCGTGCAGTTAGTAGCTATCCTGTGTGTGTTGAATAGGCTTTGTGCATGTCTGAATGTGTTTGCCACATGAGTAACCCACACTCCCTGTTCCCTTTCTTTCAGAGTCTCTGGAATAAGGTGGGCAAGTGCCGAAGTCGCGCAACGAAGACAAGACAGGATGAAAGAGGGAGGCCTCGGCAGAGGAGGAAAATAGAGAGAAAGGAAAGGAGGGGAAAGAAGAAAAAAACTAGGCAGAGCAAGCAAGGAACACCAAGGAGAATCTCTGGGATAAATAAATAAAAAGACTTGTTTGGAGAAAAGGCAAGCTAGATGAAAAGATGAAGCCGATTAAAAAGCAGGGCCGGCGCTCTCCTCCCTCCACCCGGGCCAAAGGGGGGAAGCGTCGCGGAGTGGGGGATGTCCCAGAAGGAGGGGAGAAGAGAGACTCAGATGAGAACAGAGATAGAAGCAGATCCCCGCAAAACCAAACTCCCTCCTCTTCATTTTCTTCTAATTCACATTCAGAGTCCTCCCAGGCGGACCCAATCAGGGCGCGGGACACTTCGGAGGGGGAGGGGCTTCACAGAGAGGCGCTGTCAGAGACGCTTATGATGGATTCTGGGAAATTGTTGACGCCCTCGGACGACAGATCAGGGAGGTCAGCTGTGAGCGGCGGCAGCCACAGCGACAGTGGTGGTAGCAGTTGTAGTAACAGCAGTACGCCGAGCGCCAACAACAGCCCGAACCCGCCTCCAGCCGGAAAACGGCGACCTTCAAGGCCCGCGTCCCCAAGAAGAAGTACACCTCTGAACACTGCTTGTCTACTACTGCTGGTAACCATAGCAACCCTGCCTCCAGCACGCCCCCTCCTCTTACTCTGAGTGGTGGGGTCTTCAACCACGGGTCATCGGGTTCAGGAAGTGACATCAGCATCTCGCACCCTGACAGCAGCGGTCAGAGTCGGAGCCTGATGGACGACTTCCACGGCAGGACTACTGGCAGGGAGGGGCCTCAGGACGGCTCACCAGGACCCCCCACCCTGTCGCTAGGAGTGGAGAGGGAAAGGCCTGGAGGGGGTGAAGGGGTGAGAGATGCAGAGCGAGTGTCGCCCAGCCCCCTGCCCCGCTGCTCCTCGACAGACACCGCCAGCGAGCACTCGGCCGACCTGGAGGTAGTCGGCGACACGCACGCCCCTACGCAGATGTCCGCACATACGCCATCCAGTCTCCCTGATGCACTGTCAGACGCCCTGGCCAAAGGGCTGAAGAATCAGCGTGTCCTCGCCCGCCAGCTCAGGAGAAGAAGTGACGAGGAAGGGGGAGGCGAAAGGATGGATGAAGGGGGGAGTTCAGACCTGGTGTTCCGGGCTGGGGTGGTCCGTAAGGTCAGCGGTGAATTTGGAAGCCTGGAGGTGCAACTGAATGGGGAGAAGACGCTGTGTCGTTACCCGTACCGACACGACAGCCCCCCAGGGGTGGTAGACATTATTCTAGATGCCCCGCCGCCTGGTGTACACCCCATACCTATTGGGACCCGTGTCTGCGTACCGTACGGCAATGAGGAGTGCAGCGAGGGCCAGTGGCAGTGGTACCGAGAAGGTGTGGTGACCCAGGTAGACACACACCCTGCAGTGGCCAACCGCTACCGTGTCCTGCTGTCAGAGGAAAGACCCCACTCTGTGGACGAGGAGGAAGAAGGCAGAGGGGCAGCTGGTGCTACCCAGGCGGTGTGGGTCTCCCGACAAACACTCCGGCTTCTGGTGCCACCCTGGGACCTGGATTTGCCATCTGGAGGAGGACGAGAGGGAGAAGACGGAGTCAGAGAGAAGGAAAGGGAGCGGGAGGACAGGGAGGAGATGGATGTGGAGCAGGAGGTGTGTCGTTTGAGCCGGGGGATGGCCCCAGGAGTGGGGTCGGTGCTGGGGAGAGGAATTCCTTACCCAACCATGGTCCCTGTTTCCTCCACACCTGGCCACAGTATTACCTCCCCAGTTACTCCTGCATCAGTCCTCAGCCTGGCTCCTGGCCGAGAGTGGGAAATCGAGAAAGACTTTGAGAGGGAGAGGGACCTCCAGAGAAAACAGGAAAGAGAGAGGGAACGAGAGCGAGAAAGGGAGAACAGCGTAAAACAGCAGCAGCAACAGCAGCAACATCACCCGTACATGCCACTTACCCCCGAAGAAGACATGGAGGTGTCCCATTTTAACATGGTCCCAGTGGGGGCGATCATACCTGGGGCCAAACCAATGGCAGTTCCCCAACACCGCCACATCGTCTCTAAGCCCCCGCCTGGCTACCTCAATCCCCACCTGTCTGTGGTGCGGGGCATCGGGATGCCCCCCACCCACCTGGCCTTGAACCCCCACCCCCCTCCTTCACCTGTCCTGTTAGGCCTTGACCCAGCAACCGCAGCAGCTGCAGCAGCTGGTGCTGTCATTACCACCCCGCAGCTCCCTCCCCTCCCTCCCATCTCCTCTTCCACCGCGTCCTCCTCCAGAGTAGAGAAGGCCTCAGGAGGAGGAGGTTCTTCCAGTGGAGGAGCAGGTGGCGGCGGTGGATCTGGATCAGGTTCGACCTCCTCCTCCTCCTCACGTTCCCGCACCCCGCTGACAGCTGCCCAGCAAAAGTACAAGAAGGGAGACGTGGTGTGTACGCCAACAGGCATCCGCAAGAAGTTCAATGGGAAGCAGTGGAGGAGACTGTGCTCCCGGGAGGGCTGCTCCAAAGAGTCTCAGCGCCGCGGATACTGCTCCAGACACCTCTCAATGAGGACCAAGGAGATGGAAGCCAGTGGAGGCGGCCGGGAGAGGGGTGGAGCCAGCAGCACAGGGACCCTGACGCCGTCTGACCTCCGCCTGGGCGGTGGGAGGGCCAGCTCAGAGTTCGACTGGGACGAGACATCGCGGGAAAGCAGCGAGGCCAGCAGCCGTGGAGGAGACTCCCGTCCCCGCCTCGTCCTTCCCTCTCTGCTCCCCCAGGACCTCTCTCGTTTCGACTTTGATGAGTGTGAGGCAGCGACCATGTTGGTCTCCCTGGGGGGCTCCCGCTCAGGCACACCCTCATTCTCCCCCATCTCCAACCAGTCGCCCTTCTCCCCCACTCCATCGCCCTCACCCTCCCCGCTCTTTGGCTTTCGCCCTGCCAACTTCAGCCCCATTACTGCCCCTGCCTCACTTACTCCACGCCGCAACCGCCAGCTTAGCGGCACTAAGATGGGCACGCCGGGTGCCGAGCGAGAACGCCACCTCTCTGGGATCGTGCCCACTTTCCAGACCAACCTCACTTTTACAGTTCCCATGAGCCCCAGCAAGAGAAAGCTCGACTCCCACCCGCCTCCTCCACTGCCGACGGTCCAGGACTACCAGACCAAACCTGAGCAACAACAGCTAGTGGGCATCGGGGGAGGAGTGGTGGGAGAGCCGACGCTGGGCCACAGCCCTGCCGCCTTCAGAGTCCTCTCCCCCCAGAGTCAGCCGACAACTCCCTCCTCTCTCTCCTTCAACCGGCCCCGTAGCGCCACCAGCAGGCCACCATCCTCCGCTGCCTCCACGCCTCCACCCATGCTGGTCTCTCCCACTCCTCCCTCTCCGCTGCCCCAGGAACCTTCACCACGCCGCATTGTTCCACTCCGCGATTCCCCAGTCATCGTCCGCAACCCAGATGTCCCCCTGGCCAAGTTCTCTGATGGCCCATTAGGGAGGAGAGATAGAAGCAGGTCTCGGGAGCACAGCCAACCCCAACATGCAGCTCTCCCAGGCCTGCAGGCCCCCGTCCCCATCAACGGGGCCACCACCAACGGTGCGGTTCTCCTGCGCAACCCCACATCCACACTCGTCCTGGTCACCTCCAGCTCGGTAAGGAAGTCACCATTTCTTGTTTTTGATGTGGTATATATCGTCATATGATCCAACCCTAGTACATTAAGTGGTTTCCATGAGCTTCAGGCATCCATTAGAAAATATTGAGAATGAGAATGTAAGAATATTTAAAATTCCTTAAATGCTTTTTTGTTGATCTTACTGATTCAGAATGTTGTTTGGGCAGTGTTTAAGTCCTTTGACGGTGACCTAGAAAGTTCACCGTCAATGTGAATTACTCTGCAGAAAATCTATATTTTAATTATGGTGATAGACCTTAAAGGTGGCCTTTCAAAAGTTTGGATTCTCAGCAGGGATAATGGAGTAAAATGGAGACCCAGAGTGATGGCACCCACCTGAAATTACCTTAGAAACCTCTGTAATCACTGATAGTGAGACATGGACATAATATGATTAATTACGTTGTGTGAAATCAACACGATCAGCATTTTAGTTGAATATTATTTTTGATGTCTCCTCCCAGTCCCTGACTCCAGCCACAGCAGGCCACACCTCCCTCTCCAGCCCCTCCACCCCGGGGTCAATGTCCACTTCGTCGGGCTCGGTCCTGTCCTCCTCCGGTTCTGGAGGCAGGGAGAGGGAGAGGAAACCCGAGGGACACCAGGACGCCACTGGAGGGGCGCTGCCACAGCCGGTAGCCTGTCACCCCACTCCGACTGCCCTGCTGCCGCTCATACTGCCAGCTGAGTCGCCTCACCCTGCTCCACGCAAGCAAATCATCATGGGACGCCCAGGGACTGGTAAGGACGGATGGGAGAGGGGCTGGGAGATGATCATGTGTATTGTGGTTTTGACCTTTGTTCCTGTCAGATGCAAAGTCTGCTGAGCCACTGTTCTGCCATCGTGTAGCGCAGGAAGGGATGTGCAGGCTGTATCTTATGTGCTCTGGCCTAGTACTTCTCGCTTTCATTATCTCTCTCAAGTTACAGGAGTGTCATCAGAGTGCTATGGCTATGACTCATGTACACTTGGTACACTTACTATTGTTTGCTTGCAGTGTAAGAAAAGTAACCAAGCGACATTTTTCCAATTGTTCTGCAATTTTGGAGTTTTACCATGCTTTTATTGAGTTATAAATGTATATATTTATTTGGCATGTAAAGATTTTTCTTTATTTTAAATTATAATTTGCTATGATAGACAAAGTAAGAGCAGGAGAAATGTTCTGCTGCTTTGGGCTGCATGGTTAATTGTTGTCTTTTTGTCAGTAGCAGTAAACGATTGCATAAAATCAGCCATAGTGAAAACAGGGGGAAAGTAATTGCATTCAGGCATTTTATACTGTCAGCAAATGAAAGGAAAAGTCACAGATAAATTAAATATATGTTAGATTACTTTGCATTTTTGACCCAAGCTTCAGTCCAGTTCAGGTCCTGCATGTAAATTTTGGTGTTTTAAAAAGCGTAGTGTGTGTATTATCATCCTGGTTATCACTGCCTTCTCAAATCATACCATCAGCTAACTCTCTAAAATACAAGCTTTACTGTAGATGTCAGAGGGAGCAGACTGTTGTTTGAGAGAGGATGAAAAGGGGTGATGTTGCCCTTATCTGCAATTTTGTGAGCCTGCTTTTAAAGCATCTATTCAGGCAAAAAAATCTGTTGTGAAAATATTTTGTCAGCTTCGTGTGCAAACTGTTGGATGTAAGAAAATTTGCCACTGAGAGAAATAGAGGTGTTTGAGTTCATCATATACTGTATGCTTGTTTCCATGCCAACCTTGCGATATTACAGTATGGCAAAACTCTGAACTGTTACTTTGAATATATGAATAAGGGAGATGGTTTCCATTTAAAATGCACAACTTCTCATTTTGTATCATTATGATGCAACACTTTCTAAATCTGAAACCCGAGCGTGTAATAAATGTACAGGAATTTGTCTTAATGTGCAGAGATATTGGCAATTTATAGGTCGTTCAGTTTCACAGTTTATATTGACAGGATATTTTATATATGATACTAAACATACAGTGTATTTCTCAGTTAATATGTGCATTCATGGCAGGGAGGATTTGTGTAAAATCATTGAATACAAGTGACAAACCTGCACCATGAGGATCTTTGCATTCTTAATTTTGATATTTAATTTTTCATAATCCTCCTCTGATTAAATTATAATTTCTTCACTTAGTTCAAACGACAAAAAGACGACTTTAGAGGAGTGATTTTTTTTCTGAGGTGCGAAGATCAGAACAGCTTTGATATATCAGTCGCTCAGGCAGCCACCCAGACCTGCTGCTCATTGTGTGTAATTTGTGACTCAGTGTGTGTAGTTATGGAGTGACTGAGTGTGCTTGAGTATGAGTGTGCGTGTGCAGGAGGTGTCACCCCCTTTTTTTAGTTTTTTTTATGTGCGTATGTGTGTGTGTGTGTGTGTGCGAGACAGAGATAAGGGGTGTTTCACTGAAACTTGAATAGGGTGAGAATATTGACATGTCTAGGCATGCAAGACTCAGAGCGGGAGTGCAGAGAGCAACAAGGACATTCACACCCCGTCCTCCTCTTCACACCACACATGCACACACACACACACATACACACAAACACACACTCATCTCGGTGTTCCAGACAATCAACAACCTCAGACAGGGCATCAAGGGCAGGTCCAGCGTGATGTGAATGTGTTTCATCACTCTCAGCAGAAAAAGGAGTAATCGTATTGCCGGTGTGTTGTCATGGATACGCTGTTTTCCACCGGTAGAATTAGCGCAGTAAAGCGACGAAGCCTGGGCTGATTACCGGAGCGCGCTTTTCTTTATTTCTTTTTTTTTTTCCCTCCCTCTCTCTCTCTCTCTCTCTCTGTCCCCTTCTCACATCCATCACACTCCTGCTAACAGCCACCTGCCTCTGTAGCGTAACGTTTCCTCTGCCATACATTTTTAAAAACACCTAGAGCCACAGCGGGCCCAGAAACAAACACAGGCAGAAGGCAGCGGAGGCCCCCACGGCTGAGATCTCTCCTAAATATAGCCCAGCTCAAGTGCAGCTGCATTAGCATCACAAGTTTCATTACTGGCTCTCTGTGAGTACATCTGCAGCCTTCAGTGAAGAAGAAGAAGAGATAAGAGCTCAGATGTAGCTGAGGTCCCCTCTTGTTATGCAGCTCAGTAACTTTATATTGCTCTTGCACCCACAGGAGGAATTATTTGAAATTCTAGTATTGTGTAGTGATAGTCACAGGACAGGTGGATATGTACAGTTGAGGAACATAATTTCCCCCACCTTAAAGCATGCAGACAGCTCTTCACCCCATCAGGTGTATTTCTTTATCGCTGCTGCCACTTGCTAGTCATCGCTGTCAGCGCTTCACGTAAACCAATAGAGGCAGATGGATATCTGAGCAGCATTTCTGTCTCTGATATTTTTCACAACTCACCACTGTCGCTGGAATATTCATGCCTCGCCTCTTCAGGATGTCAGCAGGTCCTTTTAAAAGTTTGAAGAATCTCAAGTCGTATTATTCAACACCTTAAAGGATGAGGCTGAAATTATTCTACATTTTTCTCACTGTCAGCAAATCCCATAAAAAGCCCAAAACCAACAATGTGTTAGTCTGATTCTCTTTCCAATTTCCCTCAGTCTGTGGCACAAAAGCCTGTTTCTTCCCTTTAAAGTACATTTTTAAAAATTCTTAAGAAAATCAGTCTCATTTCAGGCTCAGTAATTTCCTAAAACAGTTGGACACTTTAGAGTTTAGCAAACATTATATAAAACTGAGTAAATAGTGCATATATGGGTAACTACTGTAGTACTAAGTTTGAAATAACCAGTGCAGCATGTGGTTCACTGATGTGTTATATCAGGGTTTGGATGCTCAAAGCAAAACGTACTTGTTCGTAGGATCAACTCTGTTTTATGGGATTTGTTGTCAACAGGAAAAATACAATAGATCACCTGCATTCTCCTTCAAAAAGCACCAAAATATCACCAGCTACAGGTTTAATTTAAATGTTTTTTCTTAATTTAAATCCTAACTTAGTGACATTTATTTGAGACAGAGCTGGAAAGTTTTGGCAGATCACAAAGTAATTAAGTCTGGTTTCACCACAGCTGTGGGTGGAAACAGTGAGGAGTGTTGATTTTGCACTTTCAGCACATCACATTCTGGCTCTCATGTATCTTCGCTGTTACAAAAATACACGACAGGGTTAATACAGTATTGACCCTATAAACATTTCCTGTTACACTGCTTATTCAGATGAGTCCCAGAACTGTTGGTACCAGCTACATCCAGTTAGACACTGTCTGTTTCTGCCTTGCTTTGTTTTCATTACAAACTCGGTCTTAAATCCAATTCAAGATAGCTCTGAAAGGCCTTTAAAAAGTATTAAATTCAGCTTAAATCTGCTGATAACTTCCTGCTGACTACAACAAGGCCAAATAGGCTATTTAAAATGTTTACATCAGTTTTTGTTTCTAATAGTTTGATGTATCCTCCTGGTATCATTTAGATTTAATGAGAATGGAGACACTTTAAACAAAGCACCTGTGCTTGGTCCCTAAGGTTGGCAGGGATTGACTCTGCTGATTAAACCGAGACCAATAAACTCACCCATATTAACTATTTTTAGCAGATATATCAGTGTTGGTGTATGCTGTATGTTGGCCAGTAAGGAGCAAGAGATTACAGGAAAGAAATGCCGAAACAATAAGATATCAGTGTCAGCATCTATTGAGCTTTATTGCTGATGTGTTTCTGAGCCAAGTCATTAAATCCCTACAAGCTTAGTGTAGCTAAATCTGACCTCTGACCTATCTGAGAATGATTAAATAAGGCAAAAAGATATATACAGTTATACTGTTATATACTGTTTTACGATACAACATTTCCTTAAGAGAGCAGCTTCTGGTGTGTAAAACATTTGAATAATCCTCACTTCCTCAGCTGAAGTTCCTCATGCAAACAGCGGCATATACTGCCAGTAAGTAGTAAGAAGTGCAAAGGTTACAGCGCAGTGATAATAGTCATGTGACACCAGAATCAGCACTTAAAAGAGAACTTATTCAACAGTGTGTGTGTGTGTGTGACCAACCAACAGCACTTAACAGTACATCCTGGATGTATTTACATTTTCCTCGTTGTCTTAACTCAGCAGTATCTGGATCTCCATTTTAAATGTGCCATAGCTTGGCAATTGGTTAGCTATATATAGACCATTTTAATACTTTATTATAAAATTATTAATGGAAACGGAAACTGGACATCGCAGTGCTGCAGCATGGAGTTCACAGCCAGTTTATTTCCACCGGGCTAGACTTGTATGTGGAGTACTACTGTCAGTGGAGGAGTGTGGAGGATGAAACTGTTTAAACCTTAGTCTGTTGAGGCTGAAATCTTTATTATGAGAGTTTGTTCAACACTCAGAAACAGAATAAATCACTGCTGAAGTACCATGAAACCCTGAAGTGCTCCACTGATTGCTAAAGTAGAAGAAAAATATTCAAAAATGCAGTAGCAATTACATCAAAAGTAATAGCTGTGGTTATAGTTGTTGTACCACTTGTGGTGGTGGTAGTACTGGTGGTGATTGAAGTAATAGAGTTTTCAGAATAATTGTGTTGTAATGATATGAACATACAGACACTTTTTATGTTGGATTTTACTTGCATTTCATTCACCATGTCTGCACTTTATTTACAGAATCCAAAGGAGGTTCTAGGGGTCCTTAATGAGGTCCTGGTGGCTATTGAGGAGTTTCTGAGGATCATTTTTTGTTTTAGTGGTAGATAGGAAGGTTCTAGAGGTAGGGTTTCAGGTGTTTTAGGAGGTTCCTTTAAAAGATCTTAGTGGTTATTGAGGAGATTCTCAGGATAGTTTTATGTTTTAGGGGTCAATAGGACGGTTCCTTAGGTCCTTTGGGTTGTTCCAAGGGTTGTTTAGAAGTCTTACGTGGTCATTGAAGGGGTTCTACAGATGGTTTTAAGAGGTTTTATTGGGTCAAGTGGTTCATTAGGAAGTTATAGAAGTCCTTTCAGGGGTTGCAGTGGTTAGTGAGAAGGATCCAGAGGTCCCTTAGGGGTTTCTAGAGGGTCTTTGGGAGGTTCTAATGGTTATTGAGAAATTTATATTTTGTACGTTTTCAGTAAGAAGGTTGTAGAGATCCTTCAGAGGGTTCAGGGTGTCTTTGAGGGTTTTGTGGTCCTTCAGAAGACCTTCATAAGATTTCTAGTGGGCTTTAAGGAGGTTCTGTTGGTCATTAAGGAGGTTATAGGTGTCTTTAAGAGGTTGTAGCGATGCTTCATGAGGTTGCACTTGTCCTTCAGGAGTTTTCTAATGGGCCTCAGGGATTTTAGGGGTCCTCTAGGTGGTTAAACACCTATGGAAGATTTTGCAGTGGCAACATTCTCCACCACCATCAGGTAAACACCAAATGAGGGAATGAAGAGCACTGTTCCTCCCTGCGGTAGAGTTCAGTACACTTTATGGCAAGGAACACTGAACCTGTTCTAGAGGCTCATGGTGGAACATCACATTGCTAGCATTGCTTTGGTTTCTTTCCTATAATATGTCCCCCGTCTGTATGTCTGTATCAAGAAGAATACTTACATTAATATTGTGATATTGCTTCTAAGCATAACTATCATCCCTAAGCAGTACTAATAGAGATTTGTGTGTAAATTAAATATGTACAGTGCAGTCTTTCTAGGCTTGAAATGGTTCCCACTGCAGAGACAGTTTCAGCTCAGAGTCCGAAGCTCGGCAGCAGTGTGGCGGCAGTCTAGACAGCGAGTAGTCTGGAGTCTGGAATCTCTGTGGATAAAATAACAGGTTCCCTCATCACATCACACACCACATGACCCCTCAACTCTCATTATCCTGAGGGATGGTCTCTGTGTGTGTGTTGGAGACGGGGGCAGAGTAGGTGACTGAATACACAACTCCATTCATGGTCTTCAGTCTCTGGCAGTTTCTATGAAAGTGTAGTTTTTAGTAGCTCTTTAGCTCATCGCTGGCTGATGATCACATAGGATTTCACATGCTGCCAGAGGGCATAGCGCTACCTTCTGTCTACAGTCCACGATACTGAGATGGATAAACATGATGACATTTCACTTTTTCTCTCCCCCTTTCTCCTCTCTCTCTCCCTTCATGTTCCCACAGTTTGGACCAACGTGGAGCCTCGGTCGGTGCCAGTGTTCCCTTGGCATTCACTCGTCCCTTTCCTGGAGCCCAGCCAATCAGGAGCGGCTGCCCAGCCTGCTGATGGCCAACAGCTTGTCAATCAGAGCAAAGGTAGCAAATGACCCCAGTGCTTTTCTCTGGACATGACATCATGACTTTTTGCCCAGAAGACAAACACAGAGGACTGATTTTACAACATGTACTCATATACATATGAAACAAGATATCATAAACAAGTATTTCCCACTCTAAAATAATCATAGCGCTGTGTTTCTCAACTAAAACACTCAAGTACAATTGTTGGTTGGACAAACCAGCAGCCAAGTCAGTGTTTCCCAAAACTGTTGCGACTGAATTGCAAATCAGCACAGTTGGAGTTCACACCAATATAGTTCCAGTAACATTGTTGATGACACTATTTATTGACTTGAGTGCTGAATTTTTATTCATAGACTAAATTTGACTGGTGGGAACAGTCAGTACTCTGGAAGCTAATTTGAGGACTGCAGCTTCTTTTCCACAGATCTTTAGGTCTCTTTATCGTTTCTTTATTTTTAAGAGCCGTAGATTGTTTTGAGGTTAATTGTCAAGTCAGTAGTTAAAAGAAAAGGTGAATTGTCCTTTTTTGACTGAAATCAATCAATCAATCAATTATTGAAAGAGTTGCTGATTTAAAACTCCCAGAGCATCCTGTTGCTGTGTCACATGATAAGTCTCTAAAGAAAACAGACAGCTTCTATTTTAAGATGTATGACCATAAAAGATAAAACCAGTTTTAACATAGTGGATTTCTTTTAAGAAATCGCCACACCACCTGAATAAAGGCTACATAAACTCTAAGGTATAAGGATGAGGCTAACCTGTACACCTGCAGTATAAAAAAAACACAGTGTCAACTAAGTCCTGTAATATCTCGATTTAATAGAAAATAATTCTGTCACTAAATCCTTGAGGGAACATTTCCTTTGTATGTGAAACACATTCAGGTTTACCGTACATGAAATATTCTTCTTACTACTGCAACACATTATAACATAGATGTAATCAGAGCTTCTCACACCTCCCACAGACATTTGGCCAGAATAGAGCTACTCATCAACACGCTGCCTGCAGAGTGGCCCTGCGTTTACGCATATGGCTCCGTTACTTAAAGCTTTTCACTAACTGGCAGATAAATGGCTTTTATCTTCCAGAACCTCGTTGTGGTGTCGCCCTGGTGAGTGACGGTCGCACCGGCCCTCCAGACCTAGAGAGGGGATCGCCGTCATGCCCTCCCCCAACCAACGACAATCCTCCTACAGACAGGGGCGGGGCTGACAGCGAGACAGAGAGTGATACAGATGACCCGTAAGTTTATTTCTTTATTATTTTTGAGCAGCTTTTTTTTCCACATCCTCCTTGTCTTGTCAAGGCCACAGAGCTAATGTTGGGACTGGCGCTGTGGCACATTGACCACATTGCGAAATTAGACCAGTCCTCCAGTCAGGCACTGGATCAACAGCCAGATAACCATTGTTCCAGTTAAGGTCTTGTTGACATGCAAGCACAGTAATTTATATCTTTATTATTTACATATAAACTCAGCAACTTATTGAACTCAGCGGTTTATTTTGTTTTAGCATACATACAGATTCATTAACGTAACATCTAGGAATCTGTTCTTATGCATCTTATAAATTATTCCTGATTTGTTCCTTGCTTTCCCCCCTCATTAACTGCTTGTTTATTCTAAAGTCTGAATGTTCTTCCAAAATTATATGTGTCCTTCTCTAAGCTGTGTTTCTTATACCTAAATATGGAGCGGAAACAAAACAAATATGTTGTCAAACAAAGTCTTAGGCTAACCTTCTGTGCTTCAAGAAGCATCGTAACTTGTTTTGGTGCCGCTTTTAAATGGCATAAACTCACATTGAGCAGAACCCCTCATACATTGTGTTTGTTTCCTTTCTGCGACTCTGGGTATGACTCAGTAGAAAACAGATTGTAACTGTAGATTATATTAGACACAGTTTGTCGCTGTAGTTTGAATCACTGGCTTGAAAACTCTCAAGGACACTACACTTAGAACAGGTGCAAATCAAAATCCACCTCTGACAGTAAAATTTCAAAAGAAAACAACAACAAACAACTTTTTTCTACCAGCTGTATCAGTGTGTGTATGTGTGTGTGTGTGTCTGGCAAGAGTTGTACAGTCTGTGCTTGCTCATTCCACTCAGTCTCAGGCTGTGTCTCTGCGTCTGGCTGGGTTATTGCTCTTTCAGAGTGACTCAGACGGGCTGCGTGGCTGTCTGGCTTGTAGTGTGGTTTTGAATGTTTCAGGGTCACTGTGCTCACAAAGGCCGCCATCGCCGAAAGAAATGCTTCAGCAGTCTCCTAATGTTGCAGTGGTTGCACCTGTTATCTGCCTACATCTCAATGGAGAGACAAATCGCATTAGTAGAAACAAAGTCCACGCATTTAACAAGATTCGGGCTCCATTTATTATCTCTGTTCTCCCTGTCTGTACAAAAACACTCCCACTGTGAGCACACTAACAGACACATACTGTGCAAATGCTAAACATAATATTAACATTTAGCAAATTTTATTTATCCACCCTTTCTTATCTGTCCATTCTCAGGCTGTAACCCCCTTTTTTTCTGCTACACACAGAGAAACTGACAAACTGAAACATTCTTCCACACGTACACCTTCACACATACGCCTATAAACATGCACACAAACAGCACATCTGACTTTACACCAACCAAACTCTCACGTAACTCCAACCTGCCTGATAACTTGAGATTGCTGTGGTGATTTTTGGCTTACTTCCTATCTTCATAGGCACTGTGTTTTACTCTCTTGTCTTTTTATTTATTTAATCTTTCCTGTATATAATAAAAAATTCCTGATCAAAACCAGACAATAAAGCAAAAAAAAAAAAAAAACAGCAGTATTTATGTAGTCACGGCTTGACACTGAGTTCACTCTCTAACAACAGAAAGGCTCAGACTCAGTGTTTGTCGGCTCACAGTTTCAAAAGACTCCAGTGGTGGTGACTGTTATGCTCATAATTTAAACAGTTTTCTTGCCACTCATGCTCAGAAAACGTTAACCCAAGTTTATATACCACAGATTTATTAACCTACAGTTTTGTTCCATCACCAGTATTTGGAAAGTCTGTGGTGTGTGTGTCATACAAAACAATTTAGTCAAGTTTATAAGCACTGACTGGCTGATCATTAGTGCCTGGCTTGTCCTGTTTACCCTCTCTCTTCTCATTATTACTCTTGATTCATTATCACTCTTTTTTTGGTTAAATTATTGAAATAATAATGGTCAAAAATTTGACACAAACTGTCTATTTCACAGCACTCGTTCTACAGCTGCTGTAACACTGTAGTAAAATTAACTCATTTGTGACAGCATTTTTATTTGCATTTTTTTCTTTTTTAATTTACCCTGTGTCTGGTTTCTTTTTCCTGGAAACAACCCTGACTACTCAGCATAGTTAGCATGCAGAGTGATAACAGCCACAGCTGAACAGATAAAGAAAAGTGCGTCAGCTATACTAACAGTAAATTAAAGGAAAAGAAAGAAGTGAAAAGAAAGAGAGGAACATAAAAGGGACTGTTCTTTTTGATTGGCCCGTGATCTCTGGGCTGTGTCTTGCCGAATCTAAAATCTAGGGAGAATTGAATTGTGCTTTATACTGGTTAAGAGGTTGCTCTACATCAGCTGGAACTTCATGGAACCATTTTATCAGATCATAAAGGTGTGAAAAATATCTGAAAAATCTACTAAGAGTAGATCCCGCACTCTTTAATAAACGATGACCACAGTGTTTTGAATTCCTCCTTAAGTCTAAGCCTTGTTGTTTTCCTGAAAGTTCCTCAGAGACAGGAATCTCCCTTCATTCCCCATCTCTCATGGATTTTCATTTTCACTTTCTACGCGTTGCAGGTTCTCCCCGGGTGTGGCCAACGATCCAGCGCCCTCCACTGGCCCTATCAAGAGACGCACGCAGTCCCTCAGCGCCCTGCCCAAGGACGGCGACAGGAAGGTCAGTCCACCATGCAGACAGGCATTAAATAAACAGAAAAGGGGGGAAAAAAGATACACAAACAAGAGGAAGGTTATTACTTATGAAATGTTGCACTAAGAGCTTATCATAAATGTCTCTGCTAAATGCTAACCAGAGGGAGAAGGACCACATCCGCCGTCCCATGAATGCATTCATGATCTTCAGTAAACGCCACCGGGCCCTGGTGCACCAGCGACACCCCAACCAGGACAACCGGACAGTCAGCAAGATCCTGGGGGAGTGGTGGTATGCTCTGGGGCCCAATGAGAAGCAGCAGTACCACGATCTGGCCTTCCAGGTAGAAACAGTCCTTCACTTGGTGCTTGTTTTCTTTAAATTCTACAATTTCTTATTACATTGTCAGGATTAACTCCCCTGTAGTGAATAAATAAAATAAGATTCCACTAATGGCCGTAACACAATCGTGACTCTTATTCTTTAGCCAGTATATAAATGCTCCATTCATTTGCAGATCCTTTGTTGCACAGGGTTTGATGCAGTTAACAGACTAAGCAACAGTAACTCCACAGTGTCTGGAGACAGGAGATAGGAAAAAAAGCGTTAATAAGCACGGAGCTACAGAAATTCAAACTGCATAAACAGAAACTTGAAAAGGATCCTGTGTCCTCCTCCTCCTCCAGGTGAAGGAGGCCCACTTCAGAGCCCATCCGGACTGGAAGTGGTGCAACAAGGACCGCAGGAAGTCACTGTCGGAGGGCCGCGGAACCCCAAAGGAGCCGCGGGAGAGGAGCATGTCAGAGAGCATAGGTATGTTTGTTGATTAGCATTGATTTGCATTTCCAAGCCAATGTACAAAATACCGTTTAGGGGAATTACCTAGATCTGTGAATTGTATCAGTCCTAGTTTTTGTCTCTTTCAGGTCCTGCGATGACTTAAAATACTTTCACTATTACAGGGATTTGATTTTGCCTGATAAATTAAAGAGTAGTAATTACATGTGGCAGCCATATTGCAAGGAAGTGGTTAAAAAATTATAAGCAACAATAAGCTCAAATCCCTTTGACTGTCAACATTGTAAAGAAGCAGTTTTATTGATCCACTTTGAGATGATACACTGTTTTATTTTTTCTCCTCTCGTCTCCAGATCCCCTCTCAGAGTCCCAGACGATGGAAGGGAAAGGAGGAGGCTCGGGCTGGCCAGGGGGATCAGAGCGTCGAGGGGGGCTGTTTGTGGGGCAGCACCCCCGTCCCAGAGCCTTTTCCCAGAGCGCCGTGCACACCCTGGAGCAGAGGGAGAGAGAGAGAGACCTGGAGAAGGTATGAGGTTGTTAATCTGTAGCTCAGAGGCAACAAACTGAAACTGAAGAACGTGAAGCAGATCACTAGCTCCACAAGCTGGTTACTTACTTAGCAGTGTAATCATTCAGTGTGTTTAGATCAGGATCACTGTGACCTCTCAGTTAAAGACAGTTAAAATTATATGCTTTTATTCAAGTTGAGTATTTTTAACAGGTTTCCTAGAGCAAAGTGCATCCAAGAGAACAAAGAAAAAAGTAACACAAACAAAAGCGCAGACAAGTAATTCATCGGTGTGTTGAAAACAGGGCCAGTGCTTGTGTGTATACGAGCGCCCACACACTGACATGCGTGTCGAGTGCGAGTGCATATTCACAGACGCGTGTCCTTCACAGTGCAGAGCGTTTTGGTTAAACTCTACAACTGAAAACACGGTGTTAAAAAAAAAAAAACAGTTCAAATGGACTCGCGCGGTTCTTTGTGTGAGGGCTCGAGTTGTTGCTGCTGAAAACCCACTGAAACCTCTGGGGGAGCTCAGCCTCCAACTTCAAAGGTTTCACTTTCTACTTTTTAAGTGCCTTTGAAGGTGTGAAACTGTGGTGTTTGCTGCTTCGCTCCTAATCACAAAGGACTAGGCCTGCATGTGAGCTTCTTTGTTTGAAGGCATTCGTTTAATGCTAGTGGCAAAGCTGTGTCTGTATGCAAGCTTTGATAATAGCTATATTACCTCTGTCTGATGTGTTTTTCAGAAGTACTTCAGGTTTTTCTTTTTAGTTTTGAGTTGGTCTACAAATAAATATTTTGTCTGGATCATCTACCTGGATTTATTTTTGAAAGTAATTTCTTATTCTCTCCGTTTCTTTAACTATGTCAGGATGACGGGGCGAGTTTGTTTCGCAACCGGCCCCCACCTCAGTCCCTCTACCAGGGTGGGGCCAGTGAGGACATGACCAGTGATGAAGAGCGCATGGTCATCTGTGAGGAAGAGGGGGACGATGATGTCATGGGTGAGTTAGATAATCAGCAGAGATGTTTTACTGGTTAGAGCCACTGTTTCATAACCGCAGAGTGTTAGTTTCTGTTCCCACAACGGTCAGTACGTCTTTGACAACGACACTCAACTTCAGCCTTCTTAGTCAGAATGATAGTGTCAGCGAAACGCCTCAAAGCTAAAAAAAAAAGTAGCTGTGTCATCTGGTGAGCCCCGGCCCCAGCCCCGGACTACTAATCAGTAGTAGCACATGCAACAGTAGCCTCCTTTAAACAGAGATCCTCCTATATTGCCTTTAAGAAAACCCCTGATTATGGAATCACAGACGTGACTTGTAGCACAACAGCATCAGTGTCTGTCCAGCTCTTCATTTTACACAGATGTTGATTTGGTTCTGTGACTGGCTCTGGTGTGAACTGAAACAAACAACAATGATCCTCATTCCATGTTTGTACCTTTTATACAGAACAAGGCCAGAATAAAGGCACACCATTCCCACCTTGAACAGTCTAAATAGGGCCTCATACATTGGTGCAGGGATAACGTGTTTTTGTAGGCCAACCCGGAAGTCCCTGCCAACCCTGGTTCCCTCAACTAAATGGGATTTTTTTCATTGGGTTTTGGATTGTTACAGAAAATAAGCAGTTTTTTGAGGCCTAACTACAATCACCAGGAGTAAAAAGCTAATGTTAAGCCTATAAAGAACTACTAAGCTCCCAACTTGTCATTTCATTTAGCTCTGACCTCTTTTACAAAAGCCTTTCTTCTTAGAGAGTTAGTGATGGTTTGCAAGAGTGTGAGTATAAACACAAAGCTGTAAAGGTGGCTGGTGAATAGATCAGTTTTCACCATTCAGACGTCGACAACCTCTGTAGTCTCATTTAGCCACATGTTAGCAACCGCCTTTTTAAGACACGCAAAAAGAATCACAAGTGAGGTGTTTTCTGACATATTTTATGAAGTAGAATAAAATGTGAAAATGTCTTGAGCTTGTGTTAAAACCACAAAAAACCCATCAACTTCAGGACAAGGGAACAGGAAGTGCTAAGATGCTAACTTACTTCCAGGTTTTAAGGACTCATTCCTGCACCACTCTATTGTCCTTCAAATTTTTGTCCAGAAACCTTCACTGTGTGGCTTTTCACCGTCAGCTTGGGTTGCAAATTAAACCCCCTTTGTGAAAATGTGTAATCTGATATCTGTGTCCCATCCTCAGAGGATTCATGTCCCGAAGGCTCCATCGACCTCAAGTGTAAAGAGAGAGTTACGGACAGTGATGAGGATGAACCAGATGGACAGGTGAGGCACAATGGTCTCTGGAATTTCTTGATATTATCTAAATAGAAGATATAAAATGGATTTCAATGAACAACCACACCTTTCCCTTCCCCCTGTTTTGTGCTGCCTATATATAAAAGACATGTTAATGTAAAGGATGTAATTCAGTATCAGTGTTCTGTTCCATGCTGTGAATAAAAATAATAAAATTGAGTTTATTTTTTAGTTAGTTTTATTATCAGTGTAATTCTGTAAGTAAGTTAGGAACGATCGAGAATTAAAACCTACAGATTTTCCAGAGTTAGAACTTTCCATAGTAACTTTCTCGGCTTTGATCTCTTCCTCTCTTCATCTTTCTCTTCCCTCCAGCATGGCTTCCAGCCAGTGTCCCGCTCCTCTCTCCCCTCCTCCTCTCCCTCCATCCCTCACTCCGACTCCACCTCATCTAAAGGGAACGGAGCGGGAGGAGGAGGAGGAGGAGGAGGAGGAGGCGGTGGCGGAGGAGGAGGAGGAGGTGCAGAAGATGAGTCTGAAAGAAAGAGAAAGAGAGGCACAGACGGAGGAGACGAGGGGAGCGAGGGAGGACCTAAGAGAGAAGAAACAGCAGCCGGTGGAGGAGAAGGTGGTGATGGAGGAGGTGGAGGTGGGCAGGGTTTCTCCTCTCTGTCCATCACAGGCTCCACATCCAGCACCCAGGCTCCCCTCACTGTGGCCCAGCAGGGTCTGCCCCAGGTCCTCGGCGCCGTCCGCATGGCCCCCACTGTGGTGACCAACGTGGTACGACCCATCGCCAGCACACCCATCCCCATCACCAGCAAGCCAGTGGAGGGCGCCGTCACCCTCAGCTCCTTACCCCAGGACAAGAAAGCCACTATCCTGATTGGAGGAGGCGGACCTCAACAGCTGCCAATCACCGCAGGGGGTGGGTACCAGTCCTCATCATCCTCTCCTGGTCCAGTCAGTGTAACCCCTGTGGGGGGGGGCAGCAGCCTGGTCACTAGCCTAGTTCTGGGAGGGTCCTTCCCTGCCGCCCAGCCAGTTCAGCTCCTCACCCCGCAACCCCCACAGCCGCACACACAACCCCCCCTCCCCGTCCTCCAGCCCCAGCTCCACCACACTGCCGCCATCTCCTCCCTCACACCTCCCTCTGGCTCCAAGCCGCTAGCGCAGGTCCAGTATATCCTGCCCGCCGAGAGTCCCTCCTCGTCCCCTCAACTCACCCACCAGCAAATCCTCT
Source organism: Lates calcarifer (assembly GCF_001640805.2). NCBI lineage: Eukaryota > Metazoa > Chordata > Actinopteri > Centropomidae > Lates > Lates calcarifer. The sequence goes on along the minus strand of NC_066835.1, from coordinate 19,252,441 downwards.
CCCTGCCCGCCAATGCCGCCCTGGCCAATGGCGTGCACTCGGGGGCGGGAATCAGAGTCAGCCCCGGGACCAGAGGTGAGACAGAGAACAACGATTGGCTGAGAAAACAGAACACGTCTGATTTTCCTCTTAGTGTTTTCACTGGTCCGTTGAAAACTGAAAAAGAAATCTCTGTGTTTCACTTTTTGTCTCTTTTTAGCTGTAGTTCCCTTCACTTATTTCTTCCTAATCATCTCCACAGGAAGCACTGAAAATAGATTTGATTGGCTTACATAAACCAGAGATAAATGATTGACAGGAGAAACACTACTGACACGAGTATGAGCGCCTGCCGCCCACCCACGCCTTAATCACTCTCTATTCATAAGAGTCAGAAGCAACAGAAAATTGTTCCACCTTGTTATGAGCAAGGAATTTCTCCTATATCAGTAGCTGAAATCTCCTCTCCGTCTCAGTGTGTCTCCACCCACCCGTCGCTCCTGTGCTGTCTTCACCTCTCCTCTTTTGGCTCGATTCATCTGTTCCTCACGCTGAGTGATTTAATTCTCTCTCTCTCTCTCTCTCTCTCTTTCCTTCTCACTCATTAGTCCAAACCCAGTCGCCCGTCTTGCAGAGCAAGATGTTGGTTCCCATGGCAACAGTGAGAACAGGGTCTACTCCTCCTCATCCTTCCATTTCCCTGGTGGCTCCGCCTCTTCCTGTGCAGAACGGCCCCGCGACAGGAAACAAGGTACGGATGTCAACACGACAAGTAAAACAAATGTCGGAGAGACAAATAGACGCCACGCTGTTTGCTGACAGGTGACGAGGTAGACGAGTACGCAACAGCATCAGCAGCATTAAAACTAGATGAAGACGACACATGTTCTTGTCAGCGAACAAAGTAGATAACATAAGGTTGGTGTGGTGGAATGAAAATCTGCTTCATGGTCATGTTTTACTGCTCTGTGCTGCAGCTTTAGTCTCTCTTTGATTGATTTGATTTAGATTTTATTTGATTTGATTTTGCTGTGTAGGGATGAAAAATGAGTCAGTCAATACACAGAAAATTAATTGATAATCAAGTCATTGATTTAAGTCTGTTATTAAGAAGAAATACAAAGCGTTTCAGGTTCTGACTTCTCAGATATTAGGATTTGGCTTAAAAAATGTGTATTTTTTGGTTTTGGACTGCTGATCAAATGAAACAATCAATCTGAAGAAGTTCCTATGAGCTTTGTAATGCTCATTGTTTTTTACTATTTCCCATCATTACTTATATTAAGAGTTAATCTAAAAAAATGATGATGAAAATGATGGAGCTCCCCTCCCTTTGTTGCATTTCTGTCTAATTTCATGTCCCTGTCAGTTATAAAGGTTCAAAAGTGTCCAAAAATAATTGTTGATTCTACTGAGTCACTGTGTTTTATTCAGTAGAGACCAGTTGCTTTAACAAAGTGTCAGAATTGTTCTGACGACCATAAAACCACATTTGATATTTAAAAGTTCGTCTCTGTGGATACATAATAAATAAATGATTAAATATTGGATGTGTGTTTTCTAAAATAAATAAATAAATAAATCTGGGTTTATTTTTACTTTGTTGGTTGAGAAAATCCTTTATTTATGTGTTTTCCTCACAGATCATCCAGATCGCTCCCATGCCTGTGGTCCAGACCAACGTTCACCCTAGCGGCGCAGCAACAGTACATCCCGGGAGCCCCTTTCCTGTTTCCGTGGCAACGGTGATGGCTCCCGGTGCTGCACCCCCGCAGACCGTTCTCCTGACCTCCCCGCCCACCAGGTCACCAACGCAGGCCCAAACACCTGAAAGACAACAACACATATATATATAAATATATACACCCGCTGTTTTTCCTCATGATACAGTTTCAGCCAGTCAGAAAAGCGTCTCTGTTCAGCAGCGATTAAAGATGGTGTCAGATTTCGATTCTAGCGAGGTCATAACCTTGTGCTTGATGTGTGGTAAATGTACTTAAAAAAACAAGCTCTGGACACATGATATCACTGCTTCTTCAGCTGGAGGAATATGAACTATGATACTAACTGTAAAGACTTAAAAAGTCCTTTTCCAAGTTTCTCATGTTTAGACAGGAGTCAAAGAAAATCTAGTGTCATTTAGCTGCATTAAACACACACATCTTAACTTAATAACTGTTTCTAAAATTGTTTAAGTCATTTTTTAAGTAAAAATTCCCACATTTTTACAATTTTTATAGATTTTTTATGATGGTAAACCAAATATGTTTTGCACCATTGGTCAGACAAAACAATCAATTTCAAGTCAGCTCAAGCTTTTTAAGGTTGTGATGGTATTTTTTGACATTTTAACTCTTTATAGATTCATTGAGAAGGTTATTGGCAGAGTAATTGGTATCTGCTGCCCTATTATTGGTAATTTAGCATCTTTGTAAACATTTGCTTTAGTTTTAGAATCACTCTTTTTTGTATTTGCATTGTGTGAGTGTAGTTTAAAAAAGATCCTAATTGATTTCTAATACTTAACAATATTCACTTTCAACTCTTCTGTCCTTCAGGATCACCTATGTCCAGTCTGGCCCGGGAGTTACCACAGCAACGCCCCAACAAGCCACACCTGCTCCAGGCCCCGCATATCTCCCATCACCTCTGGCAACTCTGGGCTTCACCGCCATCGCCCCGGGCGGGCAAACCCTGGTTCAGCCGATCGTCGGTCAGTCGCCGCTGCTGGCTCCAGCCCCACCCCTGAGCTGTCAATCACAGACTCCCCCGGGCCAGGCCGCAGCAACCGCTGGTCGTCAGGTAAAAGCAAACAAAGGCAATGAGCGGTGTTAGCCGCAGACGTTTTAAAACTTTTCACAGTTTGCATCAAAAGACTGATTGTAGACATGAAAGTTACTGAAGTCAGATGATTAATATATGAATCTTTTTTTGTTTTATTTTTCAGTTTTAATGAGTTTTTCTTCTCAGTATGAAATACTGCAGATTTAATGGCCCGATTTCAAAAACTGTCTGTGTTTTTCCAGTGGTGTATGAATTAATTAAATCTCCTTAAAAGTCTGTTGCAATAAAGAGAGCAATTGTGCATTAGCTCCAGAGGCAGAGGGATTAAAGGTGCTAGATGTATCACTCTGGTATTGATAAGTCATCACTGCATTGGTTTTGAGACATTAGGGAAATTAGTGTAAACAAACAAATGAGAGTATTGGCAGCCTTTCCTTTCCTGGCCTCTGCTGCATTTTACATGTCCACCAGGTTGTGAAACTGCCGGGCTGATTTACAGCACACAGGTTTGCTCACTGTTGTCATGTCTTATCCATATTTGTCTTGCTCTTCCAAAAAAACAAACATGGGTGGAGCCAGGAGAGCCTCACCTGCTTTTCAACAAACTGTTAAAAGATATTCCTGCTTTACAATCTTCTCCATCAGGTACTAACTGCCATCTACCCTGCACCGACGGTTACCGGCGTTGTCTCTGTAACAACCATGCCGCCTGCAGTGGGGGCTTCGGCCCAAGACGTCATGAACCCCTCCTCTCCACTGGCGACAGGGGTGGCGACCCCTCAGCCTAGCGTGGGAGCGGAGGTGGAGCTGAAGGTGGAGGTGAAGAGGGAGAGTCAGCTGGACGCTCAGTTCGAGGATGGAGGGCAGGGGATGTCAGCAGCCACCTGTACGAGCACTGCCGCAACAGGTAATCGTCCTGTGGTTTTACCTGGTTGTGGTTGTCTTTAGTTTGTCTTTAGGTTGTTTACTCTTATGTTTCTTGACACTCCCGTCTAATCACAGCTAACTGAATCTTGCAGTGAAACTGCTGCAAAGCTTGTTCGAAAGTTACAGTGCACAACTTAAGGTAAATAAGGGTTGGTGCAGTATTTTTACATCAATGTCTGTCTTTATCTATTTCAAGTAAAAAAAGAGGAGATAGACATCGTTCGGTCTGCACATCAAAGAGGAAAATGTGAGAGATGGATACGGCAGGGAGAAACGAAGTGAGATGGATACAGAGCGTGAGAGAGGGATGAAGGAGAGCAGCGAAAAGAAGAGAGGCAGAGAGACGGACAGAGAGGACCACAGCATGGGCGACAGCAGCAAAGAGGTGAGAAAAGCTGGATATCTCCTCCATTCATTCGCTCATTTCTCTCGTCAAACCCCACACTCCTCGAGCTTTGGTTAAAGATCTTTAGATGTCTATTCAAACAGTTTTAGGTCAGATTTTTTATCTCTGAGAGAAGGGTGTTTTTTTTTTTACTGGGCTGCTTCATAAAATGTATGTGATATCATGCAGAGGGGAAAAATACAGGGAGTTTCACAACTTCTCTAAGGAAGTCAGGCCAGTATCTGTGAATTTTACAGGAAGCTTGTTTCGCTGGTTTCTCCCACAGCAAACCAGCAAAGCAGACTGGTTTTGATCAAAACAATAAACAATTATTTAAAAAAAAAAACATGATACACACATGTGTATGTCATGCAAGAGCTGTGTCACTGTCACACAACAGGAAACATAATAATAAACAGTCCCTCGTATCCACAAATAAAATAAAATGAAAGTCATGGAAAAGTTAAGAAATTGAACATTGGACGAGACTTGTTTCATCACATCTGTCTTTCTCTTCATCCCTCGCTCTCTCTTCCCAGGCTGGTCCTCGTTCGCCTCCTCCACCACCCTCAGGTTTGGATCCCCCTCCCCCTCCCCCGACAGAAAGAGAGCCTCCCTCTTCCTCGAAGAAAACCAAGTTTCGACCCCCGCCGCTCAAAAAGACACCTGACTCACTTGACAAGTAAGTGGGACGCTGGCAGCTCCTGGAGGGGTAGAATCATTAGCCGAGGGAACGTCACATTTGCTGGGTGTGTTTGGTATCAAAAAGGAACCTCAGAGTTTTGTAATTGCAAAAACGGGTGAATACCCATAATTGAGGAATTGAAATAGAATATAAAACACGGAGCGATTTGTTCTCATTGTTGTTATAATTTAAGCCCTGTCTCATCTTTGACTGCAGGACAAGTCTTTATTAAAGTCCAGAACAATTCTCTGTGATCAGACTTGAGTTATGGCTCTCGTAGAATCAGTGCCAAAGCGAAATGAAACAAGTCTGCCAGGTCCTTCTGGCTTTCTGGTCATTGTAAGACAACGTTCTCTCTATTTTAACAGTTTACATTTTCTCAAGCTGAGAGAGCTCATACAACAGTAGCTGATCCTCTGTAACTATGGCGTGAAGCAGCTTGAAGACGAGACACAGCCCTGGACAGGACTCCATTTGTTGACTTTATTTAACACTGATTTTCACACGTAGTGGGATCTGTGTCCATTTTTAGTTTGTGAGCAAATCTCCAACTTCAGAAAATCGATGGTGGAAACTCTTTGTTTTTTTGAATGTGAGTGGGCGGAGTGCTCAACCTTTATATGCTTTATTTAGACAGTAAGAGAGTGGTGGGAAAGCCACAGAGAAGAGGAAGCCCTGGCAGAACTCAGCCCTAAAGGCATGAGAAATGTGGATACACTCAGAGGACATCCCTTGATATTTTAACCAACGCATTACCAGAGTGGGCACTGATGCAGCTGCTGTGTTTTATATGTGCAGGGTCTTGTCTGAGACGTACTTCGAGGAGCGCTTTGCGGAGCTTCCAGAGTTTAATCCAGAGGAGGTCCTTCCCTCGCCCACCCTGCAGAGCCTGGCCACCTCGCCAAGAGCCATCCTGGGAAGCTACCGCAAGAAGAGACGCAACTCCACTGGTGAGAAACAAGTCATTCTGTTTCTACATTTTCTACCCTTATTTTAAACCTCCATTTCTCTTCTCAGTTCTTTATAATCCCACTGTCATGTCCAGATCACCCTTAATGTTTTCTCTTCCTGTGTCCCCAGAGCTGGAGCTGACAGCAGAGGACCCCAGCTCCCCGAGGAGGAAGACTCGACGCCTGTCCAGCTGCAGCTCAGAGCCCAACACCCCCAAGAGCGCTGCCAAGTGCGAGGGAGACATCTTCACCTTTGACAGAGCAGGTAAAACGACGGGTACATCAGGCGCAGCAGCCTCAGTGCTGCTCCACAGGGGTTTTTACTGACAGAGCTGTGATGCCTTGTTTTGTCAAACCAGGCACAGAGGGAGAGGATCTGTTAGGAGACTTGGACAGGGTTCCCTACTCGTCTCTGCGCAGAACTCTGGATCAGCGGCGGGCTCTGGTCATGCAGCTGTTTCAGGAACATGGCTTCTTTCCATCAGGTAAATCACCTGCAAAGTTGTACTCACATAATAGAAATAAACTGCTGCCCCACCTGTTACGTGGCTGAATTACCTGATTAAAAACCTACAAGAAGATTTGTTGGACTTTAAAAAACTCTCAGTTTTATAGAAGTTCAAAGTTAATTCAGTTGATTAATCACCATTACTTTGCAGTTTGAAATCAGAAGACTATTACACAAATATGAATCCTTTGGCTTTGTTATTAAGTAATCTGACAAAAAACTGTGCAAGAAATCTGTAGCAGTTGCAGCTTAAAGAAGATCACACAGGATATGTGGTAATGCTTGAGCTTGTTTTAATTCCTCTCTCTGTTCCCTGTTTTCACTCCTCCCTCCTCTTCCTCTTTCCCTCTCCAGCTCAGGCTACCGCTGCCTTCCAGGCGCGCTACTCAGACACGTTCCCCACCAAGGTGTGTCTGCAGCTGAAGATCCGCGAGGTCCGTCAGAAGATCATGCAGACGGCCACGCCCGGAGCACTCGAGCCCGGAGGGTTGGCCGAAGTCAACCCCACTGCATCCCACAGCTCCTTATTCAATCAATCAGCCCGGGAGGACGGAGGGGCGGAGCAGCAAGGAGACAAAGCCCGGAGCCCCGAGGAGCCGAAGAGCGAAGGATCATAAGCTGGAGAGGATGACAAAGCGGGAAAAACCGAGGAAGAGAAGAAGAGGGAGAGAGAGAGGAGTGTGTCATCCCCGCAGAATGCTCTTGTATGTGTTGAACCAGTACGAAGGATGGTGGCTCCAGCAGGATCTGTTCTACTGGCACTAATCTCCACCAGACCTGGGCAGAAATACATTTGAATATGGTCACAAATATTCAAACTACTCAAGGTGCGCTTGATTTGTCTAATCAGACAAAAAAAAAGCCTCAAAAGTGGACGAATCACATGCAAGTCCAGATGAGTCAAGTGCTTCTTGTAGTGTTGTTTTTCCCTTTTTTTTCTCCAAGTATCCAGAATATTTTCAGTTAACACTTTGCCCAGGTCTGCTCTCAGCACATTTGTACAGTAGTTTGTAGTTTGACACACAAACTCTGTGGTACACACTCTCTATCTCTCTGGCACACACACAAAAACCCTGGTGCATACGTAATCTCCAGCATGCACATGATCCCACACACACACACACACACACACATACACACACACCCTTACCAAATCAGACTGTTACTCTTGGTTGGCAGTCCCCAGGAGCCGCCACCAAGGACCATGACACACAAAGGCACTTTGTCACTTATTGTGCAGATGCAGTTTGCTGTTGCCAGCCAGCCAGCCAGCCCTCAGATGCCATTGACTTGACCTCCTTCTCGCCCCCTCCACTCCTCAGCACAGTGGTCGGGACACAAACACAACCCCAACGACCTCCACTGGTATTCCACAGCCCCTCGATGCTGCAAGACAGACAGCACACACGTACATATATAAATATATACAACACACGCACACACACAAACACACACACGCAGTGCATGGACACGTCTGTGCTGTGTGAGCACTCGTACACAAACATAGTCAACCCTGGTCTGACCAAGCCATTGGCCTGCACAGTTTTTAGTGATTGTAGTGAGAAGAGAAACTGAAAGCATGAAATCTGTTCGCTCCTGGAAAAAAAAAAAAAAAAAAAACGAAGGCAGGAGCTGGGATGTAGTGTGACCAATCTTTGCACCTTCAGTTATTGCCATTTTTGAAAGACTGAGTCCTCATTGGCGGGAGCTGATTATATATGTCTGTATATCTGTCGGGGGAGGGTGCCCTCCCCCCAAAAAAAACCTGTGTGAACAGGCACCGTAAAGAGATTATGTAAAGAGACTAGTGGTTGCGAGGCTTTTGAAGAATCAACGTTAAGTTCGACACTGACCGGCTCCCAACAGAGCGCAGAGAAAAGACAGAAGAAGAAGAAACTGGATGATGTTCATTGGACGGAAGATTCATATTCCAACAATAGGAAGACCGATAATAATAGTAAATAAGGACAACAACAACAACAACATGACAAGCTTACCAACAGAGAGAAAAAGTAGAATTTTAACCAAACTTCTCTGAATCTCCCAGTGGATATGATGTTGCTTTCTCTCGTTATCGTTGCCGTGGAAATAACCAGTTTTACCGTGGCCTGTTTTTCTCTCTCGTGGCTCTATTGTGTTTTCTTCTCCAGCATAAAAAAATCACAACAAAACAAACAAAAAAACAAACAAACTCTGGACAAAGAAGGGGACAAAATCAGTCTGTGCCCCCCTCCCTACCACCCTCCTCCCCAACTTTTAATCGTACCTGGGGTGGTTCTCCCCCACTCCCCTCCCCCCACAATTTCTCACCAGACACACAGAAGTGGGGGAGCAGGGGTGTTTGTCGTTTTGTAAAACGTTGAAATCAGGTGTTTGCACAATTTGTGCGGCCCTTCTTGTTTGGGACCGCCGTAAGTTAAATCAGGAAAGTATTGTTTTTAGAGATTGTTTTAGTAGAAAAAAATAATAACCTTGTTCCGTATGTTATCAACCACCTTCACCTGCCCCTCCCCTCCCCTTGTTCTCCTTGCCCCCCCCCCCTCCTTTCAACCCATCTCTCCCTTCTTTACCTTTCTCCTCACCCGTCTCCCTCAACTCCCCCTCAAGTGTTGTTAGAAAGTGCCCTTAAGCACTGGTCCCGGGTCAAGCGCTATGTAGCTCAGGATGGTTCTGGTTAGGGTTAGTTCAGGGAAAGCAGATCCTAGACCAGCCCTGGAGGGCAGTCTCTGGAGCCCTCCCCTCTTCCCTCTCTTCTCGACACTTTATCCTTTCCCATCAAATGGTGCAATAGGACATTTATTTTATTATTTTTTTTGGAAATGGGTGGGTTATTTTGTTTTCGGGGGAAGGCTCTGTGCCATAGATATTAAATCCAGTGCAGTCAGTCAGTGAGAGGAATGAGCTATTGTGATACTATCTTTAACTATGGTATAAAACAAAACAAAAAAAAGAATCACACAATTATTGTTATTGTTGAAGAGATAGAGAGTATAACTTACTAAAAGTCAAAGACAATTTTTTGAATAGCACTTTTTGGCTCTTTGCTTCCTTGGTGAAGAGTGGGGGTAGTTATTATTATGGGTATCTCTTTTATTTCTCTGTATACAGTTGGATGTGTGAAAAAATATATATACCGGTATTTCTATATATGTGCATTTAGGTCTGTGTTTGGGTGTGTGTGTATGTTTTGGCACATGCAGGTAGCGTGTTAACACAACCAACCTCTTGTTCTTTCACCACACAGCAACATTATCAATAGTATATTTTTCATTGTATTCTACATTCTATATTCTACTCTAGAGACAGTATTTTTATAGTCACCATGACTATTTTGTCCGCCATCTTGACTGTTATCAAAACCCAGTTGATTCAGGATATATATGAAATATATATTCAGGATATACAATATATAAATATATATAACACACAGGTAATAGAAGACTATCAATTCACATCTGTTTGGGGTTAGGGCTGTAAACGTGTCCATCTGCATGCATGTGCAATCACATGCGCGCGTGAACACACCCACACAGACATATGTGCATACACACACATGTATGCGTGTACACTGTATGATTGTGCTTAAAAATAAACTGTCCTTACTTTGGAGAAGGAATTTTAGGATGAGCGAGGTGAGTGTTATCTCATAAGCAGGCATGTTGACCATGTGCAATATTTCTAAACAACAACAAAAAACTAAATATTGAAAATATTAAAGATCTAACACAATGTCTGATGTTGTTGAGTCTATTTCACAGTCCTTATATTTTACCATGCTTTCTCCAAAATCATTGCAGAAGAGACAAGAGAGATGAGCTAACACAAAACCATCTTTACTTAAACAACTTAAGCTGTACACTAATGAGCAGGGTCTACAGATGTAGTCACGTTGACCCACTGGGAAAGGCCCCAAATCCCCAGAACATACAGTGTGTACCTCTCCAGCTGGCCTTTAGCAAACATCTCAGCCTTAAAAGTGCTTATTGGATTAGAGTAGCCTCTCAGATTCAGGTCATACTGGGTGAGAGAGGTGGGTTAAGGTGATGGGACCTAGTCGCAGAGCCTCCCTTACTGCCAAACACACTCTGAGAAGCTGGAGATGGCACTGGCCTGCTCACGTGTGACTCCTAAATAAGTCCAGAGGCTTTCATCAGTCATCACTTAGGTATGTTGTTTTCCCCCCAAGTAAAACACAACATCACATCACTGACTAAACTAAGGAAGATCAGAGAAAAGCCTTTCATTTAAAGCAAATCAAGCTGAGGTTTTAAACTATATAACAACTCTGAACCTCCAAAGTGTCAATTATGGTTCTTTTGAAAAAGTTTGATTTTCCATTTCCATAACTATTGTTAGTTTTATTGTGATTTTACAGGCACTTAAAGTACTAATTAGCAGGTTTTATGGACTAGCTACACTACTCTCTAATATAAAAATAATCTCTGTATTACTACAAAAAGATGGCGGGAAAACTCACTGAGTAATCTAGTAGTTTTTGGTGGAATAAGCATTTTTCATTTTGTGGTAATATGTAGATCGACTGTTGCTCCTTCTTTGGCCTCCATCCACTGTTAAGTCATTTTAAATTTGTAGTTGTTTTGATTTGTGAAAGCCATAGCAGCAAACCTGAGCAACAGCTCCACCGAACTTCATCTCCCAGGTGGCATTGCGAGCGGTCTGTTTCTAGGTGTCTAGCAACAGCTACCAGCCCAGACAGCCGGCGGCAACGGGAGCGGTGTTTCTCGGTGTGTCTTCCCACGATTATTTCGCTGCCGGGGTGTTCATAATTAATAGTCGCTTGGCTGAAAATAGTGGAAAAAAACAACCCTGACCCCTGCACAGAGATATGAGCGGCAGCGGGCGGCCCAGGACCAGCTCGTTTGCTGAGCCGCCAGGTGTTCCAGGAGCCGCTGCTGCGTCCACCGGATCAGCCGCTGCCGTGGGGAGCAGCACAGGAAAGTCCGGGGTCCCGCAGGCCTCCGGCACCAGCTCGTCGGGATGCTCGAACCTGAAGCTTGCCAGTAAGTTTTAATTAACCGCCAGCTCTTTGTCGGAGTCTGTCCAACCAATAAATCGTAATCTATCCCTTTATTTTAAATATATCTGCCGGTTTTATGTGTCACAACCCAGAGGAAAGGCGTTATTGCTCCCGTGTAGGGGCTAACAAACTTGCTAGCGTGCTAACTAGCTAGCCTGCTAACGTTAGCCACTTGTTTTGTATGTAACCAGTTCCCTGTCCGGCCGATGGATGTATTCACCCCTCCTGTCATACTAGCTCACTGGTCATCACTTTAACCCAGTGTTACCTCAGCCAACCACATGAATAATCATCCATGTTTTTAATAAGATCAACACCCGTTTGATTTCTCTGTCACTGTGGCCAGGGTGCAGTTAAACGGGCTCTGTTGCTCTTTGTGGCCAAGCCAGACTGAAATACCTAAACTTGAGTGCTGCATTCAGTGTTTTCTTTTGTGGGTGTCGTTGCGAGTGTGGCATCGGCTATCAGTCTGGCTCGCCTGGAGAGGGGTCAGGGGAGGAGAGCCGCCTTTTCACCAAGGTCACCTGTGGGGCAAAGGCTCAGCAGCAGGTGGCCGACGCCTGGAGGATGCAAATGATGCGCCGTCTGCAGGAATGCCAAGGAGAAGGTTACCCCTCAGTCTGCGAGGATGGAAATATAGTATGGCCCCTTTATCACCGTAGTGACAGGTGTAAGCAGAGATCCGTGTGCGTATGCATGTGTGTTAATCCAAACCTTATCATCCATTAGCAGGCAGCGGTGTGTGACTTTGATATCAGAGCCTGAATGGGAGGTCATCTCCAGTTCAAAGCAGTGTGACCCTTGTTTTCTCTCCCTCCCTCAGCAACAACAGCAGCAGCAGCAGCAGAGCAACACCGCCTCAGGGCCCTTTAAGATCAAATGTCACCCCAGACTGTTACAGATACTCTTTTGGATGATTGATGGATACGTGGTCAGGTTTTGGAAGACCTGGGGGCTATTTCAAGAGGCAGGATTAACCTACTTAGGCAGATATTTGTGAGAGAGAATGATTTGATTTGACATTTTGAATCACTGGTTAAATTACACTTGGACATGGAGCATTAAGGATGTTGTGTTGCCATACCAACCAGTGATCTGTCATTATGAACAACACTGGAAGATATTTGATGATGAAATGTTGGTCTCCAAGTAGTCCCGCTTTTACAAAATGCACATCATGGCAGAAGTTGATTCTTTTGCTCCAGCTTGTATCCTGACTTAAAGTTTAATATTAACCTCTAAGGATCAAACTTCAGCTTCTTTTCTGGTTTTCTTCACCTGCTTACCTGCTGACCTGGTAGATACAGCACAGTATTTGACGCTTGCTTGCATTACAGCAGAAGGTATGAATGTCTTAAAGAGAGGGGAATGAAGATTTCAGTTGTGGTGGCGTTTGTGGTCATTTTACACCAAAATATTTTCCTCTATCACCTTTTGAATTGACGATTTCATGAGGCGATGCTTTGCAGGCGTGAATTAGTGAGTTTTTGTATAATGTTAAGATATTAACATCCAAAGGGAAACAGATCTGCAAGTAGGGATTACTGCCATAAATCAGAAAATTTCCCCACATCCCAGTGTAATTACCATGGCTGCTGTCACTGTGTCCAAGCAGTTGTTCCATTATTCACAGTCTGTGGAGCAGCTCCAGGATTTGTCTCATCACCACAGTCTGTCTCTGTGCTATTCAGCTTTAGGAGAAAACGTTTAAGTTTCTCAAATTAAATTCAGCTACACTTTATTATAGAAACACAATTCAATATCGGATTCTCCTTTTAATGAAACAGAAACTGTGGAATGATTTACGACTGTCTCTTTAACACATTTAACACTTGTATCACAAGATTGTTTTTGTCCACAATTGCTCAACGTAAATTTTTTGTAAACAAGCTTACAGTTTACTGACAGATGTAACCATGATCTAGTGGGAAGTGACACTGTGTTGACTCTGTGGTAGACGGTCCCATGAGTGTAATAGCTCTGAAACAATAGATACCTGATCGAAACCTCACACTTGCACCAGAGATTTTCCCTATAGAGTAGATGGCCTGGTTAGATTTTTGGAGATTTTGCTGCATTAAACTGCATATTAATAAGGTAAACTTAATTCTCTTGAAGCTACTTTGCTTTAAGATGTGGAGTTCATTTAAGTACGCTGTGTTTCTTTGTGTATGAGGACGAGATATTAACATAAAAATCTGCTGGTTAGTGCATTAATCAGAATGATACGCCTGTTTTTATTAATAAAATACAGCTGTTACTTTGCATGAAATCTCCTTCTGTTTGAGTTTAAAGACACAAAATAAATAGATATGGACATGACAAAGATATTATTTCCTCCTGGAGATGTGAGTTTCCTTCTGTGAATGACAGGAAGCAGAGTGTGGTACAGTGCTACGCTGATATGAAAACACTGAGCTCAGACACAATGAGGCAATGATAAATCAGAAACTCTGACAAAGCCGGAGTGAGGCCTCATCTTCACTATGATAGATTACTGACCTCCGGCAGGATACAAGTCTGTGGAAGTTGTTTCTTGTAGTGTAAGAAAAAAAATAAATAAATGAATGGCAGGAGGAAAAAAGCTCTGATACCTCCGGCTGCACTGACTGATGCATCAGCAAGAAAATGTAAGAGGACCAGCGTCACAGACAGTTGGCATAAACGTATACTTTAACCAACTGTCCTACTTTTGTGTGTGTGTGTGTGTGTGTTCGCATGATGAACCCAGTCACTTTAGTTAGAGCACACACTGACCCGGTCACTCTGCAGGCCACACAGTTTCAGCTGTAACAGATATCGCCAGCGTGGCTATTGGATGACCAACCACACTTGTGCGTCTGGTCTGAGAACAGTTTACCGTGTGTGTGTGTGTGGATATGGACGTGCACCAGGACACACAGTCCTGGCTGTAAGAGGGCCATATCAATAAGTGCATTGTCTTGTTTGGTAAACAAAGCATTAAGTATGTGGACATGGTCGGGCTGACAGTGATACAGCGCGATGACAACTAGATGGCAAAGGGCTGCTCCATTATTTAAACACCACAGATCAGCAGAGGAAAATTAAATCTCCATCGTCTGGTCAGGCTGGTGAAAGGGATCCAGAACACAGTAGCTTATTTTAGTGGCACTATGTTGATACAAAAAATGACAGAGGAAAATCAGCAAATTGTAGTTGTTGGTTTGTAAAGTGGCTGGCTGAGCAGAAATCATGAATTAACCAGGATTTTTTATGGTTTTGTCTCTTTCTCCTCAGCTCCTTTTTCTCCTGGTAATTCTCCCACTTTGACACTTTAAACTCTACAACAACAAAAAACATTTAAAGCTTTTCTAACTCTCACAACCCCCACTGTTAGTACAATTTACTCTGTTTGCTTTCTGTGCTTAGACTTAACCTGACACTTAAACTTGCTTCAGCACTTCCATTTTTACAACTGTTTCGATTCCTGACAGGGATTGTAATTTGACTTCTACCTCAACTACAACCTGAACTGTTCAGATAAAGATTCTCCAAATCTTTGGTTCAGTTCAGACCTCAATTTTTTAGCTATATTTTTTTTTATTACTCATTTTGAACCTAACTCTAACAGTGTGATCACTTAATCGTAGATATAAAGATATTAACATGATACATGCAGTTAGAAGACAATAAAATAGGTGTAATATGTACAAAATACACAGCCTACTTCACCTTCTGAGAGGGGATGTATCATGGTTTTATCTTCCCATATCACAATACGATATCGTTAATGTTTGTATCGTGGTTTCACTCTCAGTTTCAGAATCGTTACACCCTTAGTTTCAACTGTTTTTAAATGTTTCAGTGGTGAAATAGTGAAATATTGACTTTCTGAATCTGCTGCAGATGGACTGATATTCTACATTTTGGTTCATCTGTCTTGTACTTAAACCGGCAGAAGTGGCAGTTAAACATTATCATAAAAACAAAGAAAGTTCCTTATTCTTATCTGTGCTGTAAAGATGCTGAGACTAGTTGATAATAATAATTGAACATGAGTTATAGTGGCTGAAACAACATCAAACTGGACCCCAACACTAGTAAGAACAGAGCATCGCCTGGAGGACAGAAATGTTTTAATTTGACTTATTTTTCTCACGTTTTGAGGGTTTAGTTAGTTACTTTGCACAAGAAACCACAGATCGTAAATGTGGCTTTTGTGTGAGTCAGATTGTGAGGTTGTTGTTGGGGAGATTTGGATTTAGAGATTTTTATCACTATGATGGTTTTTCCAGGCTGTCATCAGCCTGTTTGTGCAGTTTGAAGCACCTTTGATTACTATATACAGTTCTGTGTTCAGGCTGAGTGCAAACTTACAACACCACTACCACCAGCTTCGAACTTTTCTAATGCACATTGTTGGTAAGACAAAATATAGTTTCTGTGGATGACTGAACATGAAGCTCCAGTCATTTTACCACATGCAAGGTGATGATATACAAACCTCTATGTCTGTTTTGTAGTTTTATATTAACACCAAGGCACCACAGGGTGCTTTACTCTTCTTTGAGGCAGCTTTTTTCCAACCTTTTCATAGCAGCAGACACAGTAATTTCAGACAACCGTACACTCTACAAAGAATTCTTCCCAGTGTGTTTTATTGACCACTGTGGTGTGTTGCCGCTGGATAATATGACAAACTAATCCTCGTATGGAAGACTGTGATCACTTACAACAATTTATCAGGACAAAGAAAGTAGCTGGCCTATTTTTGGGTTCATTCCCACTTTAATTAGTCACAGTGTCTTGAATATGAACTCTGCCATTCCCTTCTCCTTCCTTGGAGGCTTTTGTAAAGTTGACGTCCGTTCACCAGGCTGTCATTAACCTAAATATTCAAATGGCCGGCGGAGAGACAGCCCAGATGTTAAGGCTCGCTGCAGCAAGCGTCCCGGGTTGAATGTTGCAGGGTATTGTTTTGGTCACGTTGTGAATCGGTTTCCTATCCTCACCTCTTGTAGGAAGGAGCCAGAGGGACCACGACAAGTTTTAATCCTTCTAAGTTTTTGCACAATAAAGCAATTAACAGATTACCTGTTATTACACATGAATAAAGTCTTACTACTTCAAATTGAAATAGAGGAGATTACTCTTTGAAATCCCTGTTCATACTCATGTTACACTGCAAAGCGACATGTCCTGAATCATAGCACTTTATTATGATTTCCTTTGACCTCATTCCAACCCTGTTCCTGCTTGTTTCCTAGGAGACAGTGGGAAGGTGACGACAGTTGTGGCCACACCAGGTCAGGGACCGGACCGCCCACAGGAAGTCTCTTACACTGACATCAAGGTGAGCAAGAAAAGTGAAACCAGGACCTGAGCTCTGTCCTCATGTAGAAGAACTGCTGTGATTACCTCTGTTACGACTGAAACCAAGGCTTTTATCATCACATAGAACAAGATGGCTGCAGTATACTGGGCTGGACTTGATGAGGGTGGTGATCAGTGCCAGTGGCTCCTTAATTATTTTGCCAGGGGCTTTTAAAGCAGACTTTATAGCCTACTTTCTCTTAGTTAATTTGCCTATCTCTGATCTGAAAATGTGACATAATTGTGTCAGTTACAGCCTAATGAAATTACATGAAATGACACTGGTGCGTCTGTGAGTGTGGTGTGTAAACATACTTCTATCACACCTTTTATCTCAGAGTCTTATTATACTGGCTTATCAGAGATACTGACATGTTTCCAGTCCCTGCAGCAGTTGAAGGTTAGGTAATAAGGACTAATAAGAAAGTAAATGGAACATCTATTAGTAGTAATCATAGATAAGTGTGCGTTATTAGTTATAATTTCACAGCTCTAGTACAGGATGACACTTGAAATCCAACACATGCATTGTCTACTGATCATTTCCTGCCATAAGTTTCCCTTTATTTATCCTTTGGTCCATACATTCTCAGGTGATACAGTATAAAATGTCTAACCCACAGTGACATCTTCAAATAGCTTGTTTTCTTTCATCTAAACATCTAAAACCTTCAGATATTTATTTTATTATTATAAAAGACGAAGATAACCAGCAAATGCTCACATTTGGAACCAAAACTGAAACTGGAACCTGTTTCATCAATTATAAAAAAATTGCTGATGATCTGATTGACATTTGATTGCTTTTAGAGCTAAATCTATAAATTGCATGGGCTAATATATCTAACAGACATTAAAAGGTAATTTAGTCCATATGTACTTTGGTTGTGGGTTTTTTTTTTTTTCTAAATCCACTGAATCTGTATCAAGGTTTTTTCTTTTTTGTTTTTTTGTTAGCTGAACAGATCCTCAGTCTATCAAAGGGCTAATTCAGTTATTACAGAATATATAGTAACTCTGGACGTTAAAGGGGTTTCATGTTTCATGTTCTCTACAGATAATGTTTCACAGTCTGTATCAGCCTCTTACTCAGTGCTGCATGTCAGAGATCATGTCAGGTGACTAATGGTTCAAACTGAAGATATTTATCCTCACTGTGTGTCTTTGATTAAAGTGTATTTAGCTGTCAGTTACTTGAAACCTACCCTCAGTAATCAAGGAGGAGAAACCTGATTTTCTCGGGTAGATTTTTTCCTGGAGAAAATTGAGGAAGCAGGAGAGAAATCTGATTCCTGACCTGCTGCATGTAAACACTGATGTACGGTACTGAGGTTACTGCAGTGTATGTCAGCACGTCCTCCACATAACCTGGTTTATCTGAGGAACCTGGTTACTTGAGTGCACGTAAACACTCTGACTGGAATTCAGCATGAGCCTGACTTTGCTGATGAACACAGGTTTTAACCAGTTATCACACTCGTGCTGTTGACCTACTTTAAAACAAACAGGTTGCACCAGTTTAGATGCTGAAAACAAACACAAACTGAAAAGTTGTCACAAAATGTTTCTGGAAAATGTGATCACAGATGAGCTTCAGTTATGTGTCACCTGAAATAAACTCTGAATGTTTGTATTTGCTCCTCATCTGATTAATTGTTTCCTCTTTTCTGAAAACCACACAGGTGATCGGTAATGGATCGTTTGGGGTGGTGTACCAGGCTCGGCTCATCGACAGCCAAGAGATGGTGGCCATCAAAAAGGTTCTGCAGGATAAGAGGTTCAAGGTAAAGCATTAGCTTTGTAGTTTCTCCACATATTCTGTTGTCTTTTGTGAACTAAATGGTGCACGTCAGGGACGTTTTCTGACGTTCAAAGTTCTTTTCGTGCTCAGTTTGTTTACTCAGTTTCCCCGTCTACACTCGTATGTTTGCAGAATCGGGAACTACAGATAATGAGGAAGTTGGATCACTGCAACATAGTCAGGCTACGTTACTTCTTCTACTCCAGTGGCGAGAAGGTACTCCAGCTCCTTTTTATTTGTTTATTTTGTTTTGTTTTTTAAATTACAGAGACTTAAATCAAAAAATCATATTGAACAACAAATCAAAACCACATGAAACAACAACAACTCGTAGAAAATATAGTAAAGAGGAAACCAAGCTGTTTTCTGATCATGCAAACATTTGCATTGCAACATTAGTCACCACATTACACACTCGTATCTCAGAACCATAGTCTCAGGAAAGTAGAGTAAAACTGAGAAAATGATGTGTCCACGTACTGCACATAAAAGACAAGATTACTCACATATGACGTAAACAGAAATACCCCAACCTTGAAAAAAGGGAAGTAGTCCATTTCTTGGACTGACAAATATAGAAGCTTGTGACTCAAATGTTGCAGAAGTAAATTACTGGGAAAAATATTATTATTCAGTGTCTGTGTTCCCTTTTTTATTTAAAAATGAGGTTTCCCTTGTAAATGTGTGAATGCTTGTGAGATAACTCAGTTTGTGGCATCTTTATCCTCTGAATGAACCTGTTACGTGTTTTAAACTACACCCTTCTCTCTCTGTTTAATGCTGTCCAGAAAGATGAAGTGTACCTCAACCTGGTGCTGGACTTTGTCCCTGAGACGGTCTACAGGGTTGCCAGGCATTTTAACAAGGCCAAGAGCATCATTCCTATCATATACGTGAAGGTAAAATTCACCAACTCACTTCTGCACTCACTGTATTTAATTGTATTCTTACGGATCTCTCTTCTGTTTTTTATTTCAGTATATTGTGAATAAAATTGAGAAAACTCTTTCTCTTAACTCTCAGAGTTAATTGATAATTTTTTCAGCAGTAAGCAAGGAAGCATGTTTTACTACTTTTACTGCTACTACTTTTACTTTTGTGTGAGTTTTTCCAGTAAAATTTGTGTATGGAAATGTTTCCTTGTCTAAATATTAAGGCTTTTTTGGGATGAGTTGTTCCCTGAACGTCACACAAGAGGGCATCTTTACTCCATCAATCTAAAACTCTTCCACAGTAACACAAAGCACCATATAATCATTATGTTATCATCGTGTTTTGTCTTTTTGTTTCTTGGGGTTTTAACAGTATAAACAGGTGATCTTGTGTTTTTTTGTTTGTGTTGTGACCTCCTCAGGTGTACATGTACCAGTTGTTTCGTAGTCTGGCTTATATCCATTCCCAGGGCGTTTGTCACAGAGACATCAAGCCCCAAAACCTGCTCGTCGACCCAGAAACTGCCATTCTCAAACTGTGTGACTTCGGCAGGTAAGACACAGAGAGAGAGGATTTTACAACAGCAACATTTAAACAGATCAAACATTTGCCTGTATGTGTTTTAATGTTTTGTTTCCTCCTGAAACAGAACTGTTTTACCTAATCTGCGATTTAGTTTTCACCCTCTTCATCCTCTAACCCTTGGACGCCCCCTCCCGCCATTCTTGGCTTCAACCTCTCGTCATTGTTGAATATGATTTCTTGTGTTTCCCCAGCGCCAAGCAGCTGGTCCGGGGTGAGCCCAACGTGTCGTATATCTGCTCGCGGTATTATCGCGCGCCTGAGCTCATTTTCGGTGCCACAGACTACACGGCAAACATTGACATCTGGTCTGCAGGCTGCGTACTCGCCGAGCTGCTGCTCGGACAACCCATATTCCCCGGTGACAGTGGGGTGGACCAACTAGTAGAGATTATCAAGGTGAGTGTGTTGATGTGCGTCTGTGATGCTGCTGAGTTTTTTGTTTTGTACTGGTTGTGTCTTATATTGTTGGACTGATCTTAAGGCAGCTTCCTGTTTTCAGTTAGGGCTGGACTGGCTCTGATCCCCTGATTTGATTTGATTCACAAAGTCCAGATGCTTCAGTTACATCAGATAAATATAAATAATGCATAAAATACTTTTCTGAATTTATCCTGGGAGCTTAGATTTCTTCCATATTCAACAACTGAACAACACTGTTGTTTCCCTTGAATATAAAATTGTGCAAAGCGCATATTATCAGCTAAATTGTAAACACATTTCCCTGGACCAAGGATTCATTTTCCTTGGCAAATGCAAAACAACTAAAACATGATGCATCTCTATTCTTTAGGCCTACAGGTACAAAACTGTACATGTACACCAGTTATGAGGGATCATCATCATACATAAATGTAAAAATAAATGACACAACAGACCTTTAAACTGAGACATGGACCATAAATATTCACATCACAGTTTGCAGGACTGTTGGGCTATAAGGCTGCTCATATAGCAGCATTCATGTACTTAACTCTTTAAATTAAAATGACCTTTTTGTTCACGTTGCAACAACATTATTCCCAAAAGGAGACATTTTACACATCAAGCTCTAACAGAACCACTCACAACAAGTAACCACAGCGCACACAGAACATTAGAGTAGATGTTTACTGAGAAAAAGCACAAATATGAAGATTGATCTTTAGAGTTTGTGAATTGATATTAAATTGTTCAAATAAAGAATGTGATAAATCTGAATTTCTTTTAAGACATTAACAGTGTTGGTGTCATATGACAGGTTGAATAGTTCATCAGTTCATCAGCACACTAACATGGCGTCTGTGTGTCTGCAGAAAACTGCTCTCACTCCCTCCTCCTCTGTTCTCAGGTGCTGGGAACACCGACAAGGGAACAGATCCGAGAGATGAACCCGAACTACACAGAATTCAAGTTCCCTCAGATCAAAGCTCATCCATGGACCAAGGTAAATAAATACCAGAGGACAGACAGCAGTCGGTCCTCTGCAGGCCTGCACTGTCTGGATAGATGTGTAGAGTGAAGTTTGATAGATTCTGTGTCCTGAAAAATATAAACAGGACGATTGAATATTGATTTCGTTATCAACTAATCTGCCAATTATTGTCTTGATTAATCGTTTAGTTTACAATGTTATAGAACAGATAAAAGCGGCAGATATTCACAATTAAGATGCTAAAACTGGGATGTCTTTTTTGCTTGCAAATTCACTTAAATAATTAACTGATTTCCAGAATAGTTGCAGATTGTTTTTGTGTCAGTCAACTTATCAGTCGACTAATTGTTTCAGTTCCAGTGGTCATTATTCTTCTCCCTGATTTTTATGATGTCCCTCATCATGTATGAGACACATTTGTACATTTTTATGTAGATGAACTCTTCAGAAATGTCAGTGCACACATACCCACTGCAATAATCTACACAATGGTCCTTGTTCCAAAAAGAAAGCTGATGTGAAAGTGACATATTATACCTGACATCGGTTTATTAGAACAATAGAAAGAAATCCTGCAGACGTGTTGTCGCCCACACAGGCTATTTAAATCTGCAGGTTGAAGCGCTCTTATGTGCTTCTTCTGAAAGTCGATTAACCCCGACACCTACAGAGCACAGAAACAACGTAAAACCAAGAGAAGTGGCCCTTGACTGTTTACTACAGAGTGGATAGATCTCTGCTTCTTTAGATACACCTCACAGAAGTCATTTTGTGTATTTTCTCTTCTTCTGAGGTTCTACACATGCACCACATTTGCTGAAATAAGGTACTTAATATAAATGATCAGAATGTCATGCTTACCTCCAGTAGATGATGATTTAATTTGGCTTTAAGGTAAAACTGCCACCTCTTGGTTGTTTCATATCAGAAATACAGAGAGTGTTTCTGTCTTGAAAAAACTCATTTTTGGACGTAAAACTCTTCCTGTTCCTCAGGTGTTTAAACCTCGCACCCCTCCAGAAGCCATCGCTCTCTGCTCCCGGCTGCTGGAGTACACGCCGGCCTCGCGCCTCTCCCCGCTAGAGGCCTGCTCGCACGCCTTCTTTGACGAGCTGCGCCAGCCGAACACGCGACTGCCCAGCGGCCGGGAACTGCCAATGCTCTTCAACTTCAGCACCACAGGTACACGAGCTCAAGATCGTAGATAGATTCAGGCTCATCGTCAAATTAGGGACGATGACATTGTTCAGCTGTGTGTTTAAGTCGTCACCATCTGTTTCGCTAAAAGCAATCAGGTTGTGTTTCCTGGTTTGTTTAGGGCCAACGCTGTGACCCCTGAGGATGTGCGAATTAATGCAGCGTACACTATTCTTTTGTTAAACGACACCATCCTCTTTGTTACGTGACTCATCGTTAAATGAAAACTCTTCTTTTATCCTCTGCAGAGCTGTCAATCCAGCCCCAGCTGAACTCAACCCTCATTCCTCCTCACGCTCGCGCTCACACAGCTGCTTCCGCCCACGGTGGGAAACTTATTATCATTTTATTGTCAGTGTTAATATCACTGGTTTTGCATGGTTTTGTGCTGACTGACAGAATCTGCTAACGTGACAAAAAAATCCAGACATCACAAATAACAGTCTGGAATTAGAAACACTTAATTCATTATATTGTCATTTTTTATTAGTTTAATTTGTTGAGCTCAAGCTTAAATGACATTTTCACTCTTGGAGTCAGTTTGTGTTGTTAAAAAAAGATCATTAAAAATGTTTATGATCATTTAGAGTGATTACTTTTTATGTCGGCGTCTGATGAATTTTAGAGGCACAGTAGTCTTGAATTTATAGCAACTTCTCAAAAATCATTTGTCATAAATACAGACATATAACATGTTTTTATTACAAGACAAACTAATTTACAGAGCAATTTTTTTGCAGTAATAAAAAAGTAATATATTTTTCTGGGCACAGGGTGACAGAAACAGAGTTTGTCGTGCACTGATTAGATTTAAAATACAGACACTAAAATGTTTTTAAACATTAATGTAATGTTGTTTTTTATTTCATGAACTGAAAAAAACAAAATTGTGGCATGTGCACCTTCAGCAGCTATCACAGCCTTCAGGTGCTTTTCTGTTCTTGATTTATGAATTTAAACTCACTCTTCAAGTTCTGAGATATTTTTAAGCTAAGTTTAAAGATCTACTCACAGATTTCATGGTGGATTCTGAGCTCTGCTTTGAATTGACTGCAAGACATTTGCATCCAAAATTATCCCCCTGTGCCGCTGGCTGTTTTTAAAGTTTGTGAAATAAACTGTAGCGGTTGTATCCACATCTTATCCAGTCATGTCTGTTGCTTTTGCACTGTTGTAGAGCATTAATTCACACCTCACTCTCCTCCCCCTCTTCTCTCCTTCAGATGGCACCGGTTCAGATTCATCTCAACACAGTTCAGTACCAGGATCTCTTAACAGCATCTGAAGCAGCTTCCTCACCTGCCTGCCTGCCAGCCTCACCCTTATCTCAGACACACACACACACACACACACTCACTCTTCAGCTTTCCTCCATGCTGCTTGCTCTCCTCTTAGATGATCTGTTTTTGTACAGTAAAAACACTGAACAAACTATTAGTTCTTTAGTTGCCAGGGTTGAAGCTACAGCAGGAGATTGTTACACACACACACACACACGCACACACACACACACACACACACACACACACAGTCGTCTCGCTGCTGCTCGGGTGGTATGTGAAGGTTCAATAGTGGGGGCTGGTCCTCTGTAATATAACCTTTTTTTAATCTACATTTTTTCCTTTTTCTTCTTTATATTTGTGTTTATTTATTTGATTAATTGAAACATTATGTGATCACACATTTTGTCTCTAGAGTTCTGTTTCCACTTCTGTTTTTTTTTTTTATTATTATTCTTAGACTGCACACTGCCTGACCAAGTCTAGAATCAGCCCCAAGCAGATCATCAGGGTAAAGGACATTTTTTATTTTAGCTCAGGACGGGAGAACAGCTGCAGGGACAGAGAAATTCATAAATTCACTAGCCACATTATTCGATACTAGCCTGATGTTAAATTACCTACTGAAGTGGCAGAAAAACTCATCAGCACCAGGAAGTATTTATCAGTGTTTGGTTGGATTTCTGTTTGTCATGAATCATGTTCAGTGGCTGTGTTTTTTAGACTAGACTGGAAATCACCAGATCACCCTGATCTAGACAATGTTTTCTGGTGAAGGAGTGAAATGTTCCTGACCCTGTCCACAGCTGTAAATCCACCCAACAAAGACTGAACCTTAATTTTCTTTTTTGGGCGTATTTACACTGCACATCAACTGCTGACTGATCGAGACTCCTTCTCATCTTTTAATAGCGATTTTATTTTTGAATTTGTTTACACATCAGGACGACAGAAGTGTTGATTTGTACCTCCAGAGGAAAACTCCTCGGCTTCTTCTCTTGTTCTTCACCACAAAAAAAAATTTGAATTGGAAATGTCAGTTGTGACGAAAGTGTGAATGTGGTGCTCGACAAAAGCAGATTGAGAGAATAATTTAGAGCAAACAAAGCTGTTGAATAAGTTGGTCGCTCTGGATTCCACTGTCCAAGATTATTACAGCGATAAAAACTTAAAGGGTCCCCACAGTCTTAAACTGAAGACAAATACCGAAGCCTATCTAATAAACTAGAGATCAACAGGCGTTACTCGTCACATCATTGATGCTGCTTGAAGAAATTGTTTGTGGAATTCACCTGCTGAAAGAAATTAACCAAATTTTCTCCTCCTTATAAACACCCAAAAAGAAAATACTGATTCTACCTATAAATGAAAAACTTCCACTGGTTTCACTCATGTTACTGTGGTAGAAAGTGTCAGTGAGTAGAGGCGAGGAAGAAACAAGCAAAATGAATGTCGGTCGTCCTGAAACTAAGGAATGCTTAAATGTGGATTGCATGTTTTTAAACTGGGGGAAACTTCATGTTAACATATTTATTCCTTTGTTTTTGGATGAGAGTTTTTGACTGAGAGGGCTTTGAAAAGGTGTTGCAGCTTCCTCTTTAGCAAACTTTGCTTCCATCAGTGGAAATAAATGAAAAGTTTTTACAAGAAGAAACAATAACTGAGGATAAACGAACATTTCAGGTCATCAGTGCTGCTGACATGTCGTACAGAAACATTAAGAATCACGAATGAAAGGCTAAACGTTAATGACAGCTGAATATCGAACAGGTAAATTCCTTTAAAGTGACTGTGTTTGTTTGTGTGTTGTACTTCTATCTTTATGACGATTCAACCTCATGAAAGCAAGGACATTTGGCCGGTCCTCGCTTCTTCAAAGAGCCGTTTAAAGGCCAAGACGAAGTCGTTCTAGGGTTAAATTTAGAAATAAGTTGAGGTTAGGTGCACAGAGAATGTATCACTATAGAAGTACAAATGTGTGTGTGTGTGTGTGTCTGAACACATCCCAAACTGCAGTCTGAACAGCCACTGTTTTAGGAATAGAGCTGTCAACGATACAGATTTTTAGTAAGCAGTTCAGACCACTTGAACGTTTGTAGTATAGTATATTTGATACTATTGTACCATGCCTCCACCTGCTGTTTTAACTGCAGCCATGTTTGTTTTTAACCCTTTTTTAATATAAGTCAAGAGCTCTGATGCTTTTTGTTTTTTAATTCCACCACACATTCATTTTATAAGAGGAGAGTGGAGAGCATTTTTTTTTTGTCCCTTCTCTTTCCTCCCAGCTGCTGCTTCTGAGTTTCAAACTAGCAATCCTCCCCCAGTCTGGTAGGTTACTGCCGCACATATTCTGCTTTCTTTTGCTGTAAAGAGTCCAATCAGCTCATTTGATTAACTCTGCGGGGTGTGTGAAACACTCAGAGCTGTCAGACTCTCTGTGGCTATGAACAGGTGTGAAAACTCCCTGTGAAGAATCAAACTCTGATTTCTCTCATTATCAGAAGCCATTTATTTCCTCATTCTCTCCTTCTTCCTTCTCTTATCGCACGTGTAAATATCACTGATTTTTATTTTCCTCTTTTTACTTTTTATTACAGAGTTGTTTATATCTTATTTTCCTCATTCTCTCTCTCTATGAAGCAGTCTTTTAGTTGGTGCATTTTTGTAAATATGTTTCTTTTTTTCACAATTCAAAATGTAAATACTGCAAAGAGAAAAAAAAAGAAGAAAAAACAGTCTACTCCTCATGTTTGTTAATGATCTTTCTCTCTCTCTTTCTCTTTCTTGTCCAGTGAAAATTGTAAAGTAGCTGTTAACATCATCGTTAACTCAGCTCTCCTCCCTGTTAGGTCCTCTATGGGACCACCTGACTGTTGAAAGAATATTGTAAGGGTTCTGTTCCAAAATGTTCTCCGTCTGTCCACTGATATAATCACCCCAAATATTATATTTCATCTGTCAAATCTAATGGACTGAGTCACGTTTGCTTATTTGAGCCATATAACAGCAGCATTTTGGGTTTGAATCCCATGAACCCTCTGACCTGCTCGTCTGTATCTTGCTGTTGATCTTACAGTGTGACAAATGCAAAAAATCAGAAACAATGAAACAAGAACAGTGAAGCAGAGTTTTGATTAAATTGAAACAGAGCAAGTCGTCTTTGTGAAGCACCTTAATGAAGTGCAGAGCTGCAGATTCTCCACAAGATGGAGCTGTTCAGTCTTCATGACAGAGTTCTACTCTGCCAACCTGCACCAATCATAGGAGACACATTCAGAATACATTTCAAGATTCCTTTAGTTGTTTTCTTTTGGCTTTAGTAACCCCCCAACCTTTTATTGTGGAATTAAAAGACCTTCCTTCGTCTCTCCACAGTAACCAGGAGGACACAATCGCATTCATGCTGACTAAAATCTTACATGTTGCAGATTTAAAGCTGTAAACTTTACTTGAGGGCAGAAGAAACAAGCTGTAAACACAATACTGACAAATGATCTTTGTCTCTATCGATTAGCAACTGAATGCTCCACTGAGTTCACCTGTTAGTCTGCTGTTTGAGTACAGTGGAGTTTTAAAGCTGAAACTCATGGGACCTGCAGATTTATGTGACAGTTCTCTGTGGGTTTATCACTGTGAGCTAAAAATATCACATTTTGTTTTGATACATTCTTATAAAAATATGTGAAGCTCAAAAAAGAAAAAGAAAAACCACTGTTATAACACTTGCCTGCCTGCAGATGGCGCATATGTCACAAATTACAGCTGCTGTTCTCTTCCTTGCCTGTAGATGGCAGACACTGATATGCCAATAACTGCATATCTCAGCAGAGTAATTTTACACATCTAACCTTCAGATTTGTAGCCTTCAGCTCAATCTGATGTTGAGGATATTTATTGAATTTTGATTTTAACATTTTTAAATAATTGAATCATTGCAGCTCCCCTTTTAGAGTTGTTGTTATTTTCCTGCCTGTAGAGGGCGCAGTTGAGACTGGAACAGCAGGGCCGAGGCTGCAGGTTTGTGTGTTTTCTCATTCACTTATCTTTTTGGAACAGAACTCTTTTTGTTTGTGTGTTGCGACAGATTGCAGTATACATGATTACTGTGCAGTATTAAGAAGAATGAGTCCGCTGCAGGTCACTGGTGTTCTCAGAGGGAGGTGTAACGTCTGACTCGAGTGATCTCACAAGTGTTTAGTTGGACTGGAAATCACATTATGATGTCCAGCTAGTACTCAACATGGGCATTTTTGTATTATGTGCTGTATGGCATTCAGAACTGCTGCTAATGATCACAAGATGGTAGAAATAAAGATTTGTGTTGTGAATGCAGACAGAGCTGTAGGCTGTGTGTTTGTGTTTGTGTCCAGGCAACGTGCAAACACGTTTGCACCGTTGGTAATTCTCAGAAATTGTACTTTTTGTTCCTGTCTGATTCTTCTCACTTTATTTAATTTTTTTTACTCCACTGCTGTTGACGTCTGGTCTCGTTCTGCCCCGGTTGGACTGATGTGTTGGGTGATGGGTGGATGGAGGGATAGAAACAGAAAGAGAGAGGAAGAAACACAAACCTGTTTGTCTCTGTTCTGTGTGTGTACGATATGGACTCATTTACTGTAATAAAGTGATTAAACTGTGTTTAGATTGTGTTCACTTTCTCTATGGTCTGAGCACTTTAAGGGTTAGTTCCTGTTCAGAGGTCGAGAGGAGGATTCACTAAAGGTAATCACTAAATTTTGCTCTCTCCAGGCTTCCATATCAAAATTATCTGATTATTCAGCAGTCAAGGACAATGAGTTTAGTTTCAGGCTCACTATATTTTTGTCAAACACTTATGAGAAATACTGCCAGTGTGCAACAGGACCAGAGTGTATGTCCCTACTGCAGCTTTGCATCTACAGATCAGAGTATTTCATTGTTATTCTATTGGTTCAGTTTAATGTGTTGGAACTGTTTCACAGTGAGACAGATTTTATTCTGAGAACTAAAGTCGCAATTTGTAAGATTTGTGAGATTTTACGTTAAAAAAATAAGAGATCAGCTTGTTTGATATGAATCTTTACTACAATAAATAAAAAATAAAAGTATTGATTTAATGCATTGTAAACAAAAAGACATGTTCTGAGCCTCAGAGGAAAAAACAAAAATGTTTTTATTGTTTAAAGATCTGGAGATGGATCCCATTCACTGATAAAATCCTCACAACAGTAACATTTGCTTCTCTATGACTCATTAACTTCTACAAATAGAGGTATTTTATATTGCACTATTGTTACTTTAACTTTCTGTTTTGGCGTCCAGGTGTGTGAACAGGTGACCCACTCACATTCACTGTAAGTAGCTGTCATTAATTAGGTCATTAGTTTACTGTGTATGAAGAGCTGTTCATCCCACTAACACTCTTAGTGTTATCAAGTGCAGTAGGTCAGACGGTCATTCTGGACTTTGGCAGATTATCAATCTGCTTCAGAGTAAAAAGTAATAACGGTAAAAAAGTATAATAGAGATCAAACTTCATTGATTACGATGGTCAATAAATTAACTGAAGTCTGGTGTCAGATAACATTTGGACCGTGATTTAAGTTTAATGTTTATTTCCGTGTTGTTTCAGTATATAAACACCTGTCGCTCCACATCCTGCACACGCTCAGCTGAGAGACTTCACACTGAAGCAGGTGAGACTTTAACGTTATATGACTTTCTGTGTCCTGTTTATCCAGACTGTTTTTAATTCTTAATTCTTTGACTTTCTGCTGTGCAGCTCATCACTGTGAAACAATGAGGATTATTTTTCTTGTCTGTGCTGCCTTCGCTCTGAGCGTCGCCACAGGTGAGACACTCTTAAAGCAGTTTTCATTTTCCAGAAGGTTGTACTGATCAATCTTATGTCAGAAACTGTCAGGAAAATGTAAATATTTCTTTCTTAAAAGGATTTTTTTTGACTCATTTGACAACATTTGACTCCAGATTTCAGAACGTTTCTTCTTCTTTTTCTTTCCCTTGCAGAGGAGAAGCCTGATGAATCTTTAGCTCCGATGACAGAAAAGTTTGAGAAGGAGGATCCTGCACCTGTGTTGGAGGCAGGAGACCAGACGCCAGGTGACGTCAGGCAGAGCAAGAACAGCTGTCTGTCCGGCTGGCTTAAATATGGATCCAGATGTTTCATCTTCGTCAACAGACAGATGGCCTGGATAGACGCAGAGGTAGATCTTCACACCTGATTCACTCCATCACGTTCACGTCTGAATCCTAAGCTGTTTGTTTTGTCTCTTACAGAGATATTGTTTGCGTAACGGAGCCAACCTCGCCTCCATCCACAACCCAGGAGAGTACAGGTTCCTCCAGGACATGATCAGAACCAGCACAGGTCGTTTTGCACAAACATGGATTGGTGCAAATGATGCAATTAAGGTGACAAGGAATATGAATTTAAAGATGTGATTTTTATCCTCTGTGGAAACTTGAAACCTGGATGTGATTATTTCTGGTTGTTTCAGTCTTTGAGATGTTTGATAACTTTATGTAATTGTTTCACAGGACCAGGCATGGTTCTGGAGTGATGGATCGAATTTTCTTTTCCATTCCTGGGGCGTAGGTGAACCCAACAATGCTGACGGTCATGAGAGATGCATTGAGATGAACCGCTCAAGTACGTTGACAACATACAAACTGCTTTATCTTCTTATAAACAAGATTAACCAGGTACACTTGTAAAATCCTGACTAGAAATGTGACTTTCTCTCTCTCTTGTCTGTTTGTAGAGGACCACCTCTGGAACGATCTGCCCTGTGAGTTAGAGCTTCCCTTTGTCTGTGGAACAAAACCATAAAGTCCAGTTTAAACACCTCACAAACTTGTGTCATGTCCTGCATAAAATATATGAAAACTGAATTGTCCAGTCATCACTGTCAAAGGCTCCCAATGTTTATTATAACCTTAACAATCATGTAATAAAATGATATGGTAATAAGATGAGAACTCTGAGAATTCTTTCAGGTCTCCATTCACTGAAATCAAATGAAAAAAAATAAAAATTAAATTAAATTAAATGGGAAATAACTGAATAAATAACGACAGACGTGAATTAATATAGATGCTGAATACTATGATAAATCTGTGGTGGAGGAAGTGTTCACATCATATAAAATACCACAATGTAAAAATACTCCTGAACTCCACTCAATGTTTGAATGTTCTGAATGTTACTTAAGTAAATGTTTGTGAGTATTATCAGGAAAAAGTACTTAAAGTATCAAAAGTAAATACTCGATGCAGTAAAATGGCCCCATATTATTTTATCAGGCTGCAATTAATGACTGTTTTATCTAAAAAATAATGAGAAATTCACATCATCGGTTATCAGAGTGACGCCTTTAAATGTGTTGGTTTTTCAAACAGTCATTTTTTAAATTCTAATTATTAAAGTAGTTACAAGGAAAGATCAGCAAATTATTATTATATCTTTATTATTTTAACTGGTAAATAGACTGCATTTATCTGGGTTCAGTAACACCAGGACACTGGAGGAGCCGGGAACTGAACCACTGACCCTCTGATCACTGTCTTCACTGTAAATTATCTTCATTGTCTTTCATTTTTGAAAATGTATTGTGTCAGGTTTAGTTGCGCTTCCAGCACTGGCAACTTTCTTCCACAATATAACCCCTGAACCACTTAATACTCTTACTCAGTTATATTCATTTCATCAGTTTAGTTCATTTACAGACTAAGATTTCACAAACAAAAAGAAACTGTCCAACAGTAAATACAAGTAAAGCTGAAACCATTAGTTGATTTGTCAGTTGATCATTTTTATGCTCCATCTCTTGCTGATCTTTCCTTGTAATTACTTTAATAATTAGAATTTAAAAAACAACTGCTTGAAAAACCAACACATTTAAAGGCATCAGTCTGATAAGCATGATGTGAATTTCTCATTATTTTTAGATAAAACAGTCATTAATTGCACCCTGACAAAATAAAAAAATAAAGCTTGATTCAGAAAAGTTATATCATATATTATAAATAAAATAATGGTTGAAGAGGTATGTTTTGACTGACTGATAAGACAAAAAAGAAGCCACACATTCATCCTTCATCCACAGAGTCAGACAGAGCAGGAGTGAAACAGTGATCAGGGTCCAGTGAAACCAGTCAGACAGTCTGGGTCTGAAAAACACAGTTATCAGTGTTTTTACTGGTTTATTATTAAGACGGTCAGTCTGTCAGATAACCTGACTGATTTACAAACAAAGTCGGTCACAGTGATAACATTTATTAAAGAATAAAACAGAAACTGTGTCACAAACTGTGGATGAACTTTGCAGCTGTTTGACTGATTACAAACGACTAATTCTGAAACTGGAACATCAGGCCTGTAGCAGCAAACTGATAAAAACTCAAAATCTCAAGGCAACAATCATCAATAATTAATTGATAAAGTGGCTTAATAAACTGCTGAACTTTCTTTGGTTGTCACATTGCTTACCAGCAGTTATTGTAAGTTTCCTTATTGTGTTATCACTGTGACCGACTTTGTTTGTAAATCAGTCAGGTTATCTGACAGACTGACCGTCTTAATAATAAACCAGTAAAAACACTGATAACTGTGTTTTTCAGACCCAGACTGTCTGACTGGTTTCACTGGACCCTGATCACTGTTTCACTCCTGCTCTGTCTGACTCTGTGGATGAAGGATGAATGTGTGGCTTCTTTTTTGTCTTATCAGTCAGTCAAAACATACCTCTTCAACCATTATTTTATTTATAATATATGATATAACTTTTCTGAATCAAGCTTTATTTTGAAATTCCAGAAAATTGAATGTGTCACAGTATGCAATATTTTTTCCTTGTTAAATTGAATCATTGTGAAGTTTTAAACCATATTTCTCAATTTCCCATATTGTTCTAAGCAAAAGTGACTCATAATCAAATTCCTCTTTCACACTGAGTCAGTATGTGGTGTAAATGACCAGAAATGGAGTTGACCTGTGGTGCATGTACTTTAACTGTGCAGCTCACAGTGTGAAAGAACAACAACCGTATGTCTGCATGAGTTAAATTCATGCATCTGAAAAGCACAGTTAATCAGTAAGTTAAAATAGATGCATCAGCGTCTGCAGCTCTTTATTCTCTCTTTTTATGTCTGCCTGCAATCAGCACCCCATTAAATTCTGTATTTTCTTGTATTTGTTTTAGTTAATATGGTAAAATAAATCTGTTCTAAATTAAGTATATCAGCACATTCAATGCAAAAATGCATCCTGTAAATAACCAGATACAATTAGAAATGTTCATTGCCTTTGTATAAACTGTATAGAAAAATATCTACTGTTTACTCTGTGAACCTTCTTTTCTCATTCTGCTGTCTACAATATCTAATTGTCACACAAATGATGATGAAGCTTGTGTCTGTAGGCTTCAGGGAGACTGGGATCCACTGAGTCTCATCTCCTTCTTGATATTTACAGGCAGCTGCCTGCACCTGTGCAACATGGTGGAATGCAAAAAATAATCAGATCAGTAGATCAGTGATGATGAAATCCTGGAAGTGAAACCATCTCTATCCTCATCCTGCGATGATGTGATCAGAGAGATCAAACTTCATCATTTAATGACAGTCAATAAATTAAATGAACTTTGTTTTTGGATTTCTGTGTATTTCCTTGTAGTTTGTGTATATAAGGTGCTGTTCACTCTGCAGCTGTGCAGACCCTGCAGACACTCAGCTGAGAGGCTCCACTCTTCTGAAGCAGGTGAGACTTTAACGCACTGTCACGGAGTTTCCAGACTCTGCATCCAGATTTTGATTGTTGTAATGATTCTGGACTCTTTATTTTGCATTGCAGACGTCCAGCTCCTCACTGTAAACAATGAAGATTGTTCTTTTTCTTTGTGCTGCCTTCGCTCTGAGCTCTGCCGCAGGTGAAACTCACAAACACACTGACAAACGCACACAAATCTGGAGAGGTGGTGTACCCGTCGACCTTTGATGGTCTCCAAATGTTTATGTTAATATGATTAAAACCAGATTTCACTCTTCTTTCTCAACACAACAGAGCCAGCGGAGGGTGCAGCTGTTGCTCAGGAGGAGCATCTAGGTAAGAGAAGCACCTGCAGCAGCTTTATAGTCACATGTAGCACTAAAACAAACTAAACGTTGTTTTCCTGTGAAGATCGACCAGTTGAAAAACATCCAGAGGAGGTGCCAAAGCCAGAAGAAGAAAAGGAGCCTCTGCCTGCTCAGAGACAGGGCAGCTGTTCACCCGGCTGGTCCAAATATGGATCCAGATGTTTCATCTACGTCCAAAGAGAAGCAACCTGGGTAGACGCAGAGGTAAACACTCAACCCTACACTTCATCAATATTCACCATGATCCAAACTGATATTTAGAGCTTCTCATCTTCTCTCACAGCGTTACTGTTTGCGTTACGGCGCCAACCTTGCCTCCATCCACAACCCCGGGGAGTACGACTTCATCCAGGAGGTCGTGAGAGGGAGCACTGGTCGTTTTCCACGAGCATGGCTCGGCGGCAATGATGCTGTGAAGGTAGAGAAGAAATAATCCTGCAGCAGAACCTAGTAATTAGATGGTGCTCTTATTTAAATGGTTTAATCTTTAAGTGATGATTCTGTCTGTTTTACAGGACTTTGCTTGGCTCTGGAGTGATGGTTCAGGATTTTATTACCAGCACTGGAGCTTTGGTGAACCTGACAATGGCTCAAACAATGAGAAATGTGTCGTGATGAACCAATCAGGTAGAGTAATGTCATGTGATGATTTAGGAAGCCACCTGGCTGGAAAACCTCTGAAACACTGACTGTAACCTTTCTCTCTTGCCTCTCATAGACGACTACCTCTGGGGTGACGCCAACTGTCAACAAAGGCTTTCCTTCGTCTGTGGAACAAGACCAGTTTAAAAATGTAGAAAATCTTATGTCTGCTGTCAGAGAGTCCACTGGGTCAACAAAACTTTGTCATTTAAGCCCAGTCATTAGAACTTAAGATTTGTTTTCATGGTAGATGTTTCTAATTCTGTAGCAGCAGTGTTCAGTTTGTATGTGAAAATATTTTGGAAAAACTGTGAAAATAAATGAGATTGAATAAGATGAGATTTCTGGTATTGTCCCTTCTTTCTGTCTCTGCTGAGTTGGTATATTTTTCTGTTCTATTGCTTAAAGGAATCTGTGAAATTTTGGCACCTGATAATGAATTTGAAAAATCAAACAGCAATAATTGTGTGCACATCTCATCTTCTATTTATTCTGTGACCAATTTTTGACCCTTGTTGTCTTCATTCTCATCAGTTTTAACTGTCTATATTTTAACTGCATTGTTCTAAAAGAATGGATCTATCTATCTATCTATCTATCTATCTATCTATCTATCTATCTATCTATCTATCTATCTATCTATCTATCCGGCACTGCAGCAGCTGCAGTTCGGCTCCGGTCCTGCTGGGGGCGCTGTTCGCTTCACTGTCAGGACTTATGTGTCTTTGTAGTTTCCTCTGGCATTCCAAAAAAAAGAAAGCGACAAAAGAGCGAAGAGAGAGTCAAACCTCGAAGGTAAGTCAGCCTGAAATTCAGAAATATACCTTATTTTCTCCACAGTTACAACTCATGTCTGTGTTAGATAACAGTGGTTTACACTCCAAACTGTTTCCTTTATTCTTCAACAACGTCGTATTGCGTAGTAACTCGGTCACATGTAATCTTAGCATCCTCGGCTAACAGTGTTAGCAAGGCGGCGCCGGTTGATGAAAGGCCTGTTTGGTCGATGTTGATATATGTTTATATTTTTATCAAAGCCGATCGTTTAAATATGGATATTATTATTTTTAATTGTTACCAAACTTACGATTTGTGGCTGCGGTTTACGGCAATCGACCAGTTACTATGTTTCAGCTATTCAACAACAAATAGCTAAGTTACTCAGGGTATCTTCAGATCTTAAAGTCTCAACAAACACACAATAACATCCGTCTCTAAAAGAAAAATCCCTTTTAATGTATTGATAAATCCCAGTTACATTTACAAATATCTAAAATATATTTTTAAAGCCTGCGGTAGGCAGTGACATTACTTACAAACTTATAAAGTGTGTTAATATGTTATTTCAGCTAACCTAGCGAGGCCTGGCAACAATATTGGTTAATCCTTCTTTTCTTGGCTGCTTGTCCAGGCCCGTTCAATGAATAATGATTGATATTGTTTAGTGTTATTGTTGTTTACAGCAGACAAACTTCATTAAATTAACGCTTTTGCTACATAGTTGTAGGCCATATCGTCCCCGCTGGAAGTTATGTTTCATATCGTGGCGGTACGACAATAAAACATGAACATTTCACTGGCTCAGAAAATGTCTTTATAAACCTGGTGAACCCTGTGGTTATGCCTGCACCTGTTTAGTGGCTGCGAGGGAAACGTTAACGGGTTTTAACGTGATTGTCAACAGAGATAATTAACCAGTCAAAGTCGCCGCTGTTTTGTTGTGACATGGCGACTTAAACGACTGGAAATGTAGGTTAATCTTACTTAAAAGAAGCCTGTCGACTTGAGAGGATAATTGTGATAAAACTACAATTCAGCACTTTAAAAGTAACGTTAATGTAAACCTTATCTCATGCATGTCTTGGCGGTGGATGATCAGTTTTATCTGGTGCGAACATGTGTAGAAAATAAGAGATAAGGCGCACATTTTGAGTGAAATAAAGTCTTTAATGTGGTAATGCCACTGTTACTGTTAACAGGAAACAGGTCTCTTACACCACTTTCTGTGGCTACATTAGTACATAAATAAATAAACCACCTACTCTTAAGTATTATACCAGATAAGAACTGTTTGGAAGTGAACGGTGCACAGAATAACCTTTTCATCAGGGTCACCAGGGTAAAACCAATTCAGTTTAATACAACTAATAAATAAATAAAAGTCATAATGTCCTGTTTTTCCTGCAACTGTTTCAGCGAGATGTTGATTCACCTTCAGGATCATTTTTGAGGCTGCAGTTTGTGACGCTGTTGAATTGTTTGTCACTGTAGTGAGAGGTCCTTCCTAGTATTTAGTTTACTCTAGTTGGTGTCAAGTTAGGTGAACAAAATAACGATTCAACAACACCAGAGCTGAAGCTGTTGGTTGGTTAATCGTTTAGTTAAAGGACAGAAAACAGTATTTAAATGATTTAAGTATTTTTTGTACTTTAAGTAATCTAAATAATCTTTTAAGCAAAAATAAACAGGCATGCTGTAATTTTAGTTTCTCTGAGGTAAGGATTTGTACCTTTTCTTTATGTTGTTATGAAGCAGAATATCTCTGGGTTTTGGGCTCTTGGTCGGAGAAATCAGGCAAATTGAAGACTTCATTTTGGGTTTTAGGAAATCGTGCTTATAAATAAGGCGTCTCTAGTGACTTTTCAAATGACCATTCAGCTGTATCAGTGCCAACACATCAGTTTCAACAAAAACTGGTCATAATAAACTCTGCTGATCTTGGATTTAATACAGGAGTGTTGTATTAGACTGTTTTAGCCCTTAAGTAAGTGTACATGTTAAACCAGCTATTGAGTGTTTTTCAGCATTTTAAGCCTTTGTTACATGCAGGAGATGACAGGAAATGAGTTAGAGACAAATGTAACAAAAGTCCCTGGTTGGACTTGACCCAGTTCACAGTTGACATCTTAATCCCTAAAAATTGCTCAGTGTCTTGACTTGCAGGTCACAGTCATTAAACCCTCCTGCCATCCTCTTAAATGTATTTACATTTCTGCATTTCTGTCTTTACACTGTATTTGGGCCATGAATGCTAATCAGGTTGTTAATCTGTCTTTTTTTCTTTCTTTTTTTTAATTCCTGCAGGTCGAAGCTGAGGGCCATGGCTCGTGGGCAGCAGAAGATTCAGTCCCAGCAGAAGAACGCCAAGAAGGCAGCGGAGAAGAAGAAATCTCAGGGCGCTGACCAGAAGACTGCAGCTAAGGCTGCTCTGGTCCACACCTGCCCTGTCTGCCGGGTGAGTACAACACTGTGCTGCAGCATGTTTACTCCTCTTTAGTTGTGGCTCAGAGGTTTTTTGTAGAATTGGACAGATGATACCAAAGCTTCAAATGTCTCTGGTGTTTCACTGAATAAGAGTTTGGAAAGGTTTGCAGGTTAACTATGTGTTTGGCAAAGTAATGGAATAAGAGGAAAGTCATTGAGAAATATGGCAATAAACACTAGGAAGACAATCCTAAATGCGAGAACATTTCCGTCTAATGCCGCGTAATAATAAACTAAAAGTATTTGGGCCATTTAATGAATATCACTCTCGAATCACATCACATGTTGTCCTGACATTAAAACACAGTACACAGTGGACAGCTTTATATACGTTAATAAGGTACATAAATATTTTGAATCAACAAAAGTATTCTATGTGTATTTGTTATTTTACTGTAACCTATATCACAGTAACATAGATTTAGTGAAACACTTAGGAACAAAAATATCACAGATTTAATAAGAACACAAACAAGCTTCTTGGGACTTTTATTGCAGCTGTGAAATTTAAACTCTTAAAATCAGTGTTGTGGTGCTCGAGGAGCTGCTGTAAGTTTTGTAAACCACCAGATGTCACTGTATTTGCTTTGTTTGAAGCCTAAAGGCCGCGTAAGGCTTCAGCTGTCCATCACATAGACTTTTCCACAGGAGGCTCTGTTCTCATTCATTAACAACCGTTCATTCTCAGTTGATAAGATTTATGCATTTGATTTGTGAATTGATTTATAAGTAGTTTGAGTTAGGTCCTGCCTACCAGTTTATCCCAACATGGTCGATGTTGGAGCCTCACTTCAGAGTCCTGTTGCCTTAAGATTAAAATAAACTTTATTGTCATTTTCTTTCAGACTCAGATGCCTGATCCCAAGACTTTCAAGCAGCACTTTGAGAGCAAACATCCCAAGTCCCCCATGCCTCCTGAGCTGGCAGATGTTCAGGCATAGGCAACTGCAGACTGGATTGGACCTGAACCTAGGTAAGACCAACTGCATTCGTGGTACTGTGCTCACTGTAAGCTGTGGTTAAGAAACCCCTAGAAGTTTCTGAATTCTGCATCCTGGTAGATTTATCAAGATGCAACCAAGAAACACCTACTTATACTTTTTATAAATTCAATTGGTCACTGTTAATATTTTCAAACTATAACCATAACACTAAAAAACAACAAACAACTGTTGCTTACAGATACACAATGACCACGGACTAAACGTTGAATCGCGGCGGCTGAAGGATGTCGATGATGAACACTGGGACCCGTCAGTATTCACGGACAGCGGGTTGGAAAGGAGGGAGGGGGCGGGTGTGTGTATGTGCTGTGTACGTACGTGTGTGTTTGCATAAGAGAAAACAGTAATGATGGGGCAGTAGTACACCAGCAGCCCATTTTTTATATTTATTGTGTACAACTACCTTACTATTCCAGACTGGGGAGGGAGGGAGGTTTCCCAGAAAGCAGAACCGGCAAGATTGCCTGCTAACACTGAATAAAATGATCTTGCGACTAATCATGGGGAGAGTTGACAAGTCTGAAAAAGCTACAATGGGAATGTGTGGCTAGCTAACAGCTGGTTGTTAAACACTGTGTCATCCAGGGCAATAGATGGCACATTCAAAACCCTGACTATAGATTTCATCACTCATCCACAGCGGACATGGCACTGCTCTTGGGTTAAAACTCCAATCATTTTAATTTTCTTTTGCTTGAGCAGAGGGTATTCACATGATCTGTGCTTTGCCCTCCACAAGAGATTAAAATGAGGTGTTTTTTTAATGAATTGGCTTCTTAAAATGACTAAAATCCCATTATGTAACTGCAGAATTTATGGGTGTTGGTTGTTGAAATGCAGGATGTTAATTCCTTAAACTATTTTCTTGAGATTGATGGTTATAGACTTAGACGGACTTTATTGATCCCTTTGGGAATAAGAGCGACAGACTCTACAGCTTTGCCTCCTCTGTGCTGCTGCTCCACAGGTGTCCTCACTCAGTAACACCTTACAACAGTACCTCATGTTAGACCACACAGCAACTCTCATAGTATGTTTTTTTTTCTTTTTTTACTCCCCCATATTCCTTTACTTCTGATCATTTCCATGTCGCCCTCCTCGGGCACGTTTCCCTAAATAATCTTGGCAATAAACACTGTCTTTGTCCCACTTGAGTTAAACCAGGATAAGATTTGTTTTTGAAAACCGAGTGCTAACTTCGTTCTAAACCCCATACAGTTTCAGTGCACATTGACGCTTTCAGCTGTAGTTTGAATAAATTGTAAGCAGCCCCAAGGACTGAAAAGTTAGATTTGATTCAGTAACTGCCAAAATGATTATTCACTTCTTTTTGGTTCTTCATATGTTCACTAGTAGGCAGAAACTTCACAAATTTGCTTTCACTGTACTTTTTTTTTTTTTTTTTTTTTTTACCCTTTTCAATAAATTGAACAATGTATTTAATGTGACTGGTCTTGTCCGTTGACTTTTGTTTACATTACAAGATGAAGTTATTGTTTATTATTGAGTTATTGATTACAGTGTTCTGCGTTGCTGTGGTGTTGCTTGATGAGTCAATTAATCGTTTGGTTTATGAAATGTAAGACAACTGTGAAAAAATACTGTAACAGAAGCAGAAATCTTCACAAATATAAACTTGAACTAGAAAATAAATGTCTAACTAAAAATTACCAGCGGTTAATTGATTATCAGACTAGTTGCCGATTAATTGACCGATCGTTGCAGCTCTGCTTTTTAAAATGTGATGTTGATAGATTTAATCTTTGATATTCCAGAAATCTTTAAGGTGACACAGCAGAATTAAATTGAAGAGGAATCAAATTTTCATGTTTTGTTTTAGTCTCTCACTTTCCCTCAGTCCATTTCATGCCACCATAATATATTTAAGATAATGTAAATATTTTTTATTAATTGAATACAGTTTAATAGTCTCTTCATATAGATTTGTGTTGCAACAACAGTAGTGCTGTCAAAAACAAAACAGGCATCACTAATGGCGTGTTGAGCCATCCAATATCATTTGCCATTTTTATAACTGGAACCTGTCTGTAAAAAACTACACTGGTGATAAACTGAAGTCTGTTGTTTGTTCCTGATAACAACAGGCATAAAAAAAAGATCCTAGCTCTCCTAGTTTGTTAGAAATGTTCATGAAATTAAACATTTGTGCTCATGAAAAAGAAGTACTGCCCTTAATAAAATGTCCTTATGAGAGAACATATCTGATTTAAGGTTTAGACTCAAACAGCTGAAAGTTTGAACACGAATCATTGTGAACAAAAACAAACACAACCTTGAAGATGCAGTAAAAAAGTGTTAAAGCTGCTGATTTGGACTCTCTGAACTTTTAACTCCTTTGAATTTGGAAAAAATTATTGAAGACAGTTTAATCACTCGTCTTAATAAGCCTGAATCAGATTTCTGGTCCCTGTTTACCAATATATAAGGTTTCTGCAAAGTTCATCCATGTACATTTTCAGTTTCAGACTCTGTTATCATAAACATCCACAGGTCTTTACCACCATGTTACGGTGTTTTTTGAGGATGACGTTGTTGTTGTCGTCGTAGAAGAGGACGGAGATGGGGCTGAGCTTGGTGGGGGCGCAGCACGCCTTAGGAACCTCATCAGGCTTCAGGAGGTGAACCTACCAAATAGTACAGAGTGAAATACAGTTCAATATTTTAAAGTTCTTATCCTATGCTGAGCAGTGGTGAAAGAACTACTCAGATCCTCCAGTATAATCAGTATCAGGATGAAGCAAGTATCACATGTGTTCCTCATCTCTGTACTGACCACTTGCTGGATGAGGGCGTGGTTGGTGGCGTTCATACAGGAGCCCAGAGGATAAAAACACTCTCCATCACAGTAGTAGGCTGAATATCCAGTGGGGGCCAAAACCCAGTCCTGAGCAGAACAGAAATATAATTTGAACTCATTAATTAGAGCCTGGATTTAGACCTGAAGCCTCCCTGACAAAAAATTGACTGAGATATAAATCAAGAATCAAAGTAGATGAGTGGCAAAACTTAATTTCAGAGCTGACCTTCCATCCCAGGTCACTGAAGCTGACGTAGAGTTCATGTTTTTTACAGGGCTGACCTCCGTTATTAGCAGGACTCCGATCTGAAACAAGGAAGTAAAAACAACTAATTGAGATCAAGGTTTGGGTTTCACATAACAAAAAGAAAACAATGTAATTTCTTAGTTTCAGTCACTTCTTAGTAGATTTTAAAAGAACTAATGATGGTCACTGAGGAACTTTCTTGTCTTGAATCCTGTAAATTTCCCAGTTTTCCAGATAAATTGATTTTAAATCCCCCAGAAAATTAACATTAAAGCATCAAAGTGTGGGCGCCTGGAACCTAACTATGGATGCTGGGGACTGGGAGGTCGTATTTGGGTTTCTTCTTGCGGGGGTGAGGCTTGACGGCTCGCGGTGGCCGGCACGGAACCTGGCTCTCCCTGAAGAAGGTGACCATGAAGGGCTGTTTGGAGCGAGGACCCCTGCGACCCACCAGCCCGATCCAGCCTGCAGACAGGGAGCGGTCTGGAACAGAGATGTCTCATAGTAAGAAACTTTGTATTGTTAATTAAAGTCTTTGTCTTGTGGTGCTGTACCTACCCTCCTCAGTCTCCACATAGAGACGTATTCCCAGGTTGCTGCGGGGATGGAGGAGCCAGTGGTTGGAAGCCGAGGTGACGTCGAAGGCCAGCCAGCCCTCCTGTCCTGCAGGCACAGACTGCATGTCCAGCAGCACCAGCTCTGGCTCTCTGTGGGAAAAAGCAAGATGTACATTTGATTAAAAACAGCTGAAGGTTAGATTTTGGACTGAAAAGATACTGGCTACTGGCTATGATGAATAATACATTAGCAAAAACAATATATGCAAATCAGAATAGAGTAGTTTTGCCTGTTATTTGAATTGAACATTTAAAATTTATTTGCATGGATGCAGTTCTCTTGATACCAGATTTAGTGCACTGTTATTAATTGCTCTTAATTTCCATGAAAGAACCACTGGAGCTTTTATCAAGTCCAACCAAATGTTCTTATTCAAAAGCAGGCAAATGCAAGAAACTGACCAAAAAATTCCAGCCTTTACCTGCAGTGTGTGTGCAGTGACCACTTCCTTAAAAGTAATGTTAAAGTTTTTATTACTATTATTGCTGCTGTTTTCTGCTGTGTTTTGTACCCTTGTAACCCCTGCCCCTGTAAACCTGCAGATATATATATTACAAGTTGTGAAGTAACAGCCTAACATAAATCTGTTTTGCTACTACAAAGATATTGTACAATAAGGTAAGTTGAGAATACATGGAAGCTATCTGACCTTTTTTTCTTCTAAAGTGCAGACTTTCTGGACCAAAACTGAAGATGAACAAGCATGAAAGAGGTGAGGGATAAAATCAAAACTGTGTTTCTCTGTTACTTCATCTTTCTGGACGAGGCAAAGACACTGTGTGAATTTGTAGTCAACATTGTCCTTCTCAGAATCATGATTTAATATTTAAGTTTTCCTCAGTATCACAGTAATTCATAGGTACACTGACCAACCAGAGACGAAATAGGCGGAGCAGTATCAGCCGACCAATCAGCGCTTTGTCTCTCGACGTTGGTCGGCGTGTGACGTCAGTGCCCGTGAACTACGTGGGGAGGCAAAGCAGAGCGGGGGAGAAACAATGTCGGAAAAACGAGGAAAACCAACGTTTGAGTCGTCGCTTTGGCCTGTTAGTTTCTTCGTGACTGAAGAAGTCTGTGCTAAAGCAAGCAAGGGAGCTGTTTTTGTCCAACAGGAGGTTGAACGTTGAGCATGCGTGCGAAGGTGAGGCTAACAAACAAGCTAACTTGCGGCTAGCGTTAGCATTAGCATAAGCATTGAGCAGCAGCCTTCTCTTCTAAAGACATCTTATCGGCCTTATTTACATTTTCAGTCGGTGTTATTGAGTGGGTAAGTGTTTAGAGTGTTTTTGTGGCCCTTTAACTTCGACGATGTTAACTCAGTGGACGTGTATTAGTAATCTGTTTCCAGTTTATTATGCGTCCTGCGTCTCTTTGATATGTTGTCCCATACTGATCATTTTATGTCCGTTTGTGATAGTTTAGAACTTCATTGTGGTCGTTCTGTTTCTTTTACATTTTCGTAGTAGGTAGTGTGTAATGTGTCGTTGTGGTTGCTTTACATGGCTTGCAGTCTTTGGCTTGCTCTTTGCAGTCGTGGCATTGTGCATTACCCTTTCCTTTTAATTATATCTTATTGGTTTAATTCCACATTCAGTTGGTGTTATTGAGTAGGTAAGAGTGGTAACATGTGTTTGTGGCCCCTTAACATCAGTT
This sequence comes from Lates calcarifer, assembly GCF_001640805.2. Taxonomy (NCBI): domain Eukaryota; kingdom Metazoa; phylum Chordata; class Actinopteri; family Centropomidae; genus Lates; species Lates calcarifer. The sequence continues at coordinate 19,208,261 of NC_066835.1, read as the reverse complement.
TACTATGGTCACCGTGCAGATGTTGTGTCACATACTGATCATTTTAAGTCCATTTTGTGTCTTTTTTGTGTATTTTACGTGTTTGTAGTAGACAGTTATGTGTTGTTGTGGTTGCTTTACATTGTCTTGTGTCTCTGTGGTCGTGGTTTTGTGCATTACCCTTCTCTTTTAATTATATTAAATTCCATATTCAGTCGCATTTATTGCGTTGGTAAGAGTGTGACTAAGGACTGAGACGTGGGCTCATGACATATATGACAATGATAATGTAACGGCCTTTTGATACTTTGTTTGCATGTGTTTGTGGTCACTTTATAGACATTTTGCCTCTCGGTGTAATTTTGTACATCATTCTGATCGTTGTAACTCTGTAGCAGTTTATCACTTTGTTCTGGTTGTTTTGTGTCTCTGTCGTCGTTTGGCGTCTCTACCTGGCTGTTTTATAGAAATTTATAGTCACCTTTTTGGTTCTCTCTGGTACTTTTACATCGTGTTGTGTCACTTTGTAGTTTTGTGTTCTCTCTTGATTAATTAATGTTTCTTTATGGCCATTTTTGTTTCATTGTGGCGTTTTAGTATCATGTTTGCGATTGTTTTGTGTCTCTTTATGGTCGTTTGTCACTTGGCTGTTTTACATCAATTAATGGCCAGCTTTTTTGGCTTTCTGTGGTTGCTTTGCATCATGTTGTCTCTTTGTAATTGTGTGTCCATTCCTGGTCACTACTTGATTGATTGCAGCTTTGTGTTAAAATACAAGTTTGAAAACTAGATTGCAGCTCTGTGCATCTCCACATGTTTGAGCCTCAGGATGTTGAAATCATGACATTAAAACTAAGAATTATAGGGTTGACTTAAGCTTGGAAAGTGAAAATTATGGTTTCATATTGTAAATATTATTCAAAAGTTGCTTCTGCCTTAAGTCTTATGTTGATTAAAAAACCAATTTGTTCACTTTTGAAACTCACAGTGTGATTGTTAAAGTTAAGTCAAGGTTTCAGTGTTAAGTTTCCAGTGTCATGTTCTTCTACACTGTCTGAGTCTTGTCCTTGTGTCTTCCAGATCTACTTGTTTGGCTGCTGCAGTCTGGACAGAATTACCAGCTCTCACCTTACAGACTAAAAGGGTACGTGTCCTAAAGATTTGCCCATTCTGAAAAATGTGTTGAACTGAGTTATTAATGTCAGCAACTGCAACTTTCAGTGTTTAATTCAGTAATACTGTTTAAGTCCCAGGTGACTCTGTCTCCTGTTTTCTCTGTCTCTTTTGTTCTTTCCATCTCTCTCTCTCTCTCTGAGTTAAGGTTTGGTGGCGATAAGCTTGTATTACTATTCTTTACTGGATAGTTTATAAGTCTTGTATTTGTCTTTTCCAGGTCTAGTTGTTACGCCGCTGCAGCCACGACAGAATTAGCAGCTCTCACCTTACAGACCAAACAGGTATGTGTCCTAAAGATTTACCCAGTCTGAAGAAGAAAAAGGGGTTGATGAGTTGAATTATTATGAAACACAGAGGTCAAACCTTTGTATTTATTGAACAGATACAATTATAATCAATAACAATACTACTCATATTAAAATATCAATCAGTATTAAAATAGTTGTCCGCCTGTGGACTAATAGATTGTAGCTCTCCATCTTCTCACCATACAGTATTAAACACATTAAAACCAATCAATGCTAAATTTTCTCACTCTCAATTGCTTAGTATTAATTACCAAAGTAGAATTGAATGGCTATACTTCAGTTTGATTGTACATAATCAGACATTTAGGACAGTTTTTTAAAAATTGAATTAGTGTAGTAATTTTTACAGATGTGCATATAATATTGTTAGTAGTTAAAGTCAGAATATGATTTGAAAATGTCCTAACTAAGAATTGTCCACAGAAAGCTACTGTGAAAACATTTGTAAATTCATCTGAATAGTTTTTTTTTTTTTTTATTTCATAAATAAGTCTTATTCTTATCCTTTGAATTTGGAAGAAAGACTGTTTCTGTAAAGATAAATGTTTTTACTGTTAATTAATGACCTGTTATGCCTTGTTAGGAGCAGTCATTTGTATTGTATGTACTTTGGGAAGAAACCCTGGTTTTAAATGAATGTTCCATGTTTTGCAGGTGAATTCACAGAAACAACTGGAGTCACAAAGGTGAAGGTAGGAAAATATTTTTATTTCTTTTCTAAAAACAGATCAGGCAACAAAATAGTCCTGAACAGTTTATTAATGTTGATAAATAACAAATTAGTAATTTAAATAAATAATATGGTAAATCAATTCATTAATAGCAAAATAATTTTGCAGAATTTTAGTAAGATTGTTATTATCATAATTAACACATACATTACTTCCTTTCTGTGGTTTATATGTATTACTGTAAAATGTAGTGGAGAAGATTTATTTATCAGTTTCTGTGATTAATATATGTTCTGTCTCAGCAGGAGGAGGAGACGATGGCAGCTGAAGTCCTGGACCTGAAATGAAGAGAGGAAACAGTTGTGAAGCTGTTAATTACATGGGCAGTGTCATAGAAGAACTCCAGCAGCCCACCACCAAGTGGAGACTCCCCTACCTCCATTTGATCAATGCAGGGCACTTTGTTTCTCCTACCCATTAATTATGAGCACATTTTCCAAAGATTGTCTCAGTTGAGCAACTTTACTGACATTTAACTGTTGTGGAGTAAAATGTTTTTAAAGCTGCTCAATGGAGACATGTTAGTTCTAAATGTGCTCATAACTAAAGGGTGAGAGAGTAAAACCATCTGTCATTACCTTTGCTATGGTTTAGTAAATGTTGTTTGGAATAAAATCATTAAAAATGTCACAGTTTTGAGTCGACTTTTTTTGATGCCATACTTTACTATGACATTTTTTGACTATTTTTGATGCCATACTATACTATGACATTTTTTGACTATTTTTGATGCCATACTTTACTATGACATTTTCTGACTATTTTTGACGCCATACTATACTGACATTTTTTGACCATTTTTGATGCCATACTTTACTATGACATTTTTTGACTATTTTTGACGCCATACTATACTATTACATTTTGTGACTATTTTTGACGCCATACTATACTGACATTTTTTGACTATTTTTGATGCCATACTTTACTATGACATTTTTTGACATTTTTTGACTATTTTTGATGCCATACTATACTATGACATTTTTTGACATTTTTTGATGCCATACTATACTATGACATTTTTTGACTATTTTACACGACTTATTATACTATGACATTTTTTGACGCCATACTTTACTATGACATTTTGTGACTATTTTTGATGCCATACTTTACTATGACATTTTTTGACTATTTTTGATGCCATACTATACTATGACATTTTTTGACTATTTTACACGACTTATTATACTATGACATTTTTTGACCATTTTTGATGCCATACTTTACTATGACATTTTTCTGACTATTTTTGACGCCATACTATACTATGACATTTTTTGACATTTTGTGACTATTTTTGACGCCATACTATACTATGACATTTTTTGACATTTTTGATGCTTATACTATGACATTTTTGTGACTATTTTTGACGCCATACTATACTATGACATTTTTTTGACTATTTTTGATGCCATACTTTACTATGACATTTTTTGACTATTTTTGATGCCATTACTATACTATGACATTTTTTGACTATTTTTGATGCCATACTATACTATGACATTTTTTGACTATTTTTGATGCCATACTATACTATGACATTTTTGACATTTTTGATGCCATACTATACTATGACATTTTTTGACTATTTTTGACATTTTTGACTTTTTTGACTATTTTTGATCATTTTTTGACATTTTTGATGCCATACTATACTATGACATTTTTTGACATTTTTGACTATTTTTTG